>NC_086327.1:39249880-40449880 GCF_036172605.1 Pelobates fuscus | reverse complement strand
ACAAGAAGGTAATATCCCTGTCCAAAAATATAGAACTGAGAAATGTTGTGTACGCGACTAAGAAAACATTAAATCTACTTGTTAGAACGGTCTACCAAATTGCAGACACTAGTAACACAAATTGCACCCCAGAAATGTCAAACTTGTTTATAACATTCTGTATTTATTCCTAATTTCCAGTGGGAGGTATTTACACGGTTATCCAGACAAAAGCAAAGATCACCACGGACGAATGGGGAGATAACTACTTCCTGATTGGTCCTTATTTTGAGCACAATGTGCGTACTCAGGTTGAGCTGGTTGAGCCCTCACATCCGGCTATCAAGAGAACACTGGACTCAATGAACTCTAAGGGATGTAAGGTAAGAAACGGCTACTTCTTCAGTGATGTGTACATGTTTAATGGTTTGTTGGCATTTATTCCTCTTAGACAGCAACTAATGCACGACATAAATTAGTAATTATAGAAAAATACTTCTCTCTATTTGCTTGGGTAAAGGAAGCTGAGTATAAGTACTTGACACCTTGCAGTATAACAAACCATGTATCTAAGTTCCCACCCACAAATGACATATAGATCCATTATATTGTTTCAAAAAGGATTGTCTGCACATGTTCAATATTTCTTCATGTTCATAAGGTAGCAACTAAAGAAGATCTTACATCGATCTTGAACTTGTAATTATCAGACACTGCAAACCAAAACTAAAGAGTCATTCTAAGTGTAACTACTACAACCCATTGTGGTTTTTATAGTGTATAGCTGTGTGTGCTGTCCTCTGGTTCTATGGAACAACATTTCAGACACAAATTATTGGATACAAGCAGATAGTCCCCAAGGTAACAGGGGCCCAGGACCTTGTTCGGTGGATTATTGGATGTTCTACTTCCTTATGACAGTTTTCATACAAATTTGTTTTCAATATGTCTTTGTTGGGAGGTAAAAAGCAACAAATATAAAATGTCTATTTATCTTGTAGTATGAGCAATACAGGCAATGAAAATGAATAAAATAATGTAAAAGTAGTAAACCAGTAATGTACTTAAAATACCGTAAGTGAGTGACCTGAATAATTACACATTCCTTTTAGTTTTGCATTAAAATGTGTAACAGTAATATTAAGTATCATGAACAGGGGATAAGACTGGGGAAAAGAACACTTTCACATTAGTGGTATCTGGGGTTGGTCCAAGCTCTGGAATAAAATAGAGGTACGAAAGAGGAGAAGGGTGGCAGTCAACTAGGCAAAATAAAATAAGGTAGGGGGTTGGTTAGAACAGGAGAGGATGGGACCTGAGCCCCCTTTAGTAGCTTCTGCACAGTTAATTTGACATACCCATATTAATACTCTGTCAGTCTGTGTGTAATACAGAAATTAAATTTTGATCAAATGTGGATGCCATTGATTGGCTGAGCTAATCAGCTCACAAGCGTAGCCAATCAGTGGCATTCACGTTTTGATGATGAAGTTGACATTACTAATGGGGAAGTGTGTACAATTATAGCTGTGCTGGACATAATTAAAAGAGAAATACTTGTCTTAACCTATGGTTATTGTAAGAGAGATATGTGCAATGATACTTATGTAATTCTTGGCACAGCAATACAGTCTTACGGTAGTTTTGCAAATTAGTTCTACTTTGAAATGAGTGTAAAAGTCCACAAACTTGATCTCCTCAGAGAGACGGACAGTTTAATGTCTTGCAAAGCTCTGAATGATTTTACTGCCTTGGTACAGACTCCTTAGAGGTTATGTAAAAAGAGCAAAGTTCTAAAATCAGAACAAGGAATAAAAACATTCTGTTGGCCTCCATGGTGATTGCTCCACTTTTAGAGCTTTGCTCCCAGAATTATTCTGTATAAATAACACACTCGTGTCATGCCTTATGACTTTACTAGTTTGTTCTTTTAACTCCTCTCTTAGTTCTTTCCCTGTTTGTGTCTAAGCCCTCAGTCACAAGTTTGGGCACTAAATTTAGCGACCCTCTGGAGTGACCTGGTGTTAGGCAGGAATTTTGTTTCTGCCTGACTAAAAGGTCAGTACTCCAATTCTAGACTATGTTTATATGAGGTTGCACATTCCTGCGTTTAAGCTTGTAGATAGTGTTTGGGGTCTGTTCTCACTACAATCACAGCTGTGAGCTGAGAAGGTGACCGTTTTGGAGTCTGGAAGCTGTGGCTAGAGATCATCGCTGTCATGTGAAGGTCATTGATCTTTAAGCCTGCACGCTGTGATTACAACATGAATATATCAAGCCGTTTAAGTGTCGTAGAAATGCATTTACAAGATGAGACAAAAATATAGTGTGTTCCTCATTGACTCATATCTTACCAGAAAGAATATACGGTATGTGTAAAATACAAATACATCTCCTCTATCAGATCTCTAACACATTAACAAATGTAGAGGAGAGACAGAGGTCAACATTGACATAGTAATTACATGTCAAAGATGGCTGCTGATTTCCATGGAGAGCAGGGATTTGTGTAAAGCTTATTGGCATTTGAGAAAGTTGTTTGAGAGGATATATTGTAGGATCAGTGTTCTATTTAACCTTAGGATAGTCAAAAGGAATATCTCCAGCCGTTGTAGTTCTGCAACAACCATGATGCTTTGCCATCCTAAGACAAAGTGACAAAAATTTCTACAACACCCGTAAAAACATTATATTTTTCTTTTAGCAAAGAAAAGAGAGGATAGAATTATTCTGCATAAGTTTCTCTCTTTTAGTTATATATAGCCCTAGCCCATTTTCCCTGTACTCCCAACATTTTGTTTTTGTCATCCCCTGCGCTAGAATTTATTGCATTTTTTTTTAAAAATATATTTTTATGAATTAGTCCATGGAAGCGACGAGTGATTGAACCACCTAACGTTTAGTTATATTACATTCTGTGTCAGGCACTGAGCGTCTGGATTTATCCACTGAGAAGTTAGTTGTCTGCAACTGGTTTGCGAACTAAACACTTATTTAGGAAACCTCACACTGTAGTGAATTAAAAAAAATAAAGAAACAACAAACGTTGACTTAACTGAACTGTCTGACCTAACAACTTAGTTCATACCAAAGACATCCAGTGCTTTAATGAAAACCTGTACTTTTAAATCCTTTTTGTTTCTCAATGATTAGGGTTGCCATGAGTGGTAGAATCCTGACACTTGGCTGCTTGCAATGTTTTAAAGTATTGTGTTTTTAGGGTTTGTGGTTATATATGACTTAATCTTTGTCACTGACGGCCGGATTAACATAGGGGCTGATGGAATTGCAGCTCCAGGCCCATGCCCATTGGTTTCAAAATCTCAAAAAAAAAATGTTAAAAAAAATTTGAGGCTGCCAATACAAATGCCGGTATTTTTTTTCAGTATAAACAGAGATTACTCTTCAATACCAATGCTGGACAGTAGGTCGCTGTGTGTGGAGAGAGGCATGGATAGGAAGCTACAACATATGCCTGCCTTTCTCTAATCATTGATCCGTAATGGAGCAGCTACACAGCACAGAGAGTCCAGACAGGCTCCCCGCCTGCAGAGACAACCTACAGCTCAGGTAGGGAGAGACACTAGTGGGCTCTGGGACACACTAGGGGAGACATGGGGACGCTGGAAAACATGAAGAAACTGAGACACTGTGTCTCTGGTGTCTGTGTCCCCATGTCCTCTAGTAACAAGAGACATGGGGACACACACTGGTTGACATTGGGGACTGAGACACTGTGATCTATAGAAACACTGATACAAAGGGGAACAAACTGTAAGAAGGTTTTTTTTTTGTTTGTTTTTTTGTGATTTTACAGAATATTCTCTTATGTCACTCCTTGTGATTTACATGATGTCACGCATACATAATTAAGTATGCAAATTAAGAAGGCCAGTATTTTTTTCCCAAGAAAGATGGCAACCCTAACTACTCTTCACATACACTTGCTTAAGAGGGATGTATGGGTACAAAACTTGTGTGGACTGGCTGACAATTACATTAGTTGAGGTAATGCTGACGTTGGTCTCTCTAACACTGTGGCATGTCACCTTTCTTCTACACTCACTACATACACATTTTCCCTGTCCCAGACCATATACCATGAGCTTCTGCCTTCTAGGTAGGAGGTAAAGAGACAAGTGGACATGTGAGTGCTAGGGAACAGTCCTTAGAAAGCGTGGAGTGAGCGTATTATTAAATGCATTTACGCCAAGCTCAGGGTGCTGTCTGAATGGTATTGCCTTAGTTGGTTAGCCTGCATGATTTGCAGGCAGCCTGACATGCATTCACGCCAGGCTGGACTTTCAATTCTATGGGCAGACATGCCCCGTTTTCGAGCATGTTCGCCCCTTTCGACAGTTCTGGGTTCGTGATTCACGTCAGTGGCACACCCTTTTACCCCACCCATTGACTTCCTGCTTCACTGGACACTGCTGTTAGGGGGAATGGATGTACTTGAAAGATGAAAGCATAAATTATAGAGAGATTAGCTTAGGGTATGTGCTTTCTTATAACTCCATCCTATGAGTTTCCCTCCAGGACCATCTCCATCAGATACATGACGCTTGGGAGGTATGACTGTTTTAGTGTCTTCTGTCTATAAGATTCTGTAGTTGGGACCATCATAATTGTCCACGCCTGCCGACTGGGCTCTTAATCTGACCCTGGTCACTGATCCCAATCTGTCTTTTTATGTCATTCTTTTAAAAAAAAAAAAAAGGAATTGAGTTAGCTGTTTGTGCCATTAAACTGTCCCATTAACACCAAATAGTTTTCACTTGTGTGTGTGTGTGTGTGTTTTGTTTCTTCTAAGAAAGGGGAAAAAGAAACCCACACGTCCTATGTGTATCGAATGCATAGCTATTTTGAATGTAGCCTGCATGTACTCGCATACAGCATTGTGGGAGAAAGGCCATCTGGTGAATATTGCATCACTAGAACACCCAGAAATGCCAACCCCTGCACACATGCATACTAATAAAAAAAAAAAAACAGGTGGTGTGAACCGTTAATAGTGATTGAAGAACTTACAGTTCTATGCGTCAGAATTCCAAATGTCCGTTTTTTTTGTTTTTTTTTTATTCTTTATTTTTCAGTGCACATCATAAACATTACAACGTTCAGAACAGAGTGGGTAATACGCGGTTAGTGTGTAAGCATGTTCAAGTGAGTCTTGCACCTTTTTTCTTTTTTTGACATGTTTGCTTGAACCTGGCAGCTTGTGTGTTGCCCTAAGAATCTAGGTGTTCGAGTGCAGCTTGTCTGTGCTGGTCGGTGGGTGAGGTTTCGTTGCACTTGCATGTTAGTGTGTTATGTAGTTCAGTGAAAACATGTGTGGGTTTTAGAGGCGTGTGTCCCACCCAGGGATAAGCGAAGTACGAGTGATCGTAGGGTGTCTTGTCCCACAATATGTGTTCTGTTTGGTAACTCCTAACCGAGGGAGCAGCGGGGGGTGTGCGATATATTTTGGGATTATCCCCAAGGCTATGTGCGGTGGGAGAATATCATGCCCCGTCGTGGGGGGGTTGTGTTTTAGCTGGGTTTCTAGCCCTGGGTGTTGCACCTGAATGTTAGCTTTTCCTCTTTGTCCGTGTGGGTTAAACACAAAATCGTAGAAGTAACATATAGTAGGGGAGGGGAAGATAGGGAAAACATAAGGTTATACATTATTTTTTAAAGAGCCATATGCAAGTCCCAGAGAGACAGTCCTTTGGTGTGCTTAGGGACGGTAGGCAGGGCACGTGGGTCCCTGGCCGAGTGGTCGGCGCCTCATGTCGGGTCGTCTCTAGGGCTTGGTCCCGGTCCCGTTGCTCTCGCTGTCGTAGACCTCGGGACAAAGGGCGGTGCGTGTGCTGGGTCCCAGGCAGGGCCGGCCTTAGGCATTTAGACGCCCTGTGCGAAAAATCTTCACAGCGTCCCCCCCCCCCCCCGTCATCCATGTATGCTGTTATGTTTGTGTTGTCTGTGTATGTAATAGTACGTGTGATGACTGTGTGTGATATGTATGCTATGTGTGATATTTGTAATGGGTATATTAACAGTGTGTGATATGCGTGTATTGGTTGTATGTGACACACACACACACAGAGTCAGACGGCCATACACACACAGGAAGACATCCACACACACACAAGCAGACAGTCATACACACACACACAGGCAGACAGTCACACACACACACACACAGACACACACAGGCAGACAGTCAGTCATACACACAGACACACACAGACAGTAATACACACAGACACACACAGAGGCAGACAGTAATACATACACACACACACACACACACACACAGTCATACACACAGAGGCAGACAGTCATACACACACACACACACACACACACGCAGACAGTCATACACACAGACACACACAGGCAGACAGTCATACATACACACAGAGACACACACAGGCAGACAGTCATACACACAGACATACAGAGGCAGACAGTCATACACACACACACAGAGGCAGACAGTCATACACACACACACAGAGGCAGACAGTCATACACACACACACAGAGGCAGACAGTCATACACACACACACAGAGGCAGACAGTCATACACACACACAGAGGCAGACAGTCATACACACAGACACACAGAGGCAGACAGTCATACACACTCACCTGACAATCACACAGTTACCTGTGGAGTTCATTGTTGAGGCAGTGCAGCTCCTGGTGACTGTTTGGTGGGGAAGCAGGGACTCCTTCCTGCTTCCCCTGCAGCCGTTTTCCGGCGCTTTTAGCTCCGCCCCCGCCGCACGGGAAGCTCCGCCCCCGCTGCAAATTTTTTTAAAAAAAAAAAATATATATATATTTTTTTCAATCGGCTGTGCGGCCGCACGGCGCCCCCTGCTCCATGGCGCCCTGTGCGGCCGCACAGCTCACACACCCCTAAGGCCGGCCCTGGTCCCAGGTGGTTGTGGTGGTGGAGGCTCTCGGTTGTGTGTCGTCCGGTGAGTGCTCCAGGCCCAGGGCCGTCAGGAATAGTGATGCGTCCTCAGGTGAGGTGAGTGTGTGCAGATGTTCATTCCCCATTTGTAGCCTATGTTGGCTGTTCTAAGTTGGCTGGTAATGTTTTGCGCCACAGGAGGGTTGCCTTTTTGAGATCCTGGTAAAATGTCAGGGAAGCTTCTTCAAAGTGTACAGGGGTTTTACCCTTGAGTGCTGACATTATTAGAATTTTATCGTGGGTCGTGGAGCACCGGAGGGTGACATCTCTTGCAACTGTGGTCGGTGTCCCCGCCGGCCCTGGCAGGCGGTATATTCCTTCGTTGGTCAATTTTTTGGCCACTGCATGGGACAGTACAAATAATAAAAATATAAAGGTAGAGCAGCACCTAAAAGTGTACCAGCTCACTATACACCATACAGAATAAAAATACAAATAAAAATGTGTGCTGTACCTTTAAAAATGTAAAGTGCGAATTAGTGCATCAAAATAGTGCAGAAAAGAGTGCATACACAATATAAACACGCTCAATTGAAAATCGTTAGAGACTGGTAGATATTCTTTACACAGCACTGACACATGGTTATTGGACTTCTATATGGGAACGGTGATCTTTGATTTTATTTCAAGAAATAAAGGTTGTTTTACTTCTGACTGAGCTGGCGTCCTGCTACTTTCATCATCATTCCAAGTCCTGGGTTGTTGACTACGAGCTGGATAAGTTAGAGCAGGCTTCTACTGCTCTACCTTTGCAAGTGATATTCCAATCTTAAAATTGTTGGTTTTAAAACATATTTCTTAAACAGTATTATACTATGTTTCTCCTTTCTGTGCTTTTTTTTTTAAATATATGTTCTAACTTGATTTGGAGCACCAAAGGATATTATTTTCTGTAAGTTATTAATTTTGAAATTATTTTTTCACTATTCACTTGCAATTTTGCACATATTGTATATTCAATTGAGTGTGTTTATACTGTGTATGCCCTCTTTATGCACTATTTTTACTTTCATATATGCACAGTAGCCACCCAAATCCTTTCTTTGGTAAAGCATTGGATTGACTGAGATCATCAAAATTGATGCTCTTAGACATAAAGGTGGAGTCAGACAGGGCCAGCCGCATCGCGACCAGAACGGCGTGGGAGAAGAGGTGAGTAAATTCACTTTTAAACTCCAGAGAGGGGTGGGCATGGACCTTATGCAGCATTCTAGCACTATAGTGCCAGGAATACAAGGACATTATAGTGTCCTTTTAACCCCTTAAGGACACATGACATGTGTGACATGTCATGATTCCCTTTTATTCCAGAAGTTTGGTCCTTTTCTCCCAAGAAGGACATTCCCTGGTAAAGCCCTCACAACTCATTGCATGTAGAATGACTGTTGGTGATTAATCATGTTACTTTATATCTCTTCCTGAATCCTTTGTATGTGCTTGCGGTTACGCAAAAGTAACTTTAAAACTGGATACTTTGTCTTCCAAATAATGTACTATATAGTCAGATGTTGCATTGTGACAAAAGCACAACATACTAGCTTTACTTTGTTTACAACTGTGACGGAGCTCCTGTACTCAAAGTACCTCTGTCCCCGTCTGATCCTAGCCACTTGCTGGGACCCTGGAACGCTTCAGACCCTAGTCACCGAGGCTTGACTGAGGTCCCTTTTGGATGTTTCCCACCCGACCAGGCTGCAGCTTTCCTTTTAGGCAGGTATCAACCTCTGCCTGCAATGTGATTATAGCTATTGCCTTTACAAAGGCACTTGCGGCTCTCAGGCCTAGCTCTCTTGATTTATCCCAGGGTTAGAGGGATCGTGCAGCCAGCCAACCGGTCCAAAGACTCAGTCACTGGGATCCCTAAAAAAAAACATTGTCGGATGTCATGTTGATCACATGGTGCAATGAAATGTGTAAATGTAGGATGTTGCATTGCTTTTTTTTTCTGGTTCTTGTTTTATTTCAGTTTTATGGAGCAATTAGGAAGAGCATAATTTAACTGGAGATAATTTTGTGACTTTAATTTTATATAGTCTTAAAGGGACACTGCAAACACCATAACCTCAAACTATAAGCTATACTACACCTTATAGTTATGATTGTGATGCAACACCCACCTATTCTAAACAGCAGCAACAGTTCTCTGAGATCCTATCAGGCCTGGACTGGCCATCGGGCACACCGGGCAAATGCCCGGTGGGCCGCGGTGGCCATGGGCCGAGGCCGGCAGGGAGATCACCGGATCTCCCCTGCCGGTCTTTGCAGGGCCGGCACTATCCGAGCGCCGGCCCTGCAGTAGTCCATGGCGGGCCAGTGGGGAGATCAGAGATCTCCCTCACCGGCCCACATGCAGGATATTGCGGCCACCGGCGGGGAGAGAGGGAGGGAGCCAGCCTTCCAGCAGAGGAACCCGGCCGAGCTCTAACTTGCAACTCCGCCGGGTTCCTCTCGCGAGATTCGTAGCGTTGCATAGCATAGCAACGCTCCGGGTCTCGCGAGAGTGAACTCTAGCCTCACAGGCTAGAGTTCACTCACCACTAAGACCACCAGGGATGGATGCCAGCAACCTATAGAATGTAAGCTCGTTTGAGCAGGGTCCTCTTCAACCTATTGTTCCTGTAAGTTTATTTGTAATTGTCCTATTTATAGTTAAATCCCCCTCTCATAATATTGTAAAGCGCTACGGAATCTGTTGGCGCTATATAAATGGCAATAATAAATAAATAACAGGATCCCCCCTCCCAGGCATAAGGTAAGCAGGGAGGGGGGATATAATCACCCACATCACATCAGCCTCACAGACACCCCTAACACTCACAGCACCCTCACTCACACAAACACAAACATTGCACCCCTAACACTCACAGCACACACACACACACACTGCACCCCTAACACTCACAGCGCACACACACACACACACACACTGCAACCCTAACACTCACTGCACCTCTAACACTCACAGCACACACACACACACACACACTCACTGCACCTCTAACACTCACTGCACACTCACAGCACACACACACACACACTCACTGCACCTCTAACACTCACTGCACACTCACAGCACACACACACACACACACTCACTGCACCTCTAACACTCACTGCACACTCACAGCACACACACACACACTGCACCCCTAACACTCACAGCAGACACACTCACTGCACCCCTAACACTCACAGCACCCTCACTCACACTGCACCACTGACACTCACAGCACCCTCACTCACACACACTGCACCCCTGACACTCACAGCACATACACACTGCACCCCTAACAATTACAGCACCCTCACACACTGCATCCCTGACAATCACAGCATACACACACTGCACTCCTAACACTTACAGCACCCTCACACACACACACACACACACACTGCACCCCTGACATGCACAGCACACATACACTGCACCCCTGACACTCACAGCACCCTCATTAGCACACACACACACACACACACACACACTGCACCCCTAACACTCACACTGCACCCTTACCCACATAGCACCCTCACGCAAACACAGCACCCATCACTCACACACATACACTGCACCCCTAACACTCACAGCAGACACACACACTGCACCCATCACTCACACACATACACTGCACCCCTCACACACACACACACACACAGCACCCTCACACACACTGCACAATATGCTTTCCTAGCATTTTTGTCTCCTGGTATCCCAACTATGGAGCCACCAGAGACAAATTTCAAGCAAACACAGTGCAAGCATGTTATTTAATTTGCTTGCGCTGTGCAGAACAAATACAGGGTCTTTTTCTCATGCCAGAGCTCTTCAGCAGAGTCTACCCTGGAAGAGCATTGAACCAACATGCTCACTTTGTGATGGGGCGTGCTTGTCATTGGTGATGACAAAACACACCCTATCTGGCCCGCCCCCTTTTTAGTGGGCTGCTGTAATTAAAAAATGCCCGGGCCGAATTTTCTTCCCAGTCCGGCCCTGGATCCTATCAAGCAGTGCTGTGTGCACTTAGAACAGTTTTTAATGTTAATGAGGTCTTGAAATGGCACTGAATAAAATGTATTGGATGTGCCATTTTTTTTCAAATGCATCAGACCTTTTGTTTACCCCATTTTCATGAGGCACCATGCTATTGTACTTTCTTCCAGTCCATATAAAGTTTAACTTGTTGGAGGTGGCATCTGTAAATTAATATATTAAGATCAGTCTGTTATTTTCCTATTTTATCATTTTCCATCTCAAAAAGTCAGTTTAATCCCATGCATTCTCTATGAAGGTCATTGTAGTCAATACACATTGATATATCCTATGAAATCAGAGCAATAGTTAGGAGCTACCCCTGCAGTTATCTGCTAGACATCAGCTGAGCACCTTCTCGCTGCTCTTGACGGGGGTAATAGCAATGCTTGTTGAGCTGTAAAATATACTTGAGCAGTAGAGATTTATATCACGCAACACATGTAAGCATTTATAATGTATTGCATGTATAATGTCTGCTAAATAATGCAGTGCTGCCTCTTTTTCTTACACTGCAGAGCCGTTATTTGCGTTGACACTTAAAGGAAAACCATACATGGTTTATTATGAGAGATGTGTGTGTTTAATGGAAGGTGCAGGGATATGATGTCCTATCTGTGTGTACTCCACCAGCTTGCCTTTGACACAGCAGGAGCTGAGAAGTATAAGGCTGTCACTGCTCACACAACACTCCACCAGCCAGCCAGGAACATGACTGTATATGTAATCACAAACTGCCCATCCAGTTTACACTGCTGGACCCAAGCCATTCAGCCCCAGCCAGCATTCAGCTAACAAAGAATGATAGACGTTGAACTACATAACATAGAGGCTGTAAGTCAGAAAGTATAAGTGAATGTCACATAGGCTGAAATGAGACAAGCGTCCATCAGGTTCAACCTTTATCACATCTGTTTGCGCTGTTGATCCAAAAGAACAGTTTGGAGAACTTTCCAGTTTTTCAACAAACTAGGAAAAAAAATCCTTGTTGATCCTAGAATGGTTTTAACCCCTTCAGCCCAGCGGGAGGCGGGCCCTGAAGGCGGTGGGGACCTAATGACCCTATAGTGCCAGGAAAACATGTTTGTTTTCCTGGCACTATAGTGGTCCTTTAAGTTTGCTTGAATCATTTCTTGAATCATTTTATCCTGATGAAGGTCCCTGTGTGGACCGAAACGTCGATTGTTACGTGGAATAAAGCAGATTACCATTTTTGATACTTCAAGTCCGTGAGTGCAGCCTCTATTTTTTCCTTTATTTTCTGTGTGTGTGTGTGTATTTTTTTTAATTTTTTTTACATTTGACGAAAAGTGCAGAGTTTAATAGAAATTGACACTTTTATAAATTACAGAAAAATATATTAAGTGGAGCGCTGATTAAGGGAATATGAGCGGGGTTAGACGAAATAGGATACCTAACAACCTATCAAATAACAATATAAATACATAACGAGACTACCCCTTCTCTAATAGTAGATCAAGAACTGACCTTACTAGCAGACTCAAGTTTTAAATGTAAAACAATTTATTGCAAACAATGCAGACAAAATATATAAAAAAAGTAATTACTTAAAAATAAAACTTTCCTGATACATAAAATTTAAAAGAAAGCCTTAACAAAGTCCAGACCTTATTCAGATGCTCGGCGTCCCGAGTTTGAATATATCATGTTGAAAAAATATAGAACTAATCAAAGTCTCTTTAATCCAAGTAGTGGCTTGTGGTGTTTGGAGTCAGACCTCTCCAGACGCGTTTCTCCGCTCCTGCGGCTTTTTCAATGGATGAGGTCTGTCTGACTGAACCCGCTTAAATAGCTGATTCCCGGTACCAATTACGTCTCGGTGGCTTTTTCGCAAATTAGGAATATAAGACAAAATGACTTTCATATGTCCCAATAGTCCCAGTGTATCTACATACACCGGTTTATAACATTTGTTACTTCTATTGACCCACAACTAACATTGTTACACTTTTGTTGTTTAGCGTTACTATGGCAATGCCCGCCCAAGAAGATTCAAATGTAACTGCCGTTTTGTTATCGGGCAGAAAAAGAAATCCGAAAAAATTTAAATTTTAAATACAGAAAAAGTTGGATAGGGATATGTGTTATATGGGCAGGATTACATTATACAAGAGTAATTGCTGTTATTTTATAAGCAAAGTATTGCCTTTCTGGTATCCTGTTAGATCCCGATACTATACTAAATGAGATGTATTGAGACTTGTAAATGCAATTCCTTACATTCCAGAACTAGAAATGAATAACAATGCCTCATGTCTAAGTAAAATGTGACCTATATCTGAAAGCAGATTTTTCTAAATTTGAAGCATATAAGTGTTTTTTATTAAACGACAGGGTATGAATTACTGCCTTTTTTCCATTGTTATAATAGCATCTGCCTCAGTATATTTCAGAATACCTGATCTTAAATTCTAATAGTCCAGCCAAATCAATTCACTTTCATTTTCGTTAGTTTATAGGTATTAAACGATAAAGTATATATTAATGTCTTTTTTTCTCGTTGTTATGATAACATCTGCCTCAGTAAATTTCAAAATACCTGATCTTAAATTCTATTGGTCCAGCCAAATCAGTTCACTTTCATTTACATTAGTTTTATTTATGATAACTTATTTTCATTGCTGTGGTCATATCTGTCTCATCGGAACTCACACTGCCTTTTATTCAGAAATTTATGGTAGAGAAAAAGAAATAAATGGTCAATATTACTTATACTACTGTATTATTTTAAATGGAGCATTATTATACTGTAACTTGAGTATATACAGGTAATCCACAGGATTCTGTTCATTTAACCTATTAATGGTTTTCGAAAGGGGATTCATCCCAAGAAATGGCATAGTTCAAACTCAGCATTTAAGCCCTTGGGCTGCAGCGTGTCTAATTGGTACATCCATTTCATCTCGGCTATGCCCAGTTGTTTGGTGTGGTCTCCCCCTCTCCAGTTTTTATTAACTTTGCATATTCCCATGAAATTCAAAAGGCTCATATCCGAGTTGTGTTTCTGTTTAAAATGGGCAGAAACTGAATGTTGCAAATATCCTCTCTTTATGTTCAGCATATGCTCTCTAATTCTGACGTACAATTGCCTTTTAGTTCTTCCTACATATTGGAGCCCACATGGGCACTCCAATACATATATAACGTTTGTACTTTGACAGGTGATATGTTCCTTTATTCTGAAGGATTCAGATTTCCTCTTACAGTTCCTTTTAGTCACTTCAGATACTCCTTTTGCCTGTTTGCATTTGCTTTCTTTGCATGCAATGCAATCCAAGCAATAGAAGAAACCATTCTTCTTAGATGTACTTGGAGTGTTTGTTCTTTTCAGATGTTTGTTTGTTATTTTCCTTCTCAAATTCGGCGCACCCCTAAAAATAATCTTGGGTTTATCTGGTAAGCTGCTTGCCAGTATCTTATCTTTTTTCAGTAAGTGCCAGTTCTTGTCAGTATCCTTTTTAGTTTTAGATTATCTTTATTATAGTTCAATATGATTGCCGGGAAGTCTCCGCCTGGTTTTCTTACTTGTGATTTGTCCTTATTTATTAAAAGTTTGGTACGGTCTAAGTTGTCGACTCTGCATATTGCTTCCTCTATTTCATACAATTTATAATTTTTCGACAGAAATTTTTCTTTTACCATATCTGCTTGTTCTCTGTAAACATCAGAATCTGTGCAATTCCGCCTTAGACGTCTGAATTCATTATAAGGCACGTTCTTGAGCCACATTGGTAGATGGCAACTCTCTTTAAGAATAAAACTGTTCACATCTACTGCTTTGAAGTGTGTTTTTGTCTTCACTCTACCTGAATCTACATAGATGGTAAGGTCAAGGAATTCTACCTGTGTCTTGCTACAGATGGTATTCAGTTTGACTCCCCAGGTATTCTTGTTCACATACATCAGGAATTTTTGTAGATCTTCCATTTCTCCTTCCCATATGAAGAAAACATCATCGATGTATCGTTTATAACTCAGAATGTTCTTATTCCAGGGATGTTCGTTCCAGATGTGATTATCCTCCCAGTCTCCCATAAACAAGTTAGCGAAACTCGGGGCAAATTTCGTCCCCATCGCCGTTCCCTTCTTCTGGAGGTAGAACTGGTCTTCAAACAGGAAATAATTATTTTTCAAAATGAAAGCAATTCCTTCTATTATGAATGAGATTTGCATGTCTTCTAGTTCTCCATATCTCTTTAATATTTTGCTCACAGAGTCGCATCCTTGTTGATGGTCAATTATCGTGTATAACGAAGTCACATCTGTAGATACCAAGATATAGTCTTCTTGCCAGGAGATGGAATCGATTTCTTTAATCATCTGAGTCGTATCTTTGAGATGTGACTTTACTTTAGACACATACGGTTGCAAGAATGTGTCTATATATTGTGACAAATTCGATGTGATTGATTGGATCCCTGATATTATTGGTCGGCCCGGTGGTGTTTTCAGATCCTTGTGGATCTTTGGTAAAAAATAAAAGGTAGGGGTTCTTGGGAAGGGAATAGAGAGAAATCTATATTCGGACTCTCTCAGAATCCCATTGTCTCTCGCTTTGACCAACATAGTATTAATTCTGATCTTGATCTCATTCAATGGATCACATGATAGTTTCCCATATGTTTCAGGTTCTTCTAAAAGTCTGATTGCTTCTTGTAGGTAGTATTCACTTGACATGATCACTACCCCCCCCCCCCCTTTATCTGCTGGTTTTATGCAGATCTCTATATTGTTCATAAGGTCTTTGATTGCTTCCCTCTCTTTACTCGTTAAGTTATTCTTTGAGTAGTGGTTTTTCTTCATTTTCCTTATATCATCTGTTACCAGTTCTTCATACATTTCCATTCCAGCAGAGACTTGATTAATAGGATAAAACGTAGAATTTGGTCTTAAACAGCTGTGTAGGAACATATTGTGAGGCTCTTCTCTTACTGGGAGATCTGGCATTTGATCAAAATGTTTTTTGATACTTAATTTTCTAATGAACCTCTTAACGTCAATAGTTGCCTCAAATTTGTTGACATGCGCTGTAGGTGCAAATTTTAGTCCTTTATTAAGTGCTGTAATATGATGGTGTGATAATGTTATTCCTGCCAGGTTAAATATCCCTACTGGTTGTGCCTCTTGTTCTTTTTCTTGCTTGTCCATTGCTCTCCTTCCTCCTCTATTTCTTCTAAATTGGGCTCTTTTCTTTTTGTACTTCTTGGTGTCATTGGATGGAACCATGTGGTTATCTCTCTGGTGTTCCTCCCTAAAAAAACCGCCTCTCTTGTGTTATTGTGTACCTCTACTTGTACTTCTCTTGTATTTTTGTGTGTCTCTGCTGGCACCGTTGTAATCTTATCTCCTGCGGGAGTGTCCTCTGTTGTATTATGACTTCTTACAGGATTTCTTGTACATTCCCTGCCTGTGTTTCCTCCTCCGGAAATCTCCACATCCGCTGCGTGTCTTCTTCTTTCAGATGTGTCTTCAATTACTTTGTTTCTATTGCCACCCTGTTCCTTCCTTCTATCAAAGTAGGTGTCGGGTAGCATTCTATGGCTGCGTTCACCCTGTCCACCTAATGTTCTAGGGTTTTTACGTTCTGTATTATGTGTCCTTTGTGTCTCCGCTGATCTTTTGTCTTTCTGTGGGTTACGACTTCTTCTCATATTGCCCTCTTCTATAATGTCCTTAGGTCTCCTCCATCCCTCATTAGTGTATCTTTTTTCATTTAATGGGATGTAATTAGGATTTTCTCTTTCAAAGTGTCTCATTGGTTGTTGATTCGGTCTGCCCCTCCAATTTTGATTTCTTTTCCCATAAGAATGAGGATTTTGGTTTTCAAATTCGGTTTCTTTAGGTCGTTGATATGTGATTTTTTCTTGATATTTTTTCTCGTATTGTGAGTCAAATTTCTTATGAAAACTTCTTACTCTGTCATTCTTATAGTCTTCCGTGTCACGTAGGAATTTCTTCTTCTTAGTCTTCTTTATATCCTCCTCCAGTCTATCTACGCTTTCTGCTATCTTTGCGACCCTGTCTCTTGGGTTGTCTCCTCCTTCCATGGATTCTAGGATCTTTTGTATCTCTTTAATTTCCTGGTCTAGTTCTTCCAGCTTTTTTTTCCTACATTCAATTATAATATCCATGAAGACAAATGAGCAATCTTCCATTGCCTCATACCATCTTTCTTTTAGTTCTAAGTGCTCAATGGGGAACGCCGGGTCTTTAAATAATCTTAACCCACGAGGGGTTATATTATCGATAATATACTGTTGGAGTGTGGCAACTTCCCATTTTAGCTTCAATTCCTGCTTCAACAGTCTTTCTAATTTCAAGAATAGAAAATTCCTATTATGCGTTGTGGAATATTCTTTAAGTATATCTATTCCAAAGCAACGGGTAGCATTAGTGTCCACTTTCTGCCTCAATGTGTTAATATCCATCATAACACACAGAGATAAATTCACACAAAAAATAAAAAATAAAACGTATATATAACCTGCTGCTCAACACTAGTTAGGTTCAGATAGTATAAATACAGAAAAATATATTAAGTGGAGCGCTGATTAAGGGAATATGAGCGGGGTTAGACGAAATAGGATACCTAACAACCTATCAAATAACAATATAAATACATAACGAGACTACCCCTTCTCTAATAGTAGATCAAGAACTGACCTTACTAGCAGACTCAAGTTTTAAATGTAAAACAATTTATTGCAAACAATGCAGACAAAATATATAAAAAAAGTAATTACTTAAAAATAAAACTTTCCTGATACATAAAATTTAAAAGAAAGCCTTAACAAAGTCCAGACCTTATTCAGATGCTCGGCGTCCCGAGTTTGAATATATCATGTTGAAAAAATATAGAACGAATCAAAGTCTCTTTAATCCAAGTAGTGGCTTGTAACGCTAAACAACAAAAGTGTAACAATGTTAGTTGTGGGTCAATAGAAGTAACAAATGTTATAAACCGGTGTATGTAGATACACTGGGACTATTGGGACATATGAAAGTCATTTTGTCTTATATTCCTAATTTGCGAAAAAGCCACCGAGACGTAATTGGTACCGGGAATCAGCTATTTAAGCGGGTTCAGTCAGACAGACCTCATCCATTGAAAAAGCCGCAGGAGCGGAGAAACGCGTCTGGAGAGGTCTGACTCCAAACACCACAAGCCACTACTTGGATTAAAGAGACTTTGATTCGTTCTATATTTTTTCAACATGATATATTCAAACTCGGGACGCCGAGCATCTGAATAAGGTCTGGACTTTGTTAAGGCTTTCTTTTAAATTTTATGTATCAGGAAAGTTTTATTTTTAAGTAATTACTTTTTTTATATATTTTGTCTGCATTGTTTGCAATAAATTGTTTTACATTTAAAACTTGAGTCTGCTAGTAAGGTCAGTTCTTGATCTACTATTAGAGAAGGGGTAGTCTCGTTATGTATTTATATTGTTATTTGATAGGTTGTTAGGTATCCTATTTCGTCTAACCCCGCTCATATTCCCTTAATCAGCGCTCCACTTAATATATTTTTCTGTATTTATACTATCTGAACCTAACTAGTGTTGAGCAGCAGGTTATATATACGTTTTATTTTTTATTTTTTGTGTGAATTTATCTCTGTGTGTTATGATGGATATTAACACATTGAGGCAGAAAGTGGACACTAATGCTACCCGTTGCTTTGGAATAGATATACTTAAAGAATATTCCACAACGCATAATAGGAATTTTCTATTCTTGAAATTAGAAAGACTGTTGAAGCAGGAATTGAAGCTAAAATGGGAAGTTGCCACACTCCAACAGTATATTATCGATAATATAACCCCTCGTGGGTTAAGATTATTTAAAGACCCGGCGTTCCCCATTGAGCACTTAGAACTAAAAGAAAGATGGTATGAGGCAATGGAAGATTGCTCATTTGTCTTCATGGATATTATAATTGAATGTAGGAAAAAAAAGCTGGAAGAACTAGACCAGGAAATTAAAGAGATACAAAAGATCCTAGAATCCATGGAAGGAGGAGACAACCCAAGAGACAGGGTCGCAAAGATAGCAGAAAGCGTAGATAGACTGGAGGAGGATATAAAGAAGACTAAGAAGAAGAAATTCCTACGTGACACGGAAGACTATAAGAATGACAGAGTAAGAAGTTTTCATAAGAAATTTGACTCACAATACGAGAAAAAATATCAAGAAAAAATCACATATCAACGACCTAAAGAAACCGAATTTGAAAACCAAAATCCTCATTCTTATGGGAAAAGAAATCAAAATTGGAGGGGCAGACCGAATCAACAACCAATGAGACACTTTGAAAGAGAAAATCCTAATTACATCCCATTAAATGAAAAAAGATACACTAATGAGGGATGGAGGAGACCTAAGGACATTATAGAAGAGGGCAATATGAGAAGAAGTCGTAACCCACAGAAAGACAAAAGATCAGCGGAGACACAAAGGACACATAATACAGAACGTAAAAACCCTAGAACATTAGGTGGACAGGGTGAACGCAGCCATAGAATGCTACCCGACACCTACTTTGATAGAAGGAAGGAACAGGGTGGCAATAGAAACAAAGTAATTGAAGACACATCTGAAAGAAGAAGACACGCAGCGGATGTGGAGATTTCCGGAGGAGGAAACACAGGCAGGGAATGTACAAGAAATCCTGTAAGAAGTCATAATACAACAGAGGACACTCCCGCAGGAGATAAGATTACAACGGTGCCAGCAGAGACACACAAAAATACAAGAGAAGTACAAGTAGAGGTACACAATAACACAAGAGAGGCGGTTTTTTTAGGGAGGAACACCAGAGAGATAACCACATGGTTCCATCCAATGACACCAAGAAGTACAAAAAGAAAAGAGCCCAATTTAGAAGAAATAGAGGAGGAAGGAGAGCAATGGACAAGCAAGAAAAAGAACAAGAGGCACAACCAGTAGGGATATTTAACCTGGCAGGAATAACATTATCACACCATCATATTACAGCACTTAATAAAGGACTAAAATTTGCACCTACAGCGCATGTCAACAAATTTGAGGCAACTATTGACGTTAAGAGGTTCATTAGAAAATTAAGTATCAAAAAACATTTTGATCAAATGCCAGATCTCCCAGTAAGAGAAGAGCCTCACAATATGTTCCTACACAGCTGTTTAAGACCAAATTCTACGTTTTATCCTATTAATCAAGTCTCTGCTGGAATGGAAATGTATGAAGAACTGGTAACAGATGATATAAGGAAAATGAAGAAAAACCACTACTCAAAGAATAACTTAACGAGTAAAGAGAGGGAAGCAATCAAAGACCTTATGAACAATATAGAGATCTGCATAAAACCAGCAGATAAAGGGGGGGGGGGTAGTGATCATGTCAAGTGAATACTACCTACAAGAAGCAATCAGACTTTTAGAAGAACCTGAAACATATGGGAAACTATCATGTGATCCATTGAATGAGATCAAGATCAGAATTAATACTATGTTGGTCAAAGCGAGAGACAATGGGATTCTGAGAGAGTCCGAATATAGATTTCTCTCTATTCCCTTCCCAAGAACCCCTACCTTTTATTTTTTACCAAAGATCCACAAGGATCTGAAAACACCACCGGGCCGACCAATAATATCAGGGATCCAATCAATCACATCGAATTTGTCACAATATATAGACACATTCTTGCAACCGTATGTGTCTAAAGTAAAGTCACATCTCAAAGATACGACTCAGATGATTAAAGAAATCAATTCCATCTCCTGGCAAGAAGACTATATCTTGGTATCTACAGATGTGACTTCGTTATACACGATAATTGACCATCAACAAGGATGCGACTCTGTGAGCAAAATATTAAAGAGATATGGAGAACTAGAAGACATGCAAATCTCATTCATAATAGAAGGAATTGCTTTCATTTTGAAAAATAATTATTTCCTGTTTGAAGACCAGTTCTACCTCCAGAAGAAGGGAACGGCGATGGGGACGAAATTTGCCCCGAGTTTCGCTAACTTGTTTATGGGAGACTGGGAGGATAATCACATCTGGAACGAACATCCCTGGAATAAGAACATTCTGAGTTATAAACGATACATCGATGATGTTTTCTTCATATGGGAAGGAGAAATGGAAGATCTACAAAAATTCCTGATGTATGTGAACAAGAATACCTGGGGAGTCAAACTGAATACCATCTGTAGCAAGACACAGGTAGAATTCCTTGACCTTACCATCTATGTAGATTCAGGTAGAGTGAAGACAAAAACACACTTCAAAGCAGTAGATGTGAACAGTTTTATTCTTAAAGAGAGTTGCCATCTACCAATGTGGCTCAAGAACGTGCCTTATAATGAATTCAGACGTCTAAGGCGGAATTGCACAGATTCTGATGTTTACAGAGAACAAGCAGATATGGTAAAAGAAAAATTTCTGTCGAAAAATTATAAATTGTATGAAATAGAGGAAGCAATACGCAGAGTCGACAACTTAGACCGTACCAAACTTTTAATAAATAAGGACAAATCACAAGTAAGAAAACCAGGCGGAGACTTCCCGGCAATCATATTGAACTATAATAAAGATAATCTAAAACTAAAAAGGATACTGACAAGACACTGGCACTTACTGAAAAAAGATAAGATACTGGCAAGCAGCTTACCAGATAAACCCAAGATTATTTTTAGGGGTGCGCCGAATTTGAGAAGGAAAATAACAAACAAACATCTGAAAAGAACAAACACTCCAAGTACATCTAAGAAGAATGGTTTCTTCTATTGCTTGGATTGCATTGCATGCAAAGAAAGCAAATGCAAACAGGCAAAAGGAGTATCTGAAGTGACTAAAAGGAACTGTAAGAGGAAATCTGAATCCTTCAGAATAAAGGAACATATCACCTGTCAAAGTACAAACGTTATATATGTATTGGAGTGCCCATGTGGGCTCCAATATGTAGGAAGAACTAAAAGGCAATTGTACGTCAGAATTAGAGAGCATATGCTGAACATAAAGAGAGGATATTTGCAACATTCAGTTTCTGCCCATTTTAAACAGAAACACAACTCGGATATGAGCCTTTTGAATTTCATGGGAATATGCAAAGTTAATAAAAACTGGAGAGGGGGAGACCACACCAAACAACTGGGCATAGCCGAGATGAAATGGATGTACCAATTAGACACGCTGCAGCCCAAGGGCTTAAATGCTGAGTTTGAACTATGCCATTTCTTGGGATGAATCCCCTTTCGAAAACCATTAATAGGTTAAATGAACAGAATCCTGTGGATTACCTGTATATACTCAAGTTACAGTATAATAATGCTCCATTTAAAATAATACAGTAGTATAAGTAATATTGACCATTTATTTCTTTTTCTCTACCATAAATTTCTGAATAAAAGGCAGTGTGAGTTCCGATGAGACAGATATGACCACAGCAATGAAAATAAGTTATCATAAATAAAACTAATGTAAATGAAAGTGAACTGATTTGGCTGGACCAATAGAATTTAAGATCAGGTATTTTGAAATTTACTGAGGCAGATGTTATCATAACAACGAGAAAAAAAGACATTAATATATACTTTATCGTTTAATACCTATAAACTAACGAAAATGAAAGTGAATTGATTTGGCTGGACTATTAGAATTTAAGATCAGGTATTCTGAAATATACTGAGGCAGATGCTATTATAACAATGGAAAAAAGGCAGTAATTCATACCCTGTCGTTTAATAAAAAACACTTATATGCTTCAAATTTAGAAAAATCTGCTTTCAGATATAGGTCACATTTTACTTAGACATGAGGCATTGTTATTCATTTCTAGTTCTGGAATGTAAGGAATTGCATTTACAAGTCTCAATACATCTCATTTAGTATAGTATCGGGATCTAACAGGATACCAGAAAGGCAATACTTTGCTTATAAAATAACAGCAATTACTCTTGTATAATGTAATCCTGCCCATATAACACATATCCCTATCCAACTTTTTCTGTATTTAAAATTTAAATTTTTTCGGATTTCTTTTTCTGCCCGATAACAAAACGGCAGTTACATTTGAATCTTCTTGGGCGGGCATTGCCATAGTAACGCTAAACAACAAAAGTGTAACAATGTTAGTTGTGGGTCAATAGAAGTAACAAATGTTATAAACCGGTGTATGTAGATACACTGGGACTATTGGGACATATGAAAGTCATTTTGTCTTATATTCCTAATTTGCGAAAAAGCCACCGAGACGTAATTGGTACCGGGAATCAGCTATTTAAGCGGGTTCAGTCAGACAGACCTCATCCATTGAAAAAGCCGCAGGAGCGGAGAAACGCGTCTGGAGAGGTCTGACTCCAAACACCACAAGCCACTACTTGGATTAAAGAGACTTTGATTCGTTCTATATTTTTTCAACATGATATATTCAAACTCGGGACGCCGAGCATCTGAATAAGGTCTGGACTTTGTTAAGGCTTTCTTTTAAATTTTATGTATCAGGAAAGTTTTATTTTTAAGTAATTACTTTTTTTATATATTTTGTCTGCATTGTTTGCAATAAATTGTTTTACATTTAAAACTTGAGTCTGCTAGTAAGGTCAGTTCTTGATCTACTATTAGAGAAGGGGTAGTCTCGTTATGTACTTTTATAAATTAACCTGGTTACACCCCACTGGCTTTTAAGCAGACAACAGCTAATGTTACTTCCTGGTTCCATTCGCTCAATGCAGCTGACCTCAAGAGGCAGCAATTGCCCAGAACTCCTGACTTACAAAGACTTGTCATTGACCTCCCATTGCTGCGTTGGAAAATCTGTGATTGGCCAACCACAGAAAGTCTGGGCGGGGATAGAAGGGGAGAGCTTGCAAAAGCAGCAAGCAGGTTTTGCAGGCTGATTTTAAATATATCCCCATTGGAAAAAATACATAATTAAATGCATGCAAGTTTTCATTTGGGGTATCTCTCTACTAAACAGTGAATTTAATTTATTTTGTATTTAGACAGTGGAGTGTCCCTGTAAGCCAAGGACAAGCATTTTCATCTTGACCAATTTCTTTTAGTTTGAACACTAACCTATAGTGTGAAACCTTATCAAGTGCCTTTGTAAAATTTAAGTAGGTCACATCCACTGCAATATGATCTATACTTCACTTACTTCTTCGTAGAATGCAATTAGGTTAGATTGACATGTCCTATGTTTGATAAAGTTCTTCCCAATGAATTCCTGGATATTATCCCTTAATAACCCTTCAAATACATTCCCAGCCACAGAAGCTAAGATCACAGATCTCCAATCCTCCAGTACAATTACTAAGGGCTATTTTTATCCCGCCTATTTGGCGTCCTAATGACCTTTATTAGGGAACAGTAGGCTGCTGTGACGTAGGCAACTTCCCATAAGTTTAATCAGATTTTTGGGACATTGCCCAAAAATCTGATTTTTTTTTTTTTTAAATATATTTTCCCTAGCAACAGCAGAGGGAAATAACAAGGGGAAATTAAGTGCTAATATTTAAAGGGACATAACACTTTTTTATCACACAGGCATAATACATTTTGTTCGCTTACAAAAAAAAATTGTAAATTTTTATTTTTATTCTATTTTTTTTTTCTCTCCATAAAACCTTCCTCTATTCCTTTTACAATCAATCTGGACACTGCAGTGTGTACTGGAACAATATTTGTATCCTTCCCGTCCCCACCCCTCAGTGAAATCACTACAGTGATTTTACATATAGAGCATATAAAGAAGTTAGGCTAGGAAAGAGGAGCATGTTAACACATTATATTTGGTATAGTACAATATGTGCTTCAAATTGTACTAAAGCAACCATTTCTGCATTTCTTTTGCCCAGGTGTATTTTGGCCGTTGGTTGATAGAAGGTAGTCCCTACGTGATCCTCATCGATATTGCAGCGACAGCCTGGAGCCTTGACCGCTGGAAGACTGAGTTGTGGGATAGCTGCGCCATTGGAATTCCGTGGTATGATCGTGAAGCTAATGATGCTGTCCTCTTTGGTTTTCTTACAGCCTGGTTCCTTGGTGAGGTATGTACTTGGCATGTCACTGTGCACGCCAAAGTTATTAAGTTGTTTTCAATGCTTAAAAAAAACTAAAATGTTTACATTATATTTTATTTAAATACACAAAAATAAGTCCTGCGCTCAAACTCCCAGGACTCCTGGGCGGCAGCAATGATCATAGCACACATCCGCCCCAGTACATAAAATGAAGTTTTTAGTTCCACTCCAATGGCCATTCGATGTAAGCCCACCTGCCACATATTTTTTTATTTTTTTTTTTTAAATGTAGCTTTGTGTATGACAAACAATAAGTTTAGATAGTGGTCAAACTGTTTCATTGAGTACATAATGCGGGCATGCAGGACCACTGCAGTGATTAATCTGTTTCTCACATATATAATACCCTCTTATCTTTGCTTTCTCCATATCCCGATTTGCAAACCTAAGGTAAACCCCAGTAACTGAATCAGTATATCTTAGTGTTAATCTTGCCACTTCTGCGGTGAATGATGCATGTATAGTCCACCCTGCCCCCTGCTGTGGTAAACAGGTTGACAGGTTATTTCAGACCATGATAGCCTTGTAGCATGTTGAGTGCCAAGGAAAATAGAGATTCGGATGATATTCAAAAGAAAATGAGAATTTAACACCCTTCTGCATCTCTCTCCTTTAACTTTCATGTTTTGGGCTTCCTTTCTCTAACTCAGTTTGCTGCACAGTGTGAAGATGAGAAGCCATTTATTGTTGCCCACTTCCACGAGTGGCTCGCTGGCGTGGGATTATGTCTCTGCCGAGTCCGCAAGCTCCCAGTAGCCACTATATTCACAACACATGCCACACTTTTGGGCCGGTATCTGTGTGCTGGAAGCGTGGACTTCTACAATAATCTCCAAACGGTGAGTTATCCATTTATCCAGACTAACTTGTATTCATTTCTTTTTCAGCGGAACAGTAATTTGGAAGCTACTAATTACACCGTCAATTGCCTTACTTTGTCAGCCAGACAAATAGCCTAAAAATGCAATAAATGCTGAACTATCTCCCCAAAAAAACTTAGCTGCATCATGTTTAAGGACATTTTGCTTTATAATATAAAATGGTGAAACAGTGGCTTTCCAAGACACCTTAAACACATTGACTTCAGTGCGTAATAAGTTAAATGAATTCTTTAGATGTTTGCTTTATTGTTTATAAACTTTGGCATTAATATTAGTCATTTTACTTGGTACAAAAAGATTAGGAGACACTATAGATCATTCAAAATATGTGCTGAAAAGTATAGTGAAAAAAACATTATGACTTTATTAATAATCATTTATGATGATCTATCTACCAACCATTTGTTTAGTTCCATCCTGTTGTCTCCCCACCTCATTCTGGAAATATTGAGACCCTTCTTGACTGTATGATTTCTGTGGAATGATTAATGGAAAGTGTACTCCAGTCCTTTATAATCTTATTGATCGTAAGGATTGGATGATCTCTTTGAGGAAGATCTAAGTTAGAAAAATGTACACAAATACTGTTCTCCAGTGTCCAGTAATTTTTTATTTTTTTTGTAATGTTGACTAAAAATATTTTAGGTAGGGCTTATTGTCATTTCCTACAAGCCACTATGCTTTCATTCACTCAAGTACTTGATATTGAACATTTGCAGGTAGGCCATGTGACGGCACCCCGGGTATGAGAAGGGTTAACGCCGACAAAAGATGTTCTTTCCCCCAAGTATGAAGTCTGCTACTGAATAATCCCAAGCGCTAAACAGGAACCTTGAAGAAATATCCCCCCAGCACGAGATGAGGCTCTGTGTTGAGGGTCAAGCATGAACTGTTTAAAGGAACACTGTAGTCACCTAAATTACTTTAGCTAAATAAAGCAGTTTTAGTGTATAGATCATTCCCCTGCAATTTCACTGCTCATTTCACTGTCATTTAGGAGTTAAATCACTTTGTTTCTGTTTATGCAGCCCTAGCCACACCTCCCCTGGCTATGATTGACAGAGCCTGCATGAAAAAAAAAAACTGGTTTCACTTTCAAACAGATGTAATTTACCTTAAATAATTGTATCTCAATCTCTAAATTGAACTTTAATCACATACAGGAGGCTCTTGCGGGGTCTAGCAAGCTATTAACATAGCAGGGGATAAGAAAATCTTAATTAAACAGAACTTGCAATAAAGAAAGCCTAAATAGGGCTCTCTTTACAGGAAGTGTTTTTGGAAGGCTGTGCAAGTCACATGCAGGGAGGTGTGACTAGGGTTCATAAACAAAGGGCTTTAACTCCTAAATGGCAGAGGATTGAGCAGTGAGGCTGCAGGGGCATGTTCTATACACCAAAACTGCTTCATTCAGCTAAAGTTGTTCAGGTGACTATAGTGTCCCTTTAATGGTGGCCACAGCTTGGCCTTTTATGCAGGTCCTCCAGCAAGGAATACTCCTACAGGGGCCTTGTGGAGGACTGGAATACAATTACAGTAGCCATTCAAAATACAATACAATGTGAAACACTCCCACATAAACAGTAAAATCCCTCTTCTCTATTCTGGAGATAATTGGGTTAAGTGGCCGTAGTAAACTTAATTATGTCCAGGTACAGAAAATATTCCTAAGTTAAAACTGTAACAAAAACACATTAAAATACATAACTCATGTTTCCCATAATTAAACCCCCATGTTCGACATATCCCCAGATAGCTTGGATCTGAGCACTCAATATATCTGAAAAGCGCTCAGATTCCACAAACACAGTCAGATCGCCATGGGGCTTAATTGTTTTCACCGACCTTTCGGCATAAATCTGTCTAGAATTAGTTCCATGGCTTTTAGTCTTCAGGGTCGGTCTGGTTCGTGAGTTTAAATGTACCAAACGCCGCTGCTTTCTTATGAATCTAAACAAAATGATGGAAGTCCCAGCAGTGTTCATGTGAAACAGTGACCAAAAACAGTTTCATGCGGTCGACGACAAAACACAGGTGGGCGTTCGATAATTTAAGATGGCCGCCGCCACGTGTTGGTTCATACGAACGACGACCACCCAGCCGACCGTGGGAGATGGAAGTGGCTGCGTTTAACCACAGTGTCAAAAAGGTTAACAAGCAGCACACTTCCCTTCTGGATGGCCAGCCATTTGGTAGTTAGTTCATTTTAGTGAATGAAACCAGGGAAATAGACGAACATCCGGGAACTGACGAACAAACAGACAGAACTAGTTTTTAAATGATAATCCAGAGACAGGGAGGTCTGTCACAGGCCACAAAGGATTTTTTTAAAATAATAATTTAAATAAGATATTCACATTTGAAGTTCAAGTATTTGTTGCAAATTCCTTGCCTTTTCTGCTTCTGCACTGTGCTTTGATCAGACCAGGAAGTGACTAGGCGGAGTCCTGAGCTTTTCCCACACGGCAGTGCTTAATGGACACAGCAAGTGATTTTAGGAGTTGTGGTTCGGTTGTCATATTTGCACTGTAGAAATTTAAAAATTGAGCTACAATAACTCAGAACTTCCATCACATATAGCATTATTACCAGAGTAAGAGCAACACTGTAGTTTTTGTTTGAGGATTAGAAATGTCAGGCTTTTGTAACCAACAAAAGTAGTGATGCACCAAAATTTGTAGTGCATAGTTTAACAGACATGTTTGCATTAACAGTTCAGATGATTATATATCACAATGAAAGATGGTAATGATAACATGACAAGTCAAGAATATGGCACTTGGGAGGGGGGAGAGGGAGGGAAAAACACTATGGGACAGGGGAGGAGGGGGAGAACACTATGGGACAGGGGGAGGAGGGGGATAACACTGTGGGACTGGGGGAGGAGGGGGAGAACACTGTGGGACTGGGGGAGGAGGGGGAGAACACTGTGGGACTGGGGGAGGAGGGGGAGAACACTGTGGGACTGGGGGAGGAGGGGGAGAGAGGAACATTAAGCGTGGGAGACCACTAAAAGAGAAGGAAGAAGGGAAGTTTTTCATATTAGATTACTTAAATTCATTCAAAAGTCTAATATTAAAATTATAGGAAAAAAATGTTTTTTACATTATTTGGGGGGGAAAAGTCTGTTTCGGTTTTTGGCCATCATTTCGGTTTCTGCCCAGAATTTTCTTTATGGTGCATCCCTAAACAAGTTATTCTTTTTATAAAAAATAATTTCAATAAATAATTTTACACATTGCACTTAATATATATTATTTGCAAGGATGCATCCCGGGTGTCACTAGGTCAAGTGACTCCCCTTACCTTCTACCTTCTCCCTACCTTCTCCCCCACGCACTGCAGGGCATGTGCTTTGCATTGCTAGTAGGGGAGATCAAAGGTCTCCATCACTGACTAAGTAATCCTGATGGTGGTAGGAGGGAGAACTTGGGCTGAACCTCTTGCCTCTTTTTTTTTTTTGTTTTGTTTTTATATCCATAGAATCTGATGACAACCTCCTGTAGGTTCTAGGCAGAGAATTCCACATCTTTATTGTTCTTTACTGTAAAGAACCTTTTCATTTGCTGTGTTCATTGGAGTTGAGGTCATGGCTCTGTGCAGAACACTGTAATGCCTCCCTCAAATTCACCCAACCATGTCGTCATGGACCTTGCTTTGGGCACATGGGTACAGTCATGCTGGAACGAGACAGGGCCTCCCAGACTGTTTCCACAGTTGGAAGCACCCAGTTGTCTTAATTAAATGTCTTTGCATCATGTCACATTAAGATGGTCCTTCACTGGAACAAAGGAGCCTAGTCCAAACCCTGAAATACTTCCCCAGACAATTATCCATCCTCCACCAAAATTTGCAGTAGGCACTATGAATTCTGGTAGGTAACATTCTCCTGGAATGCACCACACACAGATTCTTTATCAGACTGCCAGATAGGGAAGCATGATCCATCACTCGAGAGAGCAGGTTTCCACTGTTTCAGAATCCAGTATCAGCAAGCTTTACGCCACTTCAGCCAGTGGTTGGCATTGCACACGTTCTTGTGCTGATGTTGCATTCAGAGGCAGTGCAGAACTCTAGTGAGTGATTAAGAATAGCAGTCAAACTGACAAAACTGGGATCCGGTATTGAGAGCCAGCAGAAGAAAGAAAAAAAACATATTTACCCCTTCTGCCCCATATGCCTTTATATACATTTTAAATTTAAGATGCAGGGGTCATAAGAAAAAAAATAGTCAGTGCCACATTAACATGACAAACAAAATGGCAGGCATCAGATCCATTTTTGAATGTGTGTTTATTGGAGATATTCTTGTTGACAGTTCAACGTAGATAAGGAAGCAGGAGACCGCCAAATATACCACCGGTACTGTATGGAGCGAGCAGCTGTCCAGTGCAGTCATGTATTCACCACGGTTTCACAGATTACTGCAATAGAGGCAGAGCATCTACTGAAACGCAAGCCAGGTAAGGAGCAGGATTGCAGATATTAAGTTCAAATAACAACCTGTCGCAAAGCATGCTTTATGTAAAAATTCAGTATGTCGCCGACCATTTTTCTATGCTCCGTGTTGGGGATGAGGGGGGTCATGTATAAAACTCAGTTTTGACCCACAATTCTTAAAATGGAGCCATCGGTGTGGAAACCATTGGATTGTTCCTGCTGATTCACTATTAAAAATAAATGTATATTTTCAAGTCTCACATGTCTACTTAAACCACATTTCTTAGTCAAATAAATATGGGAACTTAATTAGTCATGGCCATATTGTGTCAAGGTCATCACTACATCAAACTAATTCTATTCTAGTTTAGAGGGTTACTCCAAACACCATAACCACTACAGGCCACTACTGGTTATGATGCCAGGGGTACAAAGACCCCATTAATGGGTCAAACGATGTTGCCTGGGTCTCCGCAAGCCTGCACGGGTCCTCTCTTGCTGGCTGTGATGTGCAACCAGCTTCTAATGACTCCCCAGTGACGCTGCTGGAGATGGACTTACACCCCTGGCAGCAAAAGGGTTAAATTATGTATGTGCAGTGTTTCCTAGCTAAACAGCAGCACCATGACCACTTCAAATCATGAAGTTGTCATGGTGCTTGGGTTAACCCTTTAATTATATCAACTGCAATATGTGCTGCTTACTGCTTAAAACATTTCCTCAAGCATTTGCTTCACTGTAGTCCCATCTGATAGGGCCCCTGGGCATGGAGGGAACAGTGTTCAGCTCAAGGAACCTTGGCAAGACTCCAAGCAAACAGATTTTGTTGCTTGAGACGGGTGATCTTGTAAGATGTAAAACTGCATAATACAGTGTATCACTTCACGGTATATGTTCCATTGCCTGTGTTGATCTTTTCTTCTTTTTTTTTTTTCACTTTCAAACCTAGCTTTATGTGTTTATGTATTAATTTCCTGTCTTATTTTTTTCTTTTTTCTATACGTTCTTATTTATATATTTTGGCCTTGTCGACCTGCTGGAATGCAGATGTTGTAACCCCAAACGGTTTAAACGTGAAGAAGTTTTCTGCCATGCACGAATTTCAGAACTTGCACGCGCAGAGTAAAAACCGCATTCAAGAGTTTATAAGAGGTCACTTTTACGGGTGAGGTTTTTTATTTTAACTCTTTTATTATAGCACTGCCACCTGAATAGCGAATGGAAAAATATACCAATTTTTTGTTTGTTTGTTCCTGGTCTTGTTAAATGTAATCACAATATCGGATTTAATCTTTTTAATATTTGTATTATTGGATTTTTTTGTTTTTGTTTTTTGTTAACGTGCACATTTCAAATCACCCAACTTTCATTTTCACATATGTATTATGCTCATTTCTTTCAGGCATTTGGATTTTAATTTAGATAAGACTCTGTTTTTCTTCATCGCTGGGCGCTATGAATTTTCAAACAAAGGAGCGGATATTTTCCTGGAGGCATTAGCCAGACTCAACTACCTTCTCAGAGTAAGGGGACTGGGAGTAAACAAGAATTTCATACTATATTGAATACCTGTGGAGGGTGGAGGTTGGGAGGGGTTTGAACCTTTTGGAATGGCATTGATGTCTCTGAACCTTCATTACAAGTGATGAAATCCTCTCTCAGGTCAATCAGAGCGACACTACCATTGTGGCATTTTTCATCATGCCAGCAAGGACCAATAACTTCAACGTAGAAACACTGAAAGGTCAGGCAGTGAGGAAACAACTGTGGTGAGTATAGGAGTGTCTCTGCTTTGGTGTACAATTAATACGAAAATAACAACATTTAGCAAAGGTTCTGTTTAGTGTTTAGCAATGGCTACGCAGGGGAACCAGAAAACACTGATGTCCTGTTGGTGAGGGTTTTAAAGAATATCATCACCAAGAACGGTCTATCCAATCCTATTTGTTTTAAGCCCACTTTGTGAAAGGGTTCTAATAAAACACTGGCTTTGGTTGGAGTATCCCTTACTGGCATGGTTCCACTAAGAGACAATATAAGGACATATAAAAACCCTTTAATTTAGCAAAGAGGTAAGATTCTCTCTGAAACCCTTCCTCTTCTGGTGACATCATACCCCCTTCACTGCCATTGGTCGTTGGCCGCCAACTCACGTGTTGCTTTTTTTGTTTGTTTTTAAATACTACTTAAAAAGCATGTGGCATACAATTAACTTGCAGCTTGCACCTTAAGTGTCGAACTCTGATGTTTCTATCTTTTCAAAATGCTTGGGCTAAATAATATGCTTGTTACGCCACCTAGTGGTAGTGTCCAGTTCAACTACATAATAGAGCATAGGCAAAACTACCATCCCCATTCTTAATGCACATTCCTTTTACAAAACGCAGTTGTTATCTAGCAATTTTTAGTGTTTTGATATTTGATAATCTGCCATACTTGTTCTTATCATTGTCCTACATTTCAAAAGCATGCTTCTATTTATTCACACCACCCCTATTGCCAAATAACTATGTGGTTCTTAAGCTCTGCACTAGTTTTAAAACTAATAGCATTTCTCAAAATTTGAATAGCTGAACTGACTAGGAATGTGAAATCCAGTGAATGCTAGTATTTTGAGTTTATTAAGGTGCACCAAATATTTTATATATTTAGAAATGAATTGTGGAAATTCCACCTGTGTGAACATCAACCATTCTGTACCATTCTTAAATAAGAACCTTGTGTGACCTTCACAGCAATAGCATGCATATACCGTGCCTTTAATTCTTAAATTTCCTGTGTTATCAAAAAAGCAGATCTGCTCCAACTAATGTATAAACATGGGTGTTTTTTCCTTCTTTATTCAGGGATACAGCCAATTCTGTAAAAGAAAAGTTTGGAAAGAAGTTGTATGAGTCATTACTTGTGTAAGCGTTTTGATAGTTTTGTTAAACTGTATAAAGTTAGACTGTCTATTTTGCAAGCCACTGGATTAGTTCCCCATTGGGAGGCCTATCTTCTGTCAATGTTCCTCAGCAGCTGTAAATCTGTAATGATTTAAAATCTTGGCTACATCTAATTGGTTTAAAAAAAAAAAAAGCTGTTCTGAATCTGTATTCAGTAGATTGTAATTCAGATTTTAAAAGTAGCACTCCCCTGAATGCTAACGTTGCTGGAAGCACCCCCATTAACGTGACTTGCATTATAAGCCCTTACCACTGATTTGTTTCACGGTTTTGGTTGCTATGTCATGGCAACTACATGGAGTAAGAAAAGGGAGATCAGCTCAGGACAAGTTGGTTATCTCCAGAAAGATAAAATGCATCCAGGCATAGAGAAGAATTTTACAAGAATTTTCCTAGCCAGCTATCCTAAACCTCTCGCACTTCTTGAATGCTATACAAAAAGTGACTGTAGTTATAAGCCCCAAAAAATCTTGGTCCAGGTTTATCTTGGACCACATCAGAAAGATTACCAAAGTGGGTGCCACACGTTGCTTGCTGAGTAGTCTTTAAATTCATGACCACTTTGTGGCGGACCGCCTGGCACCCCAACCGGGTGCCTCTGCCAATCGCTGATTCATAGCAATGCCGAGTACTTCCAGCACTCCACCAGACACCATCAACACCGTAATCCCCACTTCCAGCATTACAGCTTGGCTGGGAACTCGCTGTCCTCCACCCACCCTGGACCAAAGACCAGGATCCAGCTTCCAGTGGGTGAACCTCTCTTACTCCAGAGAGTGTAGCCGGTATAGCAGTAGCAGGAACAGCTCTTACAAGAGGACCTGATGGAAGCCTGCAACAAAATTACACAAACCAATGACATTGGCCCCCAGGTCCAGGACACTCCCATACATAACAATGAAATCCCTCCCCTATGCCTGGGAGATAATGGAGTCAAATACTAACTCAATTATCTCCAGGCACAAAAAACACAATTTTCCTCAACTCCCTGAAAATACCCAAAACCCATGGAAACCCGATCTGGGTGACTAACATATCCAAAAATCACCCGGATCAGTTCAGGGGTTCATGAATTTCCTGGAAGTCAAAGTTTGACTGACCGCACGCATGGTCCCATGCCCAAAACAGTTCCATAGAGTCGCGGCTAAGTGCTGCTGGGGACCAACCAGGAACCGCGAAGTCTTCATGCCGAAAATAGTTCCAGGGCATTCGCAGCTAAGTCCCCCAGAAGTCTATTCACAGTTTTTTGGTCCATGCAAACAGCTGCCAGGGAGCTGGCGTTCGGTTCTATGTGCACAAATGGAAAGTGCTGAACCAGGGGGAATAAAATATGGGTTTTTACAGTCGCTGACCTGGCCCATAGTCTTTTGGCAGGAGGCTGGCAAGCTGGCCCCTCCAAAAGCCCTCGCCACACCCTTCTGTCCTGTATTTAATTTTAATATTATAAACTTCCAATTTAGTATGCACCTTGCTAAATAAACTACTTTTAAACTTGGTGTATCTCAATTATTGTATTGTGGTTTTGGAAGCCAGTAGGTGGAGGTTTCCATGTGACTCCCTGGATTGAGCCTCTTTGCACTAAACATTTGGTATTACGGAGCCAAGTTAAAGAATTTTACTAAATAACTCATGGTGTTACCATGTTGATCTAAACTGATAGTGGCTGCTAATTTCTAGTGCCACAGTGGAAGTGACACAATCCCAAATTCTGCATAGCTCACTATGCATGTAGTATTCTGAGACTGACCTTCCTAGCATTGTTGTAATTATTATCCCACTGCACCAGTACCGCAGTAGCATAAACGTCTAGCTACATATTTGGAAGTAACATGTCTAGCACGGTGTGTAGGTGATGGATTTGTGAGGGGCTCAGTGTTTTTTGCGCACTTTGAATAATCCAGTATTAGGGATGCATCTTTCAGTAATTACTTGGAAATATTTTGGGCATAGCTTCCAAATATGTAATTTGTCTGTGCATGGAAATTGTATAGATTATTGTATAAATTAAGCCGTTGCTTTTTCACTGCAACGTTGATATTTTTCATTGCAGAGGAAACCTACCAGATATGAATAAGATGCTTGATAAAGAAGATTTCACTATGATGAAAAGAGCCATTTTTGCCACACAGGTAAGATGTCATTTGTATCTATACTGACCTATGTAGCGATGTATAGCAGAACACTAAACATAAACCACAGTGCTAGTTGCCATGTAGATCTGTTGTAGGCAACCAATGAGCTTCTTACTGTCCTTGTATACCTCCCAAAAGTCCCTCTTTTTGAGTGTGGACAGTGATTCTTTTGGTCACATCTCCCTTTTTCCTTATTTTATATCCTAGTGTTTCTTCCTTTCTATCGCAGTGTATATCTTTTTCTAGAATTTTTGGTGTACTTCACGCTTGCAGTCAAATTAAACTATTGAATGGGTTTCCATAGTATATCAAATGTGTTTAGGGCAAACCTAGAAAGTCTAACATAGCAAGCTTACTATCAAGTGAGATCTAAAACTCTTTGCATTGTGTCCATTTTTCTTTCCCACAATGGCAGATCTCTTATATAAAATAGAAGAACAATGTGGACTAGAGCAAAAACATGTACGCATATTGTATATGTTAATGTAAATCCTTCTTTAATATCGTCAAGCTTACAGGTTGCAGTTGAGATTAGCTTTTACAATATCATCCCTCTAAATATGAAAACTAAAACAGGACCCTTCATTAAGTCTGAAAGTGATTCACGGAATCTATAAAGAACCTATGCTATGAAAGAAAATTATAGTTACAAGATACTGAAATTAAATGTATAAACAAAAACAATTCACTTTGGCCTTGAACTATATTATTTCTTAGCTACATAGGCAGGGGTTGATATCAATGAAAATATTTTGTACAACCAAAAAGTTCCCCTCATAGGCTGCTAAAAATCTGTAATGGACTAAAATTATCGCCGTATGAAATTCAGTTACATGACCTGGTCTCACTGGGATTTTCTGCCTGCCAGCCACCTTATCTATGTAAAATACAAGTTCACAGCTGTCCTCTTTTTCTCTACAGAGACACTCGTTTCCACCTGTATGTACCCACAACATGCTGGATGATTCCACAGACTCCATCTTGAACACTATTAGGAGAATCGGACTCTTCAACAGCAGTGCTGACCGTGTGAAGGTGAGAACGAGAATGTTTGCCTTGGATCCACTTCAGATGTTGGTTATCATGGCAGACATATTGCAGGCACTTGCATATGATTCACGTGTTTTGCATTAGCACACCTGATACCATTTTGTGCACTGAGATGTGCTTCAAGCTCTGTTGCAAGTAGACATTCTTTGGTGGAGTTACCTCCTAATTTATTGGGAGACTTACTCGGCATGCACGTACATGAATGAGGAAGGAATGCACACTGTGGCCCTTAACAGAATCGAATTATCTTGAAATTGAAAGTTTCATGCACGTCAGTAGAAGTTGCTACCAGCTTGACTTCCCCCAGCTTCTTCTTTCCCTCTTCCTAAATTTAATGAGAACTAGTTATTGCTGTATTGAACGGGGATAGCCTTCTCATTCACTGGTCAAATTTGAAGCAAAGCTGTCACAACACAGTATCAAATTAGAATGTAGTTATAGGTTGTGCTTTTTATTTAAATTTTTTTGACCCCTGTCGTAATGTCTGCACAGGTGCATGCGTATGTATGGTAGTATTGAGTAGGTGCTCAATGTACATAGAAGTGCCACAGAGATGAGTGGGTACTGCCACCACAGTAAATGTTTGGATTGTGTTTACTAGGTTATGGGAACATTCTATTCACTTGACTGCAAAGGTTCTTCTACAAATAGCTGTAGGTTTCCTTCTAGTTGTGTCGTCACCTCCTGTTGAAAATGGGCGGAAAAATAAGCAACATCTTATGGTGCAATTATTCTTAAGCACATAAGGGAGCTTACGGGTTTGTAATAAAATATTTTACCCAGAAATTCTTTGCTGGTACTGATAGACAGAACAGATGCCTTCTTCAAATTCAAGATGAAATTTAGCGATGGCAATGACCTTTTTGCCGTTCTACTAATATGCCTTTTCTCTACTTGTTGGCTCAGATAGTGGTTCTAGTATATATGTGATGTACAGTAGTAAGATTTGGAACATAGGTTGCTGTTCAAGCAAGTATTCTTTCATGTTCTAATCCCAGCAACCCACTGTCTAATTATTAAATACAGGCACTCCTCACTTACCGACCAGGTTCCGTTCCTACGACCCGGATGTAGAGCAAATTGGTCAGTAAGTGAGGAGTTAAGGGATTTCCTGCCCTGGTACGCTTGCCTATGTTCCCCGAACATAGACTAACGCACCAGAGCAGGGAATCTCTCTAATCTATGCTCAGGGAAATTTCCCTGCTCTAGTGAAGTTTCCCCAAACATTGACATGCGCACCAGAGCAGGGAATCCCCATGACAGCGCACACGTATGCCTGGTTCTAAGTGCGAGCTGTCGTAAAACAGGTAGGTCACTAAATGAGGACCACCTGCACTGGTTCTAACACAGGTGTTTTTTTTTTTAAGGTTCTTTGGACACTTTTTTGCCAGTTCATGTGGGAATGTATGTCAACATGTCCTTCTGTGAGGGGGAAAAACATGTACATTTCATACATTGAAATTTTTAGATCTGTTTTTCATTTTTAAGTTCCCTGAGAAAAAGACTAGACTATACAGATCCACTAACTACTCCTGAGCATTTTGCACCTATAGGGAGCTAAATTACCATTTTAAAGTATGTGGCCTGTGTAGCTCTGCCTGGTTTGCGATAGGACTTTAATTCTAGGCTTCTTTGCATGCTTACTGTTAAATCAATTATTTTTACGGAGATTTCACAAATTAAATAATTCAAAATGTGTTCTGCATGCGATACTTACTACTTTATCATCATTCCTACAATACTTTATCATACTGGTGTGGTCTGATGAATAGTCCAGAAATACGTTGAAACAAAATGTCAAGGTCTACTGCAAATCACCTTTTAACTGTTTTTTTTTTTCTGCTTTCTTGCTTGTGCTAGTTAATAACACTATTAACATAACTTACTTTCTCTCTCGTCGGTATTTCCATTTCTCTGTTTTCTCTCATAGGTAATCTTCCATCCAGAGTTTCTTTCCTCTACAAGCCCACTTTTACCAGTGGATTATGAGGAGTTTGTTCGTGGATGCCACTTGGGTGTCTTCCCTTCTTACTATGAACCCTGGGGTTACACGCCTGGTAAGAGCGGGTTAACCAGCGTTTACTTTTTTTTTTTAACACTTCCATGCAAATAGAAAATTAGAACTTTCAGTGTCAAACTGAAATGCCCCAAAATGCAATGTCTGTGAAAGGACTTTAACCCCTTAAGGACCAAACTTCTGGAATAAAAGGGAATCATGACATGTCAGACATGTCATGTGTCCTTAAGGGGTTAAGTGGACTATCAAATAATGATCGATAACATTCATCTTTCATCACAAACTAGTGTAAATTTATCTAGAACTAATAGCATTTACTTTTAGTTTCTATTATGCGTCACTCTGCATACCATCACAACTTTGAATAATTCCAATGGTGATGTTGCATAGAGCATCTCAAATAGTCTCCACTCTTAGAGCAGCTTAGAAATTAAGAGTATGTGGGGGGAAAAAAAGAAATCTCAGCAGCTCGAGGCCTGCCTCTTAGGGCTGTTAACAGGGAAGTCCAGAGCGAGAGTTGTAGGTTGCCTGCGCTAATTTATTTTTTTGCCTATTTTCGCATGTGGTGCTTAACACGGTCCTGTCCAAGGACCGCAGCTCCGATCGGAGCTTGACTTTTCAGATTCCAAAACCATAAATGGGCTATATGTATATACTGATGGCAGCTATGCGCTATGGTGGTCTTGTGGGTAAAATACTTAGCCAGGTAACAGGGTAAGTTTTCTGGATTGACACTGTCTGAAATAGTCCCAATCCATCAAGCAATAAAGATGCCTCCCACTTTTTATAATCTTTTTTTTTAATACAATAAAAAATTAAAATTCAGTTGCATTTACATCTCTCCAGCTTGGCTATTTAACTGAAGATATGGTTTAATCTTTTTCAGAGCAAAACCAAACTGCTCCTAGGTAGTACAGCCAGATAATGTACAAAAGAATGGGGTTTCCTGCTGGGATACCCCAGTAAGTTGTCTCGCTAATTTCATAAAACATGATCTTGCAAGTCATCTCTTTAGAAAGATTCATGTTTAAAGTCTGGTTTTTCTTTTGTAGCTGAATGCACCGTCATGGGGATCCCCAGCATTTCAACCAACCTGTCGGGATTTGGCTGTTTTATGGAAGAGCATATCGCCGACCCTTCTGCTTACGGTGAGCGGATGCCGTTTGTCCAGTATGAGGAATATTTGTAAATATATGGCATTGAAATCTTGGTTATGGTTATATTTTAGCACCAACTGCCTGATCTTCAAACTTGTTATATTCTCTTGAGTTATCTATGCTATTTATCAAATATCTAGTAAGATGGACAAAATGACTACAGCTTCTATATTTTTTTATTGATTGTTCGTTCTGGATAATGACTGTGTTGGCTTAGTTGGGTTCAGTTTGCTATTTGTCTGTAGCATTTTTTGTTTATTTTTTTTTGCTTCCATCATAAAGTGATATTCTTAATTTACCCAACAGGTATTTACATCCTGGATCGGCGTTTCCGCTCAGTAGATGATTCCTGCACCCAGTTAACATCCTTCCTGTACAGCTTCTGTCAGCAAACGCGTCGGCAGCGCATAATTCAAAGAAACCGCACAGAGCGCCTCTCTGATCTCCTGGATTGGAAGTACTTGGGTCGGGTAAGCTCTCCATGTTTTTTTGTTTTTTGTTTTTTTAACTTGGAAAACTGCGATATGTTAAAATGACAGTACCGAGTATTCCTGCTTCTCCTCCTATAGGTAGTATATTTCCATTGGCATTAAATTTCATTGTGCTTCTGTCTCTACTGCTATCCCAGGTATTTTTCCATTAATAATTATATTATGGTGTCAAGTAATATTCATTTCAGTTAGTCACAGAACGTGAATCCAGCCCTGAACAATATTTTCGAATGACCCATTATTATAATACAACAAATATTATTGTACTTTTCTTATAGTATTACATGTACGCTCGACACATGTCTCTGGCCAAGGCCTTCCCTGACAACTTTACTTATGAGCCTCATGAACCAACAGCTGTAAGTATACTGTGTTTTGTTTATATCCATCTCTGTGCTTTTAGAATGCACAGAATAGGAATGCTGATTTTTAACTTGTATAAAAAGTTAATGCATTAAGTGTGTCGTTCGAATCCACATTTGGATTTTTCTTGAAGTTGGTACTTGCACTTTAAACCGTTACTGTGAGCGAAGCAAAATGCCAGGTCATGAGAACGCAGTGATATCTGTTAATGCAACCCAACATCTTGTCTGCTTTGTTACTTAAGAACTCCATAAAATATCCTTTATAACATATGTGTGTGATATGGTATGTGCACACTTAGGATTCCACATTAAAGGATCACACGTTTGGAAAAAGATATTTTTTTTTTTGTAAATGTACCCCAAAAAAAGCATTCGTGTATTTTTTTTTCTTCATGTTTTATTTGTGGAGGTACGTAAAAAAAATTTTACATTTAAATTTGCAAAACCTGCACACCTGCAGCCTTTGCATGCCATTCTATTTTTTTACCTGTCTGTCTTGGGGAATACATCAATCCGAGGCTTCTCGTTGGAAAAGCTCTGTGCTGGAGCTGCAAGTGTCCATTACAAAGCAGCTTTCCTAAGTTTCTAAATTAACTTTAGTACAGCATTTTGAGCAATTTCTCCTTAAATGCAGGAAACACATTTTCATGAGGTTATAAAAGTGCAAATGTTTATATAATGTTAGATCTTACAGCATAGTTTGTTTACTTTAGATGTTTTGTATCTCCTGTTCTGTTAAGTTCACTTTAATCACACACATGAGGCTCCTGCTGACTGTAGCAAACGATTAACAGAGTAGGGCTTAAGAAATTCTAAATTAAACAAAATGTGCAATAGATAAAGTTTAAACATGAGTTCTGTCTTCACAAAAATACTGTTGGGAGACTGTGTAGGTTGCATGCAGGAGAGATGTGACTAGGTCTGCATAAACAAAGTGATTTAACTCCTAAATGGCAGCTATTTGAGCAGTGATACTGCAGGGGCATGATCTATACACCAAAACTGCTTCATTAAGAGAAAGTTGTTTTGGTACTGTTAGTGTCCCTTTAACTTTCATTTTACCACATATTACATCTTAATGTGTAAACCATATTGAGTGTTGTGCCATTAACTCTCATCATTAAGTTTTAATCCTTTAATTCATTTTAGCCTTTTTTTCATGCCCAGATCTACTTTTTTCAGGCATTAATTCTCTGTTCACCCTCTTTAGCAACCTAGACAGTCAGTAACACTCTACATCTAAAAATGGTAGGAAGACCAGTGACAAGTGCCAGGAAATTAATGATTTTTAAAATATATATATTTTTTTAAATTTTAGGCCCAAGGATTCTGCTACCCACGGCCAGCATCGGTGCCACCATCTCCATCTCTGTCCCGCCACTCCAGCCCACATCACAGCGAGACAGAAGATGACGATGAACGATATGACGAAGAGGAGGAGGCAGAGAAAGATCGTCAAAACATCAAACCTCCAGGAATGGCAGTAGTGGGTCCAGTGCCTGAGTGGCACAAACGCTCCAAGAAAGGCTCTGTTGATGCAGGCAACTCATATAATGCTAGCAATGCCAGCACCCCCACCAATCCAAGTAGCCCGAGTGACCTCAGTAGTCCTACCAGTTCACTTATAGAGGAGAGGAACTAAATGTTTCTATTGCTTTGTTTACAGCAAGGTGGGGATTACTGGTGCTACTGTGAAAAAGAGTATATGACATCTGGAACTATTTGATGCATTAATAGCTCTTGAATTAGTTCCATATACATATCCATTCTTCTTCAGTTCTTAGAATACCAGACTTTCCCTCCTGGTGTTCACTGACCGCTTGCTTACAGTGCTTACAAATTACGGTACGTTCTACTGTAAGCAGTGGGATTATACCTTCCTGCTATTTTCTTTTTTTACCGTAAGCCTCAGATCAAAAAAGAAATTGAGGCTCAGGTAAAAATGTTCATGGTCATCTTCTTTATTTGAGTAATGCCTCCCACCATCCCTAAGCTATTTTAACTCCTTGAAATGCCATACATTTAGAGAAAATGTAATCTGTTTAAGACACTAAAGAAGTGTATAGTTATAGTGAATTAGAGAAGAAAATAAAATTCTATGAAAGGCACCTGAACAATTATAACCAAATTTGCGGATTGAAAAAAAGTTTCCAGTACCAGTCTGCTAACTACACGGACAAAGTATGCACTTCCTAAATAAAAGAAATACCACCCTCCTCTCTGATAACAAAAGAAATCAAGACTAAACACATAGGTCAGTTTCACTCCACTGAAGATGCAACAGATATCTTATTTACACCTCATCCAGCTGCTCCTTTAATGAAGTCTTCCAACAATGCAACCTGTTACAATTATTTTTTAAAATATAATGCTTTTGTTTGGATCTTAAGGGTATTTAACTTGTTACTGGAGAGTGACAGCTTTAGTACCTCTGTCTGACTCTGTCTATCCAGAATTGCGGTCCTCCACCTCAGTCGGAACTATCTTGAGATAATTACGACCTTAAAAGTACTTTTGCCCTCATCTACGGTTAATCTCTCCATCTGCCCCAGGATTGTAGTACCTCAAGTTCTTGAGCTCTTTCAAAGTGCAGTGATATTTTATCAACCTGCTGTGGGACTAATTGAAGAAAATATAAAATGGAGTGTCATTCTCCAAGAACAGAAGAATTAATATTTAAAAATAAAAATTTTAAATCTAAAAAAAAAAAAAAAAAAACTTAAAAAAAAAACTGGGCCTACTGTGTTTCCTCATCTGGTTACCCATTCATTCTACCAATGCATTCTAGTAGTGAAACAACAACTTCCTTCCTTCATGACACAAGGAGCTAAATATTTTTAAAAGTCGGTGGCATTTAACTATTATGTATTTTATTTTTTTTCTTGTAAAAATCTAATTTCCAGTGGATAAGCCGTGTTCCTACCAACAACAATGAATGGTGATGATGGTGAGTGCACCAAAATGTAGAAATTGAAATGGAAGATTCTTGAGCAACAACTCCACTATGCCACATGTTTTTTAGATTCATGTTATTAATCATCTTGCCCAGTAGCAACACCAGGGCTCTTGTGCAGGAGTCTGTTAAAGGGACACTCCAGGCACCCAGACCACTTCTGCCCATTGGAGTGGTCTGGGTGCCAACTCCCACCACTATTAACCCTGCAAGTGTAATTATTGCAGTTTGTATAAATTGCAATAATTACCTTGCAGGGTTAAGTCCTTCTCTAGTGGCTGTCTATCTTAGAACACGAAGAGTGTTCTAAACGACGCTGGATATCCTCACGCTATGTGAGGACCTCTAGCGTTGCCGAAATCCTCATAGGAAAGCATTGAATAATGCTTTCCTATGGGGAGGTCTAATGGGCGTGCGCGGCCATTGCCGCACATGCGCATTAGGTCTCCCCCCACTGGATGACGGCGGGGGAGGGAGTAGGCAGAGCCTTACCTGGAGCTAGACTCCGATAAGTCACCGAAAGGGTTTTAACCCCTTCAGCAACTTGGGATGGAGGGAGAGGGGTCCTGCAGTGCCAGGAAAACAAATGTTTTCCTGGCACTGGAGAGTCACTTTAAGCCGCTCAGCTATAGAGCAGAGGTAGGCAGTTGCTGTACAAATGCCATGATGTTTTGTCCGCTATGGATGGATTATTTACCCATCCTTGCAGGGTACTATATGTATGCAGCATCTGTGAATATAGACATGTTTTTATCGAGTATACTTGTGGGAATGTTTATGTATTTGAGTACAATGTTGATGCTTGAATGTGAGATTTCTGTTTGTGGGTAGTGTTGACATTTAAATGCATTGGTGTACGTGTGTAGTCTTGCTGTTTGAAGTTTTTTTTAGGTAGTGCTTTTTATTTTTCAAGTGTATGAATGCATTGTGTTTGTCTGTAATGTTTGTGTGTATATTTGTGAGAAGTGTTGTCTATTAAATGCAAGACTGTATTTGTGTACAGGATTGGCGTTTGAATGCAAGGGTGTGTAGTATGGGTGTTTGCATACAAATGTGTATTAACAAATCCACACACAGATGCCCACAGACCTATTTATACATGGATACACTCTGAGAGATTCAAACACACAAAAACAGGTTTCATTGACACACGTGTACTGATGCATATACTGACACACATACACACCTACACTCTCTATCAGTTCAGCCATGTTATATATTCCCTGGTGGTCCAATGTTGCTGTTATTGATTCTCTTATAGTCCAGTGCTGCTGCTGGCTATTATTGATTGTCTGGTGGTGATATTTTGCGCTCTGCATCTCTGTCATACCTCTCTCTCGCAGTACCGACTCTTATAATTGAGTCAGCACAGGCTGGAAATCCCATTGGGAAAGCATATTAGTCAATGGACAATGGACAACCAGGGATTTCTTTTTTATTTAATATTTTGCTTATCCGAAAATATATCAAATAATAAATAAAAATCACTGCACTTTTAATTGTGGGAATTCCGTTGTAAATCAGCTTTACTTGAATAGTTCATCACAAACCGTACAGAAAATCAAACATTACTGTGCGACAGTACAATAAAGCCATGTAAAAATTTGCCATTAAATAAACATGTATCTTTCATGGCTCCAGTCCACACATTCTAGAAAACCAAAAAGGTAATTAAACAAATTCCCAAAGTGACTCATCAAAAATATACCAAGATAACGCCATGAACACCGTCGGAAGCGGCAGATAAGACTCCAGGGAACATATGTAGTTAGGTGTAGCACAACTCCATCAAGCTCCTGTTATTGCGTGCAAGAAAAAGGTTGGTTTAGAAAAAAAAATTGCCACTGCAGTAGACAAAGGAGAGTTATGGTCTACTTTAAAAGATTAAGAAAAATGAGGGTGAAGGAAGGACTGAAGAAAGGGAGTTGAGAGAAGAAAGAGGAGATGAGAGAGAGAGAGAAAAACGATTGAGATCTAGGGAATTTGGAGGTCAAGGCAACACTCCTTGTCATTTTCCTCACATCATTCCTAAAACAATGTTTGTAGTGTGGACAGGGTGCACCTGCTGAAAGAGGCCAAAGCCATCAGGAACATCATTGGCGTACTTGGTCTGCAACAATATCTAGGTAAGTGGTACGTGTCAATGTAATATCTCCATGAATGTTAGGACCCAAGGTTTCCCAGTGAAGAAATGACCACAGTGCATTCTGCTGCTATTTGCCAGGTAAACCATGCACTCAACCAACTAACGGATCTAAAAGAAAACGTGATTCATCAGACCAGATAGCCTTCTTCCATTGCTTCATGATGCAGTTCTGATGCTTATGTCTTCATTGAATACTTGTTGGTGGGTAGGGGATCATCATGGCAACTCTGCAGCTACAAAGCCCCATACGCAGCAAACTGAGATCCATTGTGTGTTCTGACACCTTTCTATCATGTCCAGCATTAAGTTCTTCAACAATTGTAGCTACAGTAGCTCTTTAGTATGATTGAACCAGATGGTCATACCTTCACTCCCAACGTGCATTACTGACAAAGGAGTTGCAGTGATTTTTTTCTCACGAATGTGGGCAGCGGCATTTGGTCGTCAAGTGCCTGGAACTCTTTTCGGCTAGGCACTCACCCGGTAATGATTAGACCGCTGCCTGTTCATCTTCACGACAAACTATGCAAAAGACATTTGGGAGATGGGAACTACCGAACAGGGGTAGCATTCGTTCCCTGAAATTAAGAGAATCCCTTGCATAGTGTTCGCACAGGAACCCCCGAACAGAGACCAGCCGGGACACCTATTTCCCTGGAACTGTTTTGGGCTAGCGCCTCGTGTCCGGATGGTTTACCCCCAGTGACATTCCAGTTTCACCAAATAAATCTGAGTGATATTTGAATATGTTATACACTCAGATCAGGTCTATCCGGGGATATAACTTTTGTGGGGTTCCCAGTTATGGTGGGAGTACTTTTGCGGAGATGTATATATTTTGTATAGATTTTTTGTAGTTGAGAGATAATTGAATTTTATATGTTTTTTTCACGTAATTATCTTTCTGGCACAAAGGATCCTGGGAAGGAAACCCCTGTATTATTGTGTTGGAGACCCTATGTAGGGGTCTGTGCATAAAAGCCGTGTATGGCCTGAAATAAATCAGTTGACTCCCAGAACTATGTTTCATCTGGTTACTGGAGGAATGGATATCTGTATGCTTTAATGGTTCCAGTCTGTCTGAGAGAAGGAGTTTAGGTAACCAGTCAGGTTACCCGGTGTCCGCTACATTACCTAATATATCCCACTTTGTAGCAGAGCTGCAATCCTGAGACTGAATATCTCTGCCAAAATCCTCTCGAGCCGGAACAAAGCTCTGGTTAGTGAATATAGCCCTTTTCCCCAGTAACTGGATGACACACAGCTCTGGGAGTAAAACTGTTTTTATTGAGCCGAACGCAGCCTTTTATGCACAGACCCCAACATGGGGTCTCCATTCAGTTAATATAGTACCCACCCAGGCGTCTCTGTATCTGGGAAATAATTGAGTTGCTGCCCGCTAAACTATTTATCTCCTGGATACAGAGCATACAACATGTACAACAGACAAACACCCTAAAATACAGTTAAAACACACATCCCCGGATAGCTCTTGTCCAAGTTGTCCAAATAGCGCCTGGATTCATAAGGAATTGTCAAATCTCCACCACGGTAAAGTTCTGACTAGGTCGCACAAAATAGTTCCATAACGAAAGTGGTGTTTGCCGATCAAATATCGGGAGTTCCTGTTGTCCAATACATGTGGGCTCCCCCTGGCTCTTAGGGAGCGATTGCTCCTCATAATCCATAGTACCTTCCCTCCAATTAGTGCTTTCCTGGCTGGTCGGGAAAGATGTAAACACAAGGGATAAAAGTGACCAGAAAAGTGAAGGAAGGTGTGGCCGATTTCAGTTCCGGGCGATAATGGCTAAGTGGCCCTGTGGTCGTTCGGTTACAGCTTGTTGCTGAACGGTTGTCAAGGAGAGAGCGCTTCAAATTAGTTTGGGAGAGGGAAGGTATAGAGCCATGTGAACACAGTTCATTCGGGAAAACCAAAGGGAATACCGGCAATCAAATGGGGATAGGACAGGGTCCGCCACACACTTCTTCACAGGTGCCATTGTAACAATATTACGAATCCATTTCACTGTATTCAGTTCAGTTCTTAAAAGGACACTATAGGCACTATAGCAACTTAAGCTTAAAGAGTTACTTCAACCCTTTTTAATGGGCTTCCCTGCTCTGATTTTACTAAAAACTGGTAAAAAGGTTTTTTTGTGTTTTATTTATTTATTATTACTTGGAATCCCATGCCGGGAGCTCCTTGGGGGCAGAAAGACAATGTAGTGTTAGGAACACCGCTTTGTATTCCTACCACTATACTGCTCCTTTATAAAAAAAAGTTTTGAATGGCCCTACTCACACCTCCCTTCGTATAACTTGCACTGCCTTCCTAAACACATGTTGTAAAGAGAGATCTAATGTTTAAACTTCTTTAAATGCAATTTCTGTTTAATTTAGAATGTCTTATCTCCTGCACTGTTACTAGATTGCTAGACCCTGCAAGAGCTTCCAGTGTGGGATTAAAGTTAAATGTAAAGAGCAGGAATAAAAACATCTAAAGCAAGTTAATAATCTTATTGAAATGGAAACCATTTTTTCATGCAGGTTGTGTCAGTCACAGCAAGGGGAAGTGTGGCTAGGGCCGCATAAACAGAAACAAACGTGATTTAACTCTTAAATTGATACCGGAGAAACTGACGGAAGCCAAGCACAGAGAGATGGACACAGGTTTCTTCAGGAAGGAAGAGATTCTTTATTGGATCACCGATCGGGACTCAGAGGGACTAATGTCACCAAAATACAGCAAGTTCTGAGCCCCGGACAATAGTGCAGGCTCCTTATATAGGCATATAACTCCTCCCATATTAAGCTCCACCCGCACATTCTCTTAACCAATCAACCCAAATAAGAATTAACTTCCTGTTTGACCGCATGGCTTGTCCAGCACAATGGAGGAGGGGGAATACTATATCCTGTATTCTTGCACATGCTCCGTACACTACTGATCGTATCTTGCCTCGTGCAACCAACTGATCGATACGTCAGCATATGCACGTACACATGCCACGTGGTAATCTCGGCCTACTAAATTTATTTTTACCGAGATTCCACCACATTCCCCCCTTTGATGCCTCTTGATATTTTACAATTACTTGAGGCATCACATAACCTTAGTTTTGCTTACACCGCAAGTTACCTTGAACCAGACCAGACTTATCTTATGATGTGAATCTTCAACATTCATCTTCCTGCATTGGTTCTCCCTGATCTAAAGCCTTATACTTATAAATCGCCATTATCTGTGCAGCAGCCTTCCTCTCTGCTATACTTCCTATCAGGCTTTGCACAGACCTAACTACTAAGGGTATAAGACACGGTAGGAGTAGACACAACAGTAAAATCAGTAGGACTCCACCTACCACTGCCTTAAGCCCTCCAAACCACTCATACCAGCTACCAAACCAACTACTTGGATTGTACCCTTTCCATACCTGAGTAGGCACATGCGCTAGTTTAACCATATGGCTAGTAAGCTCAGCTATTGCTTGCCCTTCGTCATCTATTTGAAGACAGCAATTGCTTAGGTTAAACTTCCCACATACACCTCCCTCTACTGCCAAAAGGTAATCCAAGGCTAATCTATTTTGGTAGACTGCTGTCCTCATCCTGGTGTTATGCTTCGCTAGAAGATTGAGCGCTTGTGATGTTTCATTAGTGATAATTTCAACCACCGCCTGTAATCTTATAATGCGGTTGAGCATATAAATAGGGGTTCTATAACCAAAGGTACCATCCTCAGCCCACGTGGCTGGCCCATAATAATCTATAATACGCTGGGGAGGCCATTCATTATCTTCCCAGGTGCCTATCTCTATGGGTCCCCTTTTCTTCCTATGATTCACATCATACACTTTAACACCTAAAGTCTCACCTGTTTCAATCGGTAACAAGAAGAAGGATGGTTTGAGCATACCCAACACACATGCCCCTTCCCAGTCCTGTGGCAGCTCCGAATAGGCTTTCTTACCACAGATCCAGTACAAATTGGCTGGGGCTCTCCAGGTAGATGTGATGGATAGATCAAACCACACGTCCTTTAAATTGGCGTATCTAGCAAACGGGTTAGATGGTTCTGAGACATTTGAAGCCGACCACCAAGTTGTATTCTTTGTATCATCATCATAAGCTTTTTGCCCTAGACAAGTTAATTCTCCTACAGAAGTATTATACATTATTCCTTTCCTTGCTATGCAAACATAACCTATGATGGAGGTCTTTAATCTCCACTCAGATTTACCTCTAACACTCATATGATAATCGGCTTGTGTAGATATTAGTTGGTCAACTGCCTCAGAACCGGACATTACCTCCTTTGCTTCCCAAGGCCATTGGTCTCCCATGTTAGTACCTCCACACACATAGCAGTTGGTAACATTAAGACTACCGGCAATACTTTCAGCTAGGTCAATGAACAGGTTTTTAGCGTTATGGGGGATCTTATTATCTATACTCATCTCTTCATAAAAGGAATGGTATACTTGATGAGTCTGGGAGGATACCGTATCAGTCTCTATCCCTATAAACAATAATGTCCCAGGATCTAAACCCGTCCCGTATATCTGAAACCCAAATAAATTTCCATACTTATCTAGGAACTTGTCGGGATTATTAATAAGTATATGGACTGGGTTGCATTCCATAGACTTACAATAAGGGCTAGTCGGCAACTTAGTCACTATCATGTCTTTATCTACTGTCTGTCCCCAAGTCGCCCACCCCACACAAGACCAATATGGGCAAAAATTATAGTCTTTATTTGGGCATCTAGGACTTACATATTTATTTTTACTACTGGGACAAATATATTTATCATTAGACCCATACGTCCTCTCCCATCTAAGATCCCCACATACATTCCACGGTTTTCTACCACTCGATATCGCTTTACACGCATCAAATAGCAGAACACCCGAAGAATGTACGGATTCTAACACCGTCTTATTAATTAGGGTCCCCTGAGGATCTCCATTCCTGAGAGTCAACCAAATTGTACGAGGTTGATACTCTGGACTGAAGCACTTAGGTTCTCCTACTCCTAAATGGCACACACTATAGTCTATATTTAAGTATCTACATCTCGATACATCTCCTTTACACTCGTATTGTGAATGCCAAATTAGGGTTTGGGAAATATGGTTACCTGTTCTCGTAGTCTTAATGCATACCTCACAGCTAGGAGTGTCGGTACCTCTACCTTCCTGAATATAAAAACACATGTAAATAAACACAATCAAAAGCACATCTTTCGCCGTCATCCTCAGTCTTCGTCCGTGCGATGGAACCTCAGCTTCCAGGATGTGAGGGCTGCAGGGAATGGAGTTCTGCTCGTCTTCACAGGTGTCCCTTCGAGACTTTTCCTGGCTTATACACTATGTGTTGGTAAGCGGACAGGCTTTATTATGGCCTTCTCACTCACACCTGTAACAATAAAATTTGTAATCCACAATAATTCCTCGTTACTCCGACTGAGTAGTGCGTTTCAACCGGATCTTGCAGGGATTCTCTGGATCTGCTGTAACTTGCCAAGAATCGACTGCTGCTGGTTTAACCCTGGAGTGATGTATCCACGGAGTCACTTCTGCTACTTTTATCGCTGTAGGGGTAGACAAAAGAACAACATAAGGACCTCTCCACTTAGGCCCTAACGGTACATTATTCCACTCTTTAATCCACACTTGGTCTCCTGGATGATAACTATGAACAGGGGGATAAATATTCACAGGTAATCTATCTTGTACCCATTTCTGTACCTCCTCCATAGTCTTACCCAACTCTACAACCTGCTGCCGAGTAATTCCTTCTCCCAACTGACTCAAATCCCCCCTTAAGTTACCAAGTACGGGAGGTGGTCGCCCATACATAATTTCAAAAGGAGAGAGGCCCATCCTTCTGGTAGGGGTACTGCGGATTCGCAATAGAGCTATAGGTAAGAGAACGTTCCACTTAAGTTGGGTTTCCTGACACATTTTAGCCAACTGGTTCTTAATAGTTCTATTCATTCTCTCTACCTTACCAGAACTCTGGGGTCTATATGCAGTATGAAGCCTCCACTTTATACCAAGCATATGAGTCAGTTGTTGTAGGCACTGATGAACAAAAGCTGGACCATTGTCCAATCCTATAGAACAGGGTAGTCCATATCGGGGTATTATTTCTCGTAGCAGGAATCTCACAACTTCTCCTGCTTTCTCTGTACGAGTAGGACATGCTTCTACCCAGCCTGAATAGGTGCACACAATTACCAGCAGGTAACGATGTCCACCCGATTTAGGCATCACTGTAAAGTCTATTTGTAGATCGGACATGGGGAGTCCCCCCATAAACTGGACTCCTGGTGGCTTTACTGGTCCTTGTCTTGCATTATTCTTAGCACACGTTACACATCTGCGTACAATGGCCTGAGTCAAGTTGGACAATCTTAGTATGTAGAAATGTTTCCTGAGAGATTCTTCAGTACTGTCTCTCCCAGAATGTGTCCCGTTGTGATAATTTTGGACAATTTCTACCGCTAGTGATGCTGGTATGACTATTCTTCCATCTTCTAGCTGATACCACTTGTTCTCCAAATACTTTCCCGGTTCAGTCTTTAACCACTCCTCTTCTTGAGTTGTATAAACTGGAGTCCATTGAGACAGTGGGGTTGGTATTAGAGCAGCTATATGCCCCACATACTCCTGTCTTCCTGATTCAGCAGCACGCTTAGCTGCACTATCTGCCATCCGATTTCCTTTGGTTACATCACCATCTCCTCTCAGATGCGCTCGACAATGTATAATACCGACTTCTTTCGGCTCCCACACTGCTTCCAATAGTTGTAGGATTTCAGCTGCGTACTTGATTTCTTTGCCTTCTGAATTCAGTAGTCCTCTTTCTTTATACAAAGCTCCGTGGGCATGAGTGGTTAAAAACGCATACTTAGAGTCCGTATAGATATTTACTCTTAAACCTTCAGCCAATTGTAACGCTCGTGTTAGTGCTATCAATTCTGCCTTTTGTGCTGATGTTCCTTTCGCCAGTGGCCGAGCTTCTATCACCTTGTCTATTGTTGTTACTGCATATCCTGCATAGCGGATCCCTTCTTTCACATAACTACTGCCGTCGGTATAATATTGAACATCGGGGTTCTGGATGGGAAAATCACGAAGATCTGGTCTACTTGAGAATACTTCATCCATTACTTCCAAACAATCATGTTGACTTTCAGTAGGTTGTGGCAAAAGGGTAGCTGGATTTAAGGTGTTTACAGTCTCTAAATGCACTCTTGGGTTTTCACACAACATTGCTTGATACTTGGTCATACGGCTGTTACTAAACCAATGATTTCCTTTGTAATCCAACAACGTCTGTACTGCATGTGGGACTCGTACATAAAGTTCTTGACCCAGAGTGAGTTTATCGGCTTCAGCTACTAGCAGGGCGGCTGCAGCTACGGCTCTTAGACAAGGTGGAAGTCCGCTGGCCACTGCATCCAGTTGCTTAGACATGTAGGCAACAGGTCTTTGCCATGATCCCAAGTACTGTGTCAATACTCCCACAGCCATTCTTCTTTGCTCGTGTACATATAAATAGAATGGTCGTGTGTGATCAGGTAGACCTAATGCTGGGGCACTCATCAAAGCCTTCTTCACATCTTCAAATGCCGTTTGCTGTTCTTGGGTCCATAAGAAGGGGTCGTGCTCTGTACCTTTGATAGCTGCGTACAGAGGCTTTGCTAGTATCGCATAGCTGGGAATCCATATCCTACAGAAGCCTGCTGCCCCCAAGAATTCTCGCACTTGTCTTCTATTCTTGGGTATTGGTATTTGGCAGACAGCTTCTTTTCTCTCTGGCCCCATAATCCTTTGACCTTCAGAGATATGGAATCCCAGATACTTGACAGTTGGCAAACACAACTGAGCCTTCTTTCTAGACACCTTGTATCCTGCCTTCCAGAGAATATGTAGTAGATCGTGCGTTGCTTGCTGACATTTTTCTTTTGTAACTGCTGCTATCAACAAGTCATCTACATATTGTAACAATACACATTCTCCTGGGATAGACTCGAAATCCAGTAAATCTTGACTTAGAGCTGAACCAAATAGGGTAGGTGAATTTTTAAACCCTTGGGGCAGTCTTGTCCAAGTCATCTGGCGTTTTGAGCCCGTTACAGCGTTCTCCCATTGGAAAGCGAAAATACATTGACTTTCTGCGGCAATTCGGAGGCAAAAGAAGGCATCTTTGAGGTCTAAGACTGTGAAGTAAGTAGCCCCGCCCGGAATTAAAGCAAGCAGGTTATATGGATTGGGTACAACTGGATGTATACTAACAACCGCATCATTGACTGCTCTCAAGTCCTGCACAGGTCGATACTCATCTGTACCGGGCTTTTGAACAGGCAGCAATGGGGTGTTCCAGGGGGAAGTACAGAATTTTAGGATACCATACCGTATGAACTTATCCAGATAGGATTGGATGTTCTTCTTAGCCTTCTGTGGGATGTGGTATTGTCTTAGGCTCACTGGATAAACCCCAAGTTTCAGTTCAATTTTTATAGGTGGAATATTGCGGGCCAGTCCTGGTGGGTTGTTCTCTGCCCAAACTCCTGGTATGTTAAATAATGTCTCATCACTCCTAGGGTTTTGGCTAGTCAACACTGTATAAAGTCGCCACTCTTCTTCCTTTGGTACGGATAAAGTCATAATACCTGAAGGTCCATTAAACTTTAAGGATGTTGTTCCATTTGGTAGGAACGTAATCTGCGCTTGTAATTTTGATAGCATATCACGTCCCAACAATTGGACTGGACATTCAGGCATATAAAGGAATTGGTGTTTTACTACGTGGCCTCCCAATGTACAGAGTCGACTTTTAAGAACCGGTCTTTCAGCACTTCTTCCAGTTGCTCCTATCACAGTAATAGTCCTTCCAGATGGAGGAGCAACTAGATTAGTCACCACTGAATGTTCAGCACCAGTGTCGATCATGAACGCACTCCTTTTTCCCCCTATTGATACATCGACCATAGGCTCCGCTCGACCAAGGGGGATGGAGCCCGGTCGGTATCAATAGTCCTCCATGACCGTGTCAGCCAATCCTACGAAGTCCCTACCTTCTCTATCGCGGGACCTTTGCGCTGCTGGAATATACCTGTCTTCCCTAACACTTCCTCTGTTCCCATTACTCCCTCTATAACCATTACTCCCTCCGGGGCCTCCTCTACCTCTCGCTCTGCCTCTAAAGTTTCCGTAGCCTGCCCTGGGTTGGTCTCTCTCGTACTGCTCTCTTTGCGGACATTCGTTCCTCCAATGCCCTTCTTCCCTGCAATACGCGCACTGATCCCTACTCAAAGGCTCCCTACTCCATCTATTATTGCCTCTATCTGGGCCCCGTTTATCTACGCCTGCGATCGCTACCGCTAGCATATCAGCCTTTTTACGCATCTTGCGCTCTTCCTCTTTCTTACTTTCTGTATCCCTGTTCATATAGACCTTATTTGCTACCTCCATTAGTTGGGTGATTGACATACCTGCAAACCCTTCTAACTTTTGTAGCTTGCGCTTAATATCTCCGTATGCTTGGCTGACAAAGGCGGAGTTAACCATTCGGGAATTGTCTGCGTCTTCCGGATTAAAGGGGGTATACAAGCGGTATGCCTCCAATAATCGGTCATAAAAGACACTGGACGCTTCATCGCTTTTCTGGATCACCTCAACTGTCTTCGACATGTTAATGGCTTTCTTTCCTCCTGCTTTCATGCCAGCAATTATAGCGTCTCTATAGGCTCTGAGTTGAACCATATCAGCACCATTTACGTTCCAATCGGGATCAGTGTTGGGATAGTATGTTGCGGCCCATGCTGCTGGATTAGCTTGATTCAAAGCACGGGCTCTATCTTCTAATGCTTTAATGGCTGCTTGATTTATTCTTGTCCTTTCCTCATTGTTAAATAAAGTCATTAGTAACTGCTGGCAATCAGCCCATGTCGGATTATGCGTCTGTACTATTGAGGTGAACAGATCAGTCATGGCTTGTGGTTTCTCAGTATACGAGGAATTATGGGTCTTCCAGTTTAAAAGGTCGGTAGTGGTAAATGGGACATATACGAAGACTGGGTCAGCGTGTGCCATTTGACCTGCGGCATCGATATAAGCTGACCCGGGATTTAGGCGAAGAGGCATCTGATAGTGCTTTAATTGTTGGGCACCAGTCAACTGTCGGGTTTGGATGGGGCTACGTAGAGAGGCGTCAGTCATGGGTTCCGGTCGGGGAGAGGTAGGGTATGGGGATGTGGGAGGTTGGTTTTGGGAAAAGGTCGTAAATAAAACACTTCGAGCCGAGCTAGATGAAGCTTGACCGGAAGTCTGAAGTGGCGCCAAATCAGGATATTCGTTTTTAATGGGGGTGGGTTCTGGTTCCGGAAGGGGAGATTTAGTACGAGGGGGGGTGGATCCTGTACTGGAGGAGGAAGCGGAAGTGGATGAGGGTAATGAGGGGAGGGGTGCAGGACTTCCTGCGTTTGCGTCACTTCTTCTTAACGGAAAGTAAGGGGGCGGCAAAGGGATCTCGGACTCAGGGGGCGTGTCCAAAATGGGCCTAACACCAGTCCTAGTGGACGAACAAGTCCTAGCTACCATGAGGCGACACTGCTCCTCGTGGCATGTCTGGAGCCATTTTGGCGAGTCATTTACGGCCTGTCTCCAACAGTCAATATAAGGAAACTGGCCGTAAAGTTCAGGCCTACCTGATACAGCCACGTGTAAGCGCTGTACCAGAGTTAGATCCAAACTGCCACGTGGCGGCCATGCCGCAACCAAAGTAGGCCACTCCCTAGTACACAAAGTAACTAAACGCACAGGAGACATCTTAACCCCAAAATCACAAGTTTTGAATCCCTTTTTAAAATTCTTCACCATACAACCTAAGGGATCCGGAATCGTTGACTGCGACGCACCCATACTTAACAATGGAACGTCGTCGACAACGAATACTATACACGCGTACTATTCAACAGTCACACCCGTTTCCTCTGGCAACAGCACCACGTGGTACGGTTACCAAGTGAAACGTACACAATAACAATAAACACTCAGGGAATTCCCGTACACACACAGCTGTTACACCAGTCACTATATAATCAATATTATGCCCTTTGGCGTAACTATACAGTCACCCACGCTATAATTCTCTATATACGAATTACCCGTCTATAACACACCCCAGTAACATCGTCTTTTACAAATAGCGGTTACAGTACGGTTAGCATAGGTCAAAGCACAAGTTAAGGTCACAATACAATTATTAGTGGTTATGGTGTTAAAACATGCAATTGACGACAATGATTAGTACTTATATACAATGTCAGTAAATATACAGGGTTATGGTACCGTGCACTATAATACAGCAACACACTATTAACACTCTCGCTAGACGGCTGAGCTCGCGCTATCTAACAAGATATACACTTTACTAAAACAATCGTTAACACATTTACAATTCCCAACTAAACTATTGGCCAGTACCTTGATGGACTACCTAAAACTATATACACCCGTTTTGGTTAGCCACACTGCCCAATCACCACATATATAGCGAGCTAGAGAACCGAATTTACACAGGCGCCTCTTAGTCGCACTATCAAAAGTCTAGTGGGTTCCAAATTTACACGCCTTCCCACTTAGCCCAGATAGGATGAGAACTAGCGAACCGAATTTACACAGGCGCCGCTTAGTCTCCCGGTCCCTCCGACCTAGCGAACGTAATATACACCCTAGAACGCTAGTCTAGACAAGACACCGGTGTCCGGCTAGGGCTATTTACACCAGAACCCCGCCTGACTAACCAAATCAAACGGTCTGACTAAAGAGCGTTCGATCGAGCGGTGCGCCTTCGCTCCTTCCCTCCGACAGAGGGGGCAGATACACAGATTCAAAACCCCTTTGGGCCTACCGCACAATCGGTATACCCCTAGTGGGTCCTGCCGTCTAAAACAGCAGTTGTCTTACCTCCTCGTTCCTGAACCTGAGTTCACACTCATCGACGGGGACACCCCAGCACTTCTCACGTAGAGGCCGATGATCTCCTGGACAACAGACCAGTGGCGCCGAGACGAAGGGAGGTCCACGCAGAAGTTCAGGGGTGCAGCCGTAGAGAACGTGGGCAAAGATAGACCGTCTCACGCCTCTGCCTCTCAGCTACCGTTGAACGATGAGCTTCCCGGCCAATGCACCAAATGATACCGGAGAAACTGACGGAAGCCAAGCACAGAGAGATGGACACAGGTTTCTTCAGGAAGGAAGAGATTCTTTATTGGATCACCGATCGGGACTCAGAGGGACTAATGTCACCAAAATACAGCAAGTTCTGAGCCCCGGACAATAGTGCAGGCTCCTTATATAGGCATATAACTCCTCCCATATTAAGCTCCACCCGCACATTCTCTTAACCAATCAACCCAAATAAGAATTAACTTCCTGTTTGACCGCATGGCTTGTCCAGCACAATGGAGGAGGGGGAATACTATATCCTGTATTCTTGCACATGCTCCGTACACTACTGATCGTATCTTGCCTCGTGCAACCAACTGATCGATACGTCAGCATATGCACGTACACATGCCACGTGGTAATCTCGGCCTACTAAATTTATTTTTACCGAGATTCCACCACAAAATGATAAAATAAATGGAAAAAATGGGTTTGGCACTTCAATTATAGTGCACTGTGTATATAGCTGATACAAAAAGTGCTTCCTGAACAGTAAAAAAATAATTATATATATATATATATTGGAAGGCGTAGCCTGAAGTTGTGGGAGGGGTTACCCGGCTATTTAAACTCAGGCCCCCTACACCACAGGGCTGATGCTGCCTGGTTCATGACTACTTCCGGTTCAAAGGTCATCAACACAGACTGCCTAAAACTCCAAACAAGCTGGTCTGGGCCTACTGTGGCTCCCATGCCGATCGGACCAAGTTTTTCCCTGCTCCAACAACTCCCATCCTGCTGTTCCAGCCACATGCGGTCAGAGACTCCCACGCTGATTGGTCCAAGTTCTCCCTGCTCCAACAACTCCCATCACGCTGTTCCAGCCGCATGCGGTCAGAGACTCCCAGGACGATCGGACCAAGTTCTCTCTGCTCCAACAACTCCCATCATGCTGTTCCAGCCACATGCAGTAAGAGACTCCCACGATGATTGGACCAAGTTCTCCCTGGTCCAACAACTCCCATCACGCTGTTCCAGCCACATGCGGCCAAAGTCTCCCAAGCCGATTGGACAAGTTCTCCCTGCTCCAACAACTCCCATCACGCTGTTCCAGCCACATGCGGTCAGACTCCCACGCCGATCGGACCAAGTTCTCCCAGCTCCAACAACTCCCATCATGCTGTTCCAGCCACATGCGGTCAGACTCCCACGCCGATCGGACCAAGTTCTCCCAGCTCCAACAACTCCCATCACGCTGTTCCAGCCACATGCGGTCATTGACTCCCACGCTGATCGGACCAAGTTTTCCCTGCTCCTACAACTCCCATCACGCTGTTCCAGCCACACGCAGTCAGACTACTCACCTCCTCTCCAGAACTGGCTGTTCGTTCCCGCTGGCTCTATGAGACCCCTTACCGGCTTATCAGGCCTTTTCCTGGACCAAACCTCCGTGTCCACCAAGTCTGGGTACTTTCCAGCCACATAGCTGACCTGTCGTTTGTTTCCTGTACCAGTCAAATCCACGAACCGTGAGTCTGCCTGTACGGGCCAAATCCATGAACACACAATTGTTCACACGTTTACGTTTTTACATACCGTCTATTCTGGACTTTTTCCCGTTCAGGACTTAAGTCAGTTCACCTACTCCTGCCTGCTCTTTGTTCCATTCCTATTCGCTAGTTTCTTTTCGTCAAATTTCTACCGAACTAGTCTCTAGTCTATCTCAATTACATGCTTCCATCTTCCATTCCATGCTTCCATCAACGGCCACCACAATCATAGTACCAATTCGTTAGTTTTACACTGTTCCCTGATACATGAAATGTCCAGGTTCTTTAGCCTGCTACTAGTTATCCTTACATGCCCCCTGTAGTTCTGTTATATTTTGCTATGTTTCTTGTTATTATTTACGATTGTGCATGGATATTGTCAGTTTCCCATTACTAATTCAGCTCTGGTAAGCATTTAATATTCACTACATATATAGCATTACCATCATATATCGCATATGTCTTATTCTATCACTTATGGACCTGGTACTGTTCTGAGGCAGTCATCACGTTCACATTTGTTACCATGTGTTATGGCCAATCTGTATACTTGCTCCCACGATAGGTATATTACTTATTTGGAGGACGATCACCTATTCGCTAAACCTTTTTTGTAACACGCCACACTCCTATGTTCATATGTATCGTCATGTTCCCTGGGACAAACCCTAGTGTACCAGGCTTTACCATACCATCATATGTTCCCCCTGACTCTACGTCAAAATAATCACGTATTATGCACTAAAGGTTATTTACTCATTGCTGCTATATTCTACTCAAGCAAGTTCATCATCCTAACCGACCCTTGTATCACTAAACCTACAGCAACTCCACTCTAACTGTTCTATGTTACATCAGCCAACGCTGGCACGCAATTCCTTTGCCAGGCCGTACACAGGCCCACGCCCGGGGATCCTTAATTCCCCACACATACACCCTCCTTCCCATGCTGGCACGACCATAATTAAATATTCTAAGTCCTACCGGGATAGCTCAAAACTGCCATCATAGCTTGGTATTCCATATCCCCCTATATGTATTTTAGCTTAAGAAGTCACAGGACCAATTAGCGGTCACTCATGACTCTGCCTATCCCCCATTATTGTCGCAGTATTGGTTAAACACTCCCCATGGTCTCTGGTAGTGGCCTAGGATCCTCACCCTACTCACTTATAGGGATATTTGATTTATGTCCTATGAATCTTGTACCCACCATTGTAGGGTCAGGATTCTAACAACTATGTCCTCAAGTTACCTATTCATAGACCAGCCTCAAGAACAACCACCCCGATTATACAGGCGTATTTCGTTCACAGTAAGTCAAGCCCAATTCCAGTTCCAACTTGCCTCCCACCATCATTTCCCTGTAGGTTCTCCAATATCTCATTCCTCTGGCAAGGAAACCACATTCTACCCCAAGCAAGGTATGTTTACCCACCTCGCTACTACCCATTACCCGTCCCATTCTCGGATCCGCTATGTCAGCTATCGGCCTGGTACCCAGCTATGCCAGTAACTAGCCTCATCATTATCAGTTCCGTGAGGCCAACACCCATCTTCATCCGCATATGGAGGTACACGCCCCTCGGCCCAACACATAGCTAACGCCTCACATCAACCTCTCCAGGTTACGAGTTAGGGCCTCACCCAGCATGGCCTCTTATATTGACTCTTTTTACAGTCCCCAAGAGGCCAACATTCTTGCCACACCTTTCAGTGGCCCCTGCCCACTAGTCCAAATCACATGAAGTCAAACCGTTGATATCCACTCTACTTGCCTCCATACATAACATCAACGATGGACTACAGAGACTGGAATCTCCACAGGCACTGATGCACATCCCAGCCACAGGACTCCCAAATCCCTCTCATGGTTATGTTATCCTTTCAAATCCCTCCCTTAGCACATCGGTTTACATTATTACTCCCTCATACTTTGTGTCCCTGACTATACGCAAAGACATCTGGAAAGGTTAATTTAGTCTCCTTACTGATTGCCTCCCACAATGTCTTAGAGTACAAGTCTTACTACTACGATGATCTGTACGTTGTTCTATACACCAGAATCCCAGACTCAATCAGAAACTCACTATCCCAGAATTCATCCTAGCCTTCAGACTTTTGTGATGTAAGTGGCTCTACTTCTCCTCACCATAGAGAAGGTTTGCATCGACAACCTGGAGTTTTACCTCTAAGCACAGCCTTTCTGTCACTCAGTCGACTTCTACATCAAGGTTTCCACACACCAGTTCCACACAGGTCTGGTCACACTCCTGTCCGGTATTCACGAGTGTCAGAACCTTCTGTCTGCATTAATAGACCCCGCAACACAATCACCTTGCTTAAGAAGGTATTCAACCATATTAATTGCCCACCCCTAACCTCAACTCATTGATTTCCTCTAAGGAATTCTCCCAGCACTATGCCAAAGGGGTTGACAAGAGCTTGGGTAGGCAAGACAGACATTTCCTATGCCTCCAAGCTTCTACCTATTCAGCCACCCCAAGGGCATGTTCATGGCATTTTATGGAGGGATTGTCATGAATTTCCCACACGTGTAACTTTTAGAGCAAAGCGTAACCCCAAGCTGTTTATCTTATTTTCTAACACACTATGTTGACTAACACTCAATATTAGCGAATGTCCTGCAGTCACCGGTTATCTTAGATAACTTCCTCATGATAGAACACCCTCACTCCGCTTTGGTTAGTATTCACAAGACGATGGCACTTTTCCTCACTATGGGTTCCACTTTCACAAACTGACCTTCTTAGGCATTCATCTTGACACTAATAAGCTACAGAACATGTCCACCTACAGAGAAGGTACAGCGCATCGGAGTCCTGGGAACCTTTCCTTCTGAAGAACAAGCGGGGAGGGTGGGGGGAGAATGGATCTACAGTCCTACTGGGCACATTGAGGTTTGCCATGAGAATTATTCTGCACATTTATTTCCCGACCGCTGAGTCTTCTTCCCACCGACAGTTGCATTCTGGCACTAGTTGTAAGCAGACCTACACATATGGCTCAGGTTCATACCACATTGGATTGGGGGCCAGGTTATTCCCGCCATTTCTCATCATTTCCCAGTTACATGGACCAATGCGTCCGCACACACTGATTTCACAGCCAATTTGGTGACTTTTGGTTCTGAGTTGCCTGTCCAGTTGAGACTCTAAAAAAAAAAAAAAAAAAAATTTCTATTCCTCGTCAACATTTCTTTGGAATCTGCCCCATAGTGGCCGCCTACAAGGCCTGGGGAGGTATGATCGGATAGGGGAAGTCAAGTGATTTTCTGACAATAAATCAGCTGGCTATACCCACATTCCATGGCTTAATACTGCACTAACTCGCCTCATGGCATTTGGCAGATTTCTGGATTGAGCTGCCCTCTCTGATTATACATCACAAGCATACAATAGACATTTCACCTTTACAACAAGTTTACCACCGATTACCATAAAACCGATACTCGTTCACTAGTCACCATTGCGACACTCCTCTCCTTTTTGCCCACACAATTTATAAAATCTCTCTTAACACTACAAAACTTGGCTGGCTACACCATGTCTTAAGTGCCCATCCTAGTACCAAACAGTTCACATCCTCTTGCCATATGTAATACGTAGGGACAATCCTACGGGCAATAAGGTGCCGGTCAAAATGTCAGACCTTTACAGGTTATCACTCACAGGACCAAATCTCAATATGCCCCTATTTAACTGCAGGGCAAACCACTCACTACAGCTAAATTCATAATGTACCTCAGAACCCTCTTAACTAGGCGGGGACTCAACCCCAATGCCTTTTCGGGACATTCCTCCAGAATCAGGGCAGCATCAGCTGCTTCCAGAAAAATGTCCCTGCTTACACCATAAACATTAGGACGCTGGAAATCCACAGTATAATACTAGATACATACCACAACCAGAGCTAGATTTGAGTAGGACAAGCCGTTATGAATCTTGCAACGTAAAGATGTGTAATAAGGTATCTTATTCAACTTTTTGCCCTCTTTTATTACAGGCCTACCCGATACGTCGGTTTCGGCACACTACAATCGACTTGCTCATATATCTAACTTATCATGTATACGGCTTTTGTCCCCGACTACAAATTGGAAGGCGTAGCCTGAAGTTGTGGGAGGGGTTACCCTGCTATTTAAACTCAGGCCCCCTACACCACAGGGCTGATGCTGCCTGGTTCATCCCTCCCACCTCTCCCCTTATACATATTACTATTACAGGTGGGCCCTCTTTTATTACAGGCCTACCCGATACTTCGGTTTCGGCACACTACAACCGACTTGCTCATATATCTAACTTATCATGTATACGGCTTTTGTCCCCGACTACAAATATATATATATATATTCAAATAAATAAAATATCAGCACATAAAACACACACAGTGTAACTAGATTCCCCTTTATTCCAGAAGTTTGGTCCTTAAGGGGTTAAATACTTAATATTCCAAAGATGTGTTCAAATGATTTCTGATGCAAAGTACAATATATCCAAAATACAAAAACATCATAGTGTAGGGGGGCGGAGCTTACCAGCCGACCGAGCAAGTCGCACATGGCGGGAGCTCCCACATCTGAGGCTCTGATTCAGGGCATTGCGCCCGACCACCGCAACGTACCCGCGGCGGACAACCACCCTCACACCCAGGAGGTGATGCGGAGTCCGGGGATACCCGGTTCGGGACTCCCTACCGCGGAAAAGCCCGCGGCCTGCACGTGTGGGAGCCGCGGAGAGATGGCTGCTCTCCCGGTTCTCAGGCTGAAGAGGGGACGCTCACGCACTGCTTCCCCCCCCCCCCCTGGACCGGCGGGGGATATCCCGGTCCACATCAGCACGAGATACACCAAACGGAGGCATAGAAGCAAACGCACCCCCCAGCAGCATGGAAGCAGTAGGGCCCAAGATGGCGGACAAGCCACGCACAACTACACGTGGCCAGCTGCAACCACAACGCAGCACAAACAGATACACAACGGAAAAGGTAAAGAAGACAAAACTTGGAACAGAGAACACCCTTGCCACCCCACCCAGACACCCCCAGGAGTTCTTTGACCGAATCTGCTTTAGCTTATGGTCACAACTCCGCTACAAGGCCAGGGCCTTTAAACAGGCAGTCCGAGCGGTAGCAGCATGGGTCCGACCAGCTACCCGGCGGCACCTATGTGGGTATCCACAACGAGCCCCCAGGGCAGCCCCTGGAAGGGGACGGAGACAGAAGGCGAAACAGCTGGTAGCGAAGGATCACCTCTCAGACGCCAATACTCGCCTTTTCAAGCGTCCACAACCAGCAAAGAATACCCACGGACGAGCGACTGCCCAACCCCAGCAATGCCCCGTTGCAAGCAAACAAGCTAGGGGGCCAGCTCAAGAGACTGCTCTCAGCCGAGATAGTACAACCCCAGCACAAGAGGTGACCCCCACGTGGCAGGCCTTGGACCGATCTCAAACCCACGCCAGCAGTCTGCCGACCGCGGGCATAGGGTAAAAGGGGACATTTGCAACAAGATACTACCATGACACTGTGCTAAACCCATCAGCTACCTCGCTCTCTAAGCTTTAGGACAGCCTAGTCAAACGGCTTCTCAATCCTGTCATTAATAATGTTCCTAGTACTACCCAATGCCATACTTCTGCTATGGCTTCAGATTAGCTGCACGATAGTTTTACCACTGTGTATCGAAACCTATATAACCCAGTAATGCCTGCCTATTCGCTTACCTACATAATCATTTAACTTGATTTTATTTTGTTCTCTCATGCCAGCCCTGGCTTGTAATGCTCAGCCTGACTGTAATTATATACTGGTAGGATGCACATAGCTACTTGGTTAAAGCGACTTACCCCAACCAGTAATATGACCTCCAGCTAAATTGTTTTAGGCAGCATGTATAGCCGACAGTTATTTTTATCTTTATATGCCTGTCTATGCTTGCTCTTGAATCTCTATACTCTAGCAAAGCACAGCAATTACGATGTTCTACTATTGCCTGCTTGCAAAGTTAACCAATTGTGTTACTCGTTCTTAGTTTGATATCCTGCACGGCTTAACTTGCATAACTTCTTGGTACTGTCTCATACACTGTATACCATGACTGCTTTGACCAGCTGTAACTGCATATAAAGTTTGCCCTCCACTTCAGTATAGTCAGACGTATCCCTATCACTATATAGATATTGAAGCGACGTCCCTAGACATCACTCTTAACTTTAAGCTAATGTTACTACTCGACACTGTGACTGAACAAGATGTTTTCGTTGACCGACATAAAAATAAAAATTAGGCATTGTTATCCAGGAAATGTAATTAACGATGTATAACCCCTAACTTGTATGTCACTTTTGCATTTCCCTCTCTTCGTTATGTACCCCATTGCACATGCCTTAATAAAACAAAGATTGACAAAAAAAACAAAACATCATAGTGTAAACTGTATTAAAATGAGCATGAAGAACTTTGAGGTCGAAATGCGTTTGCACTGGGACTTGGTTATACTTTCTGGGTAGGACACCAGCAGTGATCTAATCTATTTGTATAATCTATATACACACTGCTTCAAAATGGTGGATTACCTAGCCTTTTTATTTTATTTTTTCATTTTGTATGTTTTAAAGTGTTTCAATATATATCCCTTTTCTGATATATTTGGAGTCATGTGTCGTGAAACAAAAAGGATATCTCCTAGCCCAGCGGTTTCCAAACTGTGTGCCCTGGAACAGAAATGCTGCAGCCAGCATGGGAGGGAGAGAGGACAAAGGGGTAGCTCTAACCTGCAGCTCCGCAGGGTTTTCCTCAACGCTCCGAATCTCACGAGAGTGAACTCTAGGCTCAGGAGCTGCTAGAGTGCACGCTCACCACTGGTACCACCAGGGCTTCTCCACTGCACCAAGGATTGCTTTGTACTGCCCCCCTCCCAGGCAAAGATAGAAAGGGAGGGGGAGATATGAAAATAATTGCTTTTTTTATTATTATTATTATAAAAAAACAAAAGTATAGTTTTATTAATCTGTCCTTCCCCCAGACACACACTGCCCCCATATACATACATTGGCCCCATACACTACACACACACTGTACCCCTCACACACACTTCCCCCCATATACATACATTGCTTCTCCATACACACAAACTGCCCCATACACATACATTACCCCTCCACACACCTACTGCCCGTGATATACACATACACACATACACACATACACTGCCCCCCATTGCCCCTCCATACACACACTGTACCCCTCACCAGGGCCGGACTGGGAAAAAAATTAGGCCCGGGCATTTTTCAATCAGAGTGGCCCCCTAAGAAGGGGGCGGGGCCTGAGAGGGTGTGTTTTGTCATCACTAATGACAAGCACGCCCCCTCTCAAAGTGAGCATGTTGGTTCAATGCGCAGAGCCCTGCTGAAGAGCTATGGCATTAGAAAAAGGCCCTGTATTTGTTCTGCGCAGTGCAAGCAAATTTAATAACATGCTTGCGCTGTGTTTGCTTTTAAATTGTCTCTGGTGTCTCCACAAGTGGGATACCAGAGGACAAAAGGGCCAGGAAAGTGTATGGTGCATGTGTTTGGAGCCTGCTTGTGGGATTGCGTGTGTAGAGTGTGGTGTGGTATTGTGTAAATAGGTCAATTTCATTTGTGTTTGTGGTGTAATATGTGTGGCTAGGGGCTGTAGAGAGTGTGTGTATAGGGGGCATAGTGTTATAGGGGATGTAGCGAGTGTGTGCATACGGGCTGTAGTGTGTGTGTATAGGTGACGTAGTGTGTGTAGGGGTTATAGAGAGGGTGTGTTTAGAGAATGTTGTATGTGTTTGCTGACACGGAACATAGTGTGTGTGTAGGTGGTGCAGTGTGTGTGTGTGTGTAGGAGATCTAGTGTGTAAAGGACTCAGAGTGTATAGGAGATTGTGTGTATAGAGGATTAAGAGTGCATATAGGGTAAGGGATCTAGCGTGTATCTGAAGCGTAATGTGTGTGTGTGTGTGTGTGTATATATATATATATATACATATATATATTTGGATGTATTGTATGTGTGAGGGGCGCAGTGTGTGTGTATGTAAGAGGGGTGCTGTGTGTGAGGGTGTTTTTATCTGCCGTCACATTCTAATTTTTTTGTCTGTTAACTCACTGAGGGTTATTTATATATTTTATATATATATGTGTAAATATATATATGTGTGTGTGAGCGAGGGTGTTGTGTGTCTGAGTGTGCTGTGTGTTTGGGTGCTGTGTGTGTCTGGGGGTGCTGTGTGTGTCTGGGTGCTGTGTGTGTCTGGGGGTGCTGTGTGTGTCTGGGGGTGCTGTGTGTGTCTGGGGGTGCTGTGTGTGTCTGGGGGTGCTGTGTGTGTCTGGGGGTGCTGTGTGTGTCTGAGGGTGCTGTGTGTGTCTGAGGGTGCTGTGTGTGTCTGAGGGTGCTTGTGTGTGTCTGAGGGTGCTGTGTGTGTCTGAGGGTGCTGTGTGTGTCTGGGGGTGCTGTGTGTGTCTGGGGGTGCTGTGTGTGTCTGAGGGTGCTGTGTGTGTCTGAGGGTGCTGTGTGTGTCTGGGGGTGCTGTGTGTGTCTGAGGGTGCTGTGTGTGTCTGGGGGTGCTGTGTGTGTCTGGGGGTGCTGTGTGTGTCTGGGGGTGCTGTGTGTGTCTGGGGGTGCTATGTGTGTCTGAGGGTGCTGCGTGTGTCTGGGGGTGCTGTGTGTGTCTGGGGGTGCTGTGTGTGTCTGGGTGCTGTGTGTGTCTGAGGGTGCTGTTTGTGTCTGGGTGCTGTGTGTGTCTGGGGGTGATGTGTGTGTGTGAGTGTGATTTTTTTTATTTAAATGTAATTTGAATAATTTTTTAATAATTATTTTTTATTAATAATAATAGTAAAAAAAGTTATATCCCCCCCTCCCTTCTTAGGCTAGAGTTCACTCTCGCGAGATCTGAGCGTTGCCACGGTAACCACGGCAACGCTCAGAATCCCGCGAGAGGACCCGGCGGAGCTGCTGGATAGAGCTCCGCCGGTCCTCTCCTCCTTCCCTCTCTCACACCCCAGCAAGCGGCCGCCTGGAAGTGTCTCTGGGTCGGTAAAGGGAGATCTTCGATCTCCCCACCGGCCCATGGAGGCACACAGCAGGGCTGGCGCTCGGGTAGCGCTGGCCCTGCAGGAGCCGGCCGGGGAGATCCTGTGATCTCCCTGCCGGCCTCGGCCCCACGGCCATCGCGGCCCACCGGGCATTTGCCCGGTATGCCCGATGGCCAGTCCGGGCCTGCCCCTCACACATACTGCCCCCATATACATACATTGCTCCTCCACATACACACACATACACACACACACTGCTCCCCATATACACCTACTGCCCCCATATACATACATTGTCTCTCCATGCACACACACTGTACCCCTCACACACACTGCATCCCTCACACACACTTCAACCCACTGTCACGTATTCATCCGCTTATAAAAATGTGGTTAATGACATTTACTGTCCACACAGGAAAAGTTGTGCCGAGCAGCAACCTAATCCACAGAAGGATTAATGCTGAGCAGCAATTATGCAAATGGAAACCTGGTAACTGACTTTGGGGTCAAAGGCCGGTTACAGCCTATCAGATCTAGAGGAGGGGTATTTATGTCCAGTTCTCATCCTGCTCAGTGCCCTGTTGTGGTATACCTTGTGGTTGTCCAAGAGTGCGTTATTTATTCTGTTAATTCTGGTTATTTGACTTTGTCATTGTTTTTGACTTCCCTGTTTTCTAGTATCCCTGACTCCTGGCTTTTCCTTATCGTTGTGTCTCTTTCTGTATCCCTTGACCTCGGCTATTCCTGACTATTCTTTAGTACGTTAGTCTGGCCATTCTAAGGTCCGGTATACGTTACCTATCAGTCCTCTGTATTACACAATTCTACGTGCTGGATCATACTGTAATCCTGACACCCACACACGTTGCACTTCCCCCCCCCCCCCCCCACACACACACACACACAAACCAATGCCCATATCCCCTACTACAGCCCCTGTCCTGGTAGACCCCAGATAAGTTGTCAAACAGTTTTTTGTGTTTTTTTTACTAGCTTTATTTTGGGTTTTAATTTTTGTTTGACAAGACATTTTTATGCATTTGTGAAATAGAAACAGTTTACATAACTGGTATTGAGTAAACCAGTAGCATAACATATCAACTTCCCATACTTATGCCATTGCTCATGTGTTAACTGGTTTTATGGGTTCAACCTTTTGTGCACTGCAAATGCTGATTCCAACTTTGAGATCATGGCCATCTCCGTGTGTATTGGCCTAAGGGGGGGTGAGTAGTATTTCTACCTTTTACTGCCACCACTTCCTGCTGTGTCCTGTTTGACATCATAAGGTCTGTCTGTCAAGGCTTGTGAGTGTCACCTCTCTACCATCGTGTCATGTTCCCTCCTGTTTTCATGTTGGGATTGTCATCTTTCCCTGTGTGTTGCCCAGGGGGTTATGTCATGATATGAGTGCCTAGGTCTACATTCCCTCCCTATGTGTAATGTCATACTTTCCATGGCATATATCTCCTCAACTTTTGCCACCCATTGCTGAAAGGTTGGTGCAGCCGGCTGCTTCCAGATGCTAAGGACTTCGCAGCCGTAAATAAGTGCATTGTGAGCAATTCTTTTGTATGTTGCCACCGTGCTGTCCGTGCAGGGCCGGACTGGGGAAAAAATTCAGCCCGGGCATTTTTTATTCACAGCGGCCCACTGAAAAGGGGGCGGGGCCAGATAGGGTGTGTTTTGTCACCCCCAATGACAAGCACGTCCCATCTCAAATGAGCATGTTGGTTCAATGCTCTTCCAGGGCATGAGAAAAGGGCCCTGTATTTGTTCTGCACAGCCCAAGCAAATTTAATAACATGCTTGCGTTGTGTTTGCTTGAAACTTGTCTCTGGGGTTTCCATAATTGGGATACTCACGGTATCCCATTTATGGAGACACTATGTGTTTGCTTAAATGGAATCTAGTGTGTGCATAGGGGATCCAGAGTGTGTATGTCAGAAATGTAGTGTGTGTGTAGGTGGTGCAGCGTCTGTGTGTAGGGGATGTAGTGTGTGTGAAGGACTCAGGAGTACGTATAGGAGATCTGGTGAGTGTGTGTGTGAGTGGTGCAGCATGTTTGGGGGCTGCTGTGTGTATGAGGGGTGTAGTGTGCATTTAAAGAGGAGTATAGTGTGTGTGGGAAGGTGCTGTGTGTGTGGGGGGGTGCAGTATGTGTGTGTGAGGGTGCAGTATGTGTGTGTGAGGGTGCAGTATGTGTGTGTGAGGGCGCTGTGTCTGAGGGCGCTGTGTCTGAGGGCGCTGTGTTAGGGTGCTATGCGAGGGTGATGTGTGTGTGTGTTAGGATGATGTGTGAGTGCTAGGGTGCTGTGTGAGTTAGGGTGCTGTGTGAGTGTTAGGGTGCTGTGTGAGTGTTAGGGTGCTGTGTGAGTGTTAGGGTGCTGGGTGAGGGTGATGTGTGAGTGTTAGGGTGCTGGGTGAGTTAGGGTGCTGTGTGAGTGTTAGGGTGCTGTGTGAGAGTTAGGGTGCTGTGTCTGAAGGCGCTGTGTCTGAGGACGCTGTGTGTTAGGGTGCTGGGTGAGAGTTAGGGTGCTGGGTGAGAGTTAGGATGCTGTGTGTGTGTTAGGGTGCTGGGTGAGAGTTAGGGTGCTGGGTGTGTGTTAGGGTGCTGGGTGAGAGTTATGGTGCTGGGTGAGAGGGTGCTGTGTGTGTGTTAGGGTGCTGTGTGTGAGTTAGGGTGCTGGGTGAGAGTTAGGGTGCTGTGTGTGAGTTAGGGTGCTGTGTGTGAGTTAGGGTGCTGGGTGAGAGTTAGGGTGCTGTGTGTGTGTTAGGGTGCTGTGTGTGTGTTAGGGTTCTGTGCGTGAGTTAGGGTGCTGTGCGTGAGTTAGGGTGCTGTGCGTGAGTTAGGGTGCTGTGCGTGAGTTAGGGTGCTGGGTGAGAGTTAGGGTGCTGTGTGAGAGTTAGGGTGCTGTGTGTGTGTTAGGGTGCTGGGTGAGGGTGATGTGTGTGTTTGGATTTTGTATTGGGGGGAGGCAGGTAAATGCCAATATGTATTTTTCTTTAAATGTTTATTTAAAACAGCCCCCCTCCCCTTCTTACCTGTAGCCTGGAAAGGGGGGGGGGGGCTGCTGACATCCATCCCTGTTGGTCCTCGTGGTAAGTGAACTCTAGCCTGTTTGGCTAGAGTTCACTCTCGCGAGACCCGGCCGGTTGCCATGGCAACGGCCCGGATCTCGTGAGAGAAACCCAGCGGAGCTGCAAGTTAGAGCTCCGCCGGGTCCTCTCTCCAGGCTGGCTGTCTCCCTCCCTCTCGCCCCGCCAGGGGCCGTGTTTGACAGCATGTGGGCCGGTGAGGGAGATCTTTGATCTCCTCACCGGCCCTTCATGGAAAACAGCGGGGCCGGCGCTCAGATAGCGCCGGCCCTGCATAGACCAGCTGGATCTCCCCGGCCTCGGACCGTGGACATCGCGGCCCACCGGGCATTTGCCCGGTTTGCCCGATGGCCAGTCCGGGCCTGTGTCCGTGTGATGCAGGAGCATGTGAAGTGGTGCGTGAGCGAGTTCAGCGCCCGTGATCTTGCGTATTTTTGTGTTTACCGTAATAGAGAAGGGGACAATCACCAGGCACGACCACCATATATGTAGGCTGGTCCTGGCTTCTCTGCTGCAGCACCAGCAGGTTTCAGGGGTGTCAGGATTTATTCGGTGTAGCACATCTGGGGTTCTATACCAGTGGGTTATCAGCTTGTTGCTAAGCTCTTGGTATTTAGAGCCCACTGAGCATTTATGCGTTATGATGTAGATTTTTTTCCAGTCATTCTCCGTCAGTGTGACTCTAGTTTCCCTTTCCCATCAGGCTATGAATCCCGGTGGTTGGTCATCCTCTACCATCATCAGTAAGTCATAGAGGGCAGAGGGCAGTTTTTCAGATTATTCTTCTATGTTGTATTTTACATGTTAACTGTTGAACCGGATTTTTCAGGACATACTTCTTAAAGGGATATCTCGCATAGCCTTGAAATAACGGTTTGATCACAGATAAGTGCTCTCTATCAGGGCTGTGACCAGTGCTTAAGGGTTCATACCCTGTGCACCTGGGGTGAGCCCCCTACTATATTTATACTACACCTCTGCTGCTGATTGGAGACATGCTGTTGCAGCCTCTGTTTACTGGGTGAGCCCCAGTCTTTTTTATTTGGCCATTGTTAAGATTACAACCCTGTAGGGTTTCTGTGAGCTTTACCTGCTACTGTTGTCGTCTGGTCTGTTTGCATCCTGAAATTGCCTACTAATTTGTGCCTTCTACAGGGGTCTCCCATATCATAATAAATCTGCCTGTCTACTTTTTTGGGTGAGCCCCAATTCTGTATCACACAATTTGCCACTAAGGAAGATTTCCTGGCTAACCCTGGACTTTCAGGCCATGACACATGCAGTGGTGGCTGCATTCGTGGAGAAAGCACCTTCAAATGTGCTTGCAGGTGGGCTAGGCCCCTCACCAGCACCGAAACAGGCAAAAAAATGTATAGGTGGCGCTCAAAGAAACAAAGTGGTGCTGCTACCTCACCCAAAGTACATTGTCACTAAAATATACTTAAAAATACAGTGTGAAATGGAAAGAAAAGGGGTGATAAACGCACACAGAAATGTAAGGAACAAGACCTCATATACAGATTCTTCTTACAAAGTATAACAGAAATATTCCTTAAAATGTACTTCTCTTTAGTAGTCAAATAAAACAGGATTTATTTTATCCTATATTGAATGGAATGAAGAACAGAAGTACATAGAATAACCTGTATAAGGTATATATGGTTTTGTAAAGATAGTGGATAAACTCTTTTCAGAGCCAACTAGAAGTAGGCTCAGGACTGGTAGTGCATATCATCTCAAACAGAGATATTGGATGAAGCTTTAAGCAATTGGAACTTCCGGGAACGCAGGAACCCGATATTGTAATAAAAAATCAGGAACTTAAAGATTCGAAATGGAAATTAAAATAATAAATATTTATTCAGAGCAAACACAACACGTTTCAACCCTATAAAGGGGCTTCCTCAGGTGCTGATACATATACTGCTATGATCAAACTTATATACATATGTATATCAATTAATTAATTACACATGTTCCATAAAAAAACACTCCCATCACGAAATATGGTCCGAACCGGATACGTACCATGCCACCCCCAAAATGGCGACTTTTCCGGTTTTGACATAAATCACCACCATCTTGGTAGTCCAAAGGACTCGCACATAAAAGCATAATAACAGATTAATTATAAAATAATAAACATTTCTCATTACCTGTAAAATAAAATAAGAATTTTCTCTCTCTCAAAATCTTCAAAGCCGAAGTAATAATTTTGTTCCTGTGACTTTTCTGATTCGAAATTCGATACGTAATTTCCTCTGACGTATAGGGTCTGTATGTTGAAGGTCCTATACGTCACTTCCTGTGACGTCTTGAATCCGAAAGTCCACCTCCTCTGGATTATCATAGCATGCACACAGATACACATGAGGTATATGCCATTTGGTAAGTCCGAAGTCATGGGAGCCATTGATAAAAGAGTATATTTTCCCCAGCGTTGGAAAGAGGAAAGAGGGCAAGAGAAACAAAAATATCTCATTAAAAATATTAAGAACCGGGGGGCGGAGCTAGCAGCCGAACGGAGCGGCCACACTTTTCCCGAGCTCCGGGCTTCTGTACTAAATTACAGCACTAAAAGAACGGAAAAGAGCCAGGAACCGGCACCAAGCTAACACATACCTGCATAAGTGTGAGATGGGTCGGAAAAACAAAAAGCAGAGGGCGGATAGAGGCCCCTTTTGCCATGACATCGGTGAGATGCTGCGAGGCCCTCAGCGGCAAACATGGGACAAAATGGCATCGGGAGACGAAGGTTCCTCATATTCCTCTGAAGGGATGGCAGTTATTGGATGCTGGATCCCCAGGTGTTCGCCACCATATAATTTCATCACACAACAACCACCAGACGCTGGCATTCTTTAGTTGGCTGCAGGATCCGGAGTGCATGGCAGTGTTCTCCATCACCTCCATGTGCAGTGAGTAACACTGACCTTGGTCACACCGCTGTGGCAGAGCCAACCTTAGTTGGCTCTGCCAGAATGAGGATCTCCTCCTCATGCCTTCATACCCAACGCTTCTCACGGACCCGAATTGGAACCCACACCCTGTGCTCCTGGAGGATCTGCTGACCCTGGTGGCCTGGACTCTTTCCGGGGTTCTTGGCAGATCGGTGAGCTATCGCAGCCTGCTAAGAACCTCTTATGGGACTCTTGAGACCCAAGGACCCAACAATGTTACCTCTCCACCTGGGCTTCCTGGTCTGGTTTGGGTTTGGAACAGAACCTTGATTCATTTACTGCCTCTGTTTCCTCAGTTCTGAACTTCCTCTCATCGCTTTTTTCATTTGGTCAGTCATACCAATCCAGTATCATGGTACAGTCGGCCATTTCAGTGGCCCACATAGCCACTTAGTGGCATTCACCTCCAGCGGCCTCCAGGTCCCAAATACTCCCACTTATGGGACGTGGAGATCATTCTCCATTTTCTACGGGACTGCCCACCTAATTATAAACTTTCTCTTCGTCTGTTATCAGGCAAGTTTACGTTTCTGCTTTGTCTGGTGTCTTTCCGTCGTGTTTCGGACTTTCAGGTGTTCGACATGGATGTTTTTCCCTTTTTCTCGGACAGGGTCACGTTCCGTGTCTCTCGTTGCTCTAAGTCAGATTCTTCAACGTTTTTTCTATTCCTTTTCATTTCCGATTCGCAGTTGTGCGTGGTTTCAGCCTTGTGTCCGTATATAGAGCTAACCTCCTCGTTGTGACGGTCACCTACTGGACAATTGCTTGTCTTCTGCAATAGACCTGTCGGTTACGATCTTGGTGAGATGGGTTCCTTGGATCCTATCCCTTGCTGAGGTACATCCCTCGTTTGGTGTGCATTATGTCTGCGAGGCGATGGCTTCTTAGGCCTTTTTGGTATGTGCCTCGCTTTCTGATATCTTGCGATCGGCGGATTGGTCTCAAGAAGAGATTTTCTCGACTTTCTATTTTCGCCCTTCTTCTAATGCTGTTTTGTTTTAGTTTTTTGCAAAATTGCTAAATATGCAGCCTGCTGTCATGCTGTAAAATTTTGAATTGTCATTGGAGTTTTATGTAATTTGTTGTTCATTCAGTTATCAGATTGTAGACAATTCTACTATAAAATGATGTATACTGTGTGTTACTTGGATGGCCACATTCATGACTACAGTTGCAAGAAAAACTATGTGAATCATTTGGAATGATATGGATTTCTGCACAAATTGGTCATAAAATGTGATCTGATCATCATCTAAGTCACAACAATAGACAATCACAGTCTGCTTAAACTAATAACACACAAACAATGAAATGTTGCCATGTTTTTATTGAACACACCATGTAAACATTCACAGTACAGGTGGAAAAAGTATGTGAACCCTTGGATTTAATAACTGGTTGAACCTCCTTTGGCAGCAATAACTTCAACCAAACGTTTCCTGTAGTTGCAGATCAGACGTGCACAACGGTCAGGAGTAATTCTTGACCATTCCTCTTTACAGAACTGTTTCAGTTCAGCAATATTCTTGGGATGTCTGGTGTGAATCGCTTTCTTGAGGTCATGCCACAGCATCTCAATCGGGTTGAGGTCAGGACTCTGACTGGGCCACTTCAGAAGGCGTATTTTCTTCTGTTTAAGCCATTCTGTTGTTGATTTACTTATGTTCTTTGGGTCATTGTCCTGTTGCAACACCCATATTCTGTTGAGCTTCAGCTGGTAGACAGATGGCCTTAAGTTCTCCTGCAAAATGTCTTGATAAACTTGGGAATTAATCTTTCCTTCGATGATAGCAATCCGTCCAGGCCCTAATGCAGCAAAGCAGCCCCAAACCATGATGCCCCACCACCATACTTCACAATTGGGATGAGGTTTTGATGTTGGTGTGCTGTGCCTCTTTTTCGCCACACATAGTGTTGTGTGTTTCTTCCAAACAACTCAACTTTGGTTTCATCTGTCCACAGAATATTTTGCCAGTACTGCTGTGGAACATCCAGGTGCACTTGTGCAAACTGTAAACGTGCAGCAATGTTTTGTTTGGACAGCAGTGGCTTCCTCTGTGGTATCCTCCCATGAAATCAATTCTTGTTTAGTGTTTTACGTATTGTAGATTCGCTAACAGGGATGTTAGCATTTGCCAGTGACCTTTGTAAGTCTTCAGCTGACACTCTATGATTCTTCTTCACCTCATTGAGCAGTCTGCGCTGTGCTCTTGCAGTCATCTTTACAGGACGGCCACTCCTAGGGAGAGTAGCAGCAGTGCTGAACTTTCTCCATTTATAGACAATTTGTCTTACCGTGGACTGATGAACAGCAAGGCTTTTGGAGATACTTTTATAACCCTTTCCAGCTTTATGCAAGTCAACAATTCTTAATCGTAGGTCTTCTGAGAGCTATTTTGTGTGAGGCATCATTCACATCAGGCAATGCTTCTTGTGAAAAGCAAACCCAGAACTGGTGTGTGTTTTTTATAGGGCAGGGCAGCTGTAACCAACACCTCAAATCTCATCTCATTGATTGGACTCCAGTTGGCTGACATCTCACTCCAATTAGCTCTTGGAGATGTCATTAGTCTAGGGGTTCACATACTTTTTCCACCTGCACTGTGAATGTTTACATGGTGTGTTCAATAAAAACATGGTAACATTTCATTGTTTGTGTGTTATTAGTTTAAGCAGACTGTGATTGTCTATTGTTGTAACTTAGATGATGATCAGATCACATTGTATGACCAATTTGTGCAGAAATCCATATCATTCCAAAGGGTTCACATACTTTTTCTTGCAACTGTATGCGTCTAAATCTGTCACACATTCTCTTTTCAGTTTGATTCGTCCCTGAAGACGTTTTGGTTGTTCATGTGAAATTCTCGGGAAGTTTGATCCTTTGGGTGTTGGATTTAGGAGCTATTGTTATTGTTTGTTTTATGTTTGCTTCTGCTTGATGTCGCTTTCTGAAAGAGGAAGTGATTAGGTCACTATACCTCATGTACATCCTACTCACTTGTGGTTGGTTCTTGTTTTCTATGAGTTTCTTTTATGAGAGAATATGCAAAATACTTGCCTCCTGTCATTACTAAAATTAAGATTATTAGTACACTAAAGCTTCAATTACTATTGCTGGCTGGCCGCTGCAGCCGGCTGGTAGGCAGGCTAGCTGCTATGGCAGGCCCCTATTTTCTTTGTGTGTCTGTTTCTCCCCCAACCCCATGGTGTGCGTATTTTGTTTTACCTTCACCTCTGTGTATCTCTTCTTCCCCAACCTTTCTATGTGCCTCTTTGTCTACCCTCTGCCCTTCTGTGTCTCTTTGTGCCCCTCTATGTGTGTCTTTGCCTCCCCAGGCCTTCTCTGTTTCTCTTTGTCCCCCTAGCTCCTGTGTGTGTGTGTGTGTGTGTGTCTATGCCCCCAGCCCCTCGGTGTGTTTTATTAACCCCCCATCCCTCCATGTGTCTTTTTAACCCCCATACACACCATGAATATAATTAATCCCCCAACCCCTCCATGTGTCTCATTAACCCCCAGCTCCTCCATGTGCCCCCCTGCCTCCCCTTTAGTATGCCACTGTGTGTGTGTGTGTGTATGTGTGTACTCTGCAGTTTGTGTGTGTGTACTCTGCAGTCTGTGTGTATCCCCTTAAGGACAGAGCTTCAGAAGCTTGTCTTTCACTTAATGACAACAGCATTTTTTGCTGTTTGCGTTCAACTGCAATTTGCATTTTACTAATTTATTGCACCAACACATATTATATACCATTTTTTAAAGGACAGAAAGGGCTTTAATTTGATGTAACATATATATATATATATATATATATATAAATGCTTATTTATTATAAAAAAATACAGAAAAATGCAAACAATTATTTTTTACAGTTTTTGCAATAATAATGTGTGCATAATTAGTGCAGGTTAAGGAAAGTATTTAAAAATAAATTCATTTAGCTGTTCTGATTTACAGAATATATAATGTGTCTGGGATTTTAAGTTTTTTTTTTGGTAGTTACAGGTCACAAAGCACAAGGAGTAAAATAAACTTTTAATGTGGAGCGATTTTAGAATTTGGTATGTTTGTCTTGTAAGCTTAATAGCCATAAAAGAAAACCAACTTTTTTTGGTTCAATTAGGCTTTTTACCTACAAGTTAGGGGGACGGCGATGGGCATCAAGTTCGCCCCCAGCTATGCCAATTTGTTCATGGCATATTGGGAAGAACAGTATGTATATCAAGGGCACCCATGGGGGGCAAGCTTGGTGAACTATCGCCGTTACATAGACAACATATTTTTTATCTGGACAGGAAATCATATGGACCTAAATTTCTTCATTACATACCTAAACACCAATGAATGGAATATAGTTTTAACCGCACAGATTAGCACACAGCACATTACTTTTTTAGATTTAGATATTCACATAACGGACACAAAGATTGCAACTAGAAACCACTTCAAAGAAGTTGATGCCAATGGTTATATCAGAAAGGACAGCTGTCACCACTCTCCCTGGTTAACAAATGCACCCAGAGGACAGTTTTTAAGAATCAGAAGGAACTGCTCAAGTGACCAAGACTATCTGAGGCAAGCTAATAAAATCAAAATTCAATTTCTACAAAAAGGCTACGAAGAATCCTCATTACAGGCAGCCCTAGAGAATGTTTTATAAATACAGAGAAAAGACTTGTTGATATATAAAAATAAAAAGAAAGACCCTAAATGGAAAAATATAAATATTCCATTTATATGTAACTTTAACGGCAACAACAGAAAAATTCATAAAATTATAAATAAATATTGGCATATCTTAAGAGACGACCCAGTTCTTAAAAATATTTTGCCCAACAAACAAAAAATAATCTTTAGGGGAGCCAAAAACTTAAAAAATACCCTAGTACAAGTAGCAATAAAGAAACGATAATACAGAAAAATTTCTTTACAATGAACAAAGGGTTCTATGGATGCGGACAATGCATAGCATGTAAAAACACTAAAAATAAGAAAAGATATATAACCGACCTAGAACCCTTTATAAATCAAAAATTGACAATAAAAGATCACCTTAAGTGCCACTCCAAGGGAGTGATCTATGTCTTAAAATGTCCGTGCAACCTCCTATATGTAGGTCGCACAATCCGAAACCTCAATACCAGAGTGGCAGAGCATATAAGAAATATTAAAAATGGAGTGGAGTCACATAGCGTCTCCAACCACTTCAGAATTACATACCAAAAAAATCCTGAAGGAATGTTCTTTAGTGCAATAAAACAAGTAAAAAAAGATTGGAGAGGAGGAGACTATATTAGGAAAATAGGAAAGGAGGAAATTAAATTTATCTTTAATTTCAACACCTTGATACCATATGGGCTAAATAAAGATTTTGAATTATGTCATTTTATGAACTAATATTAATTTATTTTTTGATAAATGCACCATGTTTTTAGACTATATAGTTTATCCATTTCTTTGTTTTAACCTTTTATATAATTTTTTTGAAATATCCAGGAAAATCAACTGTTCAGATATGGTATAGGAATTCATACATATGTATATTATTAGTATATTATATTTATCTAACATTGCACTGATATTGTAAGAATATTTAAAAGAATTAAATATTCCACTAACTAATATCCCTCTAAAGGTTCAGTATACTGTTGTGATCAATCCACCCTATACACGGAAGCAGACTGGATATGTGACATTCCATTGTAACAATAAAGCTTGTTGAATTGCCCACACACGGAAGTTACACGAAAAAATTGACGCTGGAACGCACGTTGCGTTCCAACAGGACGCAAACCGGAAGTGACGAAACCCGGAAGTGACGGACGGAATAAGCGAAACCGGCAAATAAGGCATTTAAAAAGCAAGTGGAACAGACAGAACACAGAACAGCCAACTTAGGAAGCCTTATGACAAGGCGAAACGCGTTTTGGACTATTTACTTGAACTTGGGACTATTGAGTCTATCCAGTATTACCTGGTACTAGTATTTTTATATTTTATATTTAATTTTTACCTTTTTTTTTGGAATAATAAATCATTTTAAAGCATCCTGATGCACTGGGCACTTATTCACATTTGAAAACCAGCCAAAAGGGTATAAAAGGAACCGCTCAACACCCAGCACGCTGCTAAAGAAGGGTCTGGACAACCCCCAAATGGTCCAGAGAATTATACCACCATATGAGGGTATGACTCCAGGCTTGTGAGTTTGACATATTTTTCATTCCATATAGTGTGTTACAGGCATATTGCACTATTTTCTGTATGCATTTTTATTTTTCAGAAGGCCTACTGAACTTTATAGCTCCACTTGTTATTTATATGTATGTATGAGTTTATATTTTAAAGTGGTGTAGGGGATACCACTTCACAGGTGTTTTTGAGCTATTGTATCGCACTTACCTCCACGTTGTGCACACACTCTGTTGTATAAAAGAAAACAAAATTGCCACACAAAAGTATATATTTATATAAAGTAGACATCACAGGCTATTTACCTAAGGTTGTTTTGACACTTTCTACATAGCCATTTCACCGCCAACCTCTGCTAAATATTGGAGAGTAAAATTGTGTTTTTTTGGGGTTTTGGCACACAAACTTATAACAAAGAAATTCTCATGTGTATTTTGTAAGGTTGGTGTGTGCTATTTCTGTACAAAGTTTTATTTTGTGTTCAGTTACATCTGCTGAGTAAAATGACACCCCCATTGTATGTCTTTGGCACTATTTTGTGAAGTTACAGTGCCATAGAGGAGACCTGTCCTTTTCAGTATTTACAATAGAATTTTGAGATACGGATTTAATATGCTTCCATTTGGGGTATTATAAGAGTTTGACTGTTCAAAAAAGCCCACAAAGGCCTAAAATTTGTAAAGGTAGACACTCTAGGGTATCTCATAAGGTGCATATTGTGCCTTAACATGCCCCCCATTTTTTCACCAATATAAGCCAAAGTATGTGGTAAAAAATAATTTTGTGCGTTTTTTACATATGGATTGCATTTTTGTTGGGCATTTTGTGTATTTCACATATGCCACTAAGTTCAAACCCCACAAATTATGCTCAGCTAAGTCTTCTGAGTAAAAAGACACCCCCACACAGGCGTCCCAGCAACACACAGGATCAGACGCATGTACCAGCAGCACCATCAATCTTTGCACGCAGGACCTGTTTGGAAAGTACCGCCACCGGAGGCATCTGTCCTGCACGTCCCCTGAAGTGATGAGGCTCCTGCTCGGGACGTGCTCACAGACACACGCCATCCTCACCGGCAGCTGTATATTGAATCATCACAATCTGTATCCATCTCTAACAATCCGAAGGTCCTTGCTGTTATTTTTCAATGCATCAGTGTGGTAATGCATCTCTGAATCTATTGTGACCTGTATTTTTACTATATTCAACTTTTTCAAAGTTATTTTAATATATATAATAAACTGGCATTTTTTTATATGAAGTGATCCAGTTTTGTGCTTTCCAGTTCCAGTTCCAGTTTTCCAGCGATATATTGTTTCCATCTTTATTGCCTAAGCTAACAGTTCCTCGTACTGTATTGCTTATTTGTTACTCCTATCTTTTATCATACAAAGTATATTATTTGCAACAGGTATCATTTATCCCTCACGGTGTTTGGGATATAGACACCAGTTTCATACATATTTTTTGGTCACCCAGCAGAGAATTTGTTTTTTATTTTATTTTCTTCCCTCTTTTGTATTTATTTATTTATATATATATATTTTCTATATTTTCTCTAGATTCTTCATCACGTTTTATCTTTTATTTTATTTTTTCCAAATTCGATTTATATACCCCCTTATGTAGCATTGCTTTGCATGCTTGCACATTCTTAAGGATATTTAAAGGTATAGCAGCATTCTCTTTGCATTTTGCACATTTAAAGGGATATTTCATTTGTTTGAGATTTTAGACATAGCAACATTTTCTTTACACTTTTGCACATTTATAGGGATACTTTGTTTATTCCAGATTTAAAGGCATAGTAACAGTTTTTTATTCTCTACTTAGTAGTATTCTAGCCATTAGTCACTTAGCCAGCTCCTGGTATTCCCACTCTTTCAAAAAAAATTAAGAGTATATGTGTCAGAGACAATTCATTAAAAATGTGATTACTGTTGGGTGACCTGTGTGCAATACTTAATATTGACACTAGAGGGCAGATATGCTACAGTATAACATTGTGTGAGAGAATCCTTGAGCCTGGATAAGATGAGTCTCATTTAAAAACATGCAAAAATAAAATAAAAATTAAAGGACCACTATAGGCACCCAGACCACTTCAGCTTAATGGTCCATCTAGGATTAACCCTTTCTGCAACTGCTATGTTTACCTATGGGTTAATTCAGCCTCTAGTGGCTGTCTCATTGACAGCCGCTAGAGGCGCTTCAGCGCTCTCATTGTGAATTTTCACAGTGAGAAGACGCCAGCGTCCATAGGAAAGCATTGAGAATGCTTTCCTATGGACTGGCTGAATGCGCGCGCGGTTCTTGCCACGCATGCGCATTCAGCCGATGACGGCGAAAAGGAGGAGGAGAGTTCCCCGCGCCGAGGGAGCCTGGCGGGGGAAAACAGGTAAGATTTAACCCCTTCCACCCCCTAGAGCCCGGCGGGAGAGGGGCCCTGAGGGTGGGGGATCCTAGAGACCCTATAGTGCCAGGAAAACGAGTATGTTTTCCTGGCACTATAGTGGTCCTTTAAGAGTATATGTGTCACAGAGACAATTCATTAAAAATTTGATTACTGTGGTGACCTGTGTGCAATACTTAAATATTGACACTAGAGGGCAGATATGCTACAGTATTACATTTTGTGAGAGAATCTTTGAGCCTTTTTTTTTTTAATTTGTGTTTTATTGAGTTTGTATATGCAATATACAACTTTTCCATTATATGAAATAGTAAATTACATAATAATATGGTATTGATAAGCAAGGGCATTAAGTAATTAAATGAGCAATAATAACAAACGAGAACCAATATCTAAGGAAAATAATATCACACAGCACCGTCAAGTCGTAGGCTTCTGTATGCTCATCTTTCTTGTGAATGGTATATGGCTTACCGACTGTGTGTGGACCCTCAGGACGACTGCTCTGTCTAGTAAGTGCTTTGCAGGTAGCTAGGTGGGGGTAAGGGTTCATAACTGGGAGTTAAAAACAAGGATTGTTGTCATTTGACAGTGCCTCCAGGTGTCTTATTGGGCTGTTGTTTGTTCTGTTCACTGTGGTTTCCTATCTGCTGGTGTGAAGCCGAGGCTACTGTTTGCAATAGGGCTGACATGCCCACGGTCTATGCAGGAGCCTGGATTTCTGCTGGCGTTCTAGCAGAAGAAGCCGTTCGCTGGACCGTAGGTAAGTTATTTTCCCTATTCAGACCGTGCAGTCACGTGGAGTGTTCAGGCCGAGGAGGGTAACGGTGCAGGCTACAGGTGCAGGGGGTTTTGGAAGCTCACCCTTATTAAAAAATTTAAATGAAAAAGAGAACGCACTGTCCTGTAACGAGAAATAGTTCTAAAATGTAACTTTTAATAATAGAATATTTAAAGTGAGTGGAAGACAAATACACACATCTACCAAAATAAACCTAAGTGTGTGGTTGGGAACGTGAGTGTAAGTGTAACAGTGTAAGTTTTTTATACTTGATTTACCTTTTTTATTTTACTCACCTGGGCACTGTAAGGAAAGTCGCCCCTCTCAATTACCAGTAAAAAAGTAAAAAAAAAAAGTTTTACTTACACTGAATGTAGCAGTGGGCGAAGCTCCTGGTGCTTCTCTTACATGTCCCCCTCCGACGTCACCGGGGGCCGTGCACAGTCCAGTCACAGGCATCTCGAGAAGCTTGTGATTGCACCAATTCCCAGGTCGGTGTATGTTCTTTTGCTCTGGGTTGGCAAGGGGAGGGTGACAGGAACTATTATTTTTTTTTATTATTTATTTTTTTACAAGAACTGCTACCTTATACTTAGTTACTGTTTTCAAACCCTAATCATTACCTGCTTTCACTAACAAATCATTAACAAAAGATAAAGATAGTAGAGAACCCCCAAATAAATCATGCATGCAATTAATTATGAGGTTTTTTTCACTATATCTAAAAACAGCTTGTCTGCAGCCTTTGAAAACCCTCCTCTTCAACCACTCCAAGACTTTCTGTGGCCGTCCAATCACAGACTTCCCAATGCTGCTCAATGAGCATTCTTTCCAAGGCTGGTGAACTGATCATTACCTTCCTTTTGTGTTCAGCTTCACTGAGCTAAACATAGTAGATAAAAGAACCCAGGGCACAACCAAATTAATTTGCACATAAAAGTATATTTTATTTGTTTATAAAGTGAATAAGCATAGATAGTACAAACAAAGTGCAGATAATAGTACAGGCATCTAACTATATAATATTATACCACTTAATAGTAAGTGCTCAAAAAATAAACCCACAAACCCATGATAAAACAGGCATACTGACCAGAGAGCAGGAGACGATAAAAATCTGATGTTTTGCCTTCTTCAGGGAGGAATGACCAACCTACCGGCTCTTGTTCCTAATTTCTATGCAATCACTGAGCTAAAAAAACAGGAAGTAACAGCAGGGCCGGCACCACCATTAGGCGAACTAGGCATTCGCCTAGAGCGCCGGCCTGCTGGGGGCGCCCACCGGGATGTTTTCTGGTGGGCTCCCCTTGACTGGGTCTGCAGCGCTGGGTGAGCAGCTCTAGAGCTGCCCCCCCCCTCAGCACCGGGCCGCTCCTCCAGGCGCTTGAAGGTGGGGGACGCCCCGAGGAGGCCTGTCACAGTATGGCAGAGCAGGCACCTTCTTACCTTGATGACAGCAATAGAGTGCAATAAACAGGGAGACAGTCGGAGAGAGACATTAAGGGCATAAGTCTCTTACCTGGTATATAAATCTTGGTAGAGGGATAGCAGCCTTGACTCCTAAGGGAATTATGTGAGTCCACTTAATTTACTAAGAGGCAGTACTAAGATTGACATATTCCACAATTGCAGTATCTGATCAGCTTTGTAAAAGAGAACTCATAGGATTATATATATTTAACATGCTTTATCCAGCAAAGAACCAATTTCACTGGAAGTCAACATCTTGACGATTCAGTCCCTATGTTTTTTTTTTTTTTTTATAGACGTTTGAGGTTTGGAGTTTATTGCGAGTTCTACACAACCATTGAATTGCATTCTTTTCTAGTAATACAAATGTCATTGTTACACACACTCACAAATACCCACCTTAAAAAATGATTTAGTATTTGTATTCACTAAGAGCAAACTATCCATTCTAGTGATCTCAAATGAATCTTGGTCATATAGCTCATTAAGCAGTTAATATGTGTGATTCATTGCAAGGGACATTATGTCAGAACTTTGTAGCCACACTTGGACAAGATGCACCCCAGAGGAAATCTAAGATAAACCACTTTGAAATCCTTATTGTGAAAATGAATACAAAAAAATACACTCTAACATTTTATATATTTCTATAACATTATACACCTCCGTTTATACTATAGATTTAGTAATGAAAAAAATGGAACATCTGTCTTGTTTTCTCAATTATCATTCAACCCAAGCACAACTCCCTCTAGTGGTCATTACCATTATAACATACCATTATTATATTACTGTCTTGACGTCAAGAGGAACAGGTAGGGTGGGTTGGTAGATATGAGCCATTCAAACAGGTGCTGCCACTCCTGGTTAGTAAGTCTTAGGAGTTCAGCATGAAACACAACTCTCTTTCTTAGGAAAAGAAACTAAGAAACAGCACTGAGCAGGTATGTGTACCCTTGCACGCTATCAGTTATTGTTATTGCAAAGTCGTTTCATTCACATAATCTTTTATCTGCTTTGGCAATGTTAGACACACAGGGCTGGTTATTGCAGTGTTTAGAAAATGTATTTTTCTATCAGTATATTTAATGAGGATTAATAGTATCCATCTGTGTCTGTCATTCACAAATATTTTTTCTTATCTCTGTCCCTGGATCAAAGATGTGAGGGTGTTTTTTTTGGGGGGGGGGGGGGGAGGGGGGGGAGGGGGGGGGGGGGGGTTAACCCCTTAAGGACACATGACATGTGTGACATGTCATGATTCCCTTTTATTCCAGACACTTGGTCCTTAAGGGGTTGAAGGGACTCTAGCAATAAAAAAAGTTTTGTAATATTTAGAAAATGGAGAAATTATCATGAATTGTAATAGAATAATCAGGAACAGAACATTGATTTACACGATATCCTCATGATGTTCACTGTCAGTCTTTTGCCTTTTTTCTTAAAACTTTTAGAATTTTGGTCAGTTTCCTTATCCCAGCTATCTGCTGTTGTGATGTATTTGTTCATAGAAGGGATGGGGTTAATGTACTGTTGTTTGTGCATTTGTAGTATTTTCCTATGTACGCTTGCTAGATAGTTAAGTACAAATTCAGACCAGTTCTTTCTTGTACCATGTTGAATTTTCCTAGTCAAATGTTGCTGAAAAGTGCAGGAAGGTAAATTATTATATATTGCCCTAAAATTAACTAAATATATTTAAATTCACATCCCCTAGAGATAGACGTTTTTTGCTTTTGAAGGGGAACTGTTATTTTCTTAGGTTTTTAATATTATGTTTACTTATCCCTATATTTAACAAATATATATTTGTGCGGTGTGATAAATAAAATGTGTTGTAGAATTTCACACCTCTTTATCTTACTACTGTGCCCTCCGTCTTCGCTCCCTGTCAATCATTGTTATAAGCTCTGCCCTTTGCACCTGGCGGTCTCAATAGAGAAAGAATAGAAGAAATGAAACTATGAGGAGATTTATCAAAGTGTCATAGAAAGCTGTGTGCCTTTTTAACATATTTTTTGAATGCACTATATTAAATCTGGAGAGGGTGTTGTGTTTTGCTTCTTTTGCACCAAGGGATTTTTGAATATACGTCTTTTTTTTTTGTTTACAGCGAGGGAAAAAAGTATTTGATCCCCTGCTGATTTTGAACTTTTGCCCACTGACAAAGTGGTGATTACACCTAATGGTAGGTGTATTTTAACAGTGAGAGACAGAATAACAAAACAAACAAATCCAGAAAAACGAATGTCAACAAAAGTTATAAATTGATTTGCATGTCAATGAGTGAAATAAGTATTTGACCCCTTTGATTTGGTGGCAAAACCCTTGATCATAGAGGTCAGACTTTTCTTGTAGTTGGCCACCCGGTTTGCACACATCTCAGGAGGGATTTTGTCCCACTCCTCTTTGTAGATCCTCTCCAAGTCATTGAGGTTTTGAGGCTGAAGTTTGGCAACTCGAACCTTCAGCTCCCTCCACAGATTTTCTATGGGATTAAGGTGTGGGCCTTAATGTGCTTCTTCTTGAGCCACTCCTTTGTTGCCTTGGCTGTGTGTTTTGGGTCATTGTCATGCTGGAATATCCATCCACAACCCATTTTCAATGCCCTGGCTGAGGGAAGGAGGTTATCACCCAAGATTTGACGTACATGGCCCCGTCCATCGTTCCTTTGATGTGGTGCAGTTGTCCTGTCCCCTTAGCAGAAAGACACCCCCAAAGCCTAATGTTTCCACCTCCATGTCTGATGGTGGGGATGGTGTTCTTGGGGTCATAGGCAGTATTCCTCCTCCTCCAAACATGGCGAGTTAAGTTGGTGCCAAAAAGCTTGATTTTGGTCTCATCTGACCACAACACTTTTACCCAGTTCTCCTCTGAATCATTCAGATGTTAATTGGCAAACTTCAGATGGGCCTGTACATGTGCAGGGGGACATTGCGGTTGCTGCAGGATTTCAGTCCTTCACGGCGTAGTGTGTTACCAATTGTTTTCTTGGTAACTATGGTCCTGGCTGTCTTGAGATCATTAACAAGATCCTCCCTTGTAGTTCTGGGCTGATTCCTTACGATCCTCATGATCATTGAAACTCCACAAGGTGAGATCTTGCAAGCAGCGCCAGTCCGAGGGAGACCGACACCTATTTTGTGTTTCTTACATTTAATCGTACCAACTGTTGTCACCTTCTCACCAAGCTGCTTGGCGATGGTCTTGTAGCCCATTCCAGCCTTGTGTAGGTCTACAATCTTGTCCCTGACATCGTGGGACAGGTCTTTGGTTTTGGCCATGGTAGAGTGTTTGGAATCTGACAGATGTCTTTTATACAGGTAACATGATGTGATTAGGAGCACTCCCATTAAGAGTGTGCAGCTAATCTCAGTTCGATGCCTGTATGATAGACACCTGGGAGCCAGAAATCTTGTTGATTGATGTGGGAACAAATACTTATTTTACTCATTGACATGCAAATCAAGTTATAACTTTTTTGACATGCGTTTTCCTGGATTTTTTGTTTACTATTCGGTCTCTCACTGTTAAAATACACCTACCAGGCCAGGCCCGGACTGGCCATTGGGCATACCGGGCAAAAGCCGGCCCTGCTGTGTGCCTCCATGGGCCGGTGGGGGGATCAAAGATCTCCCTCACCGGCCCAGAGGCACTGACATGCGGCCGCCGACTGGGGAGTGAGGGAGGGAGGAGAGAGGACCGGCGGAGCTCGGGCCAGCAGCTCCACCGGGTCCTCTCGCGGTATTCTGAGCGTTGCCGTGGTTACCACTGCAATGCTCAGATCTCGCGAGAGTGAACTCTAGCCTGCAGGCTAGAGTTCACTCTCACCACTGGACCATCAGGGAAGGAAGCATGGTCCCCCCTCATGGCAGAACGGCTCCCCCCCTCCCAGGCTAAAGGTAAGAAGGGGGGGCGGATATATATATAGCTTTTTTTAAATTATTAAAATAAATATTAAAAAAATATTAAAAGAAATAAATTCACACTCATACACAGCACCCTCAGACACACACAGCCCCCCCAAAAACACACAGCACCCCCAGAAACACACAACACCCAGACACAGCACCCTCAGACACACACACAGCACCTCAGACACACACAGCACCTCAGACACACACAGCACCCCCAGACACACACAGCACCCTCAGACACAAACAGCACCCCCAGAAACACACAGCACCCCCAGAAACACACAGCACCCCCAGAAACACACAACATCCAGACATACACAGCACCATCAGACACACACACAGCACCCTCAGACACACACAGCACCCTCAGACACACACAGCACCCTCGGACACACACAGCAGCCCCAGAAACACACAGCACCCTCAGACACACACAACACCCAGACACACACAGCACCCACAGAAACACACAGCACCTTCAGACACACACAACACCCAGACACACACAACACCCAGACACACACAGCACCCTCAGACACACACACAGCACCCTCAGACACACACAGCACCCCCAGAAACACACAGCACCCTCAGACACACACAACACCCAGACACACACAGCACCCCCAGAAACACACAGCACCCAGACACACACAGCACCCGCAGAAACACACAGCACCCAGACACACACTCAAAGATCTCCCTCACCGGGCCAGAGGCACTGACATGCGGCCGCCGGCTGGTAGGGCCGGTGCTTGGATTTTTAGGTACATAGGCGAAGATGCATTTTTCCGCCCCCCCCCCCCCCCCAAAAAAAAACATCTTCACCTATGTGCCTCTTAACCAGCCCCTCTCCCCTCCCTGACCATTAATGGTCCCTTCCCTGTCCTTAAGTGTTCTTCTCCCCTACCCCCTCTTTTCCCTGTCTCTTGGTGTTTCTCTCCCATTCCCTCCCTGTCCCTTGGTGCACCCCACACCCTTTTAGTGGTCACACTCCCCTTCCTGGTGTGTCAGTGTGTACAGAGTGTAGCGGAGCGGAGCGCGGTACAGGAGCTTCAGTTTTCTGTACCCGGCCGAACTGACAGGGAGTGCTCTCTCTGTGAGCACCTCCTGTCAGTCTGGCCAGGTACAGGAAACAGAAGCTCCTGTACCGCGCTCCGCTACACTCTGTACACACTGACAGTCACACACTCAATGACAAACACACAGACGTCACTGACAGACACAGACTCATTGATCTGACACACACTCATTCATTGACACTGACAGACCCACACTGATTGACACTCATTGACAGACACACTAATAGTCACACACAGACTCAATGACAAACATACTCTCACTGATTTGACAGATACACACTCATACACTGACAAACACACTCATCATACACTGACAGACACACTCATACACTCACATGCACACACACAGACGCACTCACACACACACACACGCTGTCACTCACAGACGCACACGCTGTCACTCACAGACGCACACGCTGTCACTCACAGACGCACACGCTGTCACTCACAGACGCACACGCTGTCACTCACAGACGCACACGCTGTCACTCACAGACGCACACTGTCACTCACAGACGCACACTGTCACTCACAGACACACACTGTCACTCACACACAGACACATACACTCACACACACACACAGACACATACACTCACACACACACACAGACACATACACTCACACACAGACACATACACTCACACACACACACACACACACATACACATACACTCACACACAGACACATACACTCACACACACACAGACACACACACACACACACATACACTCACACACACAGACACATACACTCACTAATTATTTTATAAATAAATATTTTCCACCCAGCCTCCCTACCTGGAGAGCTGGTGTGGATGATGAATCCTTCCCTGGGGTCCAGTGGGGCTGCTGGGCGGCGTGCGGCTGTGCTGAGATGAGACGCGGCGAGGGAGCTATAACCTCTCTGCTCTGCTCCCTCGCGCGCTGCCTGTCTGCTGATACCGCGGGAGCCGGAATATGACGTCATATTCCGGCTCCCGCGGTATCAGCAGACAGGCAGCGCGCGAGGGAGCAGAGCAGAGAGATTAGAGCTCCCTCGCCGTGTCTGATCTCAGCACAGCCGCACACAGCACCGGGGGCCGAGATGGTGGCCCGGCAGGAGGGAGAGCTTCCCTCCTGCCGGTCACTGAAATCTTGCGCCCCCAGAGCCCGTGCGCCCTAAGGCGGCCGCCTATGCCGCCTTATGGACGCGCCGGCCCTGCCGGCTGGGGAGTGAGGGAGGGAGGAGAGAGGACCGGCGGAGCTCAGGCCAGCAGCTCCACTGGGTCCTCTCGCGGTATTCTGAGCGTTGCCGTGGTTACCACGGCAATGCTCAGATCTCGCGAGAGTGAACTCTAGCCTGCAGGCTAGAGTTCACTCTCACCACTGGACCATCAGGGAAGGAAGCATGGTCCCCCCTCATGGCAGAACGGCTCCCCCCCTCCCAGGCTAAAGGTAAGAAGGGGGGGCGGATATATATAGCTTTTTTTAAATTATAAAAATAAATATTAAAAAAATATTAAAAGAAATAAATTCACACTCATACACAGCACCCCCAAAAACACACACATAGCACCTACAGAAACACGCAGCACCCTCAGACACACACAACACCCAGACACACACATCACCCCCAGAAACACACAGCACCCCTAGAAACACACAGCACCCCCAGAAACACACAACACCCTCAGACACACACACAACACCCTCAGACACACACACAACACCCTCAGACACACACACAGCACCCTCAGACACACACACAGCACCCTCAGACACACACAGCACCCCCAGACACACACAGCACCCCCAGAAACACACAGCACCCTCAGACACACACACACAGCACCCTCAGACACACACAGCACCCCCAGACACACACAGCACCCTCGGACACACACAGCACCCCCAGAAACACACAGCACCCTCAGACACACACAACACCCAGACACACACAGCACCCACAGAAACACACAGCACCCTCAGACACACACAACACCCAGACACACACAGCACCCTCAGACACACACACAGCACCCTCAGACACACACAGCACCCCCAGAAACACACAGTACCCTCAGACACACACAACACCCAGACACACACAGCACCCCCAGAAACACACAGCACCCAGACACACACAGCACCCGCAGTAACACACAGCACCCAGACACACACAGCACCCTCAGACACACACACAGCACCCTCAGACACACACACAGCACCCTCAGACACACACAGCACCCCCAGAAACACACAGCACCCTCAGACACACACAGCACCCTCAGACACACACAGCACCCTCAGACACACACAGCACCCAGACACACACAGCACCCTCAGACACACACAGCACCCTCAGACACACACAGCGCACCCTCAGACACACACAGCGCACCCTCAGACACACACAGCGCACCCTCAGACACACACAGCGCACCCTCAGACACACACAGCACCCCCAGACACGCACAGCACCCCCAGACACGCACAGCACCCAGACACACACAGCACCCTCAGACACACACAGCCCCCAGACACACACGCAGCCCCCAGACACACACGCAGCCCCCAGACACACACGCAGCACCCAGATACACACGCAGCACCCAGATACACACGCAGCACCCAGACACACATGCAGCATCCCCAGACACACACAGCACCCACACATAGCACACTCCCACACATATACAGCACACACACACACACACACACACACACATATATATATATATATATATATATATATATATATATAATAAATAAAATAACCCTCAGTGAGTTAACAGACAAAAAACAAATTAGAGACCTAGAATGTGACGGCAGATAAAAACACCCTCACACACAGCACCCCCTTGCACACACTGCACCCCTCACACACACACACACACGCCCCTCACACATACATTACGTCCAAATATATATATACACACTACAGCACCCCTCACACGGCACCACTACACACATTACGCTCCAGATACACGCTAGATCCCTGTCACGACACTCCTTAGTCAATATGCCCTCGTGCAGTACTCGCACTCACCACTCTTTCTGTTTGGCACTGTTCTCATTTCCTTTCGTTAGGCACTACACCTGGCCCTTGTTTAGCACCTATATATTCTGGTTTCTCCCCTCACTCCCTGTCAGATCACTATCCTCTATCCTTGACCCTGTACCTGCCGTTTCCTGGTTCCCGTGATTCTGGCGCCTTGCTCCTGTCTCTTGTTTCCTGTGTATCCTGTGTATCCTGTGTATCCTGTGTATCCTGTGTATCCTGAGTATCCTGAGTATCCTGTGTTTCCTGTGTTTCCTGATCCGGTGTTCCGATGTCCTTATGGTCCTGTGTTCTTGTCTCTGCCTGGTCCTGTGTCCTGTGCCTCCTGTTCCAGTGTTCGCCTGCAGTGTTCCTGCCTAGACTCCTTCTCCAGTGATTCTGACCTTGCTGCATTATTTCTGTGTGACCTGCTTAGGGCTTTGCCCCTTGATGTTCATTTAGTACTTGGTGGCTGCACTACCCTGACTAAGCCTTTACCTTTGCCTAGGACTATCGTGGACTCTGCCTGCTCTATTGTATATATTGGGTTATTGTATATATTTGTGGCATTGTCATATTTTGTTTTGTATATATTATATATATATATATATATATATATATATATATATATATATCCTTTTGGTTTTCCTTAATACATTTTCTTTATTTCTATATATATGTCCTAGCATTATTTATCTGCTAAGTTGGTTCCCACACTTAAAGGGACAGTGCTGTTGCAGGGCAGCACCCCTTCATGTCCTTACAATCCCTTACCCTATATGCACTCTTAATCCTCTACACACACACACACACACACACACAATCTCCTATACACTCTGAGTCCTTTACACACTAGATCTCCTACACACACATACTGCCCCTAGCCACACATATTACACCACAAACACAAATGAAATTGACCTATTTACACAATACCACACCACACTCTCCACACACGCAATCCTACAAGCAGGCTCCAAACACATGCACCATACGCTTTCCTGGCCCTTTTGTCCTCTGGTATTCCGCTTGTGGAGACACCAGAGACAATTTAAAAGCAAACACAGCGCAAGTATGTTATTAAATTTGCTTGCGCTGCGCAGAACAAATACAGGGCCTTTTTCTAATTTCTAATGCTAGAGCTCTTCAGCAGGGCTCTGGGCATTGAACCAACATGCTCACTTTGAGAGGGGGCGAGCTTGTCATTAGTGATGACAAATCACACCCTCTCTAGCCCCGCCCCCTACTTAGGGGGCCGCTCTGATTGAAAAATGCCCGGGCCTAATTTTTTTCCCAGTACGGCCCTGACACCTACCATTAAAATTATAGACTGATCGTTTTTTTGTCAGTGGGCAAACATTCAAAATCAGCAGGGGACAAACTCAATAGAATATTTTTAGTGCAATTGAATAAATGAGAGCAAGTTAGAGAGTAACAATAAGACACTTTTTAGAACACTTTGATAAATCTCATTGCAATATAAAACATTGTCTTTCGAAACTGAAATGTCTACATTACAGAGATAGGTCTAGCTCAGGTGGCTGTCTGTATGATGGTCACTATAGGCGCTTCAATGGCACATGACAGTTTGAATGTGAGTGTGGCACTCTCCACGAATAAGGTCCCAATGCTCCTCTGTGAGCATTGAGACCTAATGAGCAAAGAGCTGCAAGAGCACACAGTAATCCTGCAGCCCTTTGCTCATTTTTAAAGATTCGATCAATCAATGCTTTCCTCTAGACATGTGCATGGGGAAAATTTTCGGTTCAGCATTCCGAAATTCGGGACTTTTGCGATTCGGGACTTTTGCAATTCGGGACTTCGGCAGTTCAACACTAAGGAAGTTCGGAATTTCGGAACTTCGGCATTTCGGGACTTTGGCACTTTGGGACTTCACTCCCACGGTATTAGGGCGCTATCTACCAAAAGGCTGAAAGATCTAAATTGGCCTTTCAGCCAAATTTACTAATACTAAGTAAAAACTAGAAAAGCTACAATTTCTGGGGAAATTGAGTGAAGTGTTCTTGTCTCCACTAGTAGTCTACAACTGGAGTGGGCGGAGTAACTGTTATTATTTATTTATATAGCACATTTAATTGCAACGTTGTTGCCCAAAGTGCTTCACAGTTACATTAAAACGTCCATTTATAAAAACATTAGCAGGTGTACAAAAGTTCCTGTCTATGACATCACTTGCTGTTCCAGCCTGGCACAGGTCAGAGGATTTTGGCAGTTCCCATCTTTAAACGGTCTCTGAAGTATTAAAAGTGAAGGCACGGTCGCAGTTTACAAATTGCCCTTCAAGTTTGAGCTGGCTAGAGTGAAGTTTCAATGAATGTCAATGGACGGCATGTGTTGCAAACAAATGGTCATATTGTGAAAACTATCAGGACTATGGCTTAGCCGTGGACATTTCTAGTGGCAGCAGGGATAGCTGAACGTTTTGATATAAGATTTGTGTAGGTGGGCTTGAAAATGAGGGAGTGGTGGCAGTTTAGAAATCATGCCCTGATTTTTCAGCTTTTGCCAGCTCCCACTCTAGTTTTGAACATTTTGCCATTCATTCCTATGGGACCAATTTCGCCACAAGAACGACGATATTCCGTGAACCATTCGGCGAAACGTTCCACAAAGTAATAGCAATCCAATCGGGAACAATCCGCACGTTTCGGTATATTTCTGTCTATGTAGTGTAAAAACTGTGGGAGGAGTTAGGGTGGTAAATTTGGCTGTAATAAGAATAAGAATAATACATATGTGAGATAACATTAAGTGGTCTTGCTATGCAGGAACACTTCATAACTAGAAAAGCTACAATTTCTGGGGAAATTGTGTGAAGTGTTCTTGCCTCCACCAGTAGTCTACAACTGGAGTGGGCAGAGTAACTGTTATTATTTATTTATATAGCACATTTAATTGCAACGTTGTTGCCCAAAGTGCTTCACAGTTACATTAAAACATACATTTATAAAAACATTAGCAGGTGTACAAAAGGCCCTGTCTATGACATCACTTGCTGCTGCAGCCTGGCACAGGTCAGAGTATTTTGGTGGTTGCCATCTTCAAACGGTCGTTTTTAAAAAAAACTATACATCCTACAGTGAAGAGCTTTATATTGTGAGAATCACAAGACCCAGACCTACATGTTGATGCATAGTATGGCTCTGAAAAATGAAGGCACAGTCACAGTTTCCAAATTGCCCTTCAAGTTTGAGCTGTCTAGAGTGGAGTTTCAATGAATGTCAATGGACGGCGTGAGTTGCAAACAAATGGTAATATTGTGAAAACTATCAGGACTATGGCTTAGCCGTGGACATCTTTAGTGGCAGCAGGGATAGCTGAACGTTTTGATATAAGATTTGTGTAGGTGGGCTTGAAAATGAGGGAGTGGTGGCAGTTTAGAAATCATGTCCTGATTTTTCAGCTTTTGCCAGCTCCCACTCTAGTTTTGAACGACGATATTCCGTGAACCATTCGGCGAAACGTTCCACAAAGTAATAGCAATCCAATCGGGAACAATCCGCACGTTTCGGCTGCTCACTGTTAAAAAAAAAAAAAAAAAAAAAAGGGTCCCCCCCCCCATTAAGTAACCATTCAGAGAGTTATGAGTCAAATTACACAGCGTGGGAAAATTCCAAAGAACTTTCCCACACTGTGTAAAATGACACAGAGCACTCTGATTGGTGGATTTCAAGCCAACCAATCAGAGTGCTGTGACAGGTAAATGTAGAGACTTACCTGTCAGTCTCTTCATTTACCTGTCAGAGCACTCTGATTGGATGGCTTAAACCCACCAATCAGAGTGCTCTGAGCCTAATTGCAAGGCTTTATAAGCCTTCTCCCGCCCTGCAGAGCTCAGTCTGTGCGGAGTCGTCCATGTGTGAAGATTGATTTTTTTTTTTTGCGCTCGTTTTTTGTTTTTAAGTGCGTCGGTTTTTATGGATTTTTTATTTGGCCTTTTCTGGGGCTGAAAAAAAGAAGATTTTAGAAGAAGGAAGACATAAAATGGTAAGTTTTATTTTTTTTACAGGTACTTAGTTAATTTTTATTTAGGGCCCCCACCCGCCACTCAGGGGTGGGGGCCAGGAGAGAGGACATTAGGTCCCCCCCTTATTAGTATTTAGGTCCCCCACCCACCGCTCAGGGGTGGGGGCCAGGGGGGAGGACATTAGGTCCCCCCTTATTCTAAATTTCAGCCCCCCCCCCCACCGCTCAGGGGTGGGGGCCAGGGGGGAAGACATTAGGTCTCCCCCCTTATTAGTATTTAGGGCCTCCACCCACTGCTCAGGGGTGAGAGCCAGGGGGGAGGACATTAGGTCCCCCCCCTTATTAGTATTTAGGGCCCCCACCCACCGCTCAGAGGTGGGGGCCAGGGGGGAGGACATTAGGTCCCCCCCCTTATTTTACTAAAGGGCCCCCAACCGCCGTTTGGGGTGGGGGTGGGGGGGCAATAGGTCCCCCCTTCAGGTTAGAAGCCCCACTCTAATTTAGGGCCCCCACCCACTGCTCAGGGGTGGGGGCCAGGGGGGAGGACATTAGGTCCCCCCTGCCCCTTATTAGTATTTAGGGCCACAGGCTGCTCACTGTTTAATAGACATGCCCCTACTCGCGGTATAGCGAGTAGGGGCATAATTTACTAATACTAAGTAATCTTTACTTAGTATTAGTAAATTTGACTGAAAGACCAATTTAGGTCTTTCAGCCTTTTAGCAGATAGCTCCCTAATACCGTGAATTAGGGGGTTATCTACTTATTCATTCCTGTCATTACATTGCTTTTATATGAATGTATGTTACTTTATTGTAGTAAGTGTTGCAAATTGTATACAGTGTAACATTCTTCATTCTTCCACTGGGTAAGTATATTAGTTCTTAGGCAATACTGTGCTTCGTAACTTCGTCACTTCGGAGTGTCACAGAAGAAAAGAAAGCAGACATAAAATAAACCCTTAGGACCAGTTTTAGCAGCTATACGTCAAACAAGGGAAGATAGAGCCCGCTAGTAGCATCCATTTCAATCGACACGATGTGGACAGAGGCTACTTTAAGGAAAAAAAAGTAATGCATAAAATATAACTTTTATCGGAGAATCCATGATTAAAAAATAACAAGTGCAAGAAACAAAAAAAGAAATCTGACAGCATTGCTCATTTCTTCCTCAATAATAGAAAAAAAATTAATTATTTTCATTGGAGATAAAATGGAACATTTCTCTATCAGACATATTGCTGCACAATTTATGCACGTAATGCCTCTTTAATTAAATAATCGGCTGAATTACTTTGAATCACCGGAGATTTTATTTGGCTGTCCGTTCCTTTTTCCTAATAAAGTTCCCTCTTGTATAGGAGCTCAAAATGGTTTCTGCGTATCAGAAAGCTCAGCAGCCATAAAATTAAGACTAATGGCTATGTAAACTTCAGTACAGTTGTGTGTTTTTAACTTTTATTTTTCTAAGTGTTGATTTACGCAATTACAGCTATGCACATAGTTTAAGAAGGTTATAAATGACGTTGACGTCTTAGAACAGTCAACAGTCATTGCTTTGTCACACTTCCAGTCACACCTTCCATAATGAAAACGTTATCTTTTAGACATTTAAAATGTTGGGATCTGTGCCAGAATGATTTGTTTTTATGGTTGCATGACTGGGAACAACCATACTTATAATTTTTAAGGTTAAACATGCAGATCACATGTATAAGTAGCCATACAGTAGGTTAACAATACTATTTTTAAATGAAAAAATAAAAACAACCCTTGTTGAATAACTCTGTTAGTTTTAGAGGAGTGCATGTATATTTGCTAGTAGATATGAATTTCCCCACAATATTTAGCCACTCCTTAATAGTTAAGTCATTTGACCTTTCGTTTCAAGCGACAGGAGACATTTATTAATCTATAAATCTCATTACCAGCAACACATAGCATGGTAATATGATTCTAAGCTGCAACAGTTAAAAATGGGATTTAAAGAAATACTCCAAGCACATAAAGTCTACTTCCTCTTGCAGCTGCTGTGGTGGCAAGAGTCCCCGACTCCCTCCCACACAAGTAACCTAATCATTGAAGGACAGTTTGACAACTTACCTGGGGTCCATTTGGTGTCCTTATGTGCCCCCTCTGCTTAGCTCATTGCCTGGAAGTGCCCTCTCAGCTGACATTCTTTAGCCAATGAGATGGCCATGATCTCCGCAGAAGATCCTTGCAGGAGCTTTTGGCTGCAGTGGAGACGGCGAAGGGCACCCAATGGGCCTCAGGTAAGTTGTCCGACGGGTCTGAAGTTTGATTGCTTACTAGAGGAGGGCAATATAACCACTACAGGCGGCCACTAACGTACTAACACTAGGGACATCTTGGGTAACCGGCAGAAGGAGGATGCTAAATTCTATTTAGCCTCACAAGCAGCAGCTGGTGGGATCGGTCTGTGCTCTGACTGCACAGATCCCTTGCGGCTCTGTACAAATGCCAAGAGGTGCCAAGAGCCAGGGCGTAACTAGGCATCTGCATGGGGAAAACTTTCGGTTCGGTTCGGTTCGGCATTCCAAAATTCGGGACTTTCGCATTTCGGGACTTCGGCAATTCGGCACTTTAACAATTCAGAAATTCGGCAACTTCAGAACTTCGGCACTCCGACACTTCGGAACTTCGGAATTTCGGGACTTCGGCACTTCGGGACCTCTTTTGCAGCCACTTAGTAGATAACTCCCTAATTCCCACGGTATTAGGGAGTTATCTACCAAAAGGCTGAAAGACCTAAATTGGTCTTTCAGCCCAATTTACTAATACTAAGTAAAAATTACTTAGTATTAGTAAATTTTGCCCCTACTCGCTATACCGCGAGTAGGGGCATGTCTAGTAAACAGTGAGCAGCATTTTTAAAAAAAAAAATAAAAAAAAATAGGGCCCCCCTTTGATCTAAAGGGGGTCCTATTGCCCCCCCCCGGCCCCCACCCCTGAGTGGCGGGTGGGGGCCCTACAGTAAAATAAAGGGTGACCTATTGTCCTCCCCCCTGGCCCCCACCCCTGAGCGGTGGGTGGGGGCCCTAAATTATAATAAGGGGAGGGACCTAATGTCCTCCCCCTGGCCCCCACCCTTGAGCAGCGGGTGGGGGCCCTAAAAAAAATTACCACCCCCCCAGGTGACTAGGGGTCCCCAAACCCCTAGTCACCCCCTCCCCCCAAAAAAAATATCCCCCTACCTAACCCCCTCACCCTAAAAATAATGAGGGGGGGACCTTTAACTAAGTACCTGTAAAAAAATAGAACTTACCATTCGATGTTTTCTTTCTTCTAAAATCTTATTTTTTTCAGCCCCAAAAAAAGGGCAAATAAAAATCCATAAGAACCGACGCAATAAAAAAAAAAAAAAAACGAGTGCAAAAAAAAATTCCATCTTCACCCGGCGAGGGCTCCGCGCAGACTGAGCTCTGCAGGGCGGGGCAAGGCTTATAAAGCCTTGCCCCGCCCTGCAATTAGGCTCAGAGCACTCTGATTGGTCGGTTTAAGCCATCCAATCAGAGTGCTCTGACAGGTAAATGAAGAGACTGACAGGTAAGTCTCTACATTTACCTGTCACAGCACTCTGATTGGTTGGTTTGAAATCCACCAATCAGAGTGCTCTGTGTCATTTTACACAGCGTGGGAAAGTTCTTTGGAATTTTCCCACGCTGTGTAATTTGACTCATAACTCTCTGATTGGTGGATTAAGTAACCAATCAGAGAGTTATGAGTCAAATTACACAGCATGGGAAAATTCCAAAGAACTTTCCCACGCTGTGTAAAATGACACAGAGCACTCTGACTTACCTGTCAGTCTCATCATTTACCTGTCAGAGCACTCTGATTGGATGGCTTAAACCCACCAATCAGAGTGCTCTGAGCCTAATTGCAGGGCTGGGCAAGGCTTTATAAGCCTTGCCCCGCCCTGCAGAGCTCAGTCTGCGCGGAGCCCTCGCCGGGTGAAGATGGAATTTTTTTTTGCACTCTTTTTTTTTTTTTTTTTTATTGCGTCGGTTCTTATGGATTTTTATTTGCCCTTTTTTGGCCAAAAAAAGAAGATTTAGAAGAAAGAAAACATCGAATGGTAAGTTTTATTCTTTTTACAGGTACTTAGTTAAAGGCCCCCCCCCTCATTATTTTTAGGGTGAGGGGGTAGGTAGGGGGATATTTTGTTTAGGGTGGGAGGGGGTGACTAGGGGTTTGGGGACCCCTAGTCACCTGGGGGAGGGGGGTAATTTTTTTTAGGGCCCCCACCCGCCGCTCAGGGGTGGGGGCCTGGGGGAGGACAATAGGTCCCCCACCCATTAGTATTTAGGGCCGCCATCCGCCGCTCAGGGGTGGGGGCCAGGGGGGAGGACCTTAGGTGCCCCTCATTAGTATTTCCAATAGCTAGGTCCACAGATTGTTGTTGAATTAAAATTCCCAAGATGCTTTGGGAACCATTAAAATTTTAAAATATCTAAGAATCTACCTTTTAGGTAGCTATCAGGGACACTCTAGAAACCCAGACCACTTCAGCTCATTTAGGTGGGCTGGGTGTAGTGTCCAAGTCCCCTCTACCCTGCAATAGTAATTATTTAAGTAATTGAGAAACTGTAATAACTACTATCCAGGGTTAACTCCACCGCTAGGGGCTGTCCTAATGTGCTTGGGGCATGAGCAGAAGCCAAGGTGGAGTCTGACCCAGCTCAGTGGATTCAGGTGGATTTAGGTAAGTTATAAAAGGGTTCTGCACCACAGGGGGTGGAGAGGGATTGCGTGAGCGAATGGGACACTATAGGGAGCTATATTACTAAGAATACAAGCTTACTTGGGTCTATAGTTTCCCTTTGAACCAAAACGTATAGTTCATTCCAGCAATGACCTTTGAGTCATCTGTAATCCTAACCTTCCAGGTAACCCTGATTAGGAGGAACTGTTACTATTTTGGGCCCAAACCTCTCTCTTCTTCTTTTCTAGGACTTACATATTGTGTCTGCATAACACAGTATATAACAGTATGCCCGTAGGGCGAGGTAAGCCCCTCCACAATTTGAGTTGCAAAAAAAAATCTAATCTATTGACATAGTTATGATTACGGAGAAATGTGTGTGCTTGAAGAAAAAAAGAAACAAACAAAAAAAATAAAAATAAACTTACGGGAACAATAGGTTGAAGAGGACCCTGCTCAATCGAGCTTACATTCTATAGGAGGTGGGGTGTAAAACACATTAGGACAGGAATTTGCAGTCAAATAAGGTGGGCTGCCCTTTAGGAGAGAGCAAGAGACAGGTATGTGAGGTAGAGGTTACTCTGGGAGGCCATAAGCTTTCCTAAAGAGATTGGTTTTAAGGCACTTCTTAAAAGATGCAAGACTAGGGGAGAGTCTGATGGCGGTAGGCAGGCTATTCCATAGGAAGGGAGCCACCCACGAGAAGTCCTGCAAGTGTGTGTTGGCCGTACGGGTGCGGACAACGGACAGGAGGTGGTCACAGGCAGAGCGGAGAGACCTGTGAGGAGGGGCTACAGTTGTTCAGTGCTTAATAGATGTGAATTAGTACCTTGAATTGACGCCTATAGCATACAGGAAGCCAATGTAAGGACTAGCAGAGGGGTGAGGGGTGAGAGAAACGACTAGAGAGGAAAATCAGTCTGGCAGCAGCATTCAATACGGACTGTAGTGGTGCAGTACGGCTTTTGGGAAGACCAATACGGGGAGGGTTACAATAATCCATGCAGGAAATTACTAGAGCATGGACAAGCTCCTTGGTAGAATATGGTGCAAGAAAGGGGCGGATGCGGGCTATGTTTTTAAGATGGAATCTACAGGATTTGGCAACATGCTGGATCTGAGGCTCAAAGGTGAGGCCAGAATCAAGTATGACACCAAGACAGCGCGCTTGCAAGGATGGACTGATGTTGGTACCACAAACTTTAAGGGAGACGAAAGAGGAGGATCAGTATTAGGAGGAGGAAAGACAAGGAGCTCAGTTTTAGAGAGATTGAGTTTCAGAAAGCGGGAGGACATCCAGTCAGAGATGGAAGAAAGGAAAGCAGTGACACGTTGCAGGACGGCAGGGGAGAAGTCCGGGGAGGAGAGATATAACTGGATGTTATCAGCGTACAGGTAGTAGTGGAATCCAAAAGAGGTAATAAGTTTGCCAAGAGAGGCAGTATAAAGAGAAAATAGAAGGGGACCAAGGACAAAGTCTTGGGGGACTCCAACCGAGACAGGACGAGGGGAGGAGGTATCATTAGAAAAAGACACACTGAATGAGCGTTGGGACAGATAAGAAGAAAACCATGAGAGGACAGAGTCACAGAGAATGAGTGATTGAAGAGTTTGAAGAAGGAGAGCATGATCAACGGTGTCAAAGACCGCTGAGAGGTCAAGAAGAATTAGTATGGAGTAGTGGCCTTTGGATTTAGCTGCGATTAGGTTGTTGGTAACTTTGATAAGCGCAGTCTCTGTAAAGTGGTGAGGGTGGAAGCCAGATTGAAGAGGGTCAAGGAGAGAGTTGGAATTGAGGAAATGAGACACACGGGTAAAGACAAGTCTTTCCAGAAGCTTTGAGGAAAAAGGGAGCAGGGATATGGGACGATAGTTAGAGGGGGTGCATGGGTCGAGGGATGTTTTTTTTAGTATAGGTACTACAGTGGCATGTTTAAGGTCAGCAGGGACAATGCCAGAAGAGAGAGAGCAGTTGAAGATGTGCGTTAAGGAAGGCACGAGACAAGTGGAGAGAGATCTAATAAGGTGAGATGGGACAGGATCGAGTGGGCAAGTGGTGGGGCGAGAGGAACAGAGAAGAGCAGCCACCTCTTGGTCAGTAGCCGGGGAGAATGTCTGAAGGGTAGGAGAGGCATGATCTATGTGTGGTTGAGAAACAGAATGGCAAGGATGGGAGAATTCTTTCCTTAGCTGTTCAATCTTGTCAGTAAAGTAACATGCAAAGTTATCAGCAGTAATAGAAGAAGAGAATTAAAGGTGTCAAATAGACGCTTGGGATTGCGGGAGCATGAACTAATGAGAGAGGAAATGTAGGACTGTTTGGCAAGGGCAAGGGCTGCACTGTATGAACACAATATGAATCTATAATGGAGAAAGTCTGACTGGGTGCGAGACTCCCTCCAGGAGCGTTCAGCACAACGGGAGCATCTTTGAAGGTAGCGTGTTGATTTAGTATGCCACGGTTGGGGGCAGGTCCTCCTCAGGGTGCTTGTTTGGAGTGGTGCTGCAGCATTCAAGGCAGAGGTGAGGGTAGTGTTATATGTGGAGATGGCCAGTGAAGGAGAGGAGAGGGAAGGGATGGACAGCAGTTGTGAATCAATATCAGCTGACAACTGCTGGAGATCAATAGAATTAAGGTTCCTCCTGAGTTGAGGGGGGTTAGGCTGAGGTTGTTGGGTGAGGGGGTTTTCGGGAGCAAATGATAAGAGGTGGTGATCTGAGAGAGGAAATGGAGTGTTGCAGATAGTAGATACTGTACATGCATAAGTGAAGATTAGGTCAAGGGTATTGCCAGCTACATGGGTGGGAGAATTAGCCCACTGTGATAGCCGGAGGGACGAAGTAATTGAAAGTAGTTTAGAGGCTGCAGAGGTCAAAGGTGGGTTAATAGGAATATTGAAGTCCCCTAGAATTAGGGATGGAATGTTAGAAGATAGGAAATAGGGTAGCCAGGCAGCAAAGTGGTCAAGGAAGAGAAGAGGGGAACCAGGGGGACGATAAATAATAGCAATGTTAACAGAGAAGGGTTTGAAAAGGCAAATTGAATGTATTTCAAATGATGGGAAAGAGAGGGTCGAGGTTTAAAGGAGCAGTGAGGGGAGAGGAGAAACCCTACACCACCACCTTCACATTCAGATGTTCCTCTTTTCGAGGACCTCCATATTGTTGGTGCGTCTGACTGTGTAACAGAGTTCCACACAGTGGAGGCTGTTCCATAGGAGTAGTTGTGCCCCGGCCCCTCTACTGAACCTGGTTTTTGTTGCAAAAAAACCCAAAACACTGAAACCTATTGGCATTGTATGGACAGCTGATAAGTGTGTATATGGAAAAAAAAAAGGGAATGTGATGATTATATCAGCAGTTCCCATTCTTTCTTTATTGCTGACTGGACGTGCAGCTGGTTTTGAACAGGGCATGGAATCTCATGGAGTTAAATGGGTAAAGTCCAACAAGTCATTGGGGAGGGAGTGGGGGGGGCAACATCCCACCATCTTTAAACTTCAGCAGTTGCCAGTGGGTCCACAGCAATACCTGTTACAGTAATGTAATGTTTCTTTAAACTGCAATAAATGTCTTTAGAAATCAGTGTGTGTAGGAGGACCAGTAAAAAAACAACAACCTGTAATCATAAATGCAATTAAAATATAAAATAACATTATAGCTTTTATTAAATGTTTCCCCCCCCTCTATTGCTTACTTTTTCTCACTTTATATGTGAACCAAATGGCAAGAAACTGTGTTTAAAGCAACACAATAGTTTTATACATACAAAGGTGTATTGCCACCCCCCTCCCCCAATCATTGCTTTCCTATGGGGATTAGCAAAACGCTGTATATCCTCATGCAAAGTGTGCGGACATGCAGGATCATTTCCCAGGTTTAAACTCCATGAAACAGCAGGAAGCGTCTCTAGTGGCTTTCTGGTAGACCGCCACTAGGGGCAGTGTTAACCCTGCAATGTATTCAGCTGCACAGTTAATGGGGACAGGGACATTACACCCAGACCACTTCACTGAGATGAAGTGGCCTGGGTGCCTATAGTGTCCCTTAAAGTGAGAGCTGACTGACAGTCTGACTCCTCAAGGCAGACAATGCATAGAGCACTGTTGAAGCACTCTGTGTATGACCCAGGGGCATATTGGCCGCGAGGCAAACAAGGCATTTGCCTTGGGCGGCATTTTCCAGGGGGCGGCAAAAAACGCCGCCCCCAAATGCCCAGGGCAAATGCCTTGTTAGCCTTGCGGCTAACTGACAAGCCCTCTGGGCGGGCGATCTGTTGGGCGGCGCTGGCTGGCGGCTGGCGAGGGAGCACTTCCTCTGAGCTGTCTGCTCAGCTCCCTCGCGCGCCGCACAGTGAGGCTGGGAGCCGGAATGTGACGTCATATTCCGGCTCCCGCCTCACTCTGAGGTGCGCAAGGGAGCTGAGCAGACAGCTCAGAGGAAGTGCTCCCTCACCAGCGCCGCCCAGCAGCCACTGGACCACCAGAGAGAGAGGGAACCCCCCCAGCATTCCCAAAGGTAAGGAGGCTGGGGGGGGGTTACATAAAAAAAATAAAAAAGTGAGTGAGTGTGTGTGTGTGTGTGTGTGTGTATGTCTGTTAGTGTGTGTGTGTGTATGTCTGTTAGTGTGTGTCTGTTATTGTGTGTGTGTGTGTGTATGTATGTTAGTGTGTGTCTGTTATTGTGTGTGTGTGTATGTCTGTTAGTGTGTGTCTGTTATTGTGTGTGTGTGTGTGTGTGTATGTCTGTTAGTGTGTGTATGTCTGTTAGTGTGTGTATGTCTGTTAGTGGATGTCTGTTAGTGTGTGTGTGTGTGTATGTCTGTTAGTGTGTGTGTGTGTGTGTGTATGTCTGTTATTGTGTCTGTGTATGTCTGTTAGTGTGTGTGTATGTCTGTTAGTGTGTGTGTGTATGTCAGTGTGTGTGTGTATGTCTGTTAGTGTGTGTGTGTGTATGTCTGTTATTGTGTCTGTGTAGGTCTGTTAGTGTGTGTGTGTATGTCTGTTAGTGTGTGTGTCTGTTAGTGTTTCTGTGTGTCTGTTAGTGTGTCTGTGTGTGTCTGTTAGTGTGTGTCTGCTAGTGTGTGTGTGTGTGTGTGTCTGTCTGTGTGTCTGACTGTGTGTGTGTCTGTTAGTGTGAGTGTGTGTGTATCTGCTAGTGAGTGTCTGTTAGTGAGTGTGTCTGTTAGTGTGTGTGTGTTTCTGTTAGCTAGTGTATGCGTATCTGTAACTGAATGTGTGTGTGTGTATTTAGAAGGCAGGGCGGGGGAGGGGTTGGGTGGGAGTGGCGCGGGTGGGAGGGGGGCGCCTGAGTTTTGTCCTGCCTAGGGCAGCACAAAACCAGGATACACCACTGGTATGACCCTAATATACACTGTGAGATGGTTGTTGAATATAAGCAGGATGGTCAAGACTGGAGTGTTTACACTCGGGCAATAATTTAATTGTGTGATACCAGTCATTGGCCACACTCTTAGTTTAGAATCCTAAGAGAGTTCCAGTTTAGTTGTGGACATGTCTTTCACAGGAAAGCAGTATTGTCTGTTCAGTCATAGACCTCTTAAAGGGACACTATAGTCACCAGTGCAACTACATGTATTCCTGACCTTATAGTGTTAACACAACCATCTAGCCCCCCTGGGCCCCTCATGCCTCCATAAATATAGTAAAACTCTTACTGTATTCAAGCCAGAAGCTGTAAATCTGCATGCTGTTAGACTCAGGAAAAACAAGCAGCCTGCTGACATGTGATAGCCTGATCCAATCACAGTGCTTCCCCATAGGATTGGCTGAGACTGACAAGGAGGCAGATCAGGGGCAGACCCAGCATGATTCAAACACAGCCCTGGCCAATCAGCATCTCCTCATAGAGATGAATTGAATCAATGAATCTCTATGAGGAAAGTTCAGTGTCTGCATGCAGTGGGATGAGATACTGAATAACAGGATGCTGAGTGGATAGAGGCATATTATGCCTCCATTAACTCAGAAGTCCCTCTGGTTCACTGTGAGTGACTGCAACTGGAGGTGTTCCTAGCTTTCAATGTAAACACTGTATTTTCTCAGAAAATACAGTGTTTACATGAGAAAGGCTGCAGGGAGCTATAGTTCTCACCTGAACAACCTCATTAAGCTGAAGTTGTTCAGGTGACTATAGTGTCCCTTTAAATACATTGGACTATTGTATTGTGTTTCTAAGCAAACATAAGAAAACAAAGATCAAGGTGTAGCTAGTAAAAATATGCTTTTAAAAGTTTTTATTCAATGTAAAAAGTCATTTGCTAGAAATAAATCAGCTAGTAAAAATTGTGAAGTGACAGTGTCAACTTTTTTATAGTATAGAACTATAGAACGACATATATTGCAACAGATTTGTTTAATATAAAGACAGTATTATCATGCATTAGCAATAAGAATATTTCAGACTTTTATAAATTTTAGATTATCATATGTTGCATTTCAACGTATTTTTTAAACCCCCCATGTTTAAATCATTACACCATTGATTTGCAGATCAGATCACAATGGCAAGCGTTGTTACAGTATAGAGTACTGCCATGTATGTTACATTGAAACCCAGCATCTTTAGGGTGCGCTGGTCATGTTTAGTGTTCCTAAATTTGGACATTGGAGTCCAGTCAGACGTTTGATGTTGTTTTAGAGTAAATACAAGAATGAAGACGTTTAAAACTTTGTATTGTTTTCGTAGAAAAAGTGCAAAATGCAGCAATGTGATGGGAAAAAGGTGAGATATTAATTACCAATCCATAAAGAAGTGAGAGCAAATCAGGCAATGATTGATACTGTACATCGGTTGTAATAGATATAATTATCTCCATAAGCTGGTCCTATAATATATGGAAAGCCATAGTTTCTGTGGGAGGTTAGTATTTCTAAAAAACATTATCTCATATTGGTGCCTGAAAAAACCTGATTTTTTGCAGTATGACCTAGAGCAGGGATAGGCAACCTGCGGCACTTCGGATGTTTTGGACTACATCTCCCCTGATGCTTTTCCACCACTACAGCTATAAGAGCATTATGTGAAATGTAGTCAAGTCTTGAAAAAGTTTGTTAAGCCCACAGAAGATCCCCTGATCTCGCTGAATCCATAGTCGTCAATGTTATATTCTCATGCATGCGTGAGAGTACAACTCTGATGTTGGCTCCTGGCAGCTGAAGCACCAGGAGCTGAAGAGGGTCGAACAGAAGAGTCTGGCAGCACCCAATGAGGGACAGATTCAGCGAAGTATAACTTGCCTTCCATGCACGCCCATGCCACTGGACACCCAGTGGACATGTCACCGCTGGGTCCTTTGCATCTGGCAGTCAGCACAGATATAGAATACAAAGAAGACAAGAAATGAAACAATGTTTCTCTTTCTCCTCTTTAGTTGTAATACGTGCGCTGGTTTTGCCTTGTCTGAATTGGATTACATCTCCCCTGATGTTTTTCCACCACTTCAGCTATAAGAGCATTATGTGAAATGTAGTCAAGTCTTGAAAAGCTATAAGAGCATTATATGAAATGTAGTCAAGTCTTGAAAAAGCTTAAGTCCAAAGAAGATCCCCTGATCTTGCTGGATCCTCCATAGTCGTCAATGTTCTATTCTCGTGCATGCGCAAGAGTACAACACTGGTGTTGGCTCCTAGCAGCTGAAGCACCACAAGCTGAAGAGGGTCGGACGGAAGAGCCTGGCAGCACCCATTGAGGGACAGGTTCAACAAAGTATAACTCCCCTTCCCATGCACTCCCATGCTGCCACCGGCCACCCAGTGGACATGTCACCGCCGGGTCCTTTGCATCTGGCAGTCAGCACAGAGATAGAATACAAAGAAGACGGGAAATGAAACAAAGTTTCTCTTTAGCCTCTTTATTTGTAAGACGTGCGCTGGTTTTGCCTTGTCTGAACTGGATTACGATTTAATTTGCTATTTTTTTTATATTCATTTAACCCCTTAAGGACACATGACATGTGTGACATGTCATGATTCCCTTTTATTCCAGAAGTTTGGTCCTTAAGGGGTTAAAAGAAAACAGAGCATCTCATAAAAAAAGGTTAAAACATGTTGTGGGTGATCTTCAATGTTTAATTTAATGTTGTCAATTCCTGAGAAGGGACAGTTCCCTTTTAACCACATGGTTGTAAGAACATTTTTACAAGATCAAAGCACAGACGTTTCATTTTTTGTTTATTTTTTTGCAATGTTTTCTTTTGAATTTTTTTTTTTTTGTGCTTCCCCTTGTAATGAATTCTTTAAAAAGTTAAATTCTTCTTTGCTGTAGGGATCTGTGTACACATGTCGCAAAACCGGATGAATTGCTTTTATAAAAAGTTTGAGATGCGACAGGCCACCAATCATTAAATTCCATAATGTTAAGGTTCACCCATCTATGTTTGTGCTTACCGTTGTTTTGTTTCTTGTTGTAAGTGATGATGCGAAAATCATTATTAAATGCCAGAGATATATGTTTTGTTTGAGCGAATGTTCTGCAACGCAGAGTAGTAGGAATTGAACTTGTGATCCTGTTAGAAAGCAGGTTTTTCTTCCTCTCTGGTTCTGCAAGTAAGCACTTGTTGGTATTTTAGTCTTTCCCGAGCCACAGGGTAGCATTGTGCAAATTGTCTACATTGTTGTATAAACTAGGCCAAGTAACCAAGACATCTATCAGGATTTCAGAGAAAGGGGGTGGTTTCTGTGGAACGTCTAACCACAAGCGTGTTTGACCTAATCATTCGCATTGACAACATTGTGTGACTTTGACTTCTGATCCTTTAAGAGTTCTACTTGGCTTCTATAATATTGCACTATTCTCTACTCTGTTTTTTTCTTTACTGTTACTGTTATTTTTTTTACACATCACATTGCCAGTGGAGTAAAAACTAGGCTGCTGTATAGTTACAATTGTAGTGTGCATTAGCCTGCCTCTATAATTTTAAATTGCTTCCTTTTTTTTTATTTTTCATTTTTATTTTATTTTTTTCATTTTGTTCTTTTTTAGTGTTTTATTTTACGTAACGTACACATTTGTAGTTTTAGGTTGCCATTTCTGTAGTTCAATTCATTTCATGAATCTAATCCTTTAGATTCCAGTGAGTCTGATCTGTAAGGTTAGAATTAGGGTCGCCAACACATGTAAGGGGCCCAGCGAGCCCAGGCCCTATATCCGATATATACCCACACTCCCTGGTGAAGGAGCCCCGACTTTCTGATTGTTTATGAGTGCCTTCTTTTGGATCAACAGCAAAAAACAAATGTGATGAAGGCTGAACTTGATGGACGCAAGTCTCTTTTCAGCTATATAATTATGTAATAGTTAGATTTTTTTGGGGGTACTCTGATTTTATTATCTGGATTACGCTTTGTACCATTTGTGATCTGTTTTCAGATTATTATCCATTGCATTGGATTTCTTTCCCACTGGATCAACTATTGTCTTTCCAGGTTGTTTTCATACACACATATATTTATAATTTATTTCTGTTAAACACTTAGTTTTTTTGTGTTTTCATCCCCACTATGTTAAGGAGATACTTTGGCTACCTCCATCTAAACGTCCAATAATTGCAGAAATATTTCATTTTACCTAAATTGATTTGAAGGCATTAGACATTTTATTTAGTATCATTAAACCATCTTCCAGTTGGTCTAGACTAGAGTCGTGCCCGTATTAAAACATATTTTGGTGCAAGTTATTCTAATACTGTTGGTTTTAATATTTTCTGGTTAGTTGCTTCTAATATTTGTATAGAACTTTAATGTGTCGGGTTTTCTATCAGTCTTCTTTAAAATCAGTCACACATCACAATGGAGAAAAGGTATTGTTATTTCAGCAAATGTCAGCAAGATTGTGCAAACTCCTTGTAGCATTTCCCACTGCATACTTATACTAAGTGCCTGATATAAAAATAGATGATTTGACAGTACCAAATAAATACCTTTTGTGTAGGTTCAACACAAACAATAGAAGTCACATAAATACATGACAGATATATTTTTATGCCAGACTTTGTTATTTAGCGCTTACTCGTTGTTTTGTTTTCAGATATCTTTTTATATTCTGGTATTAAAGCTTTTATCAATACATAATCTAAAGAGCACCCTGTCTCATTGAATACTGGATAGATAACTCTTGAACAAACTAGTTTTTTTTTTGTTTGCTTTTCACTATTTCTACTGCAGGGAAGGGACATACACACTTTTTTTTTATCATCCAGGTTATGGTTTAGGTGCGTTCCAGTATGGCATTGCTCAGGATGATAGTAGCATAGGTACATAATGAACTAGATGGGCATAAAGGGCTCTGTAAGCAGTGATGATTTATGGAATGGTGATAATGGTCAGATATCTGGATTTGTGAATTCCTTTACAAAGAAGGTACTTCAACAGTAGACCCCGACCCTTGGGTTTGTAGCATTTAGTATCCTAGGGCAATTTGACTTTGATAGGGCACCATAAAGGCTCTGTTCTGGAAAACTATCATTGAACTTGGAGATCTCAAAAAGGTCTTTATAGAATTGTATATCTTCAGCTAACTGCATTGGAAGGGCATCCAACGGAACTGTGCTGAACATGTAATGCTCTACAATAGTTAAGATTGGGATTGGCCAGATAAAAGGAAATTGATTTATCTCTGTTGAATTATCGCACTGGTGCTACACACAGCACTGGTATAGCACTAACGTAGTAAATCTGCAGAGTTAAATCCATTCTCTTTAATGTAGCAAAAATACCTAATTCCTCTCAAATTCAATTTAAGTTAACTTCCTCCATTCCTCCAGCATAATCAGTCCCTGCAGCTTTTTGCTGTAAACATTGTCTTTTCAGAGTAAGGCAGTGTTTACATTACAGCCTAGGGACACCTCCAGTGACCACTCCTCAGATGGCTACTACAGGTGCATCCTAGGATAGTGTGCAGCACTGACATTCAGCATGGAGATGCTGAACTTTCCCCATAGAGATGCATTGATGCAATGCATCTCTATGAGGAGATACTGATTGGCCAGGATGGCATTTGGCTCCAGCTCCTGGCTCGCCTCATTGGCTGAGATCATCAGAATTGACAATCCCAGCCAACCCAATGCTTTCCTATAGGAAAGCATTGTGACGGGCTAAGATCACCACTTCTGATGATGTCAGCCAAGGAGGCAGATCAAGGGCAGAGCCAGCACCAGCAGACTGGAAAAAAGGTAAGATTTTACTATATTTAGGGGGGCTAGACAGTGTTTCTAACACTATAGGGTCAGGAATACATGTTTGTCTATTCAGCTGACCGCTCTCAGTCAGTGTATGACATTCAGTTATAATATGAGATAATGATTCCTCATCTGTCATAATGCTGCTGCTGTTAAAAAAAACCATGTGAATTCAAGGTTTACTAAGACCAGGTATGGTATTATGTTGTTGCTTTTGAACATCATTGTACATCACAGCTTTGTAATTAATAATTCAGTAAAAGTAAGTCCAGCCATGATCACCACATTTTTATTTTCCTTTCAGGCAATTGGACTCAGACATGGAGTTTGGCTGCAGATATATTTATGTTGCTGAGCAGACCCTTACACATCATGCGGAGCCCAATATTCCTCCACTGTGTATGTCAATTACACCCCAGCCTCTGCCGAAGGAACCTCTGTATGGTGAGTTCAGATGTCCAAAGTTTATTGTGTGACTATAGACTCAAAGTTACAAATACATTCAGGATTTACTACTGCAGTCCTCTTCTTGCCGCCATTCCTCCTCGTTCTTTTCGTTGCAGTCTAGGCAGGTTGCTGCTCCGTTAAATGTTTTCGGCATATGAGCTGATGCTCTGATTTGCCGAAAACTCCAGTGGCTTTTCATCCCTTCAGAAATTAGATTTGAAATCTGATTATTGCAGGTAAAGCTCTCCAAAATCATGGTGCACCACGTGCCTTTTAAAATGTTTTTGATTTGGTTTTAGCAAAAGCCGTCTATCTCTAAAGTAGCTGTTGCTAACGTTAGTGAGTAACTGCTGTTTTCAAACTGCACTATCTTATAGTGACTCATCATTTCTTATAGAGACTCCCATATAGAGTAATAAAAGATGATAAGCTTTTGTTACAGATTATGGTAGTCTTCATTTTTTTCAACTCTTTAAGTACAGGCAGGAGTGCCATAAAGTATGTAATGGTCCATCAAATCATATAACATCGTACGGTGGCATGTATTTCCAACCTGCCATTTTTAGTATAGGATGTAGGAAAGAAATGCAACAAAAATAAGAGCAGAACAGCAGGAGAGAACCAAGAAAAAATGAAAAGGAAGTGAGAACAGAAGAAAAGAAATAGAAGGAGACAGAAGACAGTCGCCCATTGAAGACAGGCAAAAAGAAACAGGTATTACTTGGGAGGGGAGGAACGAAAATTATCAGGAGTTAAATTCCAACCAAGGATCCCATGTTTTATCAAAAGAAAGGAGAAAATTATGAACCAAGGCTGAGACTTTATCCTTGGGACAATTATCATTAATCTTAGCCACTGCCTCCGCATTGAAGGAACCCTATCCACTAAACACCTATTTGTGCCCAATTGTAGAGGAGTGGGCATTGTGTCTCACATTTAGTGAGAATGTAATAAATAAATAAAATTGTGGAGAAAAAAATGTCATACTAATTTAAATGATGCGTCCTTTGTTAATTACTTTGTCTAATTTATTTAAGTTCATTTTCTCAGTTTAGTAAATTAGAGAAAAAAAATTGTCATCATTTTAGAAATCTATAGTTTTAACAAAGAGGGAAGTTTTATAATTCTTGAAAATAAAAAAATTAAGAACTGGCCATTAGACAATCATCTGCTTCACTAGACCAAACGTGGGACTCTTGGAAACAATTGATTAAAAAGAGGAAGTGCAGAGAAATTCTGTTACATAGTTATAATGTTTATGTTATCATATCAACTGAAACATATCTATTTTTTAGATTTATATTTATACATATATATGGGTCATTGTAAATGCATTGATATTCATGAATTGATGTTTAGAAATAATAATGGCCAAAGTTGTATACATTTAATATTTGTGTTCGCTTTCCCATTTTTCCCTGCTGTCCATATTAAGTTTGTTTTAAAATGTGTTATGTTAAAAAATTTGCAAAACTTATAAAATAATTTGAAATAAAATGAGCTGTATACAGGTAAATAGTATTGCAGTGTACGCAATGATTATATTAATTTATTTAATTTGATTGCAGATTTCACAGAACCTGACCTCGCTACATATGATAATGCGAGGCTAGAAGGCATATCTCACGATTTCACGATTAATGACAATTCTTACAACCAAAGAGAGTCCTTGATTAAAGTTGTCCAGCCACCCACAACAGGTACTGACCAGGGAATCACATGGGACATTCTGAATGCTCTTTGTCAGGAAAACTCCCCTTAGGGGTGTAAGAAGGGAGTGGTCCTGGGAAAAACTGGGAAAAGAAGATCATAAAGGTATTCTCATTGCTCACCTTTCAATGTGCACACCTGGGTGGCAGTGGGGAGGAGTATATGCAACATTACAACACTCTGCTATCTTTGCAGTGTCCATTCCCATTCAATAAAAACTCCTCATCATACACACAGTCAGTGAGCCAAACCCCCAGTTGCTGGAAGCTGATGGCAAAAGTGCTATTTAAACGTGAAATGTATTCAGCTGAACTTGTCCAGATCTTTTCATACACATGTATATTTTTATGACAATTTTTAAAATCAAGGTTTGTTTTTTTTGTATTTTTATAAAAGAAAGGACTGAGTGCAGTGGACCAGACATATTTCTCTCAATTTAAGTAACAAGTAACACTCTAATTGCTCCTTACAAATGGCACCACACATCGCCAACAGCTGTCCCCTCATTTACAATGTCTAAATTTGAGAATATATGGAATGACCAGATTGTTAATTGATTTTACTGATATGCCTATATGCTAGACATGTGTAATTCGTTTCGGTCCAAATTTAAATTCTGACGAATTTTGGCAATTCGGACATTCAGATGCTTCCGAATGTCCGAATTGCCGAAGTGCCGAACCGAGTTGCCGAAGTGCAGTCCGCCAACTGGTGAAAAAAGTTTTAAAAAAGTTTTTTAAAAAAAGTAAAAAGAAATAAATATATTTATTTCGATTTTTTTGCACAGAATTTGTACCATGTTTTTGATACAGTAAATACTTGTTTTCACTATATTGAAGTCCTGGTGTGCTCCCCTTATTGATTTATGTATATATATGTATATATATATATATATATATGTATATATATATATATATATATATATATATATATATATATATATATATGTATATATATATATACGTATCTATCTGTCAGTGAAAGCGATGTTTTTTTGCATTTTTCACACACAAACAGTACTTTCACTGATGATATCAATGTTGTGATACGTTTTACTGTTTTGAAACACTAATCCAGCTTCCAGTAGGTCGACCTCTCCAAATTCCAGAGAGCAGGAACAGGAACAAGCTCTTAGCAGAGCTTAGTGATCATACCCTGGGGAGTATAGTGATTATAGCAATCCCCAGAGTGTAGTTCTCCAATCCCACAAACATGAGCTGAAACTTCATAAGGTACAAGATGATCTGCTTTAATTGGCACCAAAGGACTTTTAGGCAGGTTTTACACATACAGTCCCGCCCACAGGGTTTTGTAGAACAACCAGTAAAACACGTACATTACAGTAACACACTCCCAGCAATTACACACAAACCCTCCCCTCTGCCTGTGATATAATTACTGAACACAATGGGTTAATGTAATTATCACATGCAGGAAAAAATACACTTTTTATACATACAGTGTAACTTTAAAAATATGCATCATATTCACATAAAAAATACATATTCAGAATCAACATACTTTAAATATAAACATAACTAAAAATCATACAAATCCCTCTAGTAGTTCAAAAGTTAGCTGGAAGTCCTTTATGACCGACCACAAGCACATTTTCCTGCCCAAAACAGTTCCATAGATTTGGGCTGTGCGGTCGGTCTATTTCAGACAGAAAAATGACTAAGTCCCATTCGAATGCACGAACGGGGCTGTTCATGCATTTGGCTCAGTATAACAGTGAGTTCAAACTGCCGAACGGGACTTAGTCTTTGCGGCTTCAAACTTATTGTAGGAAAAGGTAAGGGTCAGCGGTGTTTGTTGAAATGTGTAGCCGATTTCAGTTCCATGAATTTGGCTACACATACCGCTGACCTCGTTCGAATGAACAAAGATGGCCGCCGCCACGTGTTCGTTTGCACGAACTGCGGCCACTCAGCGGTCGGCAATTTACCTACAGCAGGCTCCCAGCCTGGGAGGTAAATTGCCTGCACACTTACACTTCTGGGTGGTCCGCCTGTGTGGTACTTGGTTCAGTAAGCTCCATTTACTGAACCAAGTTGGAGAAAGCCATAGACAAAGTATTTTAAAGGTCTGGGGACATAGTCTTAAAGGGGCATTGTCACACAAAGTCTCAATATGTCCTCAGACGGTTCTTAAAGGGCCAGCATGGTCCAATACAAGTCCATAAGCCACAATGTAGTAATAACATTGTATTAAATTAGAGGGGCAAAGTTTAAAAATAAGATCAGGAAGTATTACTTTACTGAGAGGGTAGTGAATGCATAAAATAGCCTTCCAGCTGAAGTGGTAGAGGTTAACATAGTGAAGGAGTTTAAGCATGCGTGGAATAGGCATAAGGCCCTAACTATAAGATAAGGCCAGGGACTAATGAAAGTATTTAGAAAATTGGGCAGACTAGATGGGCCGAATGGTTCTTATCTGCCTTTGCATTCTATGTTTCTTTGTTTCCATGTTTCAGACATGATATGGGTGCCTTCCATTGGAATCTGGTCAGACTCGTTTGATCTTTTACAGGGGGCTACAATAAAATAGTATAGCTAGTATCCAGAGTCCCTTAGGCTTCCTCTTTCAGAAATATATTTGAAGTCCGCTCCTGATGAGAAAACATGCAGCAAATATTTTCAATAGCCCAAACCGAGACTCCACCAAAACATGGCATAAAATATTAGTGAAGGAAGTGACATGACATAATTCAACTCCCTTTCTTCATTTTCATTATTTTTCCAGAAATTATTCAAGAGCCGCTTCCCCACACAGAAAATACGTATTATAGTTTTCAAGGACCAACTTCAGAAGACCTGATAAGTTTTGACATCCCTCCTCCTATTCCTTCCCGCAAAATGAAACCTGCTTTAATTAATGTTCCTGATATCATCATTCCAGTTTCTGCTCCCCTCGACCCCGGTAAAGACAGAATGTTTCCTATTTATATGCTTTCCTTATTAATGTGTTGTTTTAGTGGTCGCTATCATTTTTGTCTGGAAACGGACATTACATTGCAAATATGATATGGTGGCACTTTCTAGTTTAAATTTCTTTCATGCTAATAAAAGTGCTGTTGGATGCACAGGTTAAAATTTATTGTTAAACTGAAATTTGCAGAATGTATCTTGATTCAGTTGACATATATATATATATATAAATAAAGATGAAAAACATAACTAGATAGAACAGATAGAAAATATTTTAATATATCTATGTTTCCACTACTGTATCTATTCAACATTCCACGTTTTCTGGATTATGATCATGCTTATAGACATATCTCCTGAAAAGAAAAATTACTATTAGCAAGCACCTACATGTTCCTGAATAGATGATTAATTTGCAGGGTATTTTGTATTATCTTTGCAATATGTTTTCTAATTGAAGGATGATGGAGAGAAAATGAAGTAATTTTCATATGGCATTACGCATTTCACATCGGGCATTGCTAAAAAAGGTTCGGAATGACTTGGGTGTATGTAGGGAACACACATCAAAACACAAGAATAGAATGTGCATATACTGTGTGCCTTCTGTGTGTATGAAATAGGGTTAGTTCGATGGCATACACACCGAAAAACACATTGTCAAAGACAACCAGCACACTCAATAAATCAATAAAAAGGTGATTTTTAAAATAGATTTTTATTCCAATAACATTTACCCGAATTACAATTTGTTAACCGTAAAACATCACAAATAAACATGTATAGACAGTGCAACTTAATCAACAGTAATTCAGAGCTTAAAACAACATATGGAAAGAATCATTTACTGGCAAAAGTTTTCTGATTGGCGCTATCATTACTCATACTCCAAAGTTTTGGCTGTTGTATTTTCCACAGGGGTTACAAGTATAGTACAGTACAAAAAAAAATCTCATTTATAGAGTAATGCTTATTGTTTAAATGTTTTCACTTATGGAATGGAGGTCTCGTGTGACATAACGAGTTTTACAGCAGAATTTGAAAAACTTTTAGTAAAGTACGGTACCTTAAAACATTAGATCATTTAAAAAAGAGTTATAAGACATATGCAAGAAGGCTAAAATAATGCATTATTTATTTCAGAACCTGGTAAAACCTTGAATGGGAACATGAATGGTGAAGAAAAAGCCCAGCCTTATTATGAAGCCAAAGGTAATTATAGTGTCAAAGATTGTCTGGGTTTTGATTTGCTGTGTCTCAAAGAGAAGGTGTTTTGCTTGTCCTCACAAAGATAGTGATGGGGGAGGGGTTAAGGCACGAGGATAAGGGAAACATGTTTAGGATTAAATAGGATGCACTGGGTTGATGCTACATAACATTCATATTCGCAACAGTTTTTAAATGATCGACATTTTCTTAGCAAAACATTTCAAAACGGGTGACATTTACAATTTGCTCTTTTAACTCTCAACATTTTCTCAGCATCAATTCAACAGTAAATCATGGACATGGAAGACATTCGAGAGATGGCCTATATAAGGTTTCCACCTCTGTATCATTTCAGGAACAGTGTTTTAAAATGTTACATTGTTTGTACACCACTCTGGTGAAGCTGTGCAACACGGACATATCTTTCTTGGAGAAATAGAGGGTAAAAGAGTACATAAATATGTGTGAGGTGCTTATATTTGGTTTGTGCAGACTTACTGGCGGGAAGATTTGAAGATTTCTGCACAATGTCTTTCCTAGAACCACGGCCAGATTAAGAGTCCAGTGGGCCTGATGCTGACAATTATGATGGGCCTCATTACAGAATCTTATCGACCAAAAACACTAAAACAATCATACATCCCAAGTGTCATGTATCTGATGGAGATGGTGTTGGAGGGAAACTCAAAGGATGCAGCTATACGAAAAAACATACTCTATGCTAAATTGGGGAGTTAGGGTCTGTAGCAGGGTATATAGGCAGGAATTGGGAGTTTAGGGCCTGTAGTAGAGTATGGGTGGGATTTGGGCTGTAGTAGTGGGTTTAGGGACTGTAGTGGTTAGTGGTGTAGAAAGGTGCTGTAGTGGCTAGGTACTGTAAAGGTAAGGGGCAGTAGTAAGGAGTTTAGGGGCTATAGTAGGGAGTTTAGGCTGTTGTGGTAAGGGGCTAAGGTAGGGGGTTTAGGGGCTGAAGTAGGGGATTATGGGCTGAAGTGGTAAGGGGCTGAAGTATGGGGTAAAGGGGCTGAAGTAGGGGGTAAAGAGGCTGTAGTAGGGCTAAGGACTGCAATTCCCCCCTCCCTGGCCAGGGAGAAGGCAGATCCTGTTCCTTGGTGATCACAGGTGCCGAGTGAGCAAAGCAGAGCCTAATTTGGGGGTGGAGCCAGTTGTTGAGGGTGGGGCCTAATGTGAGAGGCGGGGCCTAACACTGAGATGCGTCTATAGTTACAGAGCACCTGGGCACTGTGCACCCGCCCAGTATCGTCACTGGTAAAAAGCTGGAATTGGTCGGCTTAGGTAGCGGCGCGCTCCACTGCGTCCAGTCGGAGCAAGTTTCAGAGACAGCAGGGGCAGAGCAGCCTCAAATAAAATGTGAGGGAGCGCAACCATGAGGTTTTATGTTGTGTAAACCAGCGCTGTATCTATCACCACTCACTAGACTAACAAGGCATTTTGCTGCCCCCTAAAATATATCTATCACGAGGTCTTAACCCTTGTTAGCCTCGTGATAGATACAATGCTGAGTACAGGCCAGATTCCTTTTATGTTGAGCACCCTTTACCCCTTTCTTCAGATACCTCTTTGGAGGTGACCACAGGAAATGTAAGGTTTTTTTTTTTGGATAGCAATGTCACTTTAACAATAATTTGCATTTGACATAGAGAAGATATATGATAGAAACATAGAAGCATAGAATGTGACGGCAGATAAGAACCATTCGGCCCATCTACTCTGCCCAATTTTCTAAATATGTTCATTAGTCCCTGGCCTTATCTTATAGCTAGGATAGCCTTATGCCTATCTCATGCATGCTTAAACTCCTTTTCCGTGTTAACCTCTACCACTTCAGCTGGAAGGCTATTCCATGCATCCACTACCCTCTCAGTAAAGTAATACTTCCTGATAATATTTTTAAACCTTTGCCCCTCTAATTTAAGACTATGTCCTCTTGTTGTGGTAGTTTTTCTTCTTTTTAAGATAGTCCGCTCCTTTACTGTGTCGATTCCCTTTATGTATTTAGATGTTTCTATCATATCCCCCCTGTCTCAGCTTTCCTCCAAGCTCATGAAAAAGGGGGGCAAGAACAAAATAATATTGTTTATAATTTTGTTCAGTGTATTTGCCTTTACTTTTGACAGTTGAAATAGAACATTTTCCTCTGTAAACTCACATGTAACAAATTACTCATTTGTTCTTTTTCCTAACTGAGGTCCCTTTCTTTCATTTTCATCTGAAAATGCTGAACAAAAATATTCATTGAGGCAGTCAGCTAGACCTTTATCATCTTCTACTTACCTTCCTTCTTTTGTTTTTTTAATCTAACTAATCCTTGTTTTACTTTCCTTTTCTCATTTATGTATCTAAAAAATGTTTTTTACTGACTCTGTTATTTTCTCTTCTGTGTGTGATTTGAAAGCTCTTATAACTTAGTAATAAATTAATTTAGAATGCAACGATATTGGGCTACTGTGTCGTAGTGGTGGTCTTAACACGATATGTCTATATTGTTGGACTAAATTCCTATATGGATTGTGCTTTTCTGCTGAATAAAAATAAAGGATTTAAAAAATATTCTGTATATTATGTATATTAAAAATACACATGTGGCCAATGGTATTGGTACCCTTGTTTTTTTAGTCAAATACTGTAATGGACCATTCAACCTGAACTCTTACTGGAGTTTGCCAAAATGCATGTTGACAAGCCACAGTCCTTCAAGGAGAATGTTTTTTTATTTCCTTTATTTCCTTTCCAGAGTCACCTCCACAAGAAACTTATGATTATGCTTATCAAGATTTCCGAAATCGGAATTCAACGGAACCGATAAGTGAAAATATGCCGCCTCCTATTCCATGTCGCAAAAATAAACCTACATTGTCGAATGTTCCTCCTACTATCATCCCGATTTCTGGTCTACTCGCCCCTGGTAAAGTCAAAGTGCATTTTATTTATGTATTTGACAGTTCTTCTATAGCGCTTTACAAATTAAGGCCTCAACTTAATATTTTTTTGGATACGTTTTTCAAATGATCACAATCTGTTGGAAAAATGTTTCAAATTATTTATCTAAAGAAGTCACCAGTAAACTAAATTTTGTAATTAAATAATTTGAAATGTTTTTCAAACAGATTGTGATCATTTAAAAAGCTTACATATAAATATTTTAGAAAAAAGGAAATAAAAAAACATCTAACATCTAAATCCAACCAATCATAATGCTCTGAGTCATTTTACACAGCAAGGGAAAGTTCTTTGGAATTTATATTTATATTTATAAATTAATATTTATTACAAGGAGGAAGCTGGTAGCGCTGCCGGCTCCCTCCTTGCTTTTTTTGTTTTTTTTAGCGCATGAGCAGTGCTATTTTCTCCGTTCTGTGGGGATTAATTGATTCCCCTGCCGCCGCGGAGTCTATTAAACGAAAGAAAGAAAACGAAAAGGTAATGCATTCAGCATTTTCCGTTTCGTTTACATTTCGTATGTAGAGCTTTCATTTACGTTTTAGTAAACGAATACGAAAAAAACAAATTTTTCAGACAAAATTGTATTCGTATCAAAACGAATGCACATGTCTAGTTTTTAAGAAATGGCCTTAAATGACTTAAGGAACATAAAGTTTAGGATACAGTATAGTTTCACAGACTTCTTAAAATAAATTTCAAGTATCTTAAAATTCCACGCCCATTGAAGTGGCAGAAAGACATATATTATTTTGAAATGGAGTTGATTTTTGCTTACGATAACTAGTGGAAAGGAGACAGATGGGTTTTCTACCACTGCAGGAGAAATAAGAGAAGGTTGTATTCCTACAGAGCAGTGGATATAAGGTCTGTTACATTTGTAGCTGCCATTATGTTTTCTCTTGTGATAGATGCTAGAATGGACATATCTAGTGTATAAAATAATGTTTATTTTGTTTCAGAGGCCACCAAACCAGGCAGTATTTATTATGGCAGCCCGAATATTGAAGAAAACACTCAGCTGTATGCTGAAGCCACCAGCGGTAATCATAATGCAAAAAAAAAATCATCAATGTTCAAACTCTGCCTGTAGTTAATGTTAAACAGTTAAACTGGCTATAGACAGTCATTTTTTCTATTTTAAAAATGTTTTTATTATTTTTGCAGGTCAAAATAGATAAATTTGACCCCTACTGTTCTCCATCTATACTGCCTCCTTTGGTAAACTCATCAGCTCCTTTGGCTTCCATTACCATTTATATGCAGATGACACGCAAATCTACCTCTCCTCTCTTGATCTCTCTCCGCCCATCTTGACTTGTGTCTCTGACTGCCTCTCCACAATATCCAACTGGATGACTGCTCACTTCCTTAAACTCAACCTGTCCAAACCGAACTTGTGGTCTTTCCTCCCCCAAGTGTTGCTACTCATGTGTCTGTCTCCTTCCAAGTCAACGGCGCCACCATCACTAGCTGCCTAGGTGTTCTCTTTGACTCTGACTTCTCCTTCACCCCTCATGTCCAGTCAATCACCAAAGCCTGCCGCTTCCATCGCAAAAACATAGCTCGCATCCGCCCCTATTTAACAACAGATGCGACTAAGGTGCTGGTCCATGCCGTTGTTCTTTCTCGTCTTTTCTACTGCAATCCCCTTCTCAGTAGTTTTACATGTTCCCAGATTGCACAGCTGCAATCTATAATGAATGTGACGACGAGGCTCATTTTCCTGTCCGACCGCACCTCCCACGCCTCCCCCTCTGTCAGTCCCTACATTGGCTTCCAGTTAGATATAGGGCTCAATTTAAGATTCTGGTGCTTGCTTACAAGTCCCTACATAATGCTGCTCCAACTTACCTCTCCTCCCTAATACACAAGTATGTCCCATTGAGGACCCTGTCAAAGGAAAGTTGGTGATCTTTTTTTATTTTTAATCATTAGTTAGGGCCCCACTAAAATTAACTACAGACGGTATTAACCATACAGATTGCAAACAATAGTAGCTGTACTGAAAGGGCTTGAGGAACCTTGCCTTGTCCCTCTGAATAAAGCCTTTATGTCCCTTTCTATTCTTAAAGGAATACTCCTGCCCCATAAAAACGTAACCTCTATGAAGCTGTTATGGTGGCAGAATGTCCTGTGTGGTGTGTGTGCCATCTTACATCTGGGGATTAAACAATGTTTGAATACCTTAACTCTAAAGTTGGTCTCCGGATGTCCTGATGGCACACCATTCTTTATCTATCTTTCAACCTTCATATACTCCATTAAAGGTTTGAAGAAATTGGAGTTGGGTGCAGTAGACTTTCATGTTTCTTTTATGACAAATGCTAGAATATGTATGACTTATAGATGGAAACAAGTGGCCCCATAACATTTATTGTATTTCAGATAACACTGAACCCAATCCAGCCTTTTATGGAAATCTGAATAGTGAAAACTACCAGTCATATCATGAAAAATCCAGTAATTGTAACACAAACAAAGCTTCAAAAGTCTAGGGAAACACAGAAAATTTAAATCTTTTCCTCTTAAAGGTGCCAAGACTGCAGACTATCTAAACAATTCAGGTCTCTAGTATTACATTTCTTGTAGGAGCTATAGAAAATTTGCTCATTCCCACCTAATAAAAAAAATCAAGACTAGTGATGTCCCAAACGGTTCGTGGCGAATAGTTCCTGGCGAACATAGCTTGTTCGCGTTCGCCACGGACGGCCAACATATGCGATGTTCGGTCCGCCCCCTATTCGTCATCATTGAGTAAACTTTGACCCTGTAGCTCACAGTAAGCAGACACATTCCAGCCAATCAGCAGCAGACCCTCTCTCCCAGACCCTCCCACCTCCTAGACAGCATACAATTTTGATTAATTCTGAAGCTGCATTCTTTTTTTCTTTTTCTTTTTTTTTTTTAGACAGAAGTGTGTTATATTTGAGCATGCTAGACTGAACGTGCGTATATCATGGCTAGTTGCACTGAGGGTATGAGTATATAGCAGTACATTGTTGTGAAAGATGGCTGTCATGTTTAGGGTGTAGCTTGCACGTCAGAGGCGGCTCTCTAATTAGGCAGTTTGGGCGGCCGCCTAAGGCCTCGCGCTGGCTGGGGCCTCGCGGCCCCCTAAACCGCCTGTGGGCAGACTGTGTCAGGTCCTCGGTCACTGACCGAGGACCTGACACCAGGAGGGGGCCCGGCGGCTTGCCCGGTATGCCGCCGGGTGCGAGGCCCCTCCTGGCTGCCCGGCCAGCCACCACAGACACCGGTCTGCAGCTCCGCAGTGAGCAGAGCTGCAGACCATGTGTCTCGCGAAAACCGGCCAATCAGAGCGTTGCTGCGGGTTACCACGGCAACGCGAGATTACATGGTCTGCAGCTCTGCGGAGCTGCAAACCGGGAGCAGTGTCCACCGGACCACCAGGGAGCCCACTGGACCACCAGGGACTAAAGGTAGGCTCTCTCACCCCCCACCACACTCAGCCTCCCTACCACCCTCCCCACCACCCGCAGCCTCATCACCCTCTCTACCACCCTCAGCCAGCCTCACCACCCTCCCCACCACCCTCAGCCTCATCACCCTCCCCACCACCCTCAGCCTCAGCACCCCCCACCACCCTAAGCCTCAGCACCCTAAGCCTCACCACCACCCTCAGCCTCACCACCCCCCACCACCCTCAGCCTCACCACCCCACCACCCTCAGCATCACCCTCCCTCACCACCCTCAGCATCATCCTCCCTCACCACCCTCAGCATAACCCCCCTCAGCATCACCCCCCCACCCCTACCACCCACAGCATCCCTCCCTCCCCATCCTCAGCATCACCCCCCTCAGCCTCACCCCTCACCACCCTCAGCCTCACCCCCACCCCCTCAGCCTCACCCCCTCACCACCCTCACCATCAACCCCCCTCCTTCTCACATCACATCACCCCCCCTCACTCTCACATCACCCCCTGACTCTGACATCACCCCCCTCACTCTCACATCACCCCCCTCACTCTCACATCAACCCCCCTCCTTCTCACATCCACCCCCCTCCTTCTCACATCACCCCCCCTCCTTCTCACATCACCCCCGCTCACTCTCACCATCACCCCGCTCTCCCTCTCACCATCACCCCCCTTTCCCTCTCACCATCACCCCCCTCACACCATCACCCACCATACACACAACACACTTCAGTCTCAGACAAAAACGCAAACATGCTCACAGAGACATACATTCTCACACACAAGGATACTCTCTGTCAGACACACTCTCAGGCACATACACAGGTAAACTGTGCATCAATGTGTATATGTGACACTTTTTTGTTAGTGGGGCCTCATGTTTGAGTTTCGCCTAAGGCCTCATAAAGTCTAGAGCCGCCTCTGTTGCACGTTATCAACTGTGTATTTATATCAGCAGCTCCACCACTAGTTATAAATCAAGTGTGAGTCGCCCCATGAGATGAGACTAGTGAATAACATAATACATGAACGGTTAAGGTAAAGGCATGTAAGGAACTACGACAATAAACTCTTTAGGAGGTGAAATAATGACATGTTTAAACGTTTGCTACTTTACGATTAGTTAATGTGCAGAGAGCAGTTCATATGATCAAAGGCATGGTGTGGAGGATCGGCTATAGTGGGACATGCTTGGCAGGCTGCTGTTTACTGCTTGTGCTCATCCGATCCCTTCTGGGCACCAGGTGCAGACCCTGGGAGTCCCTGATACCTGGAACAACAAAGGCAAGTCTCTGGCTGAGTGCCGGGTTCGCGGCTTGAGGTGGTGGAAGCTTGTTTTGTCGGGTGGTCGGATCTGTCCTGGTGGTGCTTCACGTCCGGTGCGGGATTGTGGTGGCTTAAGGTGGAGGCGAGTGCTTGACGTGGGGCAGGCTCTGCATTTCTGTTTGTGCCTCTGGTCCCGTCTTCGACGCCTTTTGCGTTGGTGGATTTTAATGGGGACTGCTTCGCTTAGCTGTGGTGGAGCTTATTGGGGCTGTGGTGGAGCTTGTTGGGGCTTCCTGCTTGTTATTTGCTTCCAACATTGATTAAAGAGTCTGTCCAGCTTAGACTCAATATCCTGCCATGCTTTGCTGGCACCAGGAGGACACCCGGCTGCCGCCATATTGGGAGAGTCGCAGATGAGTATGTCAGCCTGGGCGGCTGTGCTCTGTGCGTCTATTAGCACCAGACTGCCTCTCAGGGGTGGACCGGGATAACCCCCATCCAGTGGTGTATTTTGGATTTGTGCTGCCCTAGGCACGACTAAATTCTGGCACCGCTAAAATCTAAATTTGCCCCCCCAATTCGTGTCAAGGCCACTTTTTTGACTGACAGACACATGCCCTCATTGATACATGCACTGATATACACTCACTGACAGATTCAAAGTCATTGGCACACGCACACACTGACACACCCATTCTCACTGAAAGACACACAAACACTTTCACTCACTCACAGACACACACTGACGGCTACACTCAATCACTCACAGTAAGGTGGACAGCCCCAGAACACAAGGCAAACAAGGCATTTGTCTGGGAGCATGGGATAGCATTTTTGGGCGTCCCCCCCCCCCACCCCGAAAGTGCCGCCCTAGGCAAATGCCTTGTTTGCCTTGTTGTAAATACATCCCTGCCCCCACCGGTTCGAGGGGGGGTAACGGAGCTCCTGCCGGGAAGTAGCTGCTCCTGGGCATCCCTGGATCAGGAGATCGGCCGCCTCTCCCGCCCGGTGAGCACCAGGCCACACTTGCCACGCGGAGGTAAGTAAAACTCTGTCGAGTTGCTGACCGCTATTAAGCATGTCGGGGGTGAAATTCGCTTGTTGATAGCTGCTTAAAGTGATATATTGAGGGAGCTCACACGAAGTGCGTCTTTCCTCCATGACAGCTACGCCCCACCCCCCGGAAGCTGCATTCTTAGTGAGAGGAGGGACAGTGTAGCTGCTGCTGATTTAATAGGGAAATTGATAGCTAGGATAGTGTATTCAGTGTCCACTACAGTCCTGAAGGACTCATCTAATCTCTGCTGTAAGGACAGCACCCCAAAATTCCCTTTTTAGGGCTAGAACATCAGTCTGCTTTTTTTTTTTCCTGTGTAATCTAATTGCAGTTGCCTGCCTGCCAGCGTGTGTGTCAGGCTCACAGCGTATACTGTGCCCACTTGCCCAGTGCCACCACTCATATCTGGTGTCACAATAGCTTTACAGTAGTGTACATTTAAAAAAAAAATACAGGGGGCTTGTTGTCACCTTTCGGGGACCCTTGGTGTTGTACGTGGCTGGGTGGAGGAAGAGACCTTCAATGACATCAGTGAGGACAAGGAACGGGACATGGCTAGCTTGGTATCCAACCTTGTGCAAATGGGGAGTTTGCGGCTGTGCAAATGGACTGTTTGCGGTTGTTTGCGGTGCGTTAAACGGGGAGCTTGGTCTGTCACTGTGAAGCGGGCGTACGTAACCCTTACACTACCTGATCGATACAATATCATACCTGATGTTTTAAAGCACGTTATTCCAAACAATTTATGAATGTTAGGTGATTTATGCCCTTTATGGATTAAAACCAGACTCTGCATCAACTGTGTAATTTTCCATGGGAGTTTTGCCATGGAACCCCCTCCGGCATGCCACAGTCCAGGTGTTAGTCCCCTTGAAACAACTTTTCCATCACTATTGTGGCCAGAAAGAGTCCCTGTGGGTTTTAAAATTCGCCTGCCTATTTGCGGAAGTTCGCGTTCGTTGTTCGCGAACGGAAAATTTTATGTTCGCGACATCACTAATCAAGACCCTTTTTTCCGTTTAAAACAGGCCATGTTATGTTATTACATGTCAAACAATGGGTACTCTTTCTTTTTTATAGTTATTGTACCTGTAGTGTAACTAACTGATAAATTACTTATCCGTGCTTCAACTGATCTTCAACTCTGCCTTGTTTTGTGTTAGCATTTTCTGTGAAAAATCGCCTTTTTTCATATGGAAAATGTACTGATCACTTCAGCAAGGTAACTCTAGCAAAAAGAGAATCTCAGCAACCCTTATGTAACTAAATAAAAGTCAGGAGACTCTAATTTTCTCACAAGTATGATTTTATCATTCCATACCTCCCACCTGATAACCCATAATTGGGTCTTAACTTCAATAAACAGCCTGTTTAGTTAGCTGACATAGGTCTCAATTTAATATTATCGGATAAACTTTCCAAATGATTTACTATTTCTGGAAAAACTCTTGAAATTATTTAATATTATGAAAAGTATGTTAATGCTGTTATATTTTGATATATTGATATATATTTTTATAAATTATATATTTTTTTATATATTCATGTGTTTAAAAAATAATTTTAAAAGTTTATTCAAAAATATTATATCATTTGAAAAACTTACCCAACAGCCTTAAATTGAGACCATAAGCGGGCAGCCCACTTAGAGGAGTCCATAGATGGGTGTCATCCAAAGCCTGCTATATCTCTCTGGCGGACATAAAGTTTGTAAACGCCCACTTACAGTACATTGGGTAGGAAATAGGGGAGGATTAGGTCTTCCTCGTGAAAATATGGGGGTCATGTTGACCCCCATATTAATTTATTTAGATGCAGTTGTGGGTGGCGACGAGTGGCGACGAGTGGTTGGTCACCTCCCACATTTTTGGAACTCACATTAGTGTGTGTTATTAGGGTAGAGGAGGGACCATATAACACACTCCCTTCTGTGTTTTGTGAGTATTATTGTTTTCCCCTGCTTTTCACCAGGTCCTTTTGCCTGTAAAATATTCTTGTTATACCTCCTCGCGGCCCACGCTGCTCTGGTCCCGCCGTCCGTCCTGCTTCTCCAGGCTCTGCTGGCATCTGGCCAACAACACGCGCACGCGCCCGGGTGCAGCTGCGTGACTGGGAGCACGTTCGGGGATGCGCGCATACAAACGCGGCTTGCCTCTACACTCTTAAAGCGAAAGTAACATAATTCAATGTGAACTGGTAACCTTTTTATATACTATCCTATTCTCTTCCCTAACCTATCAGATCTCTCTTAGCCCTATTTATTCCCTCCTACATCACTTCCTTGCCCTGTCTTGGTTTATTGTAGCCCAAGAGTGCGTTCTGTTAACTTGTCTTTTCTTGGTATCTGACTTCGGCTTGTCTCTGGTTTTCCGTATTTCTGGTTTCCCTGACCCTTGGCTTTGTTTATCGTTTATTCTTCCTTCTCCTACCCTGACCTTGGCTCGTCTGACCATTCTGGTTTTATTCCTTATTATTAGTCACGTTAAGTCCGGCCACTTTAAGGACCGGTAATACGTCTAGCTCAAGTTGTCTTTTAGTCCCATAGTTAGCGTGTTGGGGGAGTTTAATCTTGACAATTCTGCAGTAAAACACTAGTTTATGGCATGCAAAAAATCTTATAGCCGGCAAATGCGAAGTTCAGTTTTTCACACTTCCCAAAGATTTCTACATTGAAATTTAGATGCAATAAATTAAAACCAGTAATTATTTATCATGTACAGTTTTTTATGGCAGCAGTTTTTAATGCAGCAGTATTATACTAAAAAAAGTTTAGCACTTTGACTGTTTTGTCTCACCAAGTAATAAATAGACTTAAGCTTTATAATGGGAGAAATTAGAAGAAAATGGCAATGATAATATTTTGACAATGATGTATTTATATATTTTCTTATATATGATATATTTTTTTGATATTGTCATAGTTTGAGGAAAAAAAATAATAATTTTTAGATGTATCCAAAAATACTAATTTATTTGAAACACTTACCCAAAAATATTGAATTGGGGCCTTTATTTTTGGTTTTCTCAATTTTTCTAACTAGGTATCACTAACAGGGTTATTCACTAAAGTGAGAATACACTGTGAACTCAAAGTGAATTTCAAATTTTAGGTCAAAAAAGACTGAAATTCATAAAATTAACTTTCAATTCTGACTTTAGAAAATAACTTTGTAAATGTTTCCCAAACCTTCGGTATATCAACATATTTGATAATGGTTGGGTAAAGTGAAGTGTACATTGAATATAGGAATATAGGAGTGATGTTGAAAAGTATCATAATATCATTCTACCCTCACTTTAATTCGTTTTGGGTTTTTGTTTTTGTTTAATCCAGAGACATGTTTGTATGAAAGTGTACCATCAGAAAGTTCAACAGATTTGAGTGAAATTATTCCACCCCTTATCCCATCTCGTTCAAAGAGGTCTTCAGTGTTTGATGATCCAGCTTTTCTGTTTACTGGACTGCTCTTCCCGGGGCTCCCTCATTCTGGTAAATCTAGAGTGGATAAATATTTGCTTTATTAACCTGGGATGACTCAACTATTTGTTTACTAGACATTCTCCAAAGACTTGTAAGAATGAGCATGGCTCCAAAAAGGAACCTTAGGGCTGAGTTTCTATTGCCTTATTCAATTTCACCACTAGATGTTCTGACTGACAGTATTCCTTTCCTTCTAGTCATTCAACATGAAATGGATTTGAAAACTTACACAAGTATATCAATTCCTTTAATTGGCTGCTATGATTTAAGTTTAATTTTTACAGAACTTTTTTCAGCTTCTATGGCTTTTTGTTCCTCAAATAATTTCCTGATTTTCAGTATGTTACATCGACTGTAAATTGTTTTATATGAGGTCTATTGATTTTGAACCCTTATCTGAATGTTGCTGCAGGGTGTATGGGACCTATTCAGTCGATCTCGGGCGATGGGGGACCCTAGGATATAAACGGTCAGAGTAAGCAAGTGCTTCTGCCTATCCCCCTCACCCTTGACCTGGCTGCTATTCACCCGATGCCCGTGCTGGCTACCAGAGTGCTGTGTATAATGAGTGTCCCGCTTGGATCCACTGTAGCTCTGCAGGGCGAGGGATACCTCCAGCCAACGGCTTGCGAGAGGGCGTGCAGCCCTGAACCGCCTTCTCTGCAACTTCTAGTCAGGTCTGTGGGTCCCTTGTTGGGCCGAAGCTTGGTGGTGTGGTTGAGTGTGGGTGGCGTTTTCATGCTTGTGAAGGTGGCTGTCTGTGGCCGGAGCCGCGTGGGTCTGTGCTCGTGCTGTAGGTTTCGCTTTCGGTGGCGCCATTTTCGTGCTTCCTTCTTTCTGCGAGGTGTGCCTCGTGGCCGAGGGTGTGCGGTGAGTGCTGTCGGTAGGTGCTCTTCCTGAGTGTGTGCCTCGGCCTGCCGTTCTGTCAGTTTCGTCCAGAAGGCTGCAAATGTGGCCTCCAGCCGCGTCAGAATGTTGGGCCAGTGTGCTTTGTCTTGTGGCTCCGGGGTGTTTGCCGCCATTTTGGGTTTGGTAAGCGACGCTTGTGTGTGCTTCCCCTGGGGCTGTTGGGGTCTTTCAGGGACCGGTCCATAGGGGGGGGACTGGGGTCCGATCGCCAGCTGTTTGCCTCTGAGGGCAACCGTGGAGCGGCCGTCTCCCCAATGCCATGCAGGCTTGTAGGCCGCAGTTGTCGCTTCGGTGATTTTTGCAGGGATGGCATTGAATTTGGTGTCATCGTGAGCCCCGCTAGTTCACCTCTCGATTGGTGACCCTTTTGGGTCGTTTGCGGGCCATTTGTGGCCTGTATGCAGCGATTTTTGCCTCGAAAAGCAGGAGCCATGCTTTTCTGCATCCTCTCTGTTCAGCGGCTAGGCCCCGCCCCGAAATGTGCATTAGTTTTGAGTGGCAAAATGCACACTTTTTTTTTAGGTTTTCATTAATGTCATCCTAAAACAAATAACCTATCACCATATAACAAATTACTGAATGAACAAATGCATTCACTAAACTAGCTTTAATGGCTTGTTCATTTGCACCACTGGACATGACATGAGTGGATGCATGTCTGCAAAACAGCTAAGCCAACTAATCAGAGCACACTGGCTGGGATTGTGGAAAAGTTTCACGCTATTCTCATGTTACCTTTTGTTGCCCAGGCATTGACACAGCCTGGGGAGGTCCATCAGGTGGAGAGGGATCCTTCGCACAGTCCTTCTTATCTCCTCGTGCGGTTGCGATGCCAGCCGCTGTGGCTCCACCTGTGGCACGTGCACGCCGGTGTCATTACGCTAATGACGTAACAGCCCGCCAAAACATTCAAATTCAAACATTTTGGAAGTATGGCTATGGAATTAAAGCTGCAAATTATAAAAAGGCTTCATAGTGCAAGGATCATTGCCCTGTTATGGTTATATGGTTATAGTTATATTCTGTGTATTTCTGGTATATTGATCTTGGCTATTCTAACTATTCTCTATTCTGTAATATTGTGACCCGGCTATTGGTTTTTGCTTCCTTGCTTACTGGTTTCTCTGACTCAGCTATTGTACCTCGCTGTTCTGATTTATGGTTTCCCTGACTCAGCTTGACCCTGACCATTCTATATCTATCAAATGTAAACTCCAGGACCGGTATACATCTATTATCATTTACACTCTGCGTGTTTGGTCACTAGGAAATCGTGACATTACAACAGGGCCTAATGGACCCTGCAGGTGTAAGCCCTCAATGGGTAAGTTATGATTATAGATTCAAGGAAATGGACCATTGTATGGACCAAATAGCACTTGCCTGCCGACCTTGATGTTCCTTCCATCTCCTCAGATGAATCCTGTAACTGCTTGGTTAGAAGTGACACCATATGGTTCCACTTCACATATGACTTCGCCTTTACATTACAGTCCAGCACCTGATGCTTGTTATGGTTTCGTAAATGAATTACAACCCAGAGCTTATTGAGCTGAAATAGAATGTATCATTACCTTATTGATCGATAGGGCATTGACTTGGGCTAATCCTTTGTGGGAGAACGACAACCCTTTGGTTTACAACTATGCCGCCTTTATCAAAACCTTTAGGAGAACATTTGATCCTCAAGACAGGAAAGCTAATGCTGCCAGGGCTCTTCTTCGCCTTAGACAGGGGAATAGCTCTTTGTTTGAGTAAGCATTAGAATTCATGTCCTTAACAGCAGAATTAGGTTGGAATGAACAAGTTTATCTGGATGTTTATCTTAATGGCCTTACAGACAGCATTCTAGATGATGTTGCCACCAGAGAGCTTCCTGTAAAACTGGAGGAACCTAAATGTCTCGTGTAGATGAACATCTAAGATAGAATAAACACTAGAAAAAGACCTAGAAGAACTCCCTCTATAAGACTGGCTCCATCCTCTAATACTGCTGATTCTATGACCTTAGCATTGCCCGAACCTATGCAATTGGGAGTGACTAGGTTAACTGAAGCATAGAGACAATATAGGAGAAGAGAAGGTTTGTGCATGTGTTGCGGTAAAAAGGGACACCTTCACTTAACTTACCTTATGTAATCCCGAAAAACTGCTGCACCTAAGTTCCCCTGGAGGACAGGCCTTGGGTGTTTCTACTATGACATCCAAGAATACAGAAAAAGAACATAGGCTTCTTATTCCCATCACCTTAGTATGGGGAAAGAATGTACTGCATACTATGACACTAATAGATCCAGGGACAGATGAAAGTTTTGTAGATATAACATATGCCAGTAATCATTCTATTCCATCAAGATTGAGGAATACACCCTTAGCCGTTGAGACCATAGATGGTAGATCACTTCAGATCCCTATGATTACACATGAAACCGATCCCTTGCATATGAATGTAGGGGCCCTGCATAAAGAAGCAATTGTGCTACTAATGATATCATCTCGAGTGTTCCCAGTGGTTTTAGGATTTCCCTGGTTGAAAAAAACCCACAATCCTTCTATTAATTTGGAAAAAGGAGAAAGTATGTCCTGGAGTAAAGCCTGTATTCAGGAATGTGTTACTAAAGTTAAACCCATATTTCTGATAAATGTTTCTACTATGCCTCCTCTGGCCGCTTTGATACCTGAACTAAATTCAAGTCCCTACCACCCCACAGAACCTATAATTGTGCCATAGAACTATTACCATGTTCTTTTCCACCAAGAGGCCCTTTGTGTACCAATTGTCTGCTAGAGAAAACATTTCATTGGAAGAATATAAAAAGGAAAATCTTAAAATAGGGTTTATTGGGAAGTCTTCATAACCAGCAGAGGAATTTTCTTTGTTTTAAAAAAGAAAGGAGGGGGGAGGAGCCTGACCGCCAAGCCGTGCGGACACGCAAAGCACGAGCTCCTGCCTGGCGGGCAGAAACCGGGGTAAAAGTGATGGCAAATCTGCCAGGAGACCACCGAGGGTACACCACTCACGTCGGGGGTGTCCCACGGACCCGATCGAGACCACCCCGGAGCCTGTCGGAGCTACGAGAGTGGAAATCCAAGTGCGGCCTACTGGGATTAGGGCCGGGGAGAGGCAGCCGCTCTCCCCGACACCGGAACCCTTAAGAGACCTTGCATCTCCCAACCCCCCCCTGGACCAGTGGGGGACATCCCGGTCCACACTGGACAATCTGACTGGCACAGAGGGCAGCTGAACAGACCACACAGCAGGCAAGGGCACCAAACTACCAAGACACAACCAAAATGGCCACCTAGCGCGGGCCTAACAAGCAGAGTACCTGCGCCCAGCCACCCACATACCTCCTGGGGGCCTTAGACCAGATCTGCGCAAGCTTTTGGGCCACACTGCACAGCCGCGGAGTGACTTTCCAGCTGGCGGTGAAAACTGTAGCATCATGGGTCTGACCCGCAACGAGACGCCGCTACTACAGATACCTGCCTCAAGCTCCCAGGACAGCCATCCGGCGATGTAGATATCTGCGATCCCCACGGCGGGAAAAGGTACCACAATACTCCCACTCCCAAATGCACATAAGTGGAATAGCCTACCAAGCATATCACGCAAGCACCCCACCTCACCTGAAACTATGCATCAAGCGCAGCACGACCCAGCTCATCATAACCAGCGCTGCACACCAGGCGGTCAGGTGGCTACACATCCTACAGGTCACTACAAGAGCAGACTCCCAACACAGAAGCACCAAAGACACCAAGAGAGACTTCCCTCCTATGGGCATAGGCTGAAGCACTCACATTCATGTCTAACGGCGGGCACACCGCTCCAGCACCCTGGGAGCCCCTTCTCAACTACCGCTGTGTGGACAATAAGCACCAAGTATTTACTGAGAACATAGATACTAAACCCTTATGATCCTCAATTGTCTGCATATGCCTGAAGCAGACTAGCTAAGATGAATGATTGACAGAGAGTCCCAGCGTCAATTTATTTAGCCATAGCACTGTAGCACTCTCAGCTAATTTAGTTAATTTTTTACTCTGTTTAGCATAGATGATCAGGGTGGAGGGTAATATCTCTCTGTTCTCAGCGGATTTTCTTTGTTCATTTCTTGTGTCTAGCGATTTTTTTTTGATTTTTTTTTAAAGCAATACCTGAAGAAAATATGGCATTGACTAGCAAATAGTCAGGTTCAGTATCTGTATGCTTACCTAACCTTAGTCCACATCACCTGACACACAGAGTTTAATTAATGATGTTTTATAATTACTCAAGCGAGAATCTACACTGTTGAAATACTAATCCTAATAACTTAAAAATGTGCCTGACTAACAAATGTCACAACCTGTATAGCAAATATTTTCTAAACTTATCCTGATTTCGCTGTTGTGGCGCACCAGAGCGGTATTTTACTATTGTGCACAACAAAAATAAAGAATTTTTTAAAAAAAGAAAAAGAAAGGAGATCGTATTGACTATTAAAGTCTTAAAAGGATTACAGTGAGAAATAGACATGTGCACCAGTGACATTTTCATTTCGTACAAATGAATTTGTACTAAATAAAAATGTCATTCGTCCATTATGCATTAAAACCTACGGGGGTCACAATGACCCCCATATTAAAAAAGGAAGGTTTAATCCTCCCGCATGCCCCTCCTCGCAGTACACGTGAATAGGGGCATGTCGCCTAAACAGCTCGCTGTCATCTAACACAACTAGTGACTGGGCAGCCATTGCTGCCCAGTCGCTAGTGCAATAAGGTGGAACCTGGCACAGGTTCCCACATGGTGGGGAACCTAAACAACTAAAGTGGGGGGGACATAGTGTCCCCCGCCCCCCCGCAGCACACCTACCAATGAGCGGCGGGTGGGAGCCCTAGTAAAAAATAGGGGGGGGACCTTTTGTCCAGTCCATCCCCCTGGCCCCCACCCATGAGCGGCAGGTGGGGGCTCTAGTGAAAATTGGAAGGGGGAGGACCTATTGCCCCCCACCCGGCTCCCAGTGAAAAGTGGCAGGTAGGGCTTTTAGTGAAAATACGAGGGGAGGAGGACCTGTTGTCCCCCCTCCTGGCCCTCACCAATGAGCGGCGGGTGGGGACACTCACATAAAATGGGGGGACCTACTGCCTCCACCCCGGCCTCCACCCATGAGCAGAGGGTGGGGGCCCTAGTGACAGTAGAGGAAGGACCTATTATCCCACCCCCGGTCCCCACCCATGAGCGGCAGGTGGGGGCTCTGGTAAAAAATATAGGGGGAAGACCTATTGTCCATCTCCCCAGCCCCCACCCATGAGCGACGTGTGGTGGCCCTAGTGAAAATAGGAGAGGGGAGGACCTATTGTGGGCCCCCACCCATGAGCGGCGGGTGGGGGCTCTCACATACAATGGGGGGGACCTTCTGCCTCCCCCCACTGGCCCCCACTCATGAGCGGCGGGTGGGGGCCCTAGTGAAAATAGAGGGGGAATGACCCATTTCTGAAGGGCTTTCAAACTCAGTTTTTTATCGGTTTATCATCCCCAATCCAATGGAGCAGCAGAACCAACTAACCAAAAGTTGGAACAATACTTGAGGTGTTTTGTATCAGAGCATCGGGACAATTGTGTTGACTTTGTTACCTGGGCTGAATTTGCACATAATAATGTGGTTTGCAAAGTAACTCTTTAGAGTCCTTTTTTTCTTTATTATGGTTTTAATATGCTTTTTCTTCCATCCACATTTCCTTCGCAGGAAATGCTGCTGGTGGATGAACATATTGAAAACGTAAAGAAAATATGGGAACGAGTGCAACAGATCCTGTCTCATACTTCTGGTTTATACAAGAAACACGCAGATAAACTGGCTGCTCCTGTATATCAACCAGGTGATAAGGTCTGGTTAAGTACTTAACACATACACTTGAAAGTTCCATCCATGAAACTCAACCCCCAGATACATTGGTCCCTACAAGGTCATTCGCTGTATCAATACTGTGGTACATAGTCTTGCGCTTCCTCCTACTTTATGTATCACCAATACTTTCCATTTGTCTTTGTTGAAGCCTTTTACGTGCAATCGATATACTAGACATGTTGTTACTCCTCCTGCTGTTCAAGTAGAAGGTCAGGAAGAATAAGATTTGAAAGCCATTGTTTCTCGCTACTTTAGAGGTCATCTTCATTACTCAGTTGATTGGAAGGGGTATAGTGGTGAAGTCATGGATCATTTCCTCTTATGTTCATGCTCCTCGTCTCCTCAAATCATTCCATGCATGCTTTTCTTTTCGTCCTTGCTTTCCTTTCCGCCCTTTTTTGTTCACGCTTTCGGATGGAGGGGTCATGTCACATTACCTTTTGTTGCCCAGACACTGCCTGGAAAGGGTGCCTTCCCACAGTCTCTTTCAGCTCCTCAGCGGCTGCTGTAGCTCCACCCCTTTTTATGGCGCGGCACATATGCGCCGACGCCATGACACTAATGACGTTACGGCCCATCAAAACATTCTAATTCAAACGTACAAAAAAAGCTTCATAGGACAAGGATCATTGCCCTGTTGTGGTTCTAGTTATACTTTGTGTATTTCTGGTATATCGATCTTGGCTATGCTAACTATTCTCTATTCTGTAATCCTGCGACTTGCCTATTGGTTCTCGCTTCAATGATTTCTGGTTTCCCTGACTCAGTTATTGCACCTCGCTGTCCTGATTTCTGGTTTCCCTGACTCGGCTTGTCCCTTACTATTCTATATCTATGAAATGTAAAGTCCGGCCACTCTAATGACCGGTATTATGTTGTTACAACTATCCCCTCTCTCAGACCCACGGACCTCCAGCATCAGATTTTCCCCATAGGAAAGCATTGAATAATGCTTTTCTATGGGGAGGTCTAATGCCCTTTGCCACGCATGCGCATTTGGTCTCCCCCGCTGGCTGATGTCGGCAGGGAAGGAGTGTGGGCGGAGCCTTACCCAGCGCCGAGGGACATCGGCGCTGGATTCAAATAAGTGGCTGAGGGGGTTTTAACCCCTTCAGCCCCAAGGGGGGTCACAAGGGAGGGAGGCACTCCAGGAGTTTATAGTGCCAGGAAAACAGGTTTGTTTTCCTGGCACTATAGGATCCCTTTAAAAGATCTTTAAAAAAAAAATCTCCTTAAAGAATACTAATGTTATTCTTCTATAAAAAAAAATAATAATAAAAATTACTCAATAAGCACACAGGTTTAGTGCTGATATTAATTTCAGTGTAACTTTGGAACACTGCAGCTATGGAATCAGCAGAGTGTTGGCGACTTTTACGCACCATGCACCTTGCTCTGTAACTTTACTTGGTTTTCTGCTTCACAGATGAATTTCTTCTATTCCTTAACACTTCCGCTATCCAATAATACCACTTACAGTTGACCATGAAATATCCAGCAGGGAGGAAAATTTAACGAACTAACTTATTTGAAAAGTGACATCCTATCATAGTACCACGCTTGAATTCAATGAGCTCTTTCCATTTTTTTCACAAATATATGTAAATATATTTAAATGTAGACTGCATGGCTATTAGTGCTGTATTTTATACACCTGTAGTAATGGTTCTGATTGAAACACCTGAATTAAATAATTCATTGTTGTAATATTTAAGAGTTGTGTCCCAATACTGTTGTCCATATAGTGTACATGTTTTTTAAATAAAGGTCTGGATGTCCTACCTATATAATTTGGACCCCATGGGCAATTCAGTTTTTAAATCACATTACTGGTGTAGCATGTGATAATGTCTTCAATTTGATATCTTTTTTTATTATTTGCAAAGGAACTAGGGATAACCACACATGAGAAGGATTTGGGAATTGTTATAGACAACAAATTAGGCAGCAATATGCAATGTCAATCTGCAGTTGCTAAGGCCAGTAAGGTTTTGTCATGTATAAATAGGGGCATAAATTCTTGGGATGAAAATATAATTTTGCCTCTTTATAAATCGCTGGTAAGACCACACCTTGAATATGCTGTGCAGTTTTGGGCACCTGTTCTAAAGAATGATATCATGGCACTAGAAAAAGTGCAGAGACGAGCTACAAATTTGATAGAAGGAATAGAGCATTTTAGTTACGAAGAAAGGTTAACAAATGTAAATCTCTTTAGTTTGGAAAAACGGTGCCTCAGAGGGGATATGATAACATTATACAAATATATTCGGGGCCAGTACAAACCTTTATCTGGAAATCTATTCATAAACAGTGCTATACATAGGACACGAGGTCACACATTTAGGCTGGAAGAAAGAAGATTTCATCTAAGGCAAAGAAAAGTTTTTTTACAGTAAGAGCAATAACGATATGGAATTCTTTGCCTGAAGAGGTGGTTTTGTCAGAGTCCATACAGATGTTTAAACTGCAATTGGATAAATACTTGCAAAAACATAACATACAGGGATATAATTAGCGGGGTAATAGCTGCTTGATCCAAGGAGACATCTGACTGCTATTTTGGGGTCAAGAAGGAATTTTTTCCTAGTTTGTTGCAAAATTGAAAGCGCTTCAGACTAGGTTTTTTTTTTCCTTCTTTTGGGTCAACAGCAAAAACATATGAGGAAGGCTGAACATGATGGACGCAAGTCTCTTTTCAGCTATGTAACTATGTAACTATTAAACCACTTTTTTTCTCTGTGAACCTGTATTTTCACAAGCTGTACATTGTACACAACTATGAAAACCCATACTCTTCTCTACAAAGTTGGATTTTTTTATTATTATTTTTATCTCAGGCACTTTTCCCCCATTTATTTTTTTATATTTGGTACACACCTGTATACTATAAAGGATTTTTCCAGAATTATTTCTCTTTATTGTGGATCTTGTTGTAAAACGGGTCAATATATTCTTATGATGCTTCTTATTTTACAAGTGTTCCCCCCACTAAATGAATATATAAAAGGAATTGTTCTTGATTTATTCTCTGATTCCATCTTCTGGTATTTTATCAGATAATTTCTGTTCATTCTATAGCTAAGAAATCTTCCTCTAATTTCTTTTTGTCATACCATATTTCTATACAATCTTTGATGAACTTGTTACTTTATTTGATTCTGAAAGATTCAGTTTTAGCGCATTTTCTTTTCATCCTTAAAATCTAGCTTTTTGGCGCATGAATTAACCATGGTGTAAAAAAAAAAAAAAGATTGTTTGTTTTATAAAACTATTTACACCTACTTTTGTAAAAAAAACAAAAAAAAACATTTCTGTTTTTAAACTGATTATTATCTCAAGAAAACCTCAAACGTTTATTTCTGATTTTCTGTGAGAGCTTTATGCCCCATGTATTATCGTTATTATGAGTAAGAAAGTTTCTTAAAATGTCTTCAGTTCCCTCCAAAACTATAAGCATATCATCAATGTAGTGGCAATAAAGCACCAGGTTCTGCCATTCATGTCCATGATACGCAAACTTTGATTCCCAATTGGACATGAAGAAGTTGGCATAGCTGAGGGCAAACCTCATGCCCATCGTCGTACCACACATCTGGTGTAAAATATTTTGTTAAACTATTTATTGCCCCACCATGGGGGCACAAGGGGTGGACACCTCCCATTGTTTAAACCCCCACCGGATGCTGACAAGTGGGGGGCATGGAACAGGTACATGTTACTAGTCACTGGGCTGCAATATACATGACCCGCTCATTCAGCAACTGAACAAAAAACACATTTCTAAGTTTTGGATAGAACTTTTAGATACTTAACTAGCTATTATTTGTTTGTATTTATCTACCAAAGATGAGACAGTCATATTAAAATTTTAGCCATGTAAATTTGCACGTTACTCAAAATCCATGTCACAATTTTATATCAAACTTTATTACAATGGCAATATAGTTGATAAAACAATATAGGATGTAGTATTTAAGTTCCATAATCCATTGTTTTTTTTTCTTTTTACATTTTAAAATGATTTCAGAGTCACTTCCTATTAGTACATTAAAAGAAGGGAATGTGTATGAGGGTGTTCCATCACCAACATCAGTAGATGAAACTCAAGATCCGATGCCACCACCTGTTCCAAGTCGAGAGAAGAAGCTGTCAATGGTCCATACACACGGTACAGTAATTTTATTGATCTCTCTCCCCTATCCTTCTATGGAATGTAAATGGAATTTCACTGTATTGTGTTTCATAAAGATTCTAGCTTTGAGAACTTGTTTCTGTTTCAACTTTAATGATAGTACATTAAATGGTAGACAAGAGATACATTCTACAGTCCACAGAGCAGTGCAATGTATTGCATTAACAGATATATTTTATGTACACACCACATCAAACAGAAGAGCATTTGGGAAATAAAAGACCTCTAGGATATGCTAATATTTGGCCAGTAAGAAACTGCACCTTAATGTGTCATTGTTGAATAAATAAAACAGTGGGACTGTAAACTAAAAATATATAAAAGGATTTTCAGGGTAATGTATGTTTTCCAATAATGGGTTCGATATCAATATACAAAATCACTGTTGCAGAACTATGTAAATTAGCAGTTTACCCCTAGACAGGTATCCAAATTTGGGTCCACAGGGGTTGGGACATTACATTCCCAATGCAACGGCTCACAGTAAGATATTTTTTCTAGTGACCTTGCCTACCGCAAAATATCCAGTGAAGATCCACTTTGGCACTAAGACGAGAATAATGAAGGTGTCTTATCAAATGTGTTATGTTAATTTTATTACACTTAATGAATGAGGCCTTGGGCTGGTGGAGGGCAGGAACTGCCTTGATGTCTATGATGGCGAATTCAAGTGCCAAAGATTAGGCTGACTTTCCTATCTATTATAAGAGCCTCCTAACCCAGTTTATACATGGGTCTCCCCTGTTTTGATGATCTGTTAGTGACCACTTGGTGGTTTTATCTATATGTCTTATCGCTAACAGCTATTCAGATGTTTTATTACTTTTCTTTGCTTGTAAAAAAACATATTTTTCTTTATTATACTCATCTGCTTGTTTTGTTATGCCTTAAGCTGCTGTCTACTCTAGTAATGTGTATATCTGTGAAAATGAGGTGCATTCATCTAATATATATATATATATATATATATATATATATATATAATGGCTTATATCAATTTATTTTGTCTATAATGTATAAAGATACAGCATGTGAAATATACACTGAACAAAATTATAAACGCAACACTTTCGTTTTTGCCCCCATTTTTCATGAGCTGAACTCAAAGATCTAAGACTTTTTCTATGTACACAAAAGAACCAAATACACAAAGTACAGATTCACCCACTGGTGGATAGAACACACTCTTATTGGGTAATAGTTAAAAAAAAAACTAAACAGTTACCCTTGGACTAAATGTATTGCAGATAAGGACTCCTCCAGGTCCTCAGTAAATATGAAAAATGTATTGTAGATTTACCTTTTTTTCATATGTACACAAAAGGCCTATTTCTCTCAAATATTGTTCACAAATCTGTCTAAATCTGTGTAAATGCCGAGATAATCCATCTACCTTTGCCGAGATAATCCATCCACGTCACAGGTGTGGCATATCAAGATGCTGCTTAGACAGCATGATTATTGCACAGGTGTGCGTTAGGCTGGCCACAATAAAAGGCAACTCTAAAATGTGCAGTTTTACTGTATTGGGAGGTCCGGGGGTTCCGAAAACCAGTCAGTATCTGGTCCACCATTTGCCTCACATATTTAGAACATAAAGGAACACTATATTATCAGGATACAAACATATATTCCTGTCATTATGGTGTTAAAAACACATTAAATCCCCTACTCCCCCCCTTTTAAAAATGTGTAAAATTTACCTTTATTTCAGCCCTGCACAAGTCAGTCATGGCTGGCTCAGCCCCCTTGGCTGAGATCAGGGCCGGTGCAAGGATTTTCAGTTACACAGCCAAATGTATTATCCCTTTTGTGCTTTAGTGTAATTTATTCTTCCTTTAGTATGTCTCTTACTTACACACAGTCCCTTTCTGTGTCTCTTACCCCCAGCCCCTTTCTTTGTCTCTTTCTCCACCACAGTCCCACAGTCCCTCTGTGTGGCTCTTTCTCCCCTTAGTCCATTTTGTATGTCCCTTCCCTCCAGATCCCTTTGTGTGTCTGTCCTCCCAAGCCATGTAGGCATAGACATGCAGGCAAAACTACATACATACTTACACAGTCATAGAGGGACACAGGCATTGTTTTTCCAGCACACAATCATACAGGTACACTGTCAAATAAACACAGACATCATCATACAGAGACATACAGACACAGAGACATACAGGCAGAGACTTATAAACACCATGGGCATCCGCAGGAATTTTTCCGGGGGGGGGGGGGGGGGGCATAATTGTAATGACATCCATGCTTGGCCCCTTTTTGACAGTGTCATGTAGGGGAGGAGCATAGTCATTGTCACATAAAGCCAGGGTGAATAGCGTTTTCACAACTATGGTGTCAGGAATACATGTTTGTATTCCTGACACTATAGTGTTCCTTTAAGCAAATTAAAGGAACATTCTGGTCACCATAGCAACTTCATCTAAATGAAAATGCTATGATGCCAGGAGGCCCCTGGGTGTTCTCTTTCCTTTAAGGGGTTAAACCCAAAAGGCTTCCTCCAGCTCCAGATCGCTCAGTGGTATTCGGCTTCTGAAACGGAGTGTCAGGAAGTGCAGATTGACGTCAGGCATGGGTGCCGCTGATTGGCTAGAGTGGTCAGCTGATGCTCTAAGCCAATCGCTAGTTCCAGATTCCTTAAATTTTTTAAAGTTTTTATGAATAGGGAGCTACTGATTGGCTTAGAGTGCCAGATGACCATTGTAGTCAATCAGCGGCACCCCTACCTAGCGGCCCTCTGGGTTTCCTGACACTCGGTAAATCAAAGTGAACACATTAACACCGATCTGTTTTTTTACCTGGGGAGATGAGAAGGTCCAAAGTTTCCTGCAAGACCCAGGTACCAAAGCCTTATGATGTGGTGTCCAGAATAAAGCGGAGGGATCACTTCACTTGTCCTTCCTGCTCCAATCTCCTTTTCTTCTCCATTTGACACAGTCTTCTTTTTCTTCTGACACTGTCCTCTCTCCTCCTTGGCTCCTTCTGCTCCTTTACCTTTCTGCTACTTTCTGCTCCTTGCAGACCCTTTTTGCTCCTTGCTGCCTCTTCCTACTCCTTGTTGACCCTTCCTGCCCCTTGCAGACCCTTCCTACTCCTTGCTGACCCCTCCTGCTCCTTGTTGCCCCTTCCTGCTCCTTGCTGACCCTTTCTGCTCCTTGTTGCCCCTTCCTGCTCCTTGCTGACCCCTCCTGCTCCATGCTGCCCCTCCCTGCTCCTTGCTGGCCCTTCCTGCTCATTGCAGACACTTTCTGCTCCTTGCTGCCCCTTCCTGCCCCTTGCAGACCCTTCCTACTCCTTGCTGACCCCTCCTGCTCCTTGCTGACCCTTCCTGCTTCTTGCTGACCCTTTCTGCTCCTTGCAGACCCGTCCTACTCCTTGCTGCCTCTTCCTACTCCTTGCTGACCCCTCCTGCTCCTTGCTGACCCTTCCTGCTCCTTGCAGACCCTTTCTGCTCCTTGCAGACCCTTCCTACTCCTTGCTGCCTCTCCCTACTCCTTGCTGACCCCTCCTGCCCCTTGCAGACCCTTTCTACTCCTTGCTGACCCCTACTGCTCCTTGCTGACCCTTCTATCTCCTTGCAGGCCCTTCCTGCTCCTTGCAGACCCTTCCTGCTCCTTGCTGACCCCTCCTGCTCCTTGCTGCCCCTTCATACTCCTTGCTGACCCCTCCTGCCCCTTGCAGACTCTTCCTACTCCTTGCTGACCCCTCCTGCTCCTAGCTGACCCTGCCTGCTCCTTGCTGAGCCTTCCTGCTCCTTGCAGACCCTTTCTGCTCCTTGTTGCCCCTTCCTGCTCCTTGCTGACCCCTCCTGCTCCATGCTGTCCCTCCCTGCTCCTTGCTGGCCCTTCCTGCTCATTGCAGACACTTTCTGCTCCTTGCTGCCCCTTCCTGCTCCTTGCTGACCCTTCCTGCTCCTTGCTGACCCTTCCTGCTCCTTGCTGACCCTTCCTGCTCCTTGCTGACCCTTCCTGCTCCTTGCAGACCCTTCCTGCTCCTTGCAGACCCTTTCTGCTCCTTGCTGCCCCTTCCTACTCCTTGCAGACCCTTCCTGCTCCTTGCTGATCTTTCCTGCTTCTTGCTCCCCCTTCACTCTTCCTATTCCTTGCTTATCCCTCCTTCCCCTTGCATAACCTTTCTGCTCCTTCTACTTTACCTTCCTGAAGGATGTCTCTCTCCCCCCCATCCCTCACTTACCTGATCTGTAGGCTACACTCTGTGCTGCTCCCCTGTGGATGCAGTCAGGAGAAAGAAGCAGGGATAAGCTGTAGCTTCCTATCCCTGCCTTTCTCCATTCACCTACTGGCCGGCGCCGGTATTGCAGTTTATTATCACACAAACAAAAAATAGCAGCACAACCTGAAAAATCCAGGGGGAGGCAAGTGCCTCCCCTTACCCCCCATGCGGACGCCCATGATAGACACACTGGCAGAGACATACAAACATACAGAGACAGTCACACAGAGACATACAGACACAGTCACATCAAGATATACAGGCAGAGACATACACACATACAAAAACATACTGGCATACAGAGACATGCAGGCATACAGAGACATTAAGGCATACAGAGGCATGCAGTCATACAGACACATACATACATACATACATACATACATACATGCAGGCATACATACAAAGACATAAACGCATGCAGAGACATATAGGCATGCAGATACATACATACAGAGACATACAGGCATACATCCGAATACATATAGGCATACAGATACATACATACAGAAACATACATACAGAGACATACATGCGTACAGAGGCATACATGTTCCCTAAATTGGGAATTGTGTAGAATGGATCAGAGAAATTGAATTGTTAAGTTAATGTACTCAAAAACTAGTTGGAGTTAAAATTTCTATTTCCAGCTATTTTACCATTAAAAATGTAGCTCCCTTGTCAACTGCCCCTAGCATTTTTGCCCACCCTGTTGGTAATTGCCTCTAAATTGTTAATATTATGAAGCAGCTGACACAGTTAATATGTGCAACGATACATGTGTTGAAGAAAAGCCAAACCCTTAAATACTGGCGTCTAAGGCAAATTCTTATTGTTGTTCTAGAGGAGAGACATCTGTAAATTATAAGTACTTTTTAAATTCTGGCTTTCGGACAGGTGCATTGTTCTCATTCATATCCTTATTGGGGCATACATAGTTGGCAACATCAAGTATGGTGACATCACATCATAACACTCATTTGTACAAGTCCTTATTGCTATACATTCAGAACAATATGATCATTTGCCGGGACAACTTACTATTGAAGCCTAGACTGTCAAGACTCTAGTGTCCAAATCGATAGTTGGCAGATAATACGCTTAGTGCTGATGCTGATGCGTAACAACCTTGTGAGTTATATGACACATGCCTTTACAAGGTTACAATCATAAATGGTGGACATACCACCTGCAACTCCAGAGGAGTTAAAACAAAGAAGGACTTTATCTCGTACTCCACTTTTCAAGAATATAATGGTTGTTTCCTCACCATCTCTAAGATCCCAGCAATTCCACCATCAACATCCTGTCAAGTTCTTATGATCAGCCCAACAAAGCTCTGAAAAGCGACACACATGAGCCAAATGGGTCGCACTAAACGCCCGGAACAACCCCAGACCCCCAGGAATCCACAGCAGGGGCCCCTGGACGGGTTTCTCCTCCCGCAACAGGGCGCAAGCGGAGAGGGGGAAAGCCCCAAGATGGCGCCGACAACCCCCACGGGGACGGACAGCACAGCCCTCGCAAGAATCGAGGACAGGCTGAGGAGCCTAACGGACTCTATGGCCACTAAGGACGACCTGAAAGCCCTTACCTCCACTATACAAGAGACCTTTCGAGCTGAGATAGCAGGACTCCGAGCAGAGGTCTCATCCCATGCGGATCGCATTGCCCGCACGGAGGAGGCCGTTGAGGCCCTCACAACACATCAAATGTCCGCGGACACCGCAATAGCCCGTCAGGGTACAATGCTGCTCTCGATGAGACGACACCTTGAAGACCTGGATAACAGGGGCAGGAGGTGCAATATTCGCATTAGAGGAGTGCCTGAGACTGAAGGTATGGCAGAAAATGCTATCGATATCCTTACAGAACTTTTTCAGACCATCCTGCAGCCGACCTCACCAGAACATATCGAATTTGAGAGGGCACACAGGGCTGCTAGGCCCAGATCTGCAGAGGATGGACCGAGAGACCTCATATGCTGTCTCCACTCCTTTCCCGTTAAAGACGCCATTATGAGGAAGGCCAGGGAGAGACCGACATGGCCTTATAGAGACACACAAGTCACACTTTATAATGATCTCTCCCCGATCACCCTAGAGGCCCGGCGGGCCCTCCGCCCTGTGACTACTGCATTGAGGGAACGTGACATCGCCTACAAATGGGGGTTCCCCTTCGCCCTCATGGCCAGGCATCGCAATGGATGGACTTCTATCCGGTGGCCCGAAGATGTTCCTCGATTCATGGGAGACCTAGGCCTTCCCCCTCCTGCTGTACCTAACTGGATCCTGGGCCCGGCGGCCCCCCCGACGAGACCACCGAGACCGTCTCGAAGAAGAGAAGCCCGATCCCCTTCCACCCAGCCCTCCAGACGGCGTCCCAACCCGACTTCTCCGGAAGAGTAAGACCTGCTTCATTCTCCTTGGACCCTGGTTCTGTGCCGTATCCTGACACTGCTCCCGAACCCCTCGTACAGCTATTGACTCCAGCCTCCCAGCTAACCTGGCCCTCCTCGAGGCAGGTTCTAATCACAGGTACATTGGGCCACCCTTTTTCTTTTGGGGGGGGGATGGGATTTGGGATACCCATGGGCTGGAGACCCAGACCCCGGGGCTCATTCCAACCTGGCGGAGGTCTGCCGGCACCGCTCCTTACGGGGGCTTTCCCACTGTTCCATCCGAAGCGGAACCTCCTCACTGGGACTGGGGCACGATGGTTTGGGAGGGGGGATACCGGGGGGGACTGAGCCACACAGCTACACCCCATGGAATATGGACTGCACCCTGAGAGGACCGACTCCCATGACACCACGTAGATATTGTTTCCCTTTTTTACCTCATCTTCTCTGTGTTGTATAGCCTTCTGGCCTAAAATGTTATAGATGTGGGGTGTGGGGTGGGGGGTGTATGGGGGACATCGTGCATGATCTTAGTTCTATCCCTCACATCACCCGGTTACGAATGTGTCCCCATCACCGGGTGACGTAATGCTGATAGATCGGGTTGGAACGGCCAACATATGTATACTGGTAACTGCTCTCGGGAGTGGGTGGTGGGGTGGTGGGCATGGAGGGAATGTTGTGTGTATCCAGACATGACTCCCCCCCCGCCCGAGTAACGCTCGTTGCTGGAGGGGGGTGAGGTGGCATGGTGGCGGAGAAGCGACATGGGCTATGCATAGTACCCTAGGACCTCTGACCCCCATACTGCCATATAGATATGATTTTTTTGTCAATAACGTTCTCCATTTATTCACTCATATGTATTTGCAATATGTTTTCAGGTACGGGGTGCGGGGTGGGGGACAGCACTGGGGTTGTTTTACACGTTCCCTGCAATGTTGTTTTCCCCGCATGGATGTTGCAGGCCCACCAGTGAGGTTATAGTGTTATCGTGGCTTTCCCACCCACCCCCACTCCCGACCCACACACGATGCCAACCAGGCTAATACCCGGCACCACCCTCACCCCTTCCCCCCCCCCCCTTCCCCCCCCCTCCCCCCCCCCTCTTTTTTCGAAGAGCCACCTCGGGGGACCTATATTATTATGTTGATCCACGCCTAGGCTTACACCTTAGGTTTTGCTCCCCTACGCATGCTGTTCTTGCATTGCTTTACTACGACCATGAGACCGTGCACTGGCGGGACTGGCATCTGCTCAATAGTATGTTAAACCTGTCGGATAGACGAACCCATTATCTTTACACCAGCTGGATAAAATGCTTGTGATTGCGTTACTTGGGATGTCACGGAGACCTCTCCCCCCCCCCCCCCCCCCCCCCCCACCGTCCTGTGATATGGGACACATGACTACAATCTGTATAGGGGTTTTGAGAGGTCCACGGGGGCTGGGAATGGGCACGCTCACGTGCAGCCGGCCTCCTCACACTGGCCCTATGCTGCTAGGAAGCATAGACGTCCCCATTTATTATGCTCAGACACGCTTGACTCAATGCTTGCAGATAGGGGCCGGACGGGGCGGACGATACCTTCACCTGTTAGACCTACCCTCTTGGGCGGAGCCTGATCCGCGCTTCCCACACCATACACTCGTGCTACGAGTTGAGCAGCTAGGCTGTGGTTCCCCCCCTTCCTGGGCAGGTACCGGAACGAGGCACCACTAGCACTAGTTGCAGCACGAGATCTACTATCCATATCTCTATCTTTTACTAAAAGATCGCATTAGACACTAAAAACTCCCTTTTTCTACACTAGCCCTAAACGGGCGCCATCCTCCTGGGATCCGGAACCTGGTCTTGACTACTTGACCCTACCCCGTCTGTCTCCCACCCCTCCCCCCTTTGCCTTTTTCCCCTCTCGCCTCCCCCCCCCTCTTTCCCTGGCTTGCGTCAGGACGTCGAACTCAGCCGCTGCACCCCCCTGGGAACACGACTTAGCCCAGATACAGAGGTGTCTCCGGCTCTTAACCATAATATATCACGAAAATGGCCTACCGCGACTCACCTATTAGGATCCTCACACAAAACTGCAGAGGCCTTAACATACCCGAACGAAGGTCGCACCTTCTGAGGGAACTAAAGAAAAAACACATATCAGTTGCCATGATTCAGGAAACTCACTTCAAGTCGGGCGCGGCGCCCACACTCCAAAATAGACACTACCCACATAACTTCTTCTCCAACCACCCGACGGCCCACAAGGCAGGTACGGCTATCATCCTGGCTGCCGAACTCGAGTTTAAAGAACTTGAATGTGCTCAAGACTCCCAAGGACGATACCTTTTCATCAAAGGGATTGTTGCTGATAAAATATATACCTTTGCTAATATCTATGCCCCCAACCGGCGGCAAGCTCCATTCCTACGAAACGCCCTACATCTACTGGAAGACTTCACGGATGGTATTCTAGTTGTGGGGGGGGACTTCAATGTACCCTTAGACCCATTCCTGGACTCCTCCTCGGGGCATAGCTGCGTCCCACAGACCAGCTTACGATCTATTCGCAGATCCCTGGAGGAGCTACGGTTGGCCGACTGTTGGAGAACGCTCCACCCGTCGGACAAAGACTACACCTACTACTCTGTCCTCCACAACCGCTACTCGCGCATAGACTACCTTTTCATCGCACAAGAAGGTCTTACCCGCCTGCTTAGATCCGAGATAGACCCCGCCACATGGTCGGATCACGGTTCGGTCTGGATAGAGTTGGAGTCCCCCCTGTTCCGCCCCTCATCATGGACATGGAGACTCAACGAGGCACTCCTACTAGACCCCACCGTGAAGGACCAGATAAAGCAGGACCTTGAACACTACTTCAGGGAGAACGATACACTCGACGCCTCTCCAATATCCGTGTGGGAAGCCCACAAAAGTGTCATCAGGGGGGTACTTATACGCATCGCTTCGCATAAACGAAAAACAACTATGATTGAAATGGCAGACCTATACCAGAAGATATCATCACTAGAAGGTCAACATAAACGCTCACAGCTACACAGTGTCTATGGGGAATTGATGGAACACAGGAGGAGACTTAAGGAGCTCATCACTAAAAAACACCTTCGTACCATACAACGCACAAAGGGATTTTATTATGCCCATGCCAATAAAGGGGGGAAATACCTAGCAAGGCTATTAAAAGGCCCCATGCCTCGCACGCAAATACGGAAACTGCGTTTAGCTTCCAACGAACTGTCCTCTTTCCCGCAAAAAATAGCCGATGAATTCAGAACATTCTATCAAACTCTCTATAACCTACGCCCACCCCAACAAGGAGTACAAGACGGAAACCACGATAGGCGCATAACGGAATACTTGTCCACCACGATCACCAATATGATAAACCAAGACCCAGCGAACGCACTTGACGCCCCGCTCAGCGTGGAGGAGTTAGCGGCAGCCCTCAAAACGACCAAGCCAGGCAAAGCCCCGGGACCGGACGGCTTCTCGTCCGGATATTATAAAGGATTCTCTAACCTTTTGTTGCCCTGGCTGACGAAGGCGCTCAATGCGGTAGGCGAGGGTGGGAACCTGGGTGCGGAGTCCTTAGCAGCTACCATCACAGTTATGCTTAAACCAGGAAAGGACCCACTACTATGCGGCAACTACCGCCCCATCTCTCTTCTGAACGTTGATACCAAACTGTTTACAAAGGTCATGGCGAGCAGATTGAACCACCTTCTGCCGGACCTAATCCATGTGGACCAGACGGGCTTCATCCCGGGACGAGAAGCGAGAGACAGTACCCTTCGCCTGTTCTCCATCCAGCAACACGCCAGAATGACCAAAACACGACTATTACTTCTTTCAACAGATGCGGAGAAAGCATTTGATAGGGTCGACTGGAAATACATGCTGGCAACATTACAACGGATGGGATGTGGGCAGAGATTCCTGGCCTGGATATCGGCACTATACAGTAATCCACGCGCTACCGTGAGAGTCAACGGGTCCACGACCGCGGACTTCGCGATCAATAATGGCACGCGCCAGGGTTGCCCACTTTCCCCCCTTCTGTTCGCAATGTCATTAGAACCGTTACTCCAGGCGATCCGCATGAACCCGGACATCCAAGGGTACACATGGCAGACAACAAACCACAAGGTAGCCGCATACGCGGATGACCTTTTGTTTTTCATACAAAATCCCAGGACAACTCTTCCTAATCTCCTCTCAGAATTCGACAAATTCGGCCGCATTTCAGGCTTCAAACTTAACCTCTCCAAATGCGAAGTCCTGAACATTACAACCCCTACAGAAGAATATATATCCCTGGGCCAGCAATTCCCCTTCACATGGTGCCAAAGCCGAATGAAGTACCTGGGAGTCTGGGTAACCACAGCCCCGGAGGACTCTTACCGATTCAACTTTGACCCCCTCCTCAAATCTGTTATAATAGACCTGAAAAGGTGGTCTCATCCTCATCTAACATGGCACGGCAGGATAGCCGTGATCAAAATGAATATCTTGCCAAGGATCCTTTACCTCATGCAGACGATTCCACTGGCTATCCCAAGCACCTTTTTCTCCTCCCTAAAAACGTCTATCATCAAGTTTGTGTGGCGCGGAGGACGTTCCAGGATCCGACATGATATCCTATGCCGCCCAAGGCCCCGTGGAGGGCTTGCCCTTCCAGACATCAAGAAATACCATCAGGCTACGATAATGCAACGGATTCTGGACTGGCACCTTAGCCCAGTGGAAAAACAATGGGTCACATTAGACAGGGGACTAGCGGGGCCGTCACTTGAGGTGGAGGTTTGGGGGAACCCAAAGGGACGAACACCCAACGAGGAAGAAGGAAGCCCGATTCGACAGACGTTACTTGGTTGGAAGTCGCTGAGAAGTGCGAGCCACGTCTCACCCTCCCCTAGTCCCATGATCCCACTCACACACAACACGGAGGTTGCTGGAGGTATACCATCGGGTGCATGGCCCATTTTGAGCGACAGGGAATATATCCCCATCTACCAGGTCCTTGACAGGGGCAAATTACGTGACTTCACCTCTCTCATGGGTACACACCCCGGGACACCTATCGCGGTACTTAGGTACCTACAGTTGCAACACTACTACAACTCAATTCCACACAGGGATCGTCTACACCGAGATCTCACCTGGTTTGAGGGCCTTTGCGACCGAGGCGAGCAACTAGAGCATGCAATCTCGACATTATACCAACACTTGCTAATAGGAGACTCGACCCAGGCCACCACTTTTCAACGCCAATGGGAAACCCAACTTGGAAAGTCACTAACCCCAGCACAGTGGGACACGGCTTTACTCTGGCAACAGAAAAGCTCTATGAGCTCGTTTTATCAGGAGGTTAATTACAAACTTATTTCCTCCTGGTACAGGACCCCGACCGTACTCCACAGGATCTATCCATCGATCACCCCACTGTGCTGGAGATGCCAGACGGACCGCGGATCACTTATGCATATCTGGTGGGACTGCAGGGACATCGTTCCATATTGGGCGATGATTAAAGACGCTGTTTCCGACATATTGGGAGACATCCCGGAATGGACCGCGGAACTAGCCCTACTTCACATATCGCCACTGTCTATCCGGACATACAAACGATCCATACTACGCCACCTACTTAACGCCGCTAAAGCAAATATCCCAGCACATTGGAAACAACGCGATCCACCTACTAAGAAAGAATGGATCCGAAGGGTTGAAGATATATATGAGGCGGAAGGCATGCAGGCCTCCCTGACAGGCCGTGAAACGAAACATCTAGAAATGTGGCTCCCATGGTTCACATACATCACTCGATATAGACAATCGGACACCACTCCCGCAACCTCTAGCGGAGCGGCACAAGCTGTGGGACCCACTTGACGCAACCAGACCCCCTCCTACTTATCCTCACCTTCCCCCCCCCCTTTTTTCCCCCTTTCTATCCCCACCTATCCCCTCCTCACCTTCTTTCCACCCCACAAGATTCGGACCGGAGGACTGAGACCAGGAGGTCATAAACCAGATTTTAAGGGATATAAAACTACACATACAACACAATACACCTTTAGGGAACGTATACTCTTAACTCTCACAGGGCTCGGACACACCCCCGTGCTCTGGGAACAGGAACTAAACTTAGCAACACGCATCACCCCGACTAACCCTGAGACGTAGAAAGGCCTAGGCCCACAGCACACAACGCTAACCATATAGACATACACCACACTCAAAACTGAGCTTAGCTGGATAAACAGACCACCACTTACTCATATGCACTAAAGCGAGCTTGCTACACTATCAATGAGGACGACAGGTCAAAAGCATACTGGGACTCTCGCATTTCACAGACCCTGACTGGAGGGTTGGGAAGGGAGACCGTAATCTGACCCACTTATAACATGGAGATGTTGGGGTGCACCATGGGCACGCCCAATTAGACTCTCGACTATGATTACCCCCACCCTCCAGGGATCGCCCTGAGAACCTTACGCCGTCCCGGGAACCCACAGTAGAAAGGGATTGGCGGGTCACCTATTGATCTGATCCTTCGACATCCCAATCTAACGCTTTCACCCTGTCCGGTGCCTCTGGCACTGCCTACACCGCATATGTTTATATTAAGCTCCCAGATTACTATGTCTAATAACGATACGTAATAGCTAACGACATATCATTGTATTGTATGATACTTCCAACTTACCCTGAAAATGTCATCCTGTATGTTACCTTTCTCCCGTGAACAATGTTATTGTACCATTTATCTCACACTTAAGTTATTCTTTTTTCATACGGAGCCCTGCGTGCCTCCTTGCTGATACTAATGCTGAGACATCTGCATTTTGACTTACTGTTTATCTTATAGTTGTTAGAAACCTGCGAGTTTCACCTGTTTAATCATACTGATTGCCTTACATGACATATGATTACTTAATAAAAAGATTTACAAAAAAAAAAAAAAAAGTTCTTATGATCACAGTGGTTCCACCATCCGGTGCGGTCACTCAAATATGAATTGTAGCAAATTAAAGTCCAACTGCCAAAATTTCCAAGTTCTAACTAGAGTGAAATATTTAGCATGCATTTTTGGCATTCTGATTTAAAGTTGCTACAATATGAAATTTAATGGATAAACTCATTATAGGAAAACTCCAATCCCATAATGATCTTCAGATTGCTAAATTACTTTAGCAGATATGTCCCTTTCCCTAGAGGCTTACTTTATTTCAACAAAAATACACACTTTTGTAAAACACATTTGTAACAGCCTAGTGCTTTTCATTGAGACACATTGGTTTCAGTCACGGAAATGATGATACTTGTTTGAGACTTGAGAAGTTAACTGGGCGAATTAAACCTTTCCCTCTCTCTCCCCTTTTAGAAATTCAGAAGTCATCATTCAGTAACTTACCTCCTGAACAATTTTATGTGGATGTACTACCTGCAACTTCTGAAGAGATGAATAAGAGAAAGTCACCTTTTGGGAACCCACCAGTTCCAGAACTTCATCCAAGGCCAGTCTGCAATAACCCACCAGTACCACCACCATCTCCTAGGCCAGTTTGTAAGAACCCACCAGTACCACCACCATCTCCTAGGCCAGTTTGTAAGAACCCACCAGTACCACCACCAACTCCAAGGCCAGTCTCCAATAACCTACCAGTACCACCACCAACTTCCAGGCCAGTCTACAATATCCCAGCAGTACCAACTTCATCTCCCAGGCCAGTCTGCGAGAACCCAGCAGTTCCCCCACCGCCTCCCAGTGCAGTGCACGAAACTACTGTAACTTCAACCCCTGGTATAGTCACTTATTTATGTTGTTTACATATGTTTCAGGTTTTGAAGCTTTGCATGTTATGTTGTGCTGTAGTTTTGCTGCTGCTTAAAAAAAAAAAAATCAGGGCTCATCACTAATGTCCGAATGGTCCCACACAGAATGGTGAAAAAACATTTGGTTACATATAGGACATTTCAAACTGCAAAATCTAGACATTGTTCATACTATTTAATGTCCTCATATTCCAAAACAAACGCCGAATGAGTCTGAGTGTTATCCAGATTACAGCCCGATTGAATGACTGAAATCCAGATATGATTGTTAAAATATGGGATTTAATTTTAGATATTGCTAAATAAAGTTGTCTGTTCTGTCTTGAAGTGCAACCATGTTGGAGACATTTCTAGAAACTGCTACAGCCAATCTACCATTGGCTTATTTTTATTGTCTAATTTGTACTAAATGTTTCATCAGGGTCACCTTGGCTGGTTGCCATCATATGGTCATATAGTAACTTACTGGAGGCACGATGCATGACCCAGTTCCTGATATATGTTACCATATGGCGGTTAAGAAAATACTATTTGGTAGTTAATGGTTTCTGGAAGCCTCTTAAATGTAAAATCCGCATTGAATTCCTGTATAAACATTTCTCTCACTTCAAGGATGGTTTAGAGCAGGGGTCCTCAAACTCCGGCCCCCGAGATGTTGCTGAACTACAACTCCAATGATTCTCTGGCTATCTATGTAATTCAAAGAATCATGGGAGTTGTAGTTCAGCAACATCTGGGGGGCCAGAGTTTGAGGACCCCTGGTTTAGAGTAATAGGAAAGGCAATAAATGTTTTTGGACAATATAACATATATATTTATAAAATATTTATAATTTATTTATCACTGTCAGCATTTGAGGTTTTTAATTAATGTGTTTTTGATGATTATAACGTTTAAAAACAATCAAATTATCTCTAGCTTCTATTGAGATGCCCCAGTTACCAGCAAACTGCAATATTCTGCTCCTGAATATCGGGAAGTTGATAGATACGTGTGGTAAGTGAATATCAGTCTGAAGATAAGAAATGTCTGAACCTATTTTTTTTTTATAATTTGCATTCTCTTTACCTTATAATAATCTAGTTTTAAAGTGAATTTCAAATTTAAGGTCTACGTAGGTAAACTGAAAAAATCGCTAAGTCACCTCTACTTTCAGTCCAGCTAATGTGGCCTTAAATTTGAAATGTATTTTAATTAATTTTGAATTGCCACTATAACCAATATCCATGTTTATAATAATCATGTTTAAAATTAATCTTTTTTTTTTTTTGCGTTGTTTAAAACAAAAATACAAATGTAATGATGCTAATAGCAGGTGAACACTAATATCTAACATATGGATTCTACTTGTTAAATCTGAGGTTTTCTTCAAAGGAATACTACAGTGTTTAAAGCCAGTGTGTTGATAATGCATTTAAATAAAGAAAAGTGATTAAGTAATGAAAGTAAAAAAGATTCACTGAGTGTTCATGGAATATCTGTTAATGCACTGTTACCAGAAACAGCAGACATACCCCTCCCATACCAGGAAGATGCTCCACCAATGAGGAGCCTCTCGTTTTGGTCTATAATCTATATGGCTTCTTTTTATCCCCAAATTCCCTTCCATCAGATGTTTATGGGATAAGTAGTTTAGCATCTAGCGGTCATTCCAAGTTAAAAGGTATGGGCCAGTGACTCAATCGCATCACTGGCTGTGCCCGAAAGGAGGCCTGTCAGCCCGAATAAGAAATGACTGCAAATTGGGTTTATCACCTTATTTGTGACTGAGTGTAAATGTGTACGTTTATGAAGCTACTCCCTACCACACTTCCCTCTTGGCTATTGACTTATTAGCACACTCTGAAGATACTTCACCTCACTTGTTTCCTGTAAAATATGGTAGAAAAGTAGTATTTTAATATAATTTACCATAAAGTTTAATTCTATATTCACCCATTTGCTGACACCATCATGGCTCCTGGTGCCTCCTGTCTCCAGCCCACTAAGTCTCCATTGAAGTTGTCATTTTGTTACATGCAAGCATAATTATGGCAACCACCGTGCATGTACAGAATAAAGAACAAAAATTAGGGCAACACTACAAGTTGCAGATATGCACACCAATTGAAAAATACAAATTTGCTAATGTTTTGGGTTCCCTGCTTTCTCAATGCATGTCCAGTACTCAACTGTGTATGCACTGTTGCCATGACAGAGAGCAGGAGAACGGCTCCTCTGTCTGTCAGTTGTCAGCAAAGTGATCGAAGAGATGAAGGCAGCTATGTTTTCAACGTAGCTCTTTGGTCTTACATTTTAACTTCACTTGTCAGTTTTTAAAATTCCTGATTAGTAAATACATGGGTTTAGTAAATAAAGTCTTGAGTCTAGAAAATATTAAGTCTTGAGTATTGAGTGCAGTTGGTAATGATTTTAAATCTTTTGTGGATATGTATTGTTTTAAGACTTGTTTTGTTCTGCTCTTAGATACCACAATGAACACGGAAACCCCATCTTTGTGTAGAAGTTGTAATGCCTGTCTATCTACTTTGAACCAAGTACAAGAAAACAAGGTGATTATAACAGAATTTACAGCGCAGTTAAGTTCCGTGTCAGAATGGTTTGTTTGTTTACTTTTGTAAGACTATTGTAGACATGGTGATAATGCTGATATCCCTGAAATTTGTATTTTAACATCTCATACAGTTAAATGCACTCAGTTGCACTTTTCTGAGTTTACTGTTGATAGTACAATAGGATCCGAATTTAGAGTCAAGCAAAGCTATTCAGTTAAATGTTTGCTGGGGATTGTAAGTGAATTTAAAGTGAATTTCACATTTAGGCCGCAATAGCGTAATTGGAAAATGTCGCCATTTCGGTTGTGTCTTCAGTTTGGTTATTTTGGTCTAACATTTGAAAATTCACTTTCACTTCATTTTCAGTTTTGGACAATTCACACTCGTGAATAAAACCTGTATGTATTTTAAACGAATTTAATGAATTTTAATATATATCATTCTTTAAAATCTTTTAAAGGAAAACTCTCATTCCATGATAACGTAAAGGGTTGCTCCAAGCATCATTATTATTATTATTATTACTGTGGACAGTACGGTCTGGTGTAATGGTTATAATGTCTGGAGTACCCGGCCCAGTCTCCTGGTAATGGGGCAAACCATTTTCCTGCAGTTTATCCTCTTACCTGGTTCTCCAGTGGGTGCTGTGGGTCCTCTATGGCTGTTTATGTGCATCTAGCTTTTGCAGAACTGCCACTCCTAATGACTATTCTTTGGCTGAGAAAATCACCTGACATCAGCCAGTCAATGCAACTCTGTGCATAGAAATGTGCACACATGTAACATTAGTCAGCCCCGACCTCTTCTTCTGGGCTAGCTAGTAACACCAGGGCCGCCATCAGGGCATGACAACCATGACCGTTGTCATGGGCCCAGCAGTCCTGAGGGGCCCGGAGTTCCGGGCCCCACAATCCATATGTGCACATACATATATAAAGCACACTCAGTCTTCCCTTCCCACCAGCTCCTCTGTTGCTAACTCTCACGAGCATGGTGGCCGTGAGAGCGTTGGTTTACCATGGCAATGCTCCACACAGCACGCAGGCCGGTTTTGCGAAAGTTAGAGACAGAGGAGCTGCTAGGAAAGGAAGACTGAGTGTGCTGTGGGCTCCAACTGCAGTGAACAGCACCTGGCTCCCGACACCATGCCAGTGGACCACCAGGGAATGCGATACCCCCCATCTTGGTCACATATAAGATGCACACTGCATCCATTACACACTCATGGCATCCACTTTACACATGTACTCTGCATCCACTACACACACACCACATTCAATACACACTGCATCCCTGTGGGCGGACTCGGTGGTGGGCATCAGGGGAGCAGACTTTGAGCTGTGTCAGGGGCCCCAAAATATTTTATGGCAGCCCTGAGTGACACTCTAACGACGCTTTTGGAGGTGGAGTTACAAATCTGGCAGCAAAGGGTTAAACTCTGTGCAGCGTTTCATAGCGAAACACTACACATACAGACTACAGGCACCATGAGCACTTTAAATCCCTGATCACTGGAGTAACCCTTTAATCTTAGGGAAGTTGTTATGGTGGCAAGAGTGCATGTGTTCCGTCTTATCTTCCGTGGTTAAACCTTTTTCAGAAAGTAAGACAGTGCCCAGGTACACCAGCCTCCATGACAACTTTATTGAGATTAAGTTGTAATGAGGACTGGAGCCAGCCATGAGTGCTCCTTTAATATGCATCAGACTGTAGTTTGGCGTTTAAATCTGCATTGTTATATTGAAACACTTTATCAATGTATCTGGTCCAATTTTTGCCATCACGGGAGCAAGAATGAATCATGAACAGTATCACTTTCATTTTTTTATTTTTGTTTTTTTTAATTTAATTTTTATTAGACTTGGACTTGTGTTTTCTGTGGTACTGGGAATTTCATTGGAGAGAATGAACAATATAACAGCTTAGGAGATCAGTTCTTCTTCCGAGGACAGCAGAATGTTGAAGATGACCTGTTAATATTTTGCATTGACATCTCTGGGAGCATGAGTGTGACAATAGAGGTACGGAATCATCATTAACACATCGTTTTTCACGTCTTATAAAGAGACAAAAGATGACATGTAAAGTAATTGTGCTATCTTAAAACCATCAGCTCTAGTCTCGTTTCCATGCTTTTTGTTGAAAAGGAATTGCTAAGGAATTTTAAACAACAACAGCCAGTAGATGTTTGTGGATAAAATCTAGCAGGTGCCCATGGTCTAACTCGGTCTTTCTACATCCACCTCCGGTGATAACGACAACCACTTAGTATTTACTCTTTCATAAAAGTAGCTGAATGTGGGAATAGAAGTTTTGGAGTTCAGGGTTAGTGTAGCATTAGTGGGAGGAAATGTTAGTGGGTGCTAAACGCAAGTGTGAACTTGGGTTTATGGGGTTTAGAATCCGAAAGTCACATGGGGCTAACCTAGCTTCACATTACTGTAACTTTCACTGCTCTCAGCCTTGCTATATTGAAGTTACAATCCACAGATACAAGGGTTCTTGTAGCATGGGTGCGACACAGCTCAGTAGATGCATAATTTTATTGTCAATTCTAAAGTAGAATGTTGCCAGACCATGTCATTTTATTCAGAGGTATTTGTGCTACTGTGACATTTCGCCTTTCCTGTGTCTGATATCCCTGACCTGGACTGGTTTTTATTCTGCTTTGTCCTCGGCTTGCTATGTGACCATTCTCTTTATCATTTTGCCTTCTCTATGCATTAAGTTTGGCCACCTTAAGGGCTAATAATATGTATCTGTCCTTTACCCTGTGTCTGTGAATAGTGCTCTTTCAAGCTTTGTGTCTTGGGTACCTTCCATACCTTGACAGCATGACTATAAGGGTGGATTCCCCATGCCTCTTCTTCCCCCGCCTCCCCAAAATCCTAAACCCCTAAACCTAAATAACCCCTAATTCGTAAGTTCCTCTAAACCTACAGCATGGGCTACACTGCTGAACACAGCTTGTCCTTTTTTACACTGCACTGTATTTTGTAACAGTTGGAGCAGATCAAAGATGCTACTATTGGACCATAGTATGTCATCAATGTTTTTTCCTATACCGTTTTTGTCAAGTATTTTTTTTAAAGGGTTACTCCAACCAAAAATAGAGTTGGAGTAACTATAACTGGCATAGTTCCTCCCCATAAAAAAAAATAGGGGAGGGGGGGCATCCCTAAGGCCTGGCTGAGAGGAGGACAGGTTTTGCATGCCGTCCAGACAGATGTCCAATCTGCACAGATTTAACTTTGGCCAGCCGGGATCTCTCAATCTGGGCTGGTTAATGACGTTGCCATAGGTGAGGTTACATCTTCGGCAGCGACATGCATTTTCTGTGTATGCTGAAACACTGCACATACAGACTCAAAGCATCACTTCAAGCCAGTGAAGTGGTCATGGTACTTCGAGTAGATTCTCATGAGTCTTTGCTACTCATCTACTTTATGGATCTCTGCTATAGTTGGTAAGCGTTTGAGTGTTGCTTTGCTTACAGATGTCATTATGTATACAGTTTCCTAACATAAGTCATCTCCTTTATTTCAGACGCTGTATGACAACAGGCCTGGATCTAATGACCAAGTTTTGTACACGTCAAGAATGGAGGTAACACTTTTAACTTTGTTATAAAAATTCATTGTATATTATTATATATTGAGTTCCAGAAATGGAGGCAGCACTGTACGATTATATTTTTTATGGAATTACCTTTATCTTTTTAAGCTCTAAACACTCTTAGTGTAAAACATTATTTAAAACACTACAGATTGCAGTTCCTTCATATATAGAAATTGATGATTTTCCACCAGATAGGTGATTTTTGCTTCACTTTATTGAAATGTAGTTTACCACAGTTTTCAGTGGCTAAGGGTGGCCATTGCTGGTGTTTTGAGAATCAGATATCTATTTGTGCCATGATGGAATGTTGTAAACCTGCATAGACGTAGGTTCTTCATTACTTTCTTTTAGGATCCACCTGCAGGCCAGAAGTAGGTGCTGCCATCCCTGCTTTAGTAATTTAGTGACTTGTTTGTCATTGGTGGCCACAGATACCAGTACACAAACCGGGATAGTCTGAAATCCTGGTACGTAGGAAGATCCTCAAGACATGTCCAAGTTCCCTTGGGGTCAAAGCATTACTGAGTTGGACTTTTGTTGGACTGAATAAGTCACTTTTTGCACCTTATATGGGTGGAGGTACTCTAGGCTACAATTATGTGTGGAGCACAGTAAGGTACAGCAGTGATGGAAATACTCAGTTTACTTGGTTTAAATGCTTATTATGACTATAAGTCCTTAACCTATTGCCCACCAGAGTTGTGAAGCTAAATATTATAGAAACAATGGAATGTTGAAAGAAATATACATTGTTATTGTTGCAACAACAAACTATGTAAAAAATTCTGAAACTAAGCTCTGAACATGGAGTAAATAGTTAGAACATTCTACTCGATTCATTGTTGTAAGCAGGGCCGCTATCCTTCAGAATTGCATTCTCCAATAACTAGGACACATTGAGAAAGAATGTTAGTAAAATAAAAACATTCTTTAATCATACATGTTCCGCACAAGAATCATTAAATGGATGGCTTGAATAATGCAATAATAATACCATATTACATGTTCTTCTAACTGCAGGCCATGAAATCTGGATTGATAAAATGCCTTAATTTCCTCCATAGTCATCACCCAAAGAAAAGAGTGGCCCTCGTCACGTTCAGTGACCAGGTAAGTGACTCGATGTCTCCTACACCTTTCTGAATAATAGACCTGTGCATTCCTTGCACTTTTACCAAAACAAATTGATCAGTTTGACATAGATTTGTCTGCCAAATACAAACCCTTTTCATACATTTTTCGATTGATAAGTCAATTAAAAAAGTAATAGAAAGGGTTCTATGCCGAGTTCAATGATTCATCATTGAACAAATAGATTTGTTTAAAGACATAATTAGCACTGAGCAATGTTTTTGTATAGAGTATGTGTTTGTGAACGTGGGGTGGTGTTTGTATGTAGTGTTGGCATTTTAATGCATGGGTGTGTTTGTATATAATGTTAGTGATAGAATACCGAGATGTGTTTGTATATAGTGTTGACGTTTGAATGCAAGGATGTATTTGTGTGCATTTTTGGCAATTGAATGCTGAGATGCACTTACACTGCTACACACACACACTGAGCACATACGCACACACTGACATACATGCAAATGCACTTATACACATACAGACACACAGATGCACACATTGACACAATGCAGATACACAGAAACACAGGTATAAACATTGAACCACATGCAGATACAGACACACAGATACAAACACTGACATACATTCATATATTAACACTGACACATACAAATACACAGACCCACAAAAACACACAATGAAACACATATAGACACACATGCTGGTAAAAATGTATACATATGTAGCCACCCTTTAATTTCCTACCTTTTGGATGCAGGAGGGTGGCTTCTTCTGACTGAGGCTGTTGAGAGATAAGTCTGTCTCTCCCAGTTTGCGCCTTCTCCTCGTGTCCCTCCTGCGCACCATTCCCTGTACCTCCCTCCCTGCTTATAATCTTACAGGACCCGGTCATGCTGTTAAAGGACCACAGTGCACAACTAAGCCACTGATGATACATGCCTATCGGGTGACCTATAGTGCTTAGGGATTGGTCACATGAAAAGCACCGGTACAGCTACAAAGTGGCTAGAGTTGTTATCAGAGCTGGACTGGTGCACATGACAAAACATGAAATTTTATATTGGGCTGTTGTAGCTAGGGAAGACTGGTGGTAGCTGGGATGGGTTATAGTTTTTTGTTTTTTCTATACCAAACCCCACCAAATTTAATTTGTCAGATTGTTTTTAACCCCTTAAGGACACATGACATGTGTGACATGTCATGATTCCCTTTTATTCCAGAAGCTTGGTCCTTAATGGTTTGACAGATTGCACTGGGAAAGCACCAGGACACTCTTAGCACCATAACCACTACAATAGGCTGTATTATTATTATTATTATTATTATTATCGCCATTTATATAGCGCCAACAGATTCCGTAGCGCTTTACAATAGTAGTTATGGTGCTTAAAGTATTCTTTTAAGTATTGTCTTTCTATGGAAATGCCCAGAATGGTAGAATTCACTCACCGCTTACATAAGTTAATAAATAAACAGAACTCTGAAAGAGCAGAGTTGTACATTGTGTATTTATTTAAGAAGATTAGGGCAGGGATTATGGAAGGATTTTTTCTGCCCTAGGCAAATATGCATTTCCTTTCCTGTCTATTCTTGATATATACCTTTCCTTGTGTCGTGTAATTGTCAGTTGGAAATCACACTACTGTTATTCTTATTAAGTCTTTTCTTGCACCAGGTTTCATACACTGGGTAAGAGATGCTGAAATGAAAACGTAAAAAAAAAAAAAAAGTTAATTTAAAGTGCATTCATTTCCTATACATTCCTGCGGTGGGCTATGCCCAAACCAAGAGTGACCCAGCCAGTCAGTATACTAGGATACTCCCATAACCTTCTAATTCACACAAATCCCTGCAGATCATGTTGTTTTGATTGCAGCAGTGAACTCCCAGAAATCCTTGCTGTATGTCCTCCATCATGTATGGTAAGAGTATTTGTATAGGGGAGCATATCTTCTCACTATCACAGATTTAGTTCTATGTGTTATGCTGCTTGAACCTTCACATATTTCTTGAAGAATGAGCACATTTTATAGTCCAGGGGATCTATGCCGGCTCCTTTTCCCTAAACAGATCGGGATGTCTGACTGTCTGTCCATCCATATCTAAATCTATTGTTATTTTATCCGGGGGAACATTGGAATGTGCATATCTAGTGATTTTTTTTCTTTCTCTTGTGCTGTTTTATTTATTTAGAGTTTATTTCGAGTTTTGTGCAAGCTTGCTACAATATTCACCGTGTTACTTGTTACAGTGACACAGTACTAGCAACATCTTGCTACATTCACACCTACATGCACTTCTAGAACTGAATTTTGGACTTAATAACTGGACTTGGTTTATATCTAGCTCTGGACGTTTAGTAGGATATCTACTCCATAAAACCTGTTAGTGGATACACCCCCTCTATATAATTTTTTTACTTTGCAGATTTTAAGTGTGGTACGGTCAATGTTTAAGTCAGTTGAGCTTACCTTAATTTATTTCAGCATTGTTCTTTACCCCCTCCTTTTTAACTATAGTTTTTTATTAAATGATATATATATATATATATATATATATATATATATATATATATATATATACATACACACACACACACACACACACACGCACCTCTCTCTCTCCCCAAGTATGACTTGTTGGGAATTCAAAGAGACTTTCAGATGTATTTATTTATTCATTTTTGTGCGTTGCTCGGGACATGGCTATAATCAATGCTAACTTTGTAAATACTAATGATGCCTAATCCTACTGGGAAATATTGAAACACATTTTTTACATTTTTTGTTTAAAGGTGAAGCTACATGGCGATGGTATGTCAGAACCTCAGGTTCTGGAAGATTGTGAGCTTCTGGATACAGACTACTTAAAATCACAGGGTGAAAACCAGCCGCTACCAAGGACAATCGAAGAAACTTTGGGTTCACTGGAGTCACAGATTGAAAAGTAAGTAATTCATGAGAATTGTTTATATTGGCTAGTCACTAAACACAAAAAAAAGAACAAAAACAGCATAGCGTTATGCAACATGTCTACAGTTTTTCAGAGACATATTTACACGCCAACAGGAACAAGGAAACATGAAAAGGGTGAAAAAAAAAGGGGAAACTCAGACACAACCGTTCAAACAAATCATGTCTGTACCTTTCTGTGACCCATGTTCCCCACATTTCGTGATAGGAGACCAATAAGTGATTAAAAAAAAAAACTGTCAATTTATCAACTTTGTAGTGGTTATGGTGCTTTGTAGTGGTTATTTTTGATTTAAAAAAAAAACTGTCAATTTATCAACTTTGTAGTGGGGCCACTGATTTATGATTTCCGAAACAATGTGCTATTGTAGAATTATTCCCTGGGATATGCTAGGCGCCACTACTTTCAACAGAGAGCTGGAAGGTCCTGCTTTTGATTCTTTATAGACAGGCCAACCCCCGGAGTGGATAAGGAGGGGGAGCATGACTGCTGCCCGGAGAGGTTGCCATGGTGACAAAAATTGATACAATGTTTGGGATGAACTTGGACCGGGGTCACTGGGAAATACTTACCAGACCACTGGAGAGCACGCTGAGGGAACCTAGCAGTGCTGTTTCTGGTCACCTTAAAAAAGAAAAACTGCTGTTACTGTTTTAAAACTGCTGTTCCAGAATTTTGCCACTGCAGTTAATAACCTAACATCATGGCTCATGTCCCTGACATGCCCAGAGAGGCTCTACTCACGATTTTGCAGGCCTTTAGAGGACACACGGCGCAGAGTCCTATGCTGCACTGCTTCACAGCGTCCAAAACACCCAGGAGTCTCAAGAGGGGTCGGGGCCCACCAGAGGACGTCGTACCCGCCGTTCCAGGCCGCCATCCAAATTGTCTCCCAGTCCGGTGAGGAGAGCCAGGGCTGTGCCACCAACTACTACCAGTCCAGGGCCGAGTGAGGCTGGCCCCCTGCGGAGGAATCCGGTTTCCGGAAGAAGAAGGAGCGGGGAGAGGTGTTCCACGCGTCGGATGGCCCGGTCGGGGCCTGGCCATCAAGATGGCGGATCCCAAGATGGCGCTGTGGGAGAGGTGAGGTCGCGCAGTCCTCACCCTTCTCTTCCGGCTGCAGCGGATGTGACGTCAGGGCGTGCGGCCGCACGCCGGAAGAGGCGGGGCGCCGCACGCCGGAACGCCGGTGGCGCGTACGTGACGTCTGCGGGTCAAGGAGCGCAGACGTCACAGGCCACTGCCGAACCCGGAAGTCCGGGTGAAGATGGATCCGGGGATTCCGGAACGGAGCACCGCTGGCCCCCCGAAAGGGGAGATGGCCAGCGGGTGCAGGCAGGCCGGCGGAGGAACTCGCCAGGGCATCTTGGGACCACCAGGGAGAGGAGAGGGACGCAGGATTCCCCTCTTCTTCATCACCCCAGGAGACCTGAACGTGCTTCTGCAGCCACAGAGGAGGGAGGGACGCAGGATTCCCCTCCACACACCCACCCCAGAAGATCTGGAGCTACCATGGGGGTGAGCCGCCAGCCCCCTGGAGGGCAGGCTGGCAGGCTGGCCACAGGACCTGTATTGACGGATGGATCGGATGTGGAGCTGATGGAGAGACCCCTGCTCCAGAACCGTGAGTTGGAGTGCGCACGCGCTTGGTTAGGGACAGAGGGGGTCTCTGGGCTGGAACAAGGGAATACTGGGGAAGTCATAAAATTGCTGCGCTTAGTATTAGATCGCTTAGGGCAGGTTGGCTTAACTGCGCAGGACGCTTCACTTCCCACGGGGCCCCCTCCGTTGGGTTCTATGGAGGGTACTGCAGGGGGGCCGGTGTGTGACATAGCCCCCCTGGGGATGCATGTGTCGCTGGAGGTGAAGGAGAAAATATTGAAGGGTGAGTATGTGGACCTCATATCGTTAGTCCCTTTTGATAGGGAATCTGCGGATAGACCGCGACGTGGTGAGGCGACGGAGATTGGAAAAGGTAAGGAGCTCCCCCGTACCTTCGGTAATTGGTTGCAAGGATTTGCAACTTACGCTAGTATTTTGTCGACGAGGTTTCCAGAGCGGGCCCCGTCTTTGTTTTCTTATTTGGATTTAATCTGGGGGGCTTATAAAGTTTATGGGGGTCAATGCTGGTTTAAATACGACCAGCAATTTAGACAAAAAATGGCGGTTCGACCGCACATGCATTTTGGAATGCAAGATGGTAACCTTTGGTTACTTCTCATGACCCCGTGCCGTCCAGCCTCATCGTCCTTTCCTTCGGCCGCCGGCGCTCCTGGTGGAGCGTCGGCCGGGATCAAGAAGGGCATCTGCTGGCTCTTCAATGAGAGTCAGTGCAGGTGGTACAACAGTTGTCGATTTAAACATGAGTGTTCCCACTGTGGTGGGGCTCACCCGGCGGTTCGGTGTTTTAGAAGAGGAAAACCCCTCCCCAGGACGGCATCTAAGGATGACGCTCCTCGGGGGGAGGACCCCGGTACGGGCGGAAAAACTGCTTCCGTGGCTCGCACGGTACCCCAGGCATAGAGATGCGCGGGTGCTTTGGGAAGGTTTCACCGACGGTTTTAGGATCCCATTTACTCTGTCTGGGGAGGCGTCGTTTGCGCACAATTTGTCATCGATTCGGGGTAGGGAAGGGATTCTGGCGGCTAAGCTGCAAAAAGAAGTGGACTTGGGACGGATGGCGGGTCCGTTTTCCTTTCCTCCGTTTGATAATTTGCGGGTGTCCCCATTGGGCCTCGTTCCTAAGAAGGATCCGGGGGTGTTTCGGCTGATTCATCACCTGTCTTTTCCAGCGGGGGCTTCGGTTAATGACGGGATTGCGAAGGAGGATAGTCGGGTCCGATACGCTTCTTTTGATCGGGCTCTGGATCTCGTTCGGGAAGCAGGGCCTATGGCCCTGATGGCTAAGTCTGATATTCAATCGGCCTTTCGGTTGCTCCCAGTTCACCCTTCCTGTTTTCATTTGTTGGGATGTCAGTTTCAGGGGGAATTTTTCTACGATATGTGCCTCCCCATGGGTTGCTCGATTTCTTGTTATTGTTTTGAAGTTTTTAGCTCATTGCTGGAATGGATCGTATCGGAGGTGTCAGGTTTTTCTTCCCTCTTGCATTATCTTGACGATTTTCTGTTCGTCGGTCCGGGTCACTCTTCGCAATGTGAATTCTTGTTGGGACAGTTTAAGGCAGTTATGCGAGATTTAGGGGTTCCAGTGGCAGAGGACAAGACAGAGGGCCCGAAGGCGGTTATTTCCTTCCTGGGTATAGAGATTGACTCCATCGGTTTGGTCTTTCGTTTGCCCAGTGATAAATTGGGGACCCTTACGACCATGGTTGATCGGGTGAAGGGTGCGCGGAAGGTGCAGCTTCGTCAGATGCAATCCCTGTTGGGCCACTTGAACTTTGCATGTCGGATCATGCCTATGGGTCGGGTGTTTTGTAGACGGCTGTCTCTGGCTACTGTCGGCATTAGCCTTCCCCATCATTTTATTCGGGTCACCAAGCGGCTCAAGGACGATTTGAATGTCTGGAGTGAGTTCCTCGCAGGGTACAATGGTCGGACAATTTGGCGTCGAGAAGCGATATCTAACGTGGCCCTGGAGTTGTTTACGGATGCCTCCAGCTCCCTGGGCTTCGGGGCATTTTTTCGGGGACGTTGGTGTGCGGAGCCTTGGCCTGCTACATGGCGCGAGGCGGACCTGATACGTAACTTGACTTTTCTCGAGCTTTTCCCTATTGTGGTAGCAGTGGAATTATGGGGGGAGGAGCTTGCGAACAGGCAGGTGGTTTTCCGCACGGACAACATGAGCGTGGTCCATGTGGTGAATCGTTTATCATCTGGCTCGGTTCCAGTATTGGCTTTGTTACGCCGGTTGGTTCTGCGTTGTTTGGAATTTAACATTTGGTTCCGAGCAATCCATGTTCCCGGAGTGTCTAATGTCATTGCCGACTCTCTTTCTCGCTTTCAGTGGGATCGTTTTCGGGAGGTCGCTCCAGGAGCCGAGGAAGCCGGTCTGGTATGTCCCACGTGCTTATGGACCCTCGATTTCGGAACCTAGCAGACCTGTTCAGGAGATCGCTGGCTCCCGCTTCGTGGTCTGCCTATCGGGCAGTGTGGGATCGGTGGCTGGTCTTTGCGAGAGAGTTCGGTTTGTACTCCTCTGAGGGTAGGTTGCTGTCTACTTTGGCTTTCATGTCCTCCTTACGGGAGCGCGCAGCTTCGGTGTCATCGGTGGAACGCAGTTTAGGGGCTCTTTCTTTCCTGATGCGTTGTATGGGGTGGGAGGACCTTTCAAAAGAGTTCGTGGTCCAGAGGGTTCTTCGGGGATGGAGGAGAGAAAGGGTTCCTGATTGTAGACGGCCGGTGTCCGTCCACTTATTGGATGATCTCTGTGGGGTTCTCTCTGCGGTGTGCTTCTCCCCCTTCGAGGCGCTGCTCTTCAGGGTAGCCTTTTCTCTGTGTTTTTACGCTGCGCTGCGGATAGGTGAGTTGGTGGCCGCGTCGGCTAGGGCTCTGGCATCTCTTCGAAGGGGGGACGTTCGCATAGGGCAGAGTGGAGTGGAGGTTTTCATTCGGAAGTCCAAAACAGATCAGTTAGGTCGGGGGAGGTCGGTTAGCATTGGTGCTACTGGGGGTAGGTGGTGTCCTGTGGCGCTGGTAGGTCAATACGCGCGCTTACGGCCGGAGGCTGCAGAGTCCTTTTTGCTTCACGCAGATGGGTCAGTCTTAACCCGGTCTCAGTTCTCCAGTGTTTTTAAGACTAGTTTGCGGGCTTTGGGCATAGAGGATAAGGGATATTCTCCCCACTCCTTCCGGATTGGTGCAGCAACTCAGGCGCGACAGGTAGGGTTGTCCGATGCTGCAATTCAGCGCATGGGTCGATGGGATTCTCGCAGGTTTCAACTGTATATACGTCCTCATCTGTTATAGTCTGTTGGTAGTTATGATGTGTTGTTTTCTTCACAGGTTCCCCCCGGTATGTTTGGATCATCGGTCACTCCTTTATTTATTGGGCGGCTAGGCGCGCTGAGCACAGACCATACGGCCGGAATCTAGGGCTCCCGCATGAGCAGGTTAGGGTTCGATGGCGGGGGATACAGGGTTTGGAGTGGCACCAAGTGTATCCGGAGTGCGTCGCGCTCCGGCGCTTCGTGACCGGGTCAGTGGTTCTGGTACTTCATGCCGGGGGGAATGACTTGGGACGGTGCCGAGCTGTGGATTTAATTTACGCGTGCAAGCACGACTTGGCCCGCTGTATGGCGCTTTTCAGCGAGGTCACACTGGTGTGGTCCGAAGTTACTCCTCGACCGGCTTGGGGGGCGCTGCCACACGCCAGGGCGGTGGAGCGCGGCAGGCGTCGTTTCAACATGATGATTTCACGTTTTGTGCGTAGGCTGGGTGGCTTTGTGGCATGTCATGTGGAGCTGGAAGGGAACAACGCAAACATAATGAGGGCTGATGGGGTCCACCTAAACGAAATTGGGCTGGATATATTTAATTTGGGGTTACAGTCAGCCATTGAACAGGCGCTGGCTTCGGGGGGACGCAGTCCTCTCCAGGGATAGGGGAGAGGCTGCGGTGGCGGTTTGTCCTTCGCCAGCAAGTGGAACTGAGAGCAGTGCCCGGACGGGCTTGGGGAGTCGCAGCCTGGTCTGGTTGAGGACGGACTTCAGGCTGAAGAGGCTCTGGAAGATTTGTTGTGTTAGCTGTCTGCTGGGAAAACCCAGCAGCTGACAGTTGGTTTAAATTATGCTGGCTTAATAATAAAAGCTGTGGCCGTTGCCCTTACCCACAATTTGGTTGTCTGTGTTTTATTGGGGGGAAGGGTAACGGAAGATAAAAAGGGAGAGGGTCAGCAGTCAAGGCCAACCCCCGGAGTGGATAAGGAGGGGGAGCATGACTGCTGCCCGGAGAGGTTGCCATGGTGACAAAAATTGATACAATGTTTGGGATGAACTTGGACCGGGGTCACTGGGAAATACTTACCAGACCACTGGAGAGCACGCTGAGGGAACCTAGCAGTGCTGTTTCCCGCCCACCCTCCCTGGGTTGGTGTGAACACGGGATATGTTATGGTTATATGTGTTGTATTTGGTGTGTTTTCTTTTCTGTTTCTTTTGTCACAGCTGCGGTTTGTCCTTCGCCAGCAAGTGGAACTGAGAGCAGTGCCCGGACGGGCTTGGGGAGTCGCAGCCTGGTCTGGTTGAGGACGGACTTCAGGCTGAAGAGGCTCTGGAAGATTTGTTGTGTTAGCTGTCTGCTGGGAAAACCCAGCAGCTGACAGTTGGTTTAAATTATGCTGGCTTAATAATAAAAGCTGTGGCCGTTGCCCTTACCCACAATTTGGTTGTCTGTGTTTTATTGGGGGGAAGGGTAACGGAAGATAAAAAGGGAGAGGGTCAGCAGTCAAGGGTCATCTTAACAGCATTTTAGGCCAAGCAGTGCACTGGTGCCCATGCAGAAAGACGGCCCTGTCTGTAGGCTATAGTGGAGGCTTGGAGCGTCGGCCAGTTAGGAAGCTTAACTATTCTGAAGCATTTTGACTACTTACACTGGGCAAGCACCAGGATATTTATGGCACCATAACCACTACAGTATACTTTAGCAGTTATGGTGCTTGGAGTGTGCTTTTAATGACTTATGAAAGAGAGGCAACAGGCTCTGATAAAGTCCTTCTAGTAAAGGGTTATTCCAAGTATCATAACCACTACAAACCGCTGTAGCGTTTAAGATGATAACAGAGTAAGGGAATATCGTAAGGCAAGAAGATCACTTATGTTCCTTCCAATCCAATAAGCAGGTGAGGGTGGTATGCAATGCAGAAGTAAGAGCTCTCAATAGTATAAATCAGACTCTAGAATCAATATTGCTGTATTTCAATATCTGGTCACAAATAGCTGGCTTCTCATGGTTAATCAAAACTATTACAAGTAGCCCTTTGCAATATGTTTCCCAACAAAACTGAATTTTGTTTGAATTCCTAACAATTCAGGCAATTCAAAAGCTTACAAATTTCTGAATCACAGCAACACCAAACAGAAACAAAAATTGTTGGATCGGTAACTAATCAAATGGATTTGTTTCATATCCATTTGTTTTAATAAAGATAGCAAATAAGGTTATTAACTAAGCAATGAAAAAAAGCAAAATTAAGAAAGAGGGTTTTCTTAATTTTGATCTTTTATCTGTTCAATAGCTTGCTCTAATTTGGTATCCTTATACACAAACATGTATTCCTGACTTTATTGTTTTAAAAACACTGCTTAGGCTCCCCCCCCCCCCCCCCCCCCCACCCCACCCTGCATTTAAAAAGGTGATTTTACTAATCTTTCTTCCGTGGCCGAGGCTGTCTCGTAGCGGCGTGCCTTCCCTTGATCCGCCTCCTTGGCTGAGATCATCAAACTTGACAATTTCAAACAATCCAATTATTTTTCCATAGAAGACGCTGCATGCTCACCATAAGGATTAAATTGATTTAATGGATCTCTTAGGAGATGCTGATTGGCGCAGAGCTGCCTTTATGCTGGGCATGCGCAATAGCTTCCCAATGCTTTCCCATAGAAAAAAGATTATGAAAATATTATGAATAGTTTATATAACAGGCAAACACTGTGCACAAAATCCTCACATGGTAGGTTTATTCCTGATATATACAAACTAGCAATAGAATGATATGTTAATTAAAATCATAAATAAAGAAATCTAATTGAAATCCTGCACAAACTCTCCTGTCCTGCCCTACCTCCTTTCCAATTATTTTTTTTTTTAAAGTTAAAAATAATACATAAAGCCTGAAATAGAAGTGATTAAATAGAATGTCTAAAGGTGAAGGCCACAGGTAATAGCGTAAACTATTACAGTGTTATGTTGGAGTTGCTATAGCACTGAGCTCAGGAATGTGTCTTTTGTTGACATTTATACAAAGCACAAAACCTTATTCACAAAGAAGCGTTACACAATCAATGAGAAAGAAAGGAGTACAGATATACGATCATGATAAACCAGGTGATCCTATAGTAAAATTAGTTTGTTAATTGCTTTTAAGCTAGATGTTTCTATGTGACTGTTCGTTTTTTATGACAAGCATGGAATTGAGTCCTGTTTCATTATTGTTTGCATTAATGGTCATAAATTATATTTGATTTTTTCCCTTCTAAAAAAAAATTCTAAAAGAATTTTCATGAACAAATTTGTACGATTGTATTCCAACTCATGTCTTTTTTAACGTAGCCTCAATGAAACTGGAGCGACAGCGCTCGGACCTGCGGCACTGGTTTGCATTGCAATGGCTTCTCAAAAACCAGGATCCAAGGCAAGTGAGTTCTGCAAACATATACAATAGTTGTCTGTAGGGAAAGGAGAGAGGGCAAAGAATAAGACTGCAGCATTAGTACATATAGGAAGTAACTCTGTAGCTAATGAGATGATCAGGAGAGGGACGGTGTAGAGTTTAAGAGATTCTTTGTTTACGGGTAATTGAGAGCAGCTTGCAAGATTGACAAGAATGAAGAGTATCTAGGGTGGAAGAAAATTTAGAATGGACGGAAATCGAATCCGAGGACATGTAAATGTTCAGTGGTTTATGTTCCAGGATGTAAGAGGAGGCATAGAAAATTTAGAATAAAGACAGAAAAAGTATGTACAGAGGTAAAGGGATAAATTAGTTATGCATGGAGAACACAGACAATAAACATTTGGGTCTGCAACCTTAAAGGAATAGGAAACGGGAGAAAAGGCAGATATGCAAGCAGCAAGCACATAAGTGAGCAAAAAAAAAAAAAAAACAACAACAATATTAAAGAGACACTTCAGCATCAAATAAAAATAAATCACTATTTAGTAGATATACCCCCAATGAAAACATGCATGCATTTAACTATGCATTTTTTTCTGTTTAAAACAGTTTGAAAGAGTTACAGATTTCTGGTTTGAAGCCTTTTCAAACCCTCTCTTCTAGCGTCGCCCAGACTTTCTGTGTCTGTCCAATCACAGACTTTTCAATGCAGTTCAAGGCAGGTGTTGTGAGCAATTGCAGCCTCCTGAGTTTAGCTCCACTGAACTAACCAAACCAGGAAGTAACAGGTCCTATTGTCTGACTGACAACAAGGGGGTTGTAACAAGCTTTATTTATATAAAATTCTATTGAAATGTGTGCTTTCCGTAAAATGGAAAAAAAAGAGGACACTCTCTTCACACATAATACACTTTATCAAGCTGAGGTGCTTTAGGGGTCTGGAGTATCTCTTTAAGTTGAATTAAATAAAATTGGCCAATTGTCACTAATCAAAAAGGGAAGCAAATATAACCCTTGTAGTGCAACCTCTCAGGATAGTCCTGCAGTATGTGCTGACAATTTATATCACTGTATCACTTAATCAAACAGGAGATGACTTCAGTCTGGGTTGGAGACAAGAAGGTGTAGTTTTTTTTGGAGTACGAGTAGTATTAAAAAAAAATTGAAATAACCAAGTTTATCTAACTTTTTCCTTCTTTTTGTTCCTTTCCTCTTTCCTCTTCTTTTTAACTTCTTGAATGTTTTGTCCGCTTAACTCCTTTTTTTGTTGTTGTAATTATACGTTATGCTTTATGTGCTACTAATGTCATCGGTGGAGTTATTTTACCCACATGTGAATGCAGAATGTGCTGCAGTTTTGGAATACCTGATAAAACTTTAAATACAAAAAAAATTAAAATGAAAGACTCAGGGAAAGACATTCCCCTTCTGTAGCTGTGGAACTGCTGCAGGTGCCCCTGCACCGTGGCCTGCACGCTGATGGGGCCAATCGGGTGGCCCATGCAATTAGGGCTACCCGATGGACATATGTCTCCAGGAGCCCAGTCAGCGCTGTGGTCCTTTAATAGCGCGACCGGACCATTTTAATTATGTAAGCTACAGCCAGTGCTGGGAGGAAGTGACAGTACCGATCACTTCCTCCCAGCTTACTCCGCATGGGAGGGAGGAAACTGAGAGGAGGCCGTGAAGAGGGGAGAGCCAGACTGACTCCCATCATACCCAACCACCCTCCTGCACCCAAAAGAAAAAGAAACAGGAGGGTGGCTGAAAAATTAGCTGTGTGTGTTAGTATGTGTGTCTGTATGTATGTCAGTATATATGTGTGTGTGTCTGTATGCATCTCAGTATGTATGTGTGTATCTGTATGTTTGTTAGTATGTGTGTGTGTCTGTGTGTCAGTATATATGTCTATGTCAGTATGTGGGTGTGTATGTGTTTCAGTATGTGTGTCTGTGTGTCAGTATGTTTGTATGTCTGTGTTTTAGTATGTGTGTGTCAGTATGTATCAGTGTTTGTGTATCTTTGTGTCAGTGTGTGTATTTGTGTGTCAGTGTGTGTTTTCTGTGTCAATGTGTATAGTGTCTGTGTATCTGTGTGTGGTGTAGCGGAGCTCCAATACTACGACTAGGTATCTCTGCTGAATCCTCCTCGAAGCTATAATCAGTGATGATCAGTGAATATAACTCTCCCGCCAGTAACTAAACGAAACATAGTTCTGGGAGTGCAACTGTTTTTATTCAGCTAAATTTAGCCTTTTATGCACACATCCCACCATGGGGTCTCCATTGTCTTGTACATAGTGCCTGCCCAGGCGTCTCTGTGTCTGGGAGATAATGGAGTTACTGACCTGTAAACTAATTATCTCCCGCATACAGAGAGCCAAACATAAAACACCCCAAAATGCATTAAAACCACACAGGAAAACCACATGTCTTATATCCTGGGATAGCTTTAACCCGAGCGCCCAAATTGGCAAAATAGAGGCTGGATCATAAGGAATTGTTCGATCCCCACTGGGGTAAAATGTTGACGAGCTGCACATGAGTGCTGAGCGCAAAATAGTTTACGCACAAAGGTGGCTTTTTCCGGTTAAATATTGGGAACTCCAGTGGCCAAACAAAAGGGGCTCCCCCTGGTTCTCTGGGAGTGATTGATCCAAACAGGCTTTAGTACTTTTCCTCCAAATAGCGCTCTCCTGGCATGTCGGCAAGTGGAATAAACAGTCCTGCAAGTAGACCAAGAACCACGTGGTTAAGTAGCCGCATATGGTTCCACGACTAACCACCGCTGGGGTCATTCAGTTCACAAAAAGGCTGCTGTCTGCCAGGGAGCGTATGTTTGGCAATATGTTTGGTAGAAGGGAAAGTACTGAACCAGCAGATAGAGAATATGTTTTAAGTGTACAAGGACAGGGTCCACCACATGTGTGTTAGTGTGGGTATATGTGTGTAACTATGTGTCATTGTGTGTGTCTGTCTGCGTGTGTATCAGTGTGTGTAACTGTGTGTCAATGTATTTGCATGTGTGTTAGTGTGGGTGTTGGTGTATCTGTGTATCAGTGTGCGTAAAAATGTATGCACTACACACAAATGCACGCCTGCATTCAAACGCCAACATTCACACACATACTCCATACAAAAATATGCTTACATTCAAAACAAAATGTGTGTGTGTATATATATATATATATATATATATATATATATATATATATATATATATATATATAAAGAAACAACTTGTTCTTCCTGCACTCAAGCTGTAATTTAGTAAGTTGCCGGGTGCTAGCCAGGGCTCAAGTGTATCCAGAGAGCAACAAACTTTAGCTGCACTTTGTTTGTTCCTATATATATATACACAATATACACACGCTGCATCCACTACACTTGCACTAACACACACCGTGTCCACATTACACGTACTGCATCCACAAAACACACACCCTGTATTCACTACACACTGCATCCTTGTGGGCAGACATGGAAGCCCTTTGGGTGGGCTTGGAGGCGGGACCTATGGGTGAGCTTGGAGGCATGCCCCTTGGGGCCAGACCTTGAGCTGTGTTAGGGGCCCCCAAATTTTCTGATGGCGGCACTGCCCAACTATAACTTAGCATAACTGAGTTACAGTGTGTGAGTGACTCATTAAAAGGTTAACCTCTTCACTCTTATTGTTGCCCATCAGGTGATCATTTGCACAGATGGAAGGGCTAACACAGACTTGGGGAACTTGGAAGACATTGCAGAAGAATATGTGTACCAGTCATCCCGACTCTATTACAGTAACCTGGCAGAGATGGCTCTTCAGCACAGGTTAGAGTGTGGTCTGCTCTATAAGTACATTTTTATTTGTTTCTCGACTGGTCACCCAAATAAGCAACATTCCGTTGGTAATTATTTATAGTTAAATCAATCTAAAAGAGCAAAGTGTAAGCTCACAGATTATGGGATACTACCAGGATCGGAATACTTTACAGGAGAACTACAAACACCATACTCACTACAGCTCACTATATTGGTTGTGGATCCAGCAGTGCACTGGCACCCCCTAATGTAAGTAGCCAAACCATTGCTAATGGTTTGACAACTTACCAGGGACCAGACCACTCTGGGAACATATCTACTATAATGTACTTCAGTGGTTATGGTGCTTGGAGTGAGTTTTTAAAATGAGCCTGTCTTGTACACACAAGTTTACTTTAAATAAAAGACATTTCAAACATGTGTAGATTTAGATGTCCAATTGAAATTGAGTCTTGCAGGTGAATAATTTCTCTGCATACAGATGAAATAGTCTGATGGCATAGTTTGCACACCAAGAAATGCCTTCACAGCAGCTACATCGCCTACACTCTGCTTGCTTTGATTATTCCTCTAGCAATCCTGTCTTACATATAAGAGTGAAGTGACAAACATACCATTCTAACGTCCATGTGTTGGCAATGAAGCCCGCACGTTGGCGTCGTTAGGAAAGAGCTCACAGTTTTGAAAATCATGTCAGAGGGAGGTGGGAAGTAGAAGGGCACCGCAGATGGATGTTACATTAGTATCACACCCAAAAACCTTGCGTGATGACGGTAGGGTAGGACAATAAGCACTGGAGAGGAGGTGAGTATGGCAGTAGTAATAAATATTATTACTTTTATTATGTTTTTTCAATTTGCAGTTACTGTGCAATCTAATCCGTGATGCTGGATTGGAACATAAGTAAAGAAATTGTAAGTTGTTTTTACTAAAAAAAAACATACCCTGTACATTCATAGAAATCAATGCATTTGCATGTGAACATGTGATAAAATACTCACATCTGTCTTCCACTCAGAGGCTTCCCATCGCTTTAAAGGCTACAGAGGTGTAACGAATCACCTGCCACCCCGACTAGGTACCTCCGTTGAAGGATGCTCCTAGCACTTCCTAAGGGCTCCAAGCACTTCAGCCGACTCCATAACCACCGTAGACTCCTTCAGAGAGCAAGACAGGAACAAGCTCTTACAAGAGCTTAGTTGTGATATACCAAGAGAGTATGACTAGCATAGCAATTCCTTGTAGTAGATTCCCCCAATAAGAGACGGCACTCCAAATTGAGGGTGAAGTAGAACTTAAGGTTTAATGGCAGGTACTCTCTTTTTATGCAGTTCTCCTATGCAAGGGAGACACCCACAGACAATTATACATTAGCCAATCAAACAATGGTTACAACCCACATATCCCCTCCCCTCTGCTTGGGAGATAACATAATTAACTATAGTTTAAACACACATTTTAACCAATTTCTATAACTCCACAATTATACAACACATTCATATAAAACTTACATTCCACCACACATAGGGGACAAACATATCCAAAAATCATTCAAATCCGTTCAGCCGTTCGGGAGTTAGCTGGAAGTCCTATTTGATCGACCGCAAGCATGGCTTTTATGCCCAAAAGGGTTCCATAGATTTATGATGTGCGGTCTGTCTATCTTCACATTCTTTTAAAGTACAGATTGCACGAACGGATCTGTTCGTGCATACTTTCATTGTAATGGTCTCGTTCGACAGTTCATTCCCTTAAAATAGCTCCCCGTTCATATGGTTTTAACCGAACGCACGGAAGGTAGAAGTCTCAGCGGTGTTCGTGAAACTAGTAGTCGAAAACAGTTCCAGGAGTTCGATGATTTAACACCGCTGAGCGCGTTCGACTAAACAAAATGGCAGCCGCCACGTGTTCGTTCATATGAACGCTGACCACCCAGTGGTTTGCCAATTAAGCTGCGGTTAACCACAGCTTCTGGGTGGTTAACAAACCGCACACTCCACATGCAGGGTTGTCGGTCGTTCGACTGTTTGTTCGGTAAAACGAACAACATTAGCATAATTCATTCGACAAGCTCTATTCAATAAAGTAGTGCAGGGAAAACACACGAACAACAGTCTCTCTCCAGTCCTGACCCAGAGTTTAACACAGGGGCCATAGTCACAAGGCAGGAGGCGGGCAAGCAGCCCCCTCCAAGAACTCATGGTAAACTCCCTTAATTGGGTGAGTTTGCCACAAGAGGTATTAGAGTCCTAGGATTTTAGTGCATGTTTAAGAGTGGATTTAGAAAAATGTTAATATCTAAGAAGTAAAAATTAAATTGAATGCACTGTATTAGTTTTTTCATGTTGTTATTATCAGAGACAAATCAGAATGTAATCACTCCAAATCGCATTCCTCCTATTTGTAATCAATTGATTTAATTTACAGTGTCGTTGTCTCCGTGGTGACTATAGAAGGTACAGATTGCAGGCTGCCGGAATTGGGACAGCTAGCTGACAAAACTCGAGGGAAGGTATGGAGCATGGGAATCAGATGAAATATATTTGATCAAGTGTAATTTTATAAATACTAAAATTCAGCAAAACTCTGATCTCTGATCTCAAACAAGCCTCCATTGCTCTGAGTCAGCAGTTTATTTATGTGCATATCTATCATTCTGTGCTGTGTATTTATTGTTATGTCAATATAGAAGGAATGCTCTGTTTGCTAGACTCGCTCCCTTTTTTCCATTTGTACAAATGTGGCTGCTTGCACAGCCTTCGCTGGAATAGACCTGTAGAGCTGACACACTGCCATCTAGTGGTAAAGATTGCAATTGCTGAAAACATCACTTACCTTTGGGGGGAGGGAGGTGTGTATGGGTCTTTGGGCAAACCATACAGTATATTTGCTAAAGCATATATAAACACTAACTAGTGTTGTTGATTATAGGTGAATATTGTACATCCCTTAAAGCTGGCTGATGAATTCCACTCCATAGTCAGTGAAGAATTAAACGCTACAGACGTGAAAGTAAAAGTCTATCTACCAAACTCCATGTAAGAAAGCAATTCTTCTAATAAAAAAAGTTACAGGTTTATTCACTAAGTGTGAATTATGGGTAATAAAAGTGAATTTAAAATTTAAGACCTACATAGTCAAACTAAAAACATAGTGGATCCCATTGTACAGTGATGTGGAATTTGTTGGCGCTTTATAAATATTATAAATAATAATTTGTCGAATTTTGTGTATTTTGGCTTAAAATATGAAAATTCACTTTGAAATACCCCCCAGCCCCCACCCCCCCCAAAAAATCACATATTAGAGAATAATACTTTCACAAGATTTAACTGCTGTTCACGGTCAGTGTGTCTCTTATACTTTGTGTTGAGCACTTGGCTTTCTCTGTTGATCGAGATGGTTTCTGTGTCTGTCGTTAGGCATTTTCTACATGAAGCCCATACTGAGTCCGTAATGGAGAAGATGATTGGTTGCTCCACGTCTGATACAATGTTAACCGCAGAATTCAACATCAAGCCACCAAAGATTCAGGGTTAGTAAAAGAAAATAATGTTTCTTTTAAGTGTGAATGCAATTTAGACTCATTGAAAGAAATTGACAGGATTATTCACTAATCAATTCAAAGAAGACATCAAATTTAAGGCCAGAGTAGTCAAACTGATAGCACAGTTGACTCTTTTAAAATCGGAACTTTGACCATAAATTTGAAATTCACTTTGAAATCTCACTTTAGTAAATATCCCTGAAATAAAAACACATGACTTAGGTTAAGATAGGTCTACAAAAGTGGTTACTTTTTTAATATTTCTGATACAAGCGCTACAAGAATTCCTGTTTACTATTGGCTCGGATTACTGTCTCACCACCATGCCTTCCTTTTTCCGTAAAGGCACGTTATATGAAGGGAATATCACTGATGGCTGTACTCACACCATAGCTGATTTAGAGATTTCTTCCTAGTTCAGCTATTTTCACCTTAAATTTGAGATTCACTTTGAATTCACCTTGAATCCTCACGTTGGTGAATAACCACGAGATTTTAAATGTTTTTAAAAACACTCACAGCTGTTTTGAATTAAGGATTGTAAAACATGTCATGCTAATCTACTACCCATGTATTTGCCTGGATTACAGAAGTACTACGCCAATCCCAGCTCCCAGTTCAAGTGCAATTAACATTTTCACTGCCGGATGGAAGGTGTGGAAATCGAATTTTGAGCCAGAGAAGGCCTGTGACTAATGACAGGTGAATACCGGTTCTGTTAAAATGTTTCTATATTTTATTTGTCTTTCATAACTCTAGAATACATTTTTTTTTCACCACTCATGCATAAGCATTATTATATGAACATGTAATCCTGTCCACTCCTGCCCTAAAGGGGCACACATACATATGTATGTTAAGTGTAATGTGTTGTTTAGGTCAGTAATTCTGTACACAGTCCCCAAGGCACAACAGGATTTAGGCACAGTTCTGTTACTTTGGGGAATACTGGCGAAACCTGCACCGTTGCTGTGCCTTGGGAACAGGTAGAGTACCACTGGGTTAGGTTAACATTGGTTATGTAGAAGTTATGTATTTGTTTATTTTGTTAATAAAAACAATAATTAGTTTCTGCTGACAATTTAATTTAAAATAAACTGCTTGTGGAACAAGCTTTTCCATCACATGTAAGAACTTTAAGTTTAGTATTATAGGAAATACAAAAATACTCACATTTAAATGGGAACAGTCACAATTCTGGAATTTACCACGTTGAATAAAACCTTAAAAATGACCGATAACACACGAAATACCGAGGCTCTGCCACGCCACGGACAACGGCCGCATCAAAACACTAGAGGCCATGACGGGAAATTCCAATCACTCATTCATGCTGCGATTCAGATACCGACAACTGAAAGGGTTCATACACGAAGCCGCTCAAAACAAGCACACTCTCAGGCCCCTAACAGCATTCGAAGAGATATGCATGGACCCAGACCCGACGGCTAGAAGCCTATCACTGCTCTATGAAATGATCATGCGGATGAGGAGACTGCCACCCCCAAGCTTCATGGGGAAATGGGAAACAGTTCTAGGCACCACATTTACACCCGACCAATGGGACAAAATATGCACCCTCTCACTTCACTGTGCACCGCCCAGCGGAACGCAAGAAACAGCATACACAATCCTAGCCCTCTGGTACCGCACACCACTCCATACACACCTCTACGACCCCACGAAAGATGACACATGTTGGAGATACACCACACACACGGGAACATACCTCCACATATGGTGGGAATGCCCGATCATCCAACCATACTGGTCAGCCATCCACACGATCATCAAAAGATTCACAGATGCCCCGCCACCCATGAACCCTGCAACATTCCTCATCCATCACACCACGACAAAAACATCGACCTATAAAAAATCTTTGACCATCCGGATACTTAACGTGGCCAAAAGTCTAATCCCTCTCTACTGGAAAAAACAATGCGCACCCCCCTTAGAGACGTGGTACCAACGTATGGAGGAGCTGAGAGCTCTAGAAGAGCTCTCCCTGCTGGCGGAGGGGAGGGCACAGACGTATATGACGATCTGGACGCACTGGATCCTGACTACGACCAGAGCAGACTTCCAAGACTTACTGACCTGACTGAAGACGCCTGAAGAGACAAAAGGTTAACAAGACCGGAGAACGAATACACAAACACGTAGAACAAATACAAAAAATAAATATAAAAACAAAATAACTCACACCCCTCCCCCACCCTCTTCCTCCCTCCCCGGGGGAACCCGCGGGCGGAGAGGCGACACAGCAGAGAGGATGGACGGACATAAGGATCCTGGGCGGATGGGCACCCCCTACGAAACGGGACACGAGCTAGGGGCACCTCACTAGATATTAGAACCACTACCCAGGCCAGACTAGCAGCAGAAAACCCCACTGACAACGAAGACCTTAGGTCTGAAACTGCAAGACATGAACATCGCCCTGACATTCCCCCGTGTAGTGGGAAACTACCCGCTTAGTGCCTAGATACAGGACAGGAATCACACCCGCCACAATGGGTGTCCCAGAATAGCTATCACAACCACACGTCAGGGGGAACGGCCCAGCTACGCACATGTTATGGGACCTGCGAGTCCGATTGCTGAAAGATATTGGGTGACTTGCACGTCACCACTGTTGTTTTTTTTTTGTAAATCTTTCTTTTATTATGGCATATGCGTTATGGGGTACAGAATAGAAAAAGGAGGTACATAGGGATAACACACATGAATGCTAACAAGATGGTTTGTGTTACACTCCTAAGAAAGACTGCCATATTTTTCTTTTTAAAACATGAATAAACACAGCGTTTCAGGTTAAGTTAAATGTCACAAAGTGAAATAACATTAAATAAAGTAAAAGAGTTACGTTTAGTAGGTATCATTATAACACACGTTAATGCTGACAAGGTGGTTTGTGTTTCACACTTAGGAAGGACTGCGATCCTTACTTGTTGAAACACAGAGAGACATAGCGTTACTGATTTAGTTAGGTGCAACGAACTAAAGTAGCATTAAATAGAGGAGATGAATGTCGCATAGTAGGTATCAATATCCTGACAACATAGCGCTAACTACATCTATGTGAAACACATGTGAAACAAAGGCAACGGCATTTTAGTGTAGGGGATCTATGCTTCACATCTTAGAATTGCAGCTCTCAGCAACAGTACAGGTTAGGGAACATGCTTTCGGCTAATAGTGGACCCATGCGTCCTGCCCTTACAACTAATACAATATGCATGGTTTACATTGTGAGTATAGCGTTGGCTGCGAGAAAGGTAGCGTTTAGAAGGTAGTGAGTAAAGGCATGTCGCATCATCTGGCACAGGTAAGGCATAGAGAGAAAATAAAGGGAAAAATGAAGAGAGAGTTAACCAGTACTGTGTGTCCATTTATCAGTCCCGCTCAGCCCATGCCGGTATGCGGCAGGTTGGTTACAGGAGTGGAAAGGTAGGTGTAGGTGTCGGAGCGGCCACTGCAGGGCGAGGGTCCCCTCCAGCCCCAGGCCCACTTCGAGGGTGGCATTGTCTGACCACTGGCTCGATGGCTCTGCGAGGTGGAGGCATTCCCATAACGGGTGCAGGTGGAGCCGATTTTCTGTCGCCGCCAGCGGCGGGCGTTCCTCCTACAGGGTGGTCGATGCTGTGGGGGAATTTTCCTCCCGGCACCCGGCCTGGGTGGGCTGCTTGTTTGCTCAGGCGTCTTGGGGTTAGTTGCTGTGCCCGGAGTTGAGCGCTTCGTCCCCGCGTTCGCCGCTCCAGTCTTGCGGCCTGGCTGCGTTTGTGGTCTCGCCTGTTTTCGCTCACTATGTGTTCGGTTGGTTCTGTCCGCCGCCGGCTGGGGTAGCTTGTTAGCCTTTGATGCTTGTAATTTTTGCCCCAGTTTGTACCAGAATCTGGCGAAAGCTGCGTCTATGCGCTGTTGGATGTCACTGTGATCCTCGATCTCAGCTAGGCGTTTAGATCCGTGTGGTTTTCTCCCCGCCGCCATCTTGGGTGCGCCATGCGTTTGGCTGCCCTGATTTTGCAGCGTGTGGAGTGACACGGTGTGCTCGCGGTTGCTATTCCAGTTGCTTGAATTGGACCGAGATATCCCCCATTGGTCCAGAGGGGGGGGGGGGGTAGGAGATGATTCTTTCGAGGGGTCCTTTTCCAGGTCAGTCAGCCTGGGGAGCGGCCGTCTCCCCGCTGCCCGATCTCCAGTAGGCCTCTGGGTGCTTGATTTGGTTTCCGGGGGGTTATAAGCTTGAATTTGGTATCGGGTGATAACCCAGGTGTCCCCGACATGCTAGGAGCTGTCCTGTGTGCGATTATGCTGTTTTTTGGGGGGGTTATCCCCGAAAAATGCAAAATGTAGCAGGAGCCGAGGTACAGCACAACCGCTCCGTCTGGATGCTAGGCTCCGCCCCCGTCACCACTGTTGTTATTCGAATCTACAGCAGGTTCGAGAAAGACTTGGAAAGTTTCATTAGCGGACCTGCGTGTCCATACTAACAACTGCATATAAAATTGAAAACCCTGAATAAAAGAAATTTACCTAAAAATGACCGATAACTTGTATAAACCTTTTTCTGCATGAGATAATAAGTTTTCTTCTAAATTCATATTGAAGATGTAGCAACACTGACAGCATAATCCAGGGCAAACACTGCAAATAAGAAGAAACAGACTCATTGTTTAATTTCTCCTCTTCTCTGGGTGCTTTCTCTATGCTGACCGTCAGGTGCAAAGGACAGAGCTTATAAAATTGGTCGATAGGGAGCAAAGATGGTGGCACCCAGTTGCAGGATATTGAGCTGGAAATGTCTAAATTTAATTCAGTTTTTCACAGCTGTGAAATATATTTGTTAAATATAGGGATGGGTAAACATTAAATCATGGGAAGTGACAGTGCCCCTATATTGTTAATGCATCATCTATACAATATATAAAATGTGGATCAACTCCAGCTTGAAGTATCTATTGGAGGCAGTTAATGTTAAAAGTTCTAAAATTTTATTTATTTTTTAATGTTCATTCTTCATTATTTTCCATGTGCTGCAGTTCTGCTGCCCTCGATTCCATTAATCTGAGTGTCCTGCAGATTCACACGGCTCAAATTAGTTCTCATCTGGCTATGGAAGGACGTGTGGATGAGGCAAGCAAAGTAGCTCTAGCCCTGAAAGCACTCATTGCCCAAGTTATGTAAGTACCCTACATGCGTCAGATTTATAACAATGGATTAAAATATATGGTCAGTAATTAATGGAATTGGAACTTCTGTTGATACAGAGTAACTGAGCACAACGTGGCTATATCTATTTATTGTAACAATGATGTCCTACTGAAAATTTCAAACTAATAATTTGAGTTAAACAAAACAACAACAACAAAAAACTAATACAAGCATTTGGAAGTAAATAAAATGCATATCACTGTAACCGCTAACGTTTTTTGTCGGTGAATCGTATAGAGGTGGACAAAGTTTGTCCTCAGATTTTTGCATTTTCATATTACGAATTCAGATTTATTCATATGTAAACATTTATTTTCATACACCTTATACGCACACAAACACTCACTCACCAATGCGTATACATATACTCCACATCCTTCTTGGGGTTGTAATTTCTGCTCCCTCGCCTCACCACTAGTGCCCATACCAGTAAGGGGCAGGAGAGGGAGATTTAATGAGTGTGTGTGACTGTTATTGTCTATGGGTGCATGCAGAGGGTTCAACCTTTATAACCTCTGCTACATGTCAAGATACAAACACTTTGCTTCATGCACAAAGACAACACACTTCAGTAGGACTGAGCCGTAGTGTGAATACCACCAAGACGTGAGCTCTGACGATTGAGATACCAGAATTCACAGAAAGGGCATTATGGCTAGACTTTCCAGGTGGGACCTTGGCCTTTTGAAGTATGAAAAACTGGGTGTGTTTACAGCAATTCCCAAGTCTGGAGCTTAGTGGACACAGACAGTATGTGGAAACCCATCAGTGTTTGTGGTGTCTGGATTGAGTCAGTGCTAGATTGCACTTTGATGTGTAACATTTTTCTCAAAGAGATGAGTGTAGCAGTTATGAAGATCTATAGGACACGCAATCTATGGATGGAATATTCATCTTGGCTGATGAATAATCCACCCACCATTTGCTGTGATTGGCAGCCCAAGACGCTCACAATGATTTGAGATCAATAATGGTATATGCATTTTTGACCCAAAAATGACTTTTTACCCCTTATATTTTGTACCTTTATATTTTTATTGTATATTTTATATACTTTAGTTACTGGTTTTTGGCAATAATATACCCCCCAAATGTCTATCTTTCATGGTCATTTACATTTACAGTGGAACTTATCCTTATGTTTTCTGACATGGAGATGTCCAAGGTAAAGGGGGTAGGCAGTATTTATCTGAACCCTTTATTGCTCTGCCATTTTTTTCATAACAGTCTTTAGCTCCAGGGGATTCCTCTGCTTGGTGCTGTCTCTTTGGAAGGTTTTGGGACTATGGGCATATGCAGCCCGATGTCACGGGCATCTTTAGTGCACCACATACAAACAGGTGGAAAGGAAGTTGCAGTAGAAGTGATTTATATAAACTACATAGATCTACAGACTGAGTGTTATAATGTCAACAAACCTTCATGAATAACTCAAAGGGGACAGTGCCACTTTAAGACTTTCCTATAAAATCAGGCTCAATTCACAAATATGTTGCACAACTACATTATTGCAAACAGAAACCCTATGGGGAGAGACTAGGCCAGTGTAGGGTTGTAAACCGGAACTCCCATGATTCTCATGCCTGAAACACTCCTCTCCCCCAGCCACCCTAAAGTTACATCAGATGGTACATTTCCCTGTAAGGAAGCCACATATAGGTGTTTTCTATATCAACATCAATTTATACGTTATAAAAAATTAAGGTTACAATACATAAAGCTCCAAACATTTCACAAAACTGACATATTTATGTATAGGTTCCAGAAATGTAACTAAATTAGTCTCACGTGTTTATTTTTTTGTCTCCAGGCAACATGAGAATTATGAGAACCAAGGAGAAGAGTATGATGAGTGGGAGAACTGTATGGCCCCAGTTTATGAAGATCTGCAGGGCTATGCGAAGGTATGTGGTCAGTCTACATACATAGCAAGCCCGTTCCTTTTTATCAGATGTGAAATATTTGAAACATTTCCTCCACATCTAAGTAACCCCCTTGTTATATGTTCCCAGCTTGCAGGACACTTGCAAATATCTCATTTTTATGGGCTGACCTTAATTGTGCTGTCAACAAGAGTGGTGAATTTACATTCTGCTGCCATGAAACCAGTTAACCAAAAAAAACAAAAAAAGACACCACATTCTGCTAGCCAGATATGTTGAATTTATATCTGTAGCGCATACAGCTAGTTGTATATGTAGTTTTAGGGTCTTACTATACAAAGTTAGAAAAACTGAGGACAGAAGCCACCATACAAAATGTCCTTAAATAAGAAATGTCAACTCTCCAACATTGGTTGATTGTTACTTTTTTCCATGTATTTGTTTGTAGAGAGACTCAAAGAAGAGCAGTGATGGGACACATACAGATGCTCCGGTTTTAAAAGTAAGTTCAAACCAGGCAAACAATTTACTCTATAGATAATGTGGTCTCGTCCTAGTGGTCCAACTTTTAAAACAGACCAGTACACATTTACGGCTTTATTTTCCAAACTACAAATTAACAAGCCTTGCTATTCAGGTAGTGCATATAGTTGTTTCAACCAACAGGTGGCGCTATACAGGCTCCATAGCCAAATCCATCTGGTTGCCAGCAAGCATCGGCAAGACAGGAAATTACACAAAACATTTAACCACATTATCCACACCCTGCACCTATAATGGGTACAGATGACTAAAACATAAGAACAAATCAGTAAAGTGTCCTTCTACCATCACACAGTATAGTTCAGGGCAAGTAAGGGGCTTCAGGACCAGGACCATAGTCGGTAGGCAGGCTAGCCTTCATGCTCCTCAAGGAGTTCATGGCAAAGGAGCGCTAGCCACACTGGATGTGACCAAAAGTAGAGAACTATAAAAGCAACTCATGATCTATAACAGTGGTTTTCATTTCCTACACTACCCCCTAACAGTCCAGGATTTAAAGATTGTCCAGTTGTGTGTAAGGTGGTTTTAGAAAAGGAAAAAAAAAACACTTCAGACACCACAGGGTAACTTGAGGACTGGGTTGGGAACCCCTGATCTAGAAGATGGGTGTCAAACCTTTTGGCTTCCCTGGGCCGCATTGAACGCAGAGGAATTGTCTTGGGCCACACATCAAATATATAATATAGACAATGTATATAAGTAATACAACTTTAAAAGCCCTTCTCTTAATTTTGATATTTTAGTTGTTTAGCAGATAACTTCCTTATTTGTTATTCTTATGGTGTGGTGGGGAAGACAATTTTTAATACCAAATATCTCTCTTGCTGGCAGAATTAGCAATATGCAAATCTACCTGAATATGCAAATTAACAAGCCTTGCTATTCAGGTAGTTCATATTGTTGTTACTACCAACAGAAGGCACTATACAGGCTCCATAGCCAAATCCATTTGGTTGGTAACAAGAATTAGCAGGACAGGAGAGCACACAAAACAATTAATAGTATACACACATTATAAACACACTGCATATATAATGGGCACAGGGTGACTTAGACATAAGAGCCATCCAGGGATCTAATTGAAATGTCCATCTTATGCTCCCAGTGATGGTGACTACTGTCACACAGGGCCGGATTAACATAGGGGCTGATGGAGCTGCAGCTCCAGGCCCAGGCCCATGGAATAGGCCCATTGGTTTTAAAAAAAAAAAAAAAAAATTTTTTTTTTTTTTACACACTACTCTTAGGGTTGCCAGGTATTTCTCATGTATTTCTTAGGGTTGCCAGGTATTTCTCAGAAGTATTTCTCAGGTATTTGAGGCTGCCTAGCCGGTGCCGGTATTGCAGTAATACCGGCAATACAAATGTCTGTCTCAGTATAAACTGTTTGTGTGGAGAGAGGCAGTGATAAGAAGTTACGGCATCTCCCTCCCTGCATCTCTCTACTCACTGATCCGCGGGGACCAGTTCTGCACAGAGAGTCCAGACAGCAGCTCCGAGACATGGGGACGCTGAGACATTGGGACACTGGGTAACATGGGGACCCTGAGCATGGACGTCCGCAGGAATTTTTCCGGGGGGATAGGGGGGACATAATTGTAATGACATCCATGCTTGGCCCCTTTTTGACAGTGTCATGAAAGGGAAGGAGCATAGTCATTTTCACATAAAGCCAGGGTGAATAGCGTTTTCACAACTATGGTGTCAGGAATATATGTTTGTATTCCTTACACTATAGTGTTCCTTTCATCAAATTACAGGAACATTCTGGTCACCATAACAACTTTATCTAAATGAAAATGATGTGATGCAAGGAGGCCCCTGGGTGCTCTTTCTTTGAAGGGGTTAAACCGCTCTCAAATGGTTTACCCCCAAAGGCTTCCTTCAGCTCCAGATCTCCAGGTCGCTCAGTGGTATTCAACTTCTGAAACAGAGTGTCAGGAAGTGCAGATTGACGTCAGGCATGGGTGCTGCAGATTGGCTAGAGTGGTCAGCTGACCCTCTAAGCCAATCGCTAGTTCCCGATTCATAAAAATGTTTTACGTTTTTATGAATGGGGAGCTACTGATTGGCTTAGAGTGCTACCTGACCCATCTAGCCAATCAGCGGCACCCCTACCCAGCGGCCCTCTGTGTTTCCTGACACTCAATAAATAAAAGTGAACACATTAACACTGATATTGTTTGTTTTTACCTGGGGAGATGAGAAGGTCCAAAGTTTCCCTGCCAGGCCCAGGTACCAACGCCTAATGATGTGGTGTCCAGAATGAAGTGCTCCAATCTCATTTTCTTCTCCTTCATTTGACACAGTCTTCTTTGCCTTCTGAGGCTCCTTCTGCTCCTTTACCTTTCTGCTACTTTCTGCTTATTTTGCGCCCTTCTGCTCTCTTTCTGATCCCTTTCTGCTCCTTGATGGCCCTTCCTGCTTCTTGATGGCCCTTCCTGCTTCTTGCATACCCTTCCTGCTTCTTACTGCCCTTCCTGCTTCTTTCTGCCCCTTCCAGCTTCTTGCAGCCCCTTGCTGATCCTTTCTGTTCCTTCTGATTCTTCCTGCCCCTTCCTGCTCCTTGCTGCCCCTTCCTGCTCCTTGCAGACCCTCCCTGCTCCCTCTTCCTACTCCTTGCTGCCTCTTCCTACTCCTTGCTGCCCCTTCCTGCTCCTTGCTGCCCCTTCCTGCTCCTTGCTGCCCCTTCCTGCTCCTTGCTGCCCCTTCCTGCTCCTTGCTGTCCCTTCCTGCTCCTTGCTGCCCCTTCCTGCTCCTTGCTGCCCCTTCCTGCTCCTTGCTGCCTCTTCCTACTCCTTGCTGCCTCTTCCTACTCCTTGCTGACCCCTCCTGCCTCTTGCAGACCCTTTCTGCTCCTTGCTGCCCCCTCCTGCTCCTTGCTGCTCCTTCTACTTTACCCTCCTGTTCCTTGAAAACCTTTCGACCCCTTCCTGCTTCTTGCTGCCCCTTTCTATTCCTTGCTGGCCCCTCCTGCCCCTTGCAGAACCTTTCTGCTCCTTCTACTTTACCTTCCTCTATGCGGTCTCCCCCACCCCCCATCCCTCACTTACCTGCTCTGTAGGCTGCCTCTGTGCTGCTCCCCTGCGGTTTCAGTCATGAGAGAGAGGCAGGGATAAGCTGTAGCTTCCTGCCTTTCTCCATTCACCTACTGGCCAGCGCTGGTATTGCACTGTATTCTCACACTAAAACGAAAAATAGCAGCACAAGCTGAAAAATCCGGGGGGGCCAAGTACCCCCTTTACCCCCCCATTCGGATGCCCATGACCCTGAGACACTAGGGACACAGTGGCCCCATGTCTCCCAGTGGCCCCTAGTCTGTGTCCCCATGTCTCCCAGCCACTGTCCCTAGTGTCTCAGTGTCCCCATGTCTCCCAGTGTCCCCATGTCTCTAAGTGTCCCCTAGTGTCCTAGTGACATCAGGACACATGGAGACATGAGACCACAGACTCAAAGGGACACTGGGAGACATGGGGATACAAACACTAGGGGACACTGGGCGACATGGGGACACTGAGAGGCATGGAGACACAGGGAGACATGGGGACACTGGGCGACTGAGACATAGGAGACATGGCAGTGTTCCCATGTCTCCCAGCCAGTGTCCCTAGTATCTCAGTATCGCCATGTGTCCCTGGTGTCTCTCAGTGTCTGTAGTGTGCCAGTGTCCCTAGTGTCTCAGTGTTCCCTAGACTCCCAAAGTCCCCTAGTCTCCCAATGTCTATGTGTCCCCATGTCTCCTAGTGTCTCAGTGTCCCCTAGTATAAAAGAAAAAATCTCAGGCACTCAATGTGATAGATTTAGGCAGGTTTATTGGACACCGCAACGTTTCGACCTGTACCCAGGTCTTTATCAAGTCTCCAATGTCCCCTATGTATCAGTGTCCCCTATGTATCAGTGTCTCAGTGCCCCATGTCTCTCAGTGCCCATAGTGTCTCTGTGCCCGTGGTGTCTCTGTGCCCGTAGTGTCTCAGTGTCCCCTAGTATAAAAGAAAAAAATCTCAGGCACTCACTGTGATAGCTTTAAGCAGGTTTATTGGACACCACAACATTTTGACCTGTACCCAGGTTTTTATCAAGTCTCCAGTGTCCCCTATATATCACAGTATTTCAGTGCCCCATGTCTCCCTGTGTCCCCTCGTGTCTGTCACCCAGTGTCCCCAAGAGTCTCAGATTTCCCAGGTCTCCCAGTGTTCCCTAGTATCTGTGTCCCCATGTCTCCCAGTGTCCCAATGTCTCTCAATGTCCCCTAGTGACATGGGGACACTGGGAGACATGAGGACACAAACACTAAGGGACTGGGAGACATAGGGACACAGACATTCCCCCTTTTTGTGTATGTTCGCCCTTTCGGACCTTCTGGTTATGTGATTTGTGTCAGTAGCCCACCCTTTTACCGCATCCATAGACTTCCTGCTTTACTGGACACTGCTGTTAGGGGGTATGGGTTTACTTGAAAGATGAAAGCATGAGATTAGCAAAGGGTATGTGTTTTCTCATAGTTGCATCCTATGAGTTTCCCTACAGCATCATCTCCATCAGATACATGACGCTTAGGAGGTAGGACTGTTTTAGTGTTTTTGGTCAATAAGATTTTGTAATTAGGCCCATCATAATTATCAGCACCAGGCCCACTGGGCTCTTAATCCGGCCCTGCTGTCACAGATACCAAATAAAGTAGCTATCTACTAAACACATTCACATGTATATGCATACATAACCACAGATACACACACACAATCACAGATTTATACACACATTCCCATACATACACACATACAATCACATATGTACACACACGGACATACACACACAATCACAGACCCACACACATACAATCACAGACACACACAAAATCAGACCTATACACAATCACATACATACAAACACAATCACAAGTAACACACATATGTCTATGATTGTCTGTCACAATCGCAGACATATCCACATATCCCTCCCCACCCCCACACACAATCACTGACAAAACATACACAAAAATCAAATACACACACATTTAGGGCTAAAGAGGTCCACCTTGCTCTGGGAGGGCTGGAATGGATCCTCTGTCCCTAGTGGGTAGCGGTTGCTGCTGCTGCCAATGCCGGCATGACGTCATATGTCAGCAGCTGGCTCACTACAGGGCACATGAGGTAGCTGTCCAGGAGGAGCACAGAATGTAAAGGACTCCTTGTCTTCTCCGCACTGCTAGCAGTACCAGGCTGTGGGTTGGACACACCTGAAATAGAATATGTATAAGTGCAAACTGCAACAGTCCATTTGTCAACAAATTCTACAATTCTTTACATGTTTGAATTAAAGTACTGATCTAGTTTTTCCTTCCTAGACATTTTCTGATGAAATGGCAAATATGATGTTCCACTTGAAGTCAGCCAAGAAGAAAATGCTGCAGAAGCTGAAGCATCAAGCCGCGAATTGACAAGCCTGTATATTCTGAGAAAGTAATTCTCTCATCTGGAGAACATTCTAGAAGGCAGCAGCCACCACAGGAGCTTTTGGAAGAACGGTGTGTGAAAAAAACATTAACACATCTGGAATTTTAGTTCTCATTCTGAGAAGAAAAATAAAAGATTTTGGTGAGGTTGCCTTACTGCTGTTCTGTGCACAATAGACTATGGCCAGTATACAAATCAGATGTTCGACTCCAACTGTGTGACCGTGCACACATGCAAAATAAAATCATGTTTTCTATAGCGGTCCAGTTACACTGTAACCGTCCTACAGCTCCAGAATGCTGTGTACATCCTGTTTAGCAACTGTATAGTGATGCATAGAGTGTGTGGTTGGAGTAGGAGAAAGCCATCTTAAACTTACTACTTAATGGCAGGTGCTTGTATCCATTATCAGGGTAGGTTACCAATTCCTTTTTCATACAACACATTCACAATTTAACTTTTTATAGTATAGAGCAGTGGTTCCCAACCCAAACCTCAAGTACCCACTAACAGTCCAGGATTTAGGTATTACTCAGTTGTGTCCAAGATGTTTTAATAAAGAAGAAAAAATAACACTTTAGACACAACAGGGTAATCCCTAAATCCTGGACTGATAGGGGGTACTTGAGGACTGGGTCGGGCACCCCTGGTATAGAGCATTGTTTTTATATCCATGTATATGGCGTCAACACTCTGCAAATAGACCGAAGATTCACCCCTATTTCTGTCATATCAGGTTAATTTGTACAAACGTCTATATAAAAGGTAGTTTAACCAAAATGTATATACCAGAGAGAAAATTTAGTTTTTACAGTCTACAGACATACCTGGGTCTGATTTGTTCCTCATGATGTTATGCATTGTCATTGTGATAAATTTGTATTGCATTTCATAACCACGTGCCTACCCATTCCTGTATATTTCATCTGACTTTTGTGTTTCCATCTATACACCTTTGAGTTTTTGAATGTTGTAGCCCCAAAATTAAGAGGGACTTCGCCCATTAAGTAGAGACAATTGTCCACATTCTGAGCCAAGACCAAACCTAGAATGTGAGCAATGTTCATTCAACCATAATTTACCTCTTTCATATTAAGTGTACCCACACTTATATAATTTTGTTTAAGAGAAATATGGATTTCATTTCACATCATATTCATATGAATAAAATCTAAGACAAGTATGAGAAATTAAGTGTCATTTTCCAAGTTCAGCATGTCAATTTTTACTGCCAAAAACTAAAAACAATTGTATCCAGTAATGTTCAACCAGTACAATACCACCCATGTATAGGTTTTCAAGGGTTTTGGACTTTGTATGGGCCAAATATGACAATTTGACAGATTGATTTTCCGGGCCTATGCTGCCTTTGAGGCATTATGGAAGCCCAGGAAACTAAGTTACCATCATGGCAAACCATTTGCAAAAGTAGACAACCCATGTTATTCCAAATGGGGTATGTTGAGCCTTTAGTAGCCCCAAAACGTGGACAAATGTAGTGTTCATATTTTGGTGCATTGCTCACTCAAAAACTGCAATTTCATTGGTGATATGCTTATGTCTTACTGCTCTAAACACTCATTTTTATTCAGGGATTTCCTCATAAGTACACTGTGCAGGTCTTATAGGATTTTGGAAAGCAACTCAAATTTCCCATGTATAAAGACTGAAATGGGCATGCCCCATGTTTTGCCCAAACTGATTTCCTGGGTCTATTTCACCTCTGAGACAATATGGTAGCTTGGGTAATAAACTTTCAAATACAGCACACCAGTTTCAAAAGTATACAACCCAGAGTATTCCAATGGTAAATTTTAAGTTTAGTCTTGCTACTATCAAAATAAATGCAGGCCACATTTAGTGGTTGTAATTGTCTTCCCACCCCCAAATTCCATGTTTACAGAAAATTGTAGAATTCTTAAGTGTTTGTGGAATAAAGCCTTCTTGTTTGTTGAATATAACCATGACCCCATAGGGTTTTAGGGTAAAATATTGTATGCCCATTGTAATGGATCGCCTGGCACCCCGACTGGGTACCTCCGTTAAAGGATGCTCCTAGCGTTTCCTGAGGACTCCAAGCACTCTGGCAGACACCACAATCACCGAACCGAATAAGCATATAAATCCTCTCAAGCATATGAATGCTATAGACAGTTGAATAGGAAACCATATGAATAGGTTTACACTCCTAGCAGTCAAACTGGAACAGCATACAATAAATCCTGCCCCAAGAATGAGACGACACTTCACTTTGAGGTTTAAAACAGGAACTCCCTGTCCTGGCCCATACAGCCTCTTTTATTCCCAATCCCCAAACACAGTACAGCCCACAGGGTTTTACAGAACAACCAATCAATCCGTACAATACACACAGGCACTCCCACACAAAATCCTCCCCTCTGCCTGTGATATGATTACTGAACACAATGGTTAATCTCATTATCACAGGCAGAGGAATACAGTTTTTACACAATATTTCTAACTTCTAAAATATACATGTCACAAACATAAAACATACATTTTCATAATCAATCCATTCAGTGGAACAACATATTAAAAAATGGCAAGAATCAGACCAGGGGTTCAAAAGTCAGCAAAAGTATTTTTAAAACCCACTGCCAGCATGGCTTTCTGGCCCAAACCAGTTTCACAAGAGTCTGGCAGTGTCCCTGGGACAACACCCTGCTGGAGAACAATGGATCCAGGGGAGGGGAAGAGGACGTGTCCAAAAAGTTTCAGTATTTTCCTTCACTGTTGTTAAAAGGTCAGCACAGTACAATAAAGTACAATATGTCCAAATGCAGTTCTTTAAAGGGTCCCATCTTCCCAGGACCATAATCACTGGGCAGGAGGCGAGCAAGCAGTCCCCTCCAGGAAACTGGGGCAGACTCTGGTGCAGGGTCCAGTCCGCTACACCCATTTTAAACTTGAAAATGTAATGTTATTTTCTAGGCCTATATCACTTTTGAGGCAATATGGCAGCCCCACAATGTCAGTTTTAAAAGTTATCAACCCAGGTTATTCTGAGTTTATTGTAGTCACTTTCATATCTGAGCATAAGCGGAAGACATAGAAATCAGAGTAATCAGGACAAACTGAGATTAGGAACCCAGAGGATGATGAGTCGTGTACAGAGTGTTCTGAAATTCTACTTTTTTTATTCAAAGCACCATGGTTTCTCCATTTGTGCATTGCTTCTGTGGACTGACATCACGATCATCATGAGATGTGGGCAACATGTACACATCTGTCAGAGTACCCGAGGGCCAGCCCTTCATCGTGCAGGGCATTTTGCCAGCTTCTCGAGGAACGTTTTCTGGTTCTTCCACAGGCTAAGGTATCATACTTTATGCTAGTATAAGTTCTGGCGACAGGTGATCTCTTCATTAAAGGGAGGAGGTAATCCCATACAATTTTTGCTCATCACCACAGAACCAGGGCAGCCTGGTGGCTTTTGTTCCTGACCCCCCTCCATAAATGTAAAAAAGTGCTCAATTTAACATTTCATTCTGTTAAGCCCACTTAGATGAAATGTAATTCTTGGAAAGCAATTTTACCTTGAATTTCAAAAGGATTTTTTCACGGCAGAGGTTTTAGTCAGGGATGTAAAATTCAGTATTTATTTTTTGACAGGTCCCTTTCTAGGGGCACTGAAGGTTACTAAAATGAGGGAAACTGAGTTAATACTCTTCATAAGCCCTGGAAGAAATAGGAGTAGCAAGGAGGGGAGGGGATGCATATTCCAGTACCTCCCACAAATTCCATAATTCATGTCAGCACCCAGAACCTCTTTTCAATTTGGTGCCACATACTTTCAGCTATAGATATTGACTGGCATACAAATTAATTTGTGCAGCCAAAAGATAAAATATGCCATCCTTCATGAGTAGGTCAAAGTAATTTTATAGCTTATAAAGATCAACTCTAGTTGTTATTCCAGGAGCTTTTCAAAAGTTGATATTTTAGGAGCACCCAGCAAGACGTTCTGAGTGCCTCCTGAGATTGTGTTATGGTGGGAGCACTGTCAACAGGAGGCTCGATTAGGGGTTCTGATGCAATGTGTCATGCTCAGATATGTTATGAGTTCTGCCAATGGGCAGAAGTGGTCTGGGTGCCTGGAGTGTCCCTTTAAATTCATTTTTTTTGCAGTTACAGTTTGTAATACTGTTACATTATCTTTTTACCTTTCACCCTCAGATCAAAGTGAGGGAAGAATCATAGAAAGAGGTAACTGCCCATGTTACATTGCATTGACTGACATTGTATTGAGATTCTAATCTCACCAAGGGGATAGTCACTGGGAGGACAAAAGGATTAGGACTTCTCATTACACCCCCCAAACATCCTGAAAGCCCATGCTTTTCAGAACACATCTGAGTTAAAGCCCACTATAGAGATTAGTGATCTGGAATCCTCCCTGACCAAGTAGCCAAAGTTTTACAACTTACCTGAGCTCTGCCAGGCTCCTGCCATGCAGGCCCAGCTCATTGACAGTGTCAGGTAAGGGCCACCAGCCTTTGATCCTAGCCCTGCACCAGTGCCCCTTATCTCATTGCAGGAGCTTCTCACTGCAGTGGATGCAGGTGCCCAGTGAACCCTGGTAAGTTGCCAAAACGGTTCTGAAACCATCACATTTGTTAATAGTCATGTCTGAAGGCGGTGTAGTCTGCTGTGCGGAAGACTTGTTAAAAACCACTAGTGGTGCCCATCATAACACATCTTATTCTAGTCCACTTTAAGTTTTAGTACTCAACCTGGCAGTTAGATCTAAAGACAAAAATGTTTACTAGAGAGAAAAATGTAGACAATGTCATATCAATGTCAGTTGAATAGCTTTATTTTGTGTAAAGTTGATACATTTTACATTATGAAGTCTACAGTAACATATGAATTATGTTAGAACCAATGGCAAATGGACAGGCTTAATTACTGTCCTCCCCCAAGGTAAGTTTGTCGAAGAGATACTCTCCCATGCCCACTTCCGTTGCCTTGACACGTTTCAAGTTAGTGAAGTGGTCGCCTAGTTTCTTAATCAACTTTGTCTCTTTATGCAAGTATTTAGATTCCAAGAAGTCACACATCTGAAGGACAAGAAAACAAAATTACAAACCGCTATAAAGCCCAGACAAATTTAAAATTATTGCACAATAATAGTTTAATACCCATGTTGTCAAGTGTGGACTGATTGTTCTCAGATTGCCATTGGACAAGTTTAACAGCAATCTATAGTTTAAATCCACAGTACTCACGTGAGGGTCAGTGTGGGTTCTTGCAGTTGTGTGTAGTTCTAGTAAGGCATTGTTCACACTTTTCTCAAGATTCAGAGCAGATTCCATGGCATGGGTTCCATTCTGCCATTCGTCAGCATCTGGTTTCTACAATCCAGAAAGCCTTGTTACAAGATAACTGCGTATGACTATTTTACAGAAATTAATACACAGCAACATCTTCAGTGAAAGATTGCAGAGAACCTGGGTGTAGGGAGTGTTAGAGTGCCAGCATAAAAAATATATAATAATGAATGGAATGTTCACCAAAAGATTTAGATCATGTCATTTAGAGTCAAGACCCCAGCACTGAGGGAGATCCGTTTTCTATCAATATTTCTGGTACATCAATTCCTATTGTCCAGTTTCTATGGACACAAACTGAACAAGGGGACGTTTGCTACATATGGATAATTTTATGAAATCAGAATAGAATTGCAGTTAGCAAATAAGCCATAACACATGAACTTGCAGGAAAGACCTTGTTTGCGCCAACAAATATTGCTCCATGCATACCATACAGGTACAGTTGCAACAAGCCAGGTTTTGCATAAAAGAGTAGACATTAGGAATGACAACTGCATAGTGCTGGCACGCACAAGTTATCTGGGCAGTCTGCAATAGCCCAATTCCAATGCACATTTACATAGTTTTGTTTTTTTTTACTATGTTGCTTTCAGTTAGGTGAACCCTTACATACTAAATCCTCACTGGGGGACACTGTGTAAAGCAGATTAATACTATAGCCATTGCTATGGCCCAAGTGCAGTGCTTAATTTTGTGTGTTAGTAAACCATGTGTGCAGATCTCCTCTCAGGAGAAAGACTGTCCTGAATCCTTAACAGATGGCATTTATGTTAGCTCAATTACCAGATGTGGTACCAAGGGGGAAGGAGTATATAGCACTTATATAAAAAAATACCACTATGGAAATCCTATGAGCCAGTCTGTCTAATGACAGACTCCACATTTAACTATTTTAGCACTACTACACAACATGTAGCAATGGTTTCTATATAGCTCAGAAAATGTTATTCCAGGAACACCGACCTTTTGGCAAGGCCACATGGCTGCCCATAGACTCATCTTCCTTCAGCCTGTTCCCTTACTATCTAGACAGTGTCTCTTGCCACCTATGTCATCATCTGATTACAGAGTGATCGCTAGCTGTACCGGAATGGCCACATTACACCAACTAAAATGCCTGACTACACTTCCCTGGCTGTCCATGTTGCAGAGTACTATGGGTGTGTACACTGCACAAGTCCTGCTTTCATACCAAAGAGCAGCAGTTTGAATCATCTCCCTCATTGCTAATGAGGGCCAACCTCATCTAGTGAGGTCACCACAGTAACCAAATTCCAGGAATACACTTTGGGCCGGAGCTTCCAAGCAGAGTATTTAAGGGGTTTACATTTTAGCATTATGTATTAGAGAGACATTCCAAGCATCAAAACCACTACAGCCTGCTGGAGTACTCTGGTCCAGCTCCCCAGTAATGGGGTAAGCCATTAAGCAACACTTTGCCACCATACCTGGGTCCCTGACAGTGTCTAGTGCTTCCAACAGTTTAGGAATGTTCTTCCAACTCCTGCACAAGCCAGAAGCTGTGGCGGTTGACGTTAGTTGTCAGAGCTTCCGCCGACCACTCAGCCAATGAACACTGCACAGAATTGATATTAGCCAGGGACTCGTTCTGGGCTGGATTATGACACCCCTATGACCCTGCCAAAGGTGGAGTTTCAAATCAAAAGTCCAGGACCACAAAAAAAACCCACTGAAATAGTCATGGTGCTTGGAATAACCCTTTTAGAAAATATTGTCAACACCAATTGACCAGGTTGTTGTGCTCTAGAATGAAGTATGCAATTAGATATTTAGACTTGTTCCAGTCCATAGTACCTTGATATCTTGGAGTACAATCCTTCCTCCACGCATGTTTTGGTACTTGAGAAATTCTTCAACTTCCTCTTGCTTCTGCTCATACAGCTCATGGAAAAACTTGGAAAATTTGGCTAGTGCAACATCATCACGATCAAAGTAGAATTGCTGAAGCAACAAAATCAGATTACAAGTGCATAGTCACCAATTTATTAGAAGAGGTCATCTACGTAATGTCACTTTATTAACAAGATGTTCTGTAAACACAAATTGCATGATGCACAGCAAGACTAGAAGGATGCTTTTAAAATCGATTCAGCTTAAAGCAGCACTGTCACCGTCTGGGGACTTGTGACAGAGGGGACCCTAGGTGAGTTTAGTTTACCTGAACCAGTCCCTCGTGGGAGCCACCATCTTCTTCAGCAGGCTCTCTTCTACTGCTGGCGTGAGTACAGCATTGAGGTCTATGGAGTGTCCTGAGATTGCAGGATCTTCCATAGACCGAGCCAATTTCCTGCAGCAGTCACTAGGGATAGGTGCAGTATGGACAAACGGCAGTAGCTCCACCCTGTGTCTAGAAGTGTCAGGTGTAGAAAACTACTGAAAAAGTAGATCCTACTTTGTCTCAGTATCTTTTGAAATTCAGTGAAATTCCAGACAGTCAATGTGTGTATTTCATACAATGCAAATTTTGCAAGTATTGTGAGACAGTGCGGCTTTAAACATGCTTAACCATATGTATATCAATGCTAAGTGTTTAGTTGCACTGAAGGTGCACACACCATTTCACCAAATACCAGATTTTTGATCCAGGTGTAGATGAGTGGTCACATATTTACTAAAGCCAAATAAATTTACATCTGCTTTCCCATCCCACTCATATACAAAGTATAGGATTTGGAATATTGACAAAGCACCGGTTTTCACAAGATTCAGAATGATACACAACATTTTTATGCAAGATAGTCAGGAGGGGAGAAGAGAGTGCCAAGGGAGGGAGAGGAGGGGAGAAGAGAAGAGAGTGCCAAGGGAGGGAGAGGAGGGGAGAAGAGAAGAGAGTGCCAAGGGAGGGAGAGGAGGGGAGAAGAGAAGAGAGTGCCAAGGGAGGGAGAGGAGGGGAGAAGAGAAGAGAGTGCCAAGGGAGGGAGAGGAGGGGAGAAGAGAAGAGAGTGCCAAGGGAGGGAGAGGAGGGGAGAAGAGAAGAGAGTGCCAAGGGAGGGAGAGGAGGGGAGAAGAGAGTGCCAAGGGAGGGAGAGGAGGGGAGAAGAGAGTGCCAAGGGAGGGAGAGGAGGGGAGAAGAGAGTGCCAAGGGAGGGAGAGGAGGGGAGAAGAGAGTGCCAAGGGAGGGAGAGGAGGGGAGAAGAGAGTGCCAAGGGAGGGAGAGGAGGGGAGAAGAGAGTGCCAAGGGAGGGAGAGGAGGGGAGAAGAGAGTGCCAAGGGAGGGAGAGGAGGGGAGAAGAGAGTGCCAAGGGAGGGAGAGGAGGGGAGAAGAGAGTGCCAAGGGAGGGAGAGGAGAGATTGACATCCATCACACACAATGCACCCCTTACACACAGAAAAACACAATGCATTACAATTGGACACACACAAGCAATGCAACCCTTACACACAATGCACTCCGTACATACACAGAAACACACCTTGCCGCCCTTACACATATCAGGACATCCCCTAGACACTCTGCCCCCTGTGAACAATTGGTGGAACATGAAGGTGGACCCTGGTACCCAGACCTTGAGCTGTGTAAAGGGCCCCCCCAAAAAAGGAGCTGCTTCCCGTTCTCCCAGAACATTGATTTTTGTGACCACAGTTACAAACAGCCTCCAGAGAGCCTGTTCTACACCAGACTGCAGCTAGAGCCCATCATCCGCATCTTTTTGTAAGTAGGCAATCTAGCATATTATTCGTGGCACTAATCTCTAATTTACCTCACATTAAAGAAACACTATAGTCCCCAGAACCACTGCAGCTTAATGTAGTGGTTATGGTGTCTATAGCCTGTCCCTGCAGGCCTTTTAATGTAAACACGGCGGCACTCCAGCACTGGCGTTCGTTAACGTTAGCTAACATGGCAGATCATATGGATGGGGCATTGTGATGTCACATGGGGGGGCGGCAAACGTAACTTTTGCCTAGGTCGGCAAAAATCCTTGCACCGGCCCTGGCCAGGTGTGATGTGACTACACGGCGCTCAGTCTGACACTGCGCCTGCCGGACGTCCAGAGGTCCCCCTGCTATGTCAGGTAAAAGGGGGGACAAAAGGTAGAAAAATAATTGGAAGGGTTTAGGGGGGCTACTAATATGGATGGGGAGGGGTAGGTAGAAAAATTGTTGGAAAGCGTTAGGGGGGCTACTAATAAGGAGAGGGGGAGAGGGGTAGGTAGAAAAATTGGAAGGGGTAGGGGGGTTAACATGCGTGGAAGGGGTAGGGGGTTAACATGCGTGGAAGGGGTAGGGGGTTAACATGCGTGGAAGGGGTAGGGGGTTAACATGCGTGGAAGGGGTAGGGGGGTTAACATGCGTGGAAGGGGTAGGGGGGTTAACTAATATAAATGGAAGGGGTAGAGACGGGTAGTAAAATGTATGGAATGCACTTCTGAAAGTGTCACTGAATTGCAGTTAGGAAATGTGGTCACCCTAAGTCAGGGGCAGTATTACACAACATGTATATGTATAAAAAAAATATATAAAGAGTAATCTGTAAAGTACAAAATGTTTGTGTCATATGTCGTGCTAAAAATTAAGCTAGGAATGTGCATATTTTTTAAAATAATTTTTAGAATGATACAGGCATTTTATTTCTTACATTTGTGATGATTCTTTTCCCCCCCCCTCTATATTCAAGAGACACTATAGTCACCAGAACCACAACAGCTAAACGTAGTAGTTCTGGTGTCTATAGCATGTCTTTGCAGGCTTTTTAATGTAAGCACTGCCATTTCGTAAAAAGGCAGTATTTACATTACTGCTGAGGAATAACTCTAGTGGACACTCAGATGGCCACTAGAGGTGCTTCCTAGTTGAGACATGAATGCCGCCCTATGAAGTATCTGCACATGTGCAGCAAAGCTGCGCATGCGCACCAGAGAGCAATGACGCTTCTGAATAGAAGCGTTTTATTGTTCCCTGCTCGCACCCTCCTATTTCGTCATTTTGACGAAGTAGGGGGCACGGCATCCGGAGGATCCTGGCGCTTTTCCCGGGTAAGTAAAACCCCTTCCCTGTAGTGACCCTTTAATGTTATTATTTAATCATTTATATAGCAACTGCAAATTCAGTAGTGCTGTACAATGGGATAAACAACTCCTAGTTTACAGAATAAGAATATACCCGGTGAGTAAAAATGCTATCCCCCAGATTTTTTGGGGTTCCTACACGTGTGTAGTATCCATCTCTAAAGTCAATGATACTCCCATATTACCATGAGGGAGGCATTTCATCTCCTTGGGGCAGGGTAGATCTGCTAGGATATCCACATCCCATGGGGAACAGACAGATCACTACCCATGCTGCCCTCCATGTATTTTTTTTTTTTTAAATCCAATCCAGCAGATGTGGGGGGTGGGGGGGAGAAGTTTGTCCAAATAGTGCCTGGTCCATCGTGAGATGACCAGATTGAGCGCTGAGAGACAAGCTATCCAAGGATATAGGACTTGTGGGGTTTAGTACTGTGTGCATTTTCAGGGTTCTTGATAAATACAGGAAAATCAAAAAGTCCTGGGAAATAGCACCTCTTTACCAGGGTCAACAATTTCTCTGTCCAGGAAATCATGCTTTCAGACCTTGATGGGAATTGTGAGGTAGCCTACTAAAGTAACAGGATGCATGAGCATTTCCCTGGTGTATGTGCTGCTCTCCGCTTTGAGACTCCATGCACCTGAATGAACCCAAAGAGCAGCCATTTGAGTGTGCACTAGGTTTTCACACAGGTTGGAGGCATGTATACAGTGGAGAAACCAAGTCTGCATATTAAACCACAACCTCAGAGCACCAAGGACCCTATTCTACAGAGATAAGCAGACCAAGAGGGAGACTGAAATGTGTGGGGCTCACTGTAGCATGGTGTACTGGAGCTGCTTAATTGTACTGAGATATGAAGTTACAGCACCATACTTCATATTGTGTAAGAGCCAATAAAACATTACACTGCTTATTGCCAACACAAAACCAGTTATAACCAAGGAACACCCTAGTCTGCCTCATTCAGGTCCCTACCTGCCCTTTTGGATCAGCACATCACTGTGCCAACTACCATGTTTATAAGCAAAAATCAGGTGAAAGAAAATAAAACTGCTATAAAGCAACACTACTATCTACCAACATTCCAAATGGATCAAAGTGACACTTGTTAGCTGTGGAGTGGGTGTAGCCAGGGGCTAGTCTGTGCACTATAGCCACTAAACAGCTTTGATATTTTAAAGGCATTGCATATATAAAATTACATGTTTTACATACTTTATAACCACACATGTTGGAAGTTACAGACAAGAATTACAATAAGAGACACTCACCAGTGACAGGTAGACATAAGAGGCTTTCAACTCCAAGTTAACAATGCGGTTAATAGCAGCCTCACTTTCCAATTGATAGTTCTGCCGGATTTGGGAGGTCATTGCTGCAAGATCTTAAATTTCTCACCAATAAATTAACAATACTGGCAATGTAGAACAATACACACACCAAAAAAATCACAGCTCTGTCCAAACACTGTTGTCCCAAGAACTGCCTACTAGCTTCAACACTGAGGGGGAGTCTTGTTTTATATCTGCAATTAGCGTGTACATCACCTGCCTAATGATCTCTCACCTAGACAAATAGTTACTCTAATGGTTGAACACCTCATTATCTCAATCTGAGAGGAAACAGACATTTAAATGTTTCCATGGAGTTGTTTTTTTTTTTTGGTTTTTTTTTTATTTAGCTTTTAAACTTGTAACCCATTGAAATGTGTGTATATATAATCACAATGTTTTAAACATTAAGACGACTTCTCAAACTGGATTTTATCAGGTTTATTCATATAAATGTGAATTGTTAGAACTGCAAAGTGAATTAAAAATTGTCTTTAAAATGTATAAAATAAATCCAAATGCCAACTGGGGAGGAGTGGACATCGCTGCTGGAGCAAATTTGGAGTTAAACTGCTTGAGGTAAGAATGCCTCCAGGGGCCTCCTGGCGCCATGTCAAATTTTTTTAGATGAAGTTGTTTTGGTGCCTGGAGTGTCCCTTTAACCCCCTAAGGACACATGACATGTGTGATATGTAGAGATGTCCCGAATAGTTCGCTGGCGAATATTTCCTGGCGAACATAGCTTGTTTGCGTTCGCCACGGCGGGCGAGCATATGCGATGTTCGGTCCGCCCCCTATTCGTCATCATTGAGTAAACTTTGACCCTGTACTTCACAGTCAGCAGACACATTCCAGCCAATCAGCAGCAGACCCTCCCTCCCAGACCCTCCCACCTCCTGGACAGCATCCATTTTAGATTCATTCGGAAGCTGCATTTTTTTTTTTTTTAGACAGAAGTGTGTTATATTTGAGCATGCTAGGCTGAACGTGCGTATATCATGGCTAGTTGCACTGAGGGTATGAGTATATAGAAGTACATTGTTGTGAAAGATGGCTGTCATGTTTAGGGTGTGGCGTGCACGTTATCAACTGTGTATTTATATCAGCAGCTCCACCACTAGTTATAAATCAAGTGTGAGTCGCCCCATGAGATGAGACTAGTGAATAACATAATACATGAACGGTTAAGGTAAAGGCATGTAAGGAACTACAACAATAAATTCTTTAGGAGGTGAAATAATGACATGTTTAAACGCTTGCTACTTTACGATTAGTTAATGTGCAGAGAGCAGTTCATGTGATCAAAGGCATGGTGTGGAGGATTGGCTATAGTGGGACATGCTTGGCAGGCTGCTGTTTACTGCTTGTGCTCATCCGATCCCTTCTGGGCGCCAGGTGCAGACCCTGGGAGTCCCTGATACCTGGAACAACAAAGGCAAGTCTCTGGCTGAGTGCCGGGTTCGCGGCTTGAGGTGGTGGAAGCTTGTTTTGTCGGGTGGTCGGATCTGTCCCGGTGGTGCTTCACATCTGGTGCGGGATTGTGGTGGCTTAAGGTGGAGGCGAGTGCTTGACGTGGGGCAGGCTCTGCATTTCTGTTTGTGCCTCCGGTCCCGTCTTCGACGCCTTTTGCGTTGGTGGATTTTAATGGGGACTGCTTTGCTTAGCTGTGGTGGAGCTTGTTGGGGCTGTGGTGGAGCTTGTTGGGGCTTCCTGCTTGTTATTTGCTTCCAAAATTGATTAAAGAGTCTGTCCAGCTTAGACTCAATATCCTGCCATGCTTTGCTGGTAGCCTCTCAGGGGTGGACTGGGATAATCCCCACCGGTCCGGGGGGGGGGGGTAGCAGAGCTCCTGCCGGGAAGTAGCTGCTCCTGGGCATCCCAGGATCGGGAGCTCGGCCGCCTCTCCCGCCCGGTGAGCACCAGGCCACACTTGCCATGCGGAGGTAAGTAAGACTCTGTTGAGTTGCTGACCGCTATTAAGCATGTCGGGTCGGTCAGGTAGGAGCAACATTGCTGGGTCATCCCCTTCTGGGGTGAAATTCGCTTGTTGATAGCTGCTTAAAGTGAGATATTGAGGGAGTTCACACGAAGTGCGTCTTTCCTCCATGACAGCTAGGCCCCGCCCCCCGGAAGCTGCATTCTTAGTGAGAGGAGGGACAGTGTAGCTGCTGCTGATTTAATAGGGAAATCGATAGCTAGGCTAGTGTATTCAGTGTCCACTACAGTCCTGAAGGACTCATCTGATCTCTGCTGTAAGGACAGAACCCCAAAAAGCCCTTTTTAGGGCTAGAACATCAGTCTGCTTTTTTTTTTTCTGTGTAATCTAATTGCAGTTGCCTGCCTGCCAGCATGTGTGTCAGGCTCACAGCGTATACTGTGCCCACTTGCCCAGTGCCACCACTCATATCTGGTGTCACAATAGCTTGCATTTAAAAAAAAAACAACTTTTTTGACTGTAATTTAATAGCAGTCAGTTTCCTTCACGCGTGTGCGTTTCAGGGCCTGCAAGGGCACAGTGTCACACCAGTGCAACTCATATCTGGTGTAACAGTAGTGTACATTAAAAAAAAAACTAGAAATTTGACAGTGAAATAATAGCAGTCAGTTTCCTTCACACGTGTGTGTTTCAGGGCCTGCCAGGGCACAGTGTCACACCAGTGCAACTCATATCTGGTGTAACAGTAATATTTAAAAACATTTAAAATAAAAAATAAAATTTTGACTGTAATAGATTGAATAGCAGTTAGTTGTCTGCAAGCGTGTGTGTCAGGCCTACAGCGTCTACTCTGCCAACTTTTGCCAGAGCACAGTGCCACTCATATCTGTTGTCACAGTAGCTGGTACGCATAGTACCACTAATTGAAAAAAAAAATGACAGGCAGAGGCAGGCCACCCCGCAGGGGCCGTCGTGGTCGTGGTGCTGTGATTCCCTTTGGCCCTAGAATAATGCCCAGTGTTCAGACGCCACGTACCCTGAACTCGAAAAGTTCTGAGGACATAGTTGACTGGCTAACACAGGACACCCAATCTTCTACAGCTTCCGCTCGGAACCTTGACGCACCATCCTCCTCCAGCTTAGCTTCGGGCACCTCTCAAGTTACCACTCGCCCGCCACCACCAACACTAGCACCACAGCCGCTTCGCTTGATCTGTCAGAGGAGTTATTTACACATCAGTTGGAAGAAATTAGGGATGCGCAACCATTATTGCCAGAGGATGTAGATAACAGGGATATGTCTCAGTCAGGCAGCATTACACACAAGGACGTACGGTGTGATGATGATGATGTACCCGCTGCTGCTTCCTTTGCTGAGTTGTCAGATACAAGTGAAGCGGTTGATGATGACGATGTCTCAGTGGATGTCACGTGGGTGCCCGCTAGAAGAGAAGAAGAACAGGGGGAAAGGAACTCTTGTATAAAAAGGCTGAAGGAGAACGACCTGTACTGGGTGTCCACGCTACTAGAGCCCCGGTATAAGCAGAAAGTGCCTGAAATGTTACCGAATTACCGCAAGTCGGAAAAGATGCAGCAGTTCCAAAATAAATTAAAAAGTATGCTTTACACAGCGTATAAGGGTGATGTCACAGCACAACGGGAATCTAACAGGAGAAGAGGTGAAAGTAATCCTCCTCCTCCCACGACCACGCCGGCAAGGACAGGACGCTTTACAGACGTGTTGTTGATGGAGGACATGTGGAGCTTTTTAAGTCCTACGCATCGCCACAGCGCTTCGGGGTCCACCCTCAGAGAACGACTCGACCGACAGGTAGCAGACTACCTCACCTTAACTGCAGATATCGACACTCTGAGGAGCGATGAACCCCTTGAGTACTGGGTGTGCAGGCTTGACCTGTGGCCTGAGCTATCCCAATTTGCGATAGAACTTCTGGCCTGCCCCGCTTCAAGTGTCCTGTCAGAAAGGACCTTCAGTGCAGCAGGAGGTATTGTCACTGAGAAGAGAAGTCGCCTAGGTCAAAAAAGTCTAGATTACCTCACCTTTATTAAGATGAATGAGGGATGGATCCCAAAGGGACTGACAGTGGGCGATACATTCGACTAAAAAAGGCTGATGAGGGGGACGTAACAGGGATTAAACTGATAAGAATAGTCCTACTTAACACACCACACCTATCTGGTGGCACATTAGATTGCACGCGCAGTGCCCCAAATTGAAGTAGGAGGACCGACCAAGCATCTTTTTCCATTTCCCGGTTCCTAAAATCGATGCCATATACACGTTCCCTGATAGGGGACGTAACAGGGATTAAACTGATAAGAATAGTACTACTTAACACACCACTCCTACCTGGTGGCACATTAGATTACACACGCAGTGCCCCAAATTTGAAGTAGGAGGACCAACCAAGCATCTTTTTCCATCTCCCGGTTCCTAAAATCGATGCCATAAACACGTCCCCTGATAGGGGACGTAACAGGGATTAAACTGATAAGAATAGTACTACTTAACACACCACTCCTATCTGGTGGCACATTAGATTACACGCGCAGTGCCCCAAATTTGAAGTAGGAGGACCAACCAAGCATCTTTTTCCATCTCCCGGTTCCTAAAATCGATGCCATATACACGTCCCCTGATAGGGGAAGTAACAGGGATTAAACTGATAAGAATAGTACTACTTAACACACCACTCCTATCTGGTGGCACATTAGATTACACGCGCAGTGCCCCAAATTTGAAGTAGGAGGACCAACCAAGCATCTTTTTCCATCTCCCGGTTCCTAAAATCGATGCCATATACACGTCCCCTGATAGGGGACGTAACAGGGATTAAACTGATAAGAATAGTACTACTTAACACACCACTCCTTTCTGGTGGCACATTAGATTGCACGCGCAGTGCCCCAAATTTGAAGTAGGAGGACCGACCAAGCATCTTTTTCCATCTCCCGGTTCCTAAAATCGATGCCATATACACGTCCCCTGATAGGGGACGTAACAGGGATTAAACTGATAGGAATAGTACTACTTAGCACACCTTATAACTAGAAAAGCTACAATTTCTGGGGAAATTGTGAAGTGTTCTTGCCTCCACCAGTAGTCTACAACTGGAGTGGGCGGAGTAACTGTTATTATTTATTTATATAGCACATTTAATTGCAATGTTGTTGCCCAAAGTGCTTCACAGTTACATTAAAACATACAGTTATAAAAACATTAGCAGGTGTAAGAGGCTTTGTCTATGACATCACTTGCTGCTGCAGCCTGGCACAGGTCAGAGTATTTTTGCGGTTTCCATCTTAAAACGGTCATATTTGTAAAACTATAAGTCCTACAGCGAAGAGCTTTATATTGTGAGAATCACAAGACCCAGACCTACATTTTGATGCATAGTATGTCTCTGAGATATTAACAATGAAGGCACAGTCGCAGTTTAGAAATTGCCCTTCAAATGTGAGCTTTGCAGAGTGGAGTTTCAAGGAATGTCAATGGAAGGCGTGAGTTGCAAACAAATGGTCATATTGTGAAAACTATCAGGACTATGGCTTAGCCGTGGGCATTTTTAGTGGCAGCAGGGATAGCTGAACGTTTTGATATAAGATATTTGATATTTGTGTAGCTGTGCCTGAAAATGAGGGAGTGGTGGCAGTTTAGAAATCATGTCCTGATATTTCAGCTTTTGCCAGCTCCCACTCTAGCTTTGCCATTCATTCCTATGGGACAAATTTCGCCACAAGAACGACGATATTCCGTGAACCATTCGGCGAAACGTTCCACAAAGTAATAGCACTCCGATCGGGAACAATCTGCACATTTCGGTATATTTCTGTCTATGTAGTGTAAAAACTGTGGGAGGAGTTAGGGTGGCAAATTTGGCTATAATAAGAATAATAAGAACTAGAAAAGCTACAATTTCTGGGGAAATTGTGTGAAGTGTTCTTGCCTCCACCAGTAGTCTACAACTGGAGTGGGCAGAGTAACTTATTATTTATTTATATAGCACATTTAATTGCAACGTTGTTGCCCAAATTGCTTCACAGTTACTTTAAAACATACATTTATAAAAACATTAGCAGATGTACAAAAGGCCCTGTCTATGACATCACTTGCTGCTGCAGCCTTGCACAGGTCAGAGTATTTTGGCGGTTGCCATCTTCAAACGGTCGTATTTTAAAAACTATAAATCCTACAGTGAAGAGCTTTATATTGTGAGAATCACAAGACCCAGACCTACATTTTGATGTATAGTATGTCTCTGAGATATTAACAATGAAGGCACAGTTGCAGTTTAGAAATTGCCCTTTAAATGTGAGCTTTGCAGAGTGGTGTTTCAATGAATGCCAATGGACGGCGTGAGTTGCAAACAAATGGTCATATTGTGAAAACGATCAGGACTATGGCTTAGCTATGGACATTTTTAGTGGCAGCACGGATAGCTGAACGTTTTGATATACGATTTGTGTAGGTGGGCCTGAAAATGAGGGAGTGGTGGCAGTTTAGAAATCATGTCCTGATTTTTCAGCTTTTGCCAGCTCCCACTCTAGCTTTGCCATTCATTCCTATGGGACAAATTTCGCCAGAAGAACGACGATATTCCGAGAACCATTCGGCGAAAGGTTCCACAAAGTAATAGCAATCCGATCGGGAACAATCTGCACGTTTTGGTATATTTTTGTCTATGTAGTGTAAAAACTGTGGGAGGAGTTAGGGTGGCAAATTTGGCTATAATAATAATAATAATAACTAGAAAAGCTACAATTTCTGGGGAAATTGTGAAGTGTTCTTGCCTCCACCAGTAGTATACAACTGGAGTGGGCGGAGTAACTGTTATTATTTATTTATATAGCACATTTAATTGCAACGTTGTTGCACAGTTACATTAAAACATACAGTTATAAAAACATTAGCAGGTGCAAATGGCCCTGTCTATGACATCACTTGCTGCTGCAGCCTTGCACAGGTCAGAGTATTTTTGCGGTTGCCATCTTCAAACGGTCGTATTTTAAAAACTATAAATCCTACCGTGAAGAGCTTTATATTGTGAGAATCACAAGACCCAGACCTACAATGTGATGTATAGTATGTCTCTGAGATATTAACAATGAAGGCACAGTCTCAGTTTAGAAATTGCCCTTCAATTGTGAGCTTTGCAGAGTGGAGTTTCAATGAATGTCAATAGACGGCGTGAGTTGCAAACAAATGGTCATATTGTGAAAACTATCAGGACTATGGCTTAGCCGTGGACATTTTTAGTGGCAGCTGGGATAGCTGAACGTTTTGATATACGATTTGTGTAGGTGGGCCTGAAAATGAGGGAGTGGTGGCAGTTTAGAAATCATGTCCTGATTTTTCAGCTTTTGCCAGCTCCCACTCTAGCTTTGCCATTCATTCCTATGGGACAAATTTCGCCACAAGAACGACGATATTCCGAGAACCATTCGCCGAAACGTTCCACAAAGTAATAGCAATCCGATCGGGAACAATCTGCACGTTTTGGTATATTTTTGTCTATGTAGTGTAAAAACTGTGGGAGGAGTTAGGGTGGCAAATTTGGCTATAATAAGAATAACAACTAGAAAAGCTAAAATTTCTGGGGAAATTGTGTGAAGTGTTCTTGCCTCCACCAGTAGTCTACAACTTGAGTGGGCGGAGTAACTGTTATTTATTTATATAGCACATTTAATTGCAACGTTGTTGCCCAAAGTGCTTCACAGTTACATTAAAACATACAGTTATAAAAACATTAGCAGTTGCAAAAGGCCCTGTCTATGACATCACTTGCTGCTGCAGCCTGGCACAGGTCAGAGTATTTTTGCGGTTGCCATCTTCGAACTGTCGTATTTTAAAAACTATAAATCATATAGTGAAGAGCTTTATATTGTGAGAATCACAAGACCCAGACCTACATTTTGATGTATAGTATGTCTCTGAGATATTAACAATGAAGGCACAGTCGCAGTTTAGAAATTGCCCTTCAAATGTGAGCTTTGCAGAGTGGAGTTTCAATGAATGTCAATGGACTGTGTGAGTTGCAAACAAATGGTCATATTGGGAAAACTATCTGGACTATGGCTTAGCTGTGGACATTTTTAGTGGCAGCAGGGATAACTGAACCTTTTGATATACGATTTGTGTAGGTGGGCCTGAAAATGAGGTAGTGGTGGCAGTTTAGAAATCATGTCCTGATTTTTCAGCTTTTGCCAGCTCCCACTCTAGCTTTGCCATTCATTCCTATGGGACACATTTCGAGACAAGAACGACGATATTCCGTGAACCATTCGGCGAAACGTTCCACAAAGTAATAGCAATCCGATCGGGAACAATCTGCACGTTTTGGTAAATTTTCGTCTATGTAGTGTAAAAACTGTGGTAGGAGTTAGGGTGGCAAATTTGGCTATAATAATAATAATAATATACATGTGAGATAACAGTAAGTGGTCTTGCTATGCAAGAACACTTAACTAGAAAAGCTACAATTTCTGGGGAAATTGTGTGAAGTGTTCTTGCCTCCACCAGTAGTCTACAACTGGAGTGGGCAGAGTAACTGTTATTATTTATTTTTATAGCACATTTAATTGCAACGTTGTTTCCCAAAGTGCTTCACAGTTACATTAAAACATACAGTTATAAAAACATTAGCAGTTGCAAAAGGCCCTGTCTATGACATCACTTGCTGCTGCAGCCTTGCACAGGTCAGAGTATTTTGGCGGTTGCCATCTTCAAACGGTCGTATTTTAAAAACTATAAATCCTACAGTGAAGAGCTTTATATTGTGAGAATCGCAAGACCCATACCTACATTTTGATGTATAGTATGTCTCTGAGATATTAACAATGAAGGCACAGTCGCAGTTTAGAAATTGCCCTTCAAATGTGAGCTTTGCAGAGTGGAGTTTCAATGAATGTCAATGGACTGCGTGAGTTGCAAACAAATGGTCATATTGTGAAAACTATAAGGACTATGCCTTAGCTGTGGACATTTTTTGTGGCAGCAGGGGTAGCTGAACGTTTTGATATAAGATTTATGTAGGTGGGCCTAAAAATGAGGGAGTGGTGGCAGTTTAGAAATCATGTCCTGATTTTTCAGCTTTTGCCAGCTCCCACTCTAGCTTTGCCATTCATTCCTATGGGACAAATTTCGCCACAAGAACGACGATATTCCGTGAACCATTCGGCGAAACGTTCCACAAAGTAATAGCAATCCGATCGGGAACAATCTGCACGTTTTGGTACATTTTCGTCTATGTAGTGTAAAAACTGTGGGAGGAGTTAGGGTGGCAAATTTTAAGAATAAAAAGGTATAAACAATATACCAGCAAGTGGAGCGCTATAATGAATATTAATATAAATAATGAGGGGGTATACTCACCCCTCCAACATAGTGATACAATGTGTCCAAATGTACATACAAAGTAAAACAACAAAAAGAGAGAATATAGTGCAGATGGTTTACAAAAATAAAAAATGAATAATAGTAGCAATTGGTTGAAACCACTCACGTGGGTTGGAGCCTATAAGCTATTGGCTCCGTAAGTGACTCCTTTTTGCTCTTGAGGCAGCAACACACCCCTTTATCCCAAACGATGTTCTCCCGAAGATATGGAACAAGCAGAGAGAGAGAACCTCATAGGTGGTATTGTACAGATAGTGTATACAAAATAGTGAGATAGTAATTGTTATGCTCACCTTAGACAGAGCCTTGAATTCCTGGCTCTGAGGTTTGTTGGCAATATGCTAATTTATTGGGATAGCATTCCCCACATAGTGTTCCTGGAGGCTAGAAAGGACTATATGGACTGATATAAAAAAATAACGATTTATTGTAGAGATAAAAAATAATAAAAACAATATTAAGACTTCTCAAAAGCATATAAGCTAAAAGGTAGAAAGTCCAAGTATAAAAGTCCAAAACTCCAGCTAAACGCGTTTCACTCTTGTATGAGCTTCCTCAGTAGCTGTGAAGTAGCCTCAGGAATCTTCCACTTTATAAGTGTTCTAAAGTTAATTCGGATCCTCCCTTTGGGGTCACAGGAAGTGTGATTATCCAATCATAAGGTCAGAGTCTCTTTCAAATTTCTTATACTGATCACCTGTAGTGGGTGACCGAGGTTCGCGCCCAGCTATGCCAATCTTTTTATGGCATATTGGGAGCTCCAGTTTATCCATCATGGGGCAGGCTGGGCGACGGGCCTCGTTACCTATCGCCGTTACATAGATGACCTGTTTTTTATCTGGGAAGGCACAGAAGAATCACTAACCAACTTCCTTAATACATTGAACAATAATGATTGGGGCATAGCCCTCACTACGGATTTTAACAAAACGAGAGTGAACTTTTTAGATCTTGACATTTTTATTGAAGATAATAAAATCAAAACTAGCACTCATTTTAAAAAAGTAGATGTAAATAGTTTTATTCACACCACGAGCTGTCATTTTACACCTTGGCTTATGGGAATCCCCAAATCCCAATTTATCCGGATAAAAAGAAACTGCACTGAGGAGACTAAATTTATTGAACAGTCGCATAAATTAGAAGGTAAAATGTTGGAAAAAGGATATAAACAAGATGATCTAACCAAAGATCTTAATCAAGTAATGGCAATTAAGAGAGAAACCCTATTAACAGGTAAAGGGATTAATGAGAATAAAGAAAGATTTAATGATAATGACAACATACCTATTTTCTGTAATTACAGTCATGGTAACCGTCATTTTAAAAAAATTATTAACAGACACTGGTCAATCCTAAAGGAAGACCCAGTCCTGTCCACCATTCTACCAGACAAACCCAAGGTGATCTTTAGAGGGGCACCTAACATGAAAAAATTACTAGTAAGGAACCACATTAGAAAACCATGCAGCATAAAGCCAATTGATACTAGGAAAGGTTTCTTTGGTTGTGGAATATGTTTGGCGTGCAGGAACACTGGAAGCAAAAAAAGACATGTAGGGAAATTCAAAAGTACTAAAGAAAATGAAGAGTTCAACATAAACAATCTCATCACTTGCCATTCAACCAATGTAGTGTACCTATTGGAATGTCCATGCGGCCTCAAGTATGTGGGCCGCACAAAAAGTAATCTACTTATTAGGATAGAAGAGCATATAAGGAACATTAAGAAGGGATATGAAGGACACAGTGTATCCAATCATTTCAAGATTACACACAACAGCAATCCTCAGGGGCTCATATTTATGGGCATACACAAAACTTTAGGGAATTGGAGAGGCGGTGATTTTAACAAAATTTTAGCTCAAAATGAAATGAGGTGGATTTTTAGCCTTGAGACTTTACAACCCAAAGGTCTAAATATAGATTTTGAACTCTGTCATTTCCTTTAATTATCTTTAACATATATTTAACACTATCATATTATATCTGCACCAACTGCAAATTTATACCATTTGGTTTTATGTCCTTTTAAAAAATGAAGTCTTGAATTCCAATGGGAGGAGTTTGTTTTGATTGCACTCTCTCATTCAGTAAGTTTTTAATCGACCCCCATTTTGGTAATCCCTTTTATTTTATGTTATATTTGAGGGATACCTCTCTGTTATTGTACCCATCTATTTATTTTACTTTGTTAATATTCATTCCGCTTTTTTTTTTTTTTTTTTTTTTTTAACAATGACATTTGGGAAGATGTTGGAGGGCGGAAGTGATGTCACTTCCGCCAACCACTGCCCATAATGTCTTTTTTTTTTTTTTTTTTTTTTTTTTTTTATTAACAATGACATTTGGGAAGATGTTGGAGGGCGGAAGTGATGTCACTTCCGCCAACCACTGCCCATAATGGGTGCTATGCATGACAGCCCCATCCAACCACCAATAGAATTTGTTCTAATCAAGTTTTTTAATTGATTGACAGGCAATTCAGCCAATGCAAGCTTTTTTACCACAGGTGATCAATATAAGAAATTTTAAAAAGAAAGCCCCATCCAACCACCAATAGAATTCGTTCTAATCAAGTTTTTTAATTGATTGACAGGCAATTCAGCCAATGTAAGCTTTTTTACTACAGGTGATCAGTATAAGAAATTTGAAAGAGACTCTGACCTTATGATTGGATAATCACACTTCCTGTGACCCCAAAGGGAGAATCCGAATTAACTTTAGAACACTTAAAGTGGAAGATTCCTGAGGCTACTTCACAGCTACTGAGGAAGCTCATACAAGAGTGAAACGCGTTTAGCTGGAGTTTTGGACTTTTATACTTGGACTTTCTACCTTTTAGCTTATATGCTTTTGAGAAGTCTTAATATTGTTTTTATTATTTTTTATCTCTACAATAAATCGTTATTTTTTTATATCAGTCCATATAGTCCTTTCTAGCCTCCAGGAACACTATGTGGGGAATGCTATCCCAATAAATTAGCATATTGCCAACAAACCTCAGAGCCAGGAATTCAAGGCTCTGTCTAAGGTGAGCATAACAATTACTATCTCACTATTTTGTATACACTATCTGTACAATACCACCTATGAGGTTCTCTCTCTCTGCTTGTTCCATATCTTCGGGAGAACATCGTTTGGGATAAAGGGGTGTGTTGCTGCCTCAAGAGCAAAAAGGAGTCACTTACGGAGCCAATAGCTTATAGGCTCCAACCCACGTGAGTGGTTTCAACCAATTGCTACTATTATTCATTTTTTATTTTTGTAAACCTTCTGCACTATATTCTCTCTTTTTGTTGTTTTACTTTGTATGTACATTTGGACACATTGTATCACTATGTTGGAGGGGTGAGTATACCCCCTCATTATTTATATTAATATTCATTATAGCGCTCCACTTGCTGGTATATTGTTTATACCTTTTTATTCTTATATTTTGCACTTTATTGTGGATTAAGGTATTCCACTTTTTGTGTTGAGCTGCTTTTATTCAGGCACTTTAGTATATCACTCACTATCTCAGTAGGGGATAGTTATTGTTTTCTCAGGGTGGCAAATTTGGCTATAATAATAATAATAATATATATGTGAGATAACAGTAAGTGGTCTTGCTATGCAAGAACACTTAATAACTAGAAAAGCTACAATTTCTGGGGAAATTGTGTGAAGTGTTCTTGCCTCCACCAGTAGTCTACAACTGGAGTGGGCGGAGTAACTGTTATCATTTATATAGCACATTTAATTGCAACGTTGTTGCCCAAAGTGCTTCACAGTTACATTAAAACATACAGTTATACAAACCATTAGCAGGTGCAAAAGGCCCTGTCTATGACATCACTTGCTGCTGCAGCCTTGCACAGGTCAGAGTATTTTTTGCGGTTGCCATCTTCAAACGGTCGTATTTTAAAAACTATAAATCCTACAGTGAAGAGCTTTATATTGTGAGAATCACAAGACCCAGGCCTACATTTTGATGTATAGTATGTCTCTGAGATATTAACAATGAAGGCACAGTCGCAGTTTAGAAATTGCCCTTCAAATGTGAGCTTTGCAGAGTGGAGTTTCAATGAATGTCAATGGACTGCGTGAGTTGCAAACAAATGGTTATATTGTGAAAACTATAAGGACTATGGCTTAGCTGTGGTCATTTTTAGTGGCAGCAGGGATAGCTGAACATTTTGATATAAGATTTGTGTAGGTGGGCCTGAAAATGAGGGAGTGGTGGCAGTTTAGAAATCATGTCCTGATTTTTCAGCTTTTGCCAGCTCCCACTCTAGCTTTGCCATTCATTCCTATGGGACAAATTTCGCCACAAGAACGACGATATTCCGAGAACCATTCGCCGAAACGTTCCACAAAGTAATAGCAATCCGATCGGGAACAATCTGCGCGTTTTGGAAAATTTTTGTCTATGTAGTGTAAAAACTGTGGGAGGAGTTAGGGTGGCAAATTTGGCTATAGTAAGAATAATAAGAACTAGAAAAGCTACAATTTCTGGGGAAATTGTGTGAAGTGTTCTTGCCTCCATCAGTAGTCTACAACTGGAGTGGGCGGAGTAACTGTTATTATTTATTTATATAGCACATTTAATTGCAATGTTGTTGCCCAAAGTGCTTCACAGTTACATTAAAACATACATTTATAAAAACATTAGCAGGCCCTGTCTATGACATCACTTGCTGCTGCAGCCTTGCACAGGCCAGAGTTTTTTCGCGGTTGCCATCTTCAAACGGTTGTATTTTAAAAACTATAAATTCTACAGCGAAGAGCTTTATAGTGTGAGAATCACAAGACCCAGACCTACATTTTGATGCATAGTATGTCTCTGTGATATTAATAATGAAGGCACAGTCGCAGTTTAGAAATTGCCCTTCAAATGTGATCTTTGCAGAGTGGAGTTTCAATGAATGTCAATGGACGGCGTGAGTTGCAAACAAATGGCCATATTGTGAAAACTATAAGGACTATGGCTTAGCTGTGGACATTTTTAGTGGCAGCAGGGATAGCTGAACGTTTTGATATAAGATTTGTGTAGGTGGGCCTGAAAATGAGGGAGTGGTGGCAGTTTAGAAATCATGTCCCGATTTTTCAGCTGTTGCCAGCTCCCACTCTAGCTTTGCCATTCATTCCTATGGGACAAATTTCGCCACAAGAACAACGATATTCCGTGAACCATTCGGCGAAACGTTCCACAAAGTAATAGCAACGCGATCGGGAACAATCTGCACGTTTTGGTAAATTTTGGTCTATGTAGTATAAAAACTGTGGGAGGAGTTAGGGTGGTAAATTTGGCTATAATAAGAATAATAATAACTAGAAAAGCTACAATTTCTGGGGAAATTGTGTGAAGTGTTCTTGCCTCCATCAGTAGTCTACAACTAGAGTGGGCGGAGTAACTGTTAGTATTTATTTATATAGCACATTTAATTGCAATGTTGTTGCCCAAAGTGCTTCACAGTTACATTAAAACATACAGTTATAAAAAAATTAGCGGGTGTAAACGGTTTTGTCTATGACATCACTTGCTGCTGCAGCCTTGCACAGGTCAGAGTATTTTTGCGGTTGCCATCTTCAAAAGGTCGTATTTTAAAAACTATAAATCCTACAGTTAAGAGCTTTATATTGTGAGAATCACAAGACCCAGACCTACATTTTGATGTATAGTATGTCTCTGAGATATTAACAAGGAAGGCACAGTCGCAGTTTAGAAATTGCCCTTCAAATGTGAGCTTTGCAGAGTGGCGTTTCAATGAATGTCAATGGACTGCGTGAGTTGCAAACAAATGGTCATATTGCGAAAACAATCAGGACTATGGCTTAGCCGTGGACATTTTTAGTGGCAGCAGGGATAGCTGAACGTTTTGATATAAGATTTGTGTAGGTGGGCTTGAAAATGAGGGAGTGGTGGCAGTTTAGAAATCATGTCCTGATTTTTCAACTTTTGCCAGCTCCCACTCTAGCTTTGCCATTCATTCCTATGGGACAAATTTCGCCACAAGAACGACGATATTCCGAGAACCATTCGGTGAAACATTCCACAAAGTAATAGCAATCCGATTGGGAACAATCTGCACGTTTTGGTAATTTTTTGACTATGTAGTGTAAAAACTGTGGGAGGAGTTAGGGTGGCAAATTTGGCTATAATAAGAATAATAAGAATAATAATAATAATATATATGTGAGATAACATTAAGTGGTCTTGCTATGCAAGAACACTTAATAATAATAATAATATATATGTGAGATAACATTAAGTGGTCTTGCTATGCAAGAACACTTAATAATATATATGTGAGATAACATTAAGTGGTCTTGCTATGCAAGAACACTTAATAATAATATATATGTGAGATAACATTAAGTGGTCTTGCTATGCAAGAACACTTAATAATATATATGTGAGATAACATTAAGTGGTCTTGCTTTGCAAGAACACTTAATAACGCAGAGAGAGGCAACGCAGAGAGAGGAGTCTGAAGAAGAGGAGTCAGAGGAGGAAGGTGGCTTTGAGGAGGTGGAAGGCCAAACACAGCAGGCGTCCCAGGGGGCTTGCTGTCACCTTTCGGGGACCCTTGGTGTTGTACGTGACTGGGTGGAGGAAGAGACCTTCAATGACATCAGTGAGGACAAGGAACGGAACATGGCTAGCTTGGTATCCAACCTTGTGCAAATGGGGAGTTTGCGGTTGTGCAAATGGACTGTTTGCGGTTGTTTATGGTGCGTTAAACGGGGAGTTTGGTCTGTCACTGTGAAGCGGGCATAACCCTTACACTACCTGATTGATACAACATCATACCTGATGTTTTAAAGCACGTTATTCCAAACAATTTAGGAATGTTAGGTGATTTATGCCCTTTATGGATTAAAACCAGACTCTGCATCAACTATGTAATTTTCCATGGGAGTTTTGCCATGGATCCCCCTCCGACATGCCACAGTCCAGGTGTTAGTCCCCTTGAAACAACGTTCCCATCACTATTGTGGCCAGAAAGAGTCCCTGTGGGTTTTAAAATTCACCTGCCTATTGAAGTCTATGGCGGTTCGCCCGGTTCGCCCGTTCGCGAACATTTGCGGAAATTCACGTTCGCCGTTCGCGAACGGAAAATTTTATGTTCGCGACATCTCTAGTGATATGTCATGATTCCCTTTTATTCCAGAAGTTTGGTCCTTAAGGGGTTAAAAACCCTTTTAGCGGAATATATTTTTATTGTGAGTTTTCAGCGGTAATGATTAGAGCTATAACACAAGGAAATCGCAAGGACCCAAAATGTTGCATTCACTGTAGTCGAGATTTGCAGGTCCTGCATTTGAAGCAAGTAACCATTAACATCACCATGTCAAGTCTTGCATTGTTTGTGTAGAAAAGCTAAAATAATCTAATAATATATTGTAACTGTGAACCAGTATCCTAACCGTAACAACGGTCTAAACTATAAAATAGAGATAATGTTCAACTTTAATAGAGTGGTACTGCAAGTAGATCTAGGAAGGCATTGCCAGTAGAGAAAAATAAGGATGCCGGGTAAGATCATGAAAGGGGGGTATGTGGTGGACTGGAAAAGTCCTTCCTTTTTACTTTGAATAGGTAGTAGAGTGCTGCACACAAGTTTCTTAATGTACCGGACCTCTGTGGGGGAGGTCCACTACCCCCATATATAAATCTAGAAGTATTGTGCCACCCGCTACACAGTGCAGGGTGAAGAGTAGTGTGACAAAGTGTCCCCATTTTGTAGACTTTGTTTCCATATGTCATTTAAAGACCATGTACCGTGACAGAAGACACCGTTCGGAAGTTAGCCTGCCCGTCTTTCCCAAGAGGCTTATTCACAGTTCCCCTGTTTCAGTACCTTCACTCTTCCGAAATGATCCGAACACTCTCTCACTGGCACATGAATGGGCTTCAGCTGGACTGAGCCGAGACCGGTATGGAATTCAAATCGGCTTTTGGATGTTGTGGCTTCCGGTCATCTTGACATAGTATAATAACCCCCTTGCCAACCTGCCAGGAGAGTTCTTTTTGAAGGGTAGGTGCCTGAGACTGTATGGATCAGTCACTCCTTGAGAGCCAGGAGTAACATCCCTTAGACACGCAGGAGCCCCCGACAGTTGACCGTCCAAAGCACTAATCACAAGGGGACCACTTTTGGGCATGGACCATGTGTGTAGCCGGTCAAAACTTTATCATGGTGGCGTTTGGTCATCCTGCCATAGATCCGGGTGCTATTTGGACAGATTGGGCACTTGGGGACAAGCTATCTGGGAAAATAGGGCATGTGGGGGTTTGGTACTGTATTGTGTGTACTTTAGGGGTTTTTGTATGTTGAACCATCTGTGTCTGGGAGATAATGAGTTTACCAGTTATCAACTCAATTATCTCCCAGACACAGACGCCTGGGCGGGTTTATGTGTCCATGAATGGAGACCCAGTGCTGGATGTCTGTGTATAAATTCTTTGTACCTTGCCTGAATAAACCAGATCTATTCCCAGCATTAAGTCTCGACTAATGTATGGGGGGAAAGCTGTACCAGCTATAAATACTACTTCGTCTGGAAAGAGCTATACTAATATGGGCAGGGATGGACTGACAGTGCCTCAGGCCCCGAGGCAAAATTAGGGCCTGGGCCCCTTGCAGACCAATGTAAATGCTGGTATACACGATGGTGTAGATGTACCGTGTATTTGATAATATGTGCATGTAAAGTGAATGTATGCTTCTGTGTGTATATTCACTGTGAACCCTGGTGTAAGTTAATATACACCCTGTTCCAAATTATTATGCAAATTCTATTTAAGTGTCACAAAGATTAAAGATTTTGTTTCTCAGTTTAACTCATGGATGGCATTGTGTCTCAGGGCTCTTTTGATGACTGAAAACAATCTCAGACACCTGTGATAATTAGATTGCCAAGTGAGCACAGTTTAAGGAAAAACTACTAAAGGAGGGTGTTCCACATTATTAAGCAGAGCACTATTTTTATGCAATATGGGGAAGAAAAAGGATCTCTCTGCTGCCGAAAAGAGTAAAATAGTTCAATGCCTTGGACGAGGTATGAAAACATTAGATATTTCACGAAAACTTAAGTGTGATCATCGCACAATTAAGAGATTTGTGGCTGATTCAGAGCACAGGTGGGTTAGTGCAGATAAAGGCACATTGAGGAAGGTTTCTGCCAGATCCGTGCATCGGATCAAGAGAGCAGCAGCTAAAATACCATTACATAGCAGCAAACAGATATTTGAAGCTGCTGGTGCCTCTGGAGTCCCACGGACATCAAGGTGTAGAGTCCTCCAGAGTCTTGCAACTGTGCATAAACCTTCTATTCGGCCACCACTAACCAATGCTCACAAGCAGAAACGGCTGCATTGGGCAGAAAAATACATGAAGACTAATTTTAAAACAGTCCTGTTCACTGATGAGTGCCGTGCAACCCTGGATGGTCCAGATGGATGGAGTAGTGGATAGATGGTGGACGGCCACACTGTTCCAACAAGGCTGCGACATCAGCAAGGCGGTGGTGGAGTCATGTTTTGGGCCGGAATTATGGGAAGAGAGCTGGTCGGCCCCTTTAGGGTCCCTGAAGGTGTAAAGATGACCTCTGCAAAGTATGTGGAGTTTGTGACTGACCACTTTCTTCCCTGGTACAGAAGGAAGAACTATGCTTTCGGTAATAAAATCATCTTCATGCATGACAATGCATCTTCTCATGCTGCAAAGAATACCTCTGCATCAATGGCTGCTATGGGGATAAAAGGAGAGAAAGTCATGGTGTGGCCTCCATCCTCCCTTGACCTCAATCCTATTGAGAACCTTTGGAGCATCCTCAAGCAAAAGATTTATGAGGGTGGGAGGCAGTTTACATCCAAACAGCAGCTCTGGGAGGCTATTCTGACATCTTGCAAACAGATTTAAGCAGAAACTGTCCAAAAACTCTTGTGAAGCTGCTATCAAATAAGGGGTCCTATGTTAAATGTAACGTTACCTGTTAAAATGTTTAAAAAGTTAAAATGTTGTTATAAGTTTGATTAAAATAGCTTTTGATTTCAGTAAATATGCTGTAAACACAACAAATGACAATTTTCAGTTCTTTACAACCTATAAAGTGTTTTGAAACTTACTGTGCGTAATAATTTGGAACAGTGCATTGTAAGGTTTTTATGTTTAAAAAAAATACTGTTATCATTAGGAGGTTTGTTCAATAAAATTTGGATTGTACTCTTAATAGTTGATAACATGAGAATTATGCTGACTGTTATTTACATCAATTATTTAGGTAAATGAGAAAAATATAATTTGCATAATAATTTGGAACAGGGTGTATGTATATTTTTGTGTGTAGTATCAGGATCCATGGATTCAGAGTTTGTTTAAATATATGTTTTGTTTTTTGTTTTTTATTATTTAAATAGGGTAGTATTTATGTGTGTGTGTAGCTTGGCAGTATGTATATGGAAGTATTTGTGAAAAATGGCAATGTCTCTGAATGAGGCATGCAGGCATCCAAATTTTGGGTCTTGACTTACTAACCATGTGCTAAAGGTTACGAGCCACCTTAAAGGGACACTATAGTCACCAGAACAACTACAGCTTAATGTAGTTATTCTGGTTTGTATAGCCAGTCCCTGCAGGCATTTTAATGTAAACCCTGCCTTTTCAGAGAAAAGGCTGTGCTTACATTGCTGACCAGGGACACCTCCAGTGACTCTCACTCAGAAGGCTACTAGAAGTGCTTCCTGGGTCAGTGATAGGCAATGAGCATGATCAGTGTCTCCATTCTCTGCATGGAGGCGCTGAACTTTCCCCACAGAGATGGAGATCGATTCAATACATCTCTATGAGTAGATGCTAATTGGTGTAAGCAGCGTTTTGCCGTGTGTGCGCATTAGCCTCCCAATGCTTTCCTATGAGAAAGCACTGGAAATGCTGAGATCGTCAATTCTGATTATCTCAGTCAAGGAGGCAGAGCATGGGCTGAGCAGCTTAGGCTGAACTGGAATAAAGGTAAGTTTATTACCTTTTTAAGGGGGGCAAGGGGGTGCCGGTGACACTATAGGGTCATAAATACAAGTTACATCAGTGTGTGTATGCGAGGGCATATTTATTGAGGGTCTGTGTGCTTGTGTAATTGCAAGACCAAATTAGCATGTAGTTAGTGTGTGATCCCAGGTTTGCATGCGTGGAAGGTCAGTGTTCGTGAAAACAGGGGCATGTAGTGGTTATAGGGGCTATAGAGCGGAAAATAAGTAATGGGGCAATAGGGGTGGGGCAGAGGTAATAGAATCAACCGAGCATCGGTCTGGCCGATATTATCGGACGATATTCTGTATTTTCGGCAATATCAGTATTGGCCTACAGAGATACCGATATTGCCGATAACGCAGATCAGGACCGCCGGGCCCATGACAAGCCCAGCGGTCCTGGAGGCCCCCTGTACACTCTTACTTACCTTCCCAGCAGCTCCCTTCAGCTCTCCTGTCTAACTCTCGCGGGACTCGCAAGATTTAGACAGGGGAGCTGCTGGGAGCTGCTGGGAAGGTAAGTGAGAGTGTGCTGGGCCCCCTCTGCACAGTCCATGCCACCGGACCACCAGAGAATGCCATATCCTTCCTCCCTGGCCAGGTAAGAAGCAGCGAGGGGGGACTAAAAAAAATTAAAATGTAATTTATTTATTTTTAAATGCCCCCCCCCCATTTTACACACATTACATACCTACACAAACACACAAACACTCTGTAATATATGAACACACACACATTACACAAACTCACACTCTGCATTCATTATATACACACTACACAAACACACTGCATTCACTATACACACACTACGCATTCATTATATACACACTACACAAACACACTGCATTCACTATACACACACTACACAAACACACTGCATTCACTATACACACACTACACAAACACACACTCTGCATTCACTATACACACACTACACAAACACACACTCTGCATTCATTATATACACACTACACAAACATACTGCATTCATTATACACACACTGCATTCACTATACACACTACACAAACACACACTACACAAACACACACTGCATCCACTACACACACACTACACAAACACACACACACTGCATCCACTACACAAACACACACTGCATTCACTAATCAAATATTCTCACTGCATCCACTACACACACATATATTCTTGAAAACATAACTGGCATGTATATTTTGTGCATTTACTTTAATTATTTTTTTATTTTTTTTTTTAAATAGCAAAAAAAAAAAATAATAAACATGTTCAGTTAACAGTAGATTTGTGTAGAAATAGTTTATTTTCTGAAAATGGTAAATATACAGAATATCGGTAAAATATCGGCTATTGGTCTGAAAGTTCACAGATTATCAGTATCGGCTCTATAAAATCAATATTGGTCGATCCCTAGTAGGGGGTGATGAAGGGTGTAGGGGTGATGAAGGGTGTAGGGGTGATGAAGGGTGTAGGGGTGATGAAGGGTGTAGGGGTGATGAAGGGTGTAGGGGTGATGAAGGATGTAAGGGGTGATGAAGGATGTAAGGGGTGATGAAGGATGTAAGGGGTGATGAAGGATGTAAGGGGTGATGAAGGATGTAAGGGGTGATGAAGGATGTAAGGGGTGATGAAGAATGTAAGGGGTGATGAAGGATGTAAGGGGTGATGAAGGATGTAAGGGGTGATGAAGGATGTAAGGGGTGATGAAGGATGTAAGGGGTGATGAAGGATGTAAGGGGTGATGAAGGATGTAAGGGGTGATGAAGGATGTAAGGGGTGATGAAGGATGTAAGGGGTGATGAAGGATGTAAGGGGTGATGAAGGATGTAAGGGGTGATGAAGGATGTAAGGGGTGATGAAGGATGTAAGGGGTGATGAAGGATGTAAGGGGTGATGAAGGATGTAAGGGGTGATGAAGGATGTAAGGGGTGATGAAGGATGTAAGGGGTGATGAAGGATGTAAGGGGTGATGAAGGATGTAAGGGGTGATGAAGGATGTAAGGGGTGATGAAGGATGTAGGTGGTGATGAAGGGGTGTAAGGGGTGATGAAGGATGTAAGGGGTGATGAAGGATGTAAGGGGTGATGAAGGATGTAAGGGGTGATGAAGGATGTAAGGGGTGATGAAGGATGTAAGGGGTGATGAAGGATGTAAGGGGTGATGAAGGATGTAAGGGGTGATGAAGGATGTAAGGGGTGATGAAGGATGTAAGGGGTGATGAAGGATGTAAGGGGTGATGAAGGATGTAAGGGGTGATGAAGGATGTAAGGGGTGATGAAGGATGTAAGGGGTGATGAAGGATGTAAGGGGTGATGAAGGATGTAAGGGGTGATGAAGGATGTAAGGGGTGATGAAGGATGTAAGGGGTGATGAAGGATGTAAGGGGTGATGAAGGATGTAAGGGGTGATGAAGGATGTAAGGGGTGATGAAGGATGTAAGGGGTGATGAAGGATGTAAGGGGTGATGAAGGATGTAGGTGGTGATGAAGGGGTGTAAGGAGTGATAAATGGTGTGTAGGGGGTGATGAAGAGGTGTAGGGGGTGATGAATGGGTGTAGGGGGTGATGAATGGGTGTAGGGGGTGATGAATGGGTGTAGGGGGTGATGAATGGGTGTAGGGGGTGATGAATGGGTGTAGGGGGTGATGAATGGGTGTAGGGGGTGATGAAGGGGTGTAGGGAGTGATGAAGGGGTGTAGGGAGTGATAAATGGTGAAGGTAGTGAGAAGGGGTGGGCAGAGCTAAGCAGCCAAGCAGCCCAGACGTGTTTCACAAGAGCTCCCAAGTCTGGGGGAAAAATAAGGGGATTACACCCGACAACAGACTCTCACAGACCACAGACGACACTGCTCTTACCCGGAGTGAACGCTGATACAGGTAATACCTCTCCCGAAGCCTTTACACCGTTGGATTGACACACTGAGGATTGCGGCCTACAAGAGAAAGAGTCACGGAGAGGCAGCCGCTCTCCGGACTCTTAAAGGGACACTATGGTCACCTGAACAACTTTAGCTTAATGAAGCAGTTTTGGTGTATAGAACATGCCCCTGCAGCCTCACTGCTCAATCCTCTGCCATTTAGGAGTTAAATCCCTTTGTTTATGAACCCTAGTCACACCTCCCTGCATGTGACTTGCACAGCCTTCCTAAACACTTCCTGTAAAGAGAGCCCTATTTAGGCTTTCTTTATTGCAAGTTCTGTTTAATTAAGATTTTCTTATACCCTGCTATGTTAATAGCTTGCTAGACCCTGCAAGAGCCTCCTGTATGTGATTAAAGTTCAATTTAGAGATTGAGATACAAGTATTTAAGGTAAATTACATCTGTTTGAAAGTGAAACCAGGTTTTTTTTCATGCAGGCTCTGCCAATCATAGCCAGGGGAGGTGTGGCTAGGGCTGCATAAACAGAAAGTGATTTAACTCCTAAATGACAGTGAATTGAGCAGTGGAAGTGCAGGGGAATGATCTATACACTAAAACTGCTTTATTTAGCTAAAGTAATTTAGGTGACTATAGTGTTCCTTTAAGCAAAAGCTGGAAACCCTGTGAAGCCGGCTTACCGTTGTATAGACCCACTGAGGCTTGCGGCCTACAAGAGAGAGTCACGGAGAGGCGGATGCTCTCCGAACTCTTAAGCAAAAATGTTGCCAATTTTTTTCAGCCCACATACTGCACTAGACAGGCACAGTGAGAGGCAGCCTGCGGCCGACCAAGGGGGAACTTATTTAATAACAGGGGCCCGCAGAAAGTCGTGCGGGCCGCTCTCTGAGTGCAGGCTGGCTGGGGAGCTTGTTGAGCTCCTCAGCTGAGCCATTACAATACGGCAGGCAGGCGGTCCAGGCCCCCAAGAGCCTCGGGCCCTCGGCCCATGACCGAAGTGCCGAGTGCTCAGTCCACCCCTGACTAAGGGAAAGGGAATCCTTGGCAGTGATACTAAGGTGGTCTGCCAAATTTAGTGGTAGCGTTGGGATGGTCCCTTTCCCTGGAGCTCTAGTTTGATTCCGGAATCCTCCTGGATAAGCAGCAGATGGAGATTGGGTATTCTCAACTAAAGCAAACTACCCTGAAGGAGCTGCTGGAAGTCCAAGGAGGGGTTGCAAGCAACAAAGCTAAGAGAGTACTTATCGCCAAACTGATGCAGCTAGACCAATCCAGCTCAGTGGCGCCGACCTCCTCTGCACCAACCGAAGAATCCGAACAGATGAGGGAGATTCGGAGCGCCTGGCTCTCTTCGGCCCAAATCCCTCCCAGGAGGTCATCTTGAAGGTGTTAGCCAATGTGAACGCTGTGGCCAGAGAAAAGTGGGAACATCAGCTCCGAGTCATCGAGATGCAGCAAGCGGGGACGTCTCTAGGAGGGAGCCCAGACTCTCAGCGAGAGACCAGGAAGGTGGAAGGTCCCCTTTACAGGTTTAAAGGAATCAGAGGAGGAGATTGATGGGCACAAGTTTGCAGAGACAGATTGGGTCACATCCTGGCTGGGAAACTATCAGGAAAAGCTGCTGAAGCCTTTAGTGCCATACCCGACAATGAGATCCATAGCTACGAGCGTGTAAAGGAAGCTCTGCTAGCTCAGTATGCAGTCACTCTGGAGGCATACCACCGAAAGTTTAGAGAGCTAAAGAAAAGTGACAATCACTCGTACACCGAGTGGGCTTGCTGGATGCCTTGTGCTGCATCGCACTGGATTAATGGGTGTCAATCATATTCACTAGAGGATTAGTTACAGTTATTAATTTTGGAACAATTTTTCAACCTGGTGCATCCAGAAATCAAAGACTGGGTAAGAGATTGACGACCCCTGACTCTCCCCAAAGCTGCCTGGCTAGCTGATGAATGTACGGATGTCTGCAAGCTATACCAATCACCCTCTCAGGCACAACCTCACCTACCTACAGAATGGGTGCCCTGTCTGTCCACCACCACAGGCAGCTCCAGAGCCTTATGTCCCACCACCTATGACTGGTCCCCGTTGCTTCTATTGAAAACAGGTGGGACATGTAAAGAGCAATTGTCCTCTAGAACCACCTTGTCCGACCTGAAATCTGCCACGGCTACCCGCCTCTACAGCAGCTGCACATTGCATCGGCATGAAGGTAGCCGGACCCAGAAACACCACCGCATTTGGGTATGAAGAACATGAAGAACCGCATGGAACCCTTCATGAAGCCGATCCTATACAAGCCAAGACTGCAGACAACCAACAGCACCACAGGCAATTAGTCTTGGTCAACGAACGTACTGACAGAGGACTATAAGATACTGGGGCAATGTTAACCTTGGTACAACGACACCTGGTTGGGGACTCTGAAAGACCAGGAAAGTTGGTTGGCGTTCGGGTAGCCGGCGGCACTATCTACCGCCTTTCCACAGCCCGAGTACATCTAGACTGGGGTGCCAGTGCCGGCAGCATAAATGTGGAAGTTATGCGAGACTTACCTGCGGATGTCCTACTTGGGAATTACCTAGGACACTCACCTCTTCACATAAACCAGCGGAAGCTCACCTGGTGACAACCTGTGCCACACTCCACCAAGGACCAGGTAAGACCACCTACCCTAACCCCAACAGTAGAGTTAGCACCCTTGACTTGGGATGACCACACTGATTTTGGGAAAGAGGTAGATGAGGACCCAAAGTTACAAAAGTACAGAGAGCTACAACAGACCAGGGGCTAGAGAAAGAGCAGTTTGTTTGGGACCAAGGGAGGTTGTACAAAGTAACTGAGTCCAGGACAAGAGGAATGGGTCCCGTTCAGAAGCGTCAGCTGGTGGTACCCAGGAAATATTGGCTGGGGCACCTGAAAGTGGGGTACAATGTACCTCTGGCTTGGCACCTTGGTACACACCGGACATCTCACCGGATAACCCAGAAATTCTTCTGGCCAATAGTACTGCTAAACTTGTGACATTTGTCAGAGGGTTGGAAAGAGTGGGGATCACCCCAAAGCAACGTTACTGTCCATGATGATAATAGAAGAACCCTTTGGTAGGGTGGCAGTCGACCTAATAGGCCCACTAGCTCAGCCTAGTCCCCCCGGTAATAAATGCATTCTTGCCATAGTGGACTATGCTACTAGATACCCAAAAGCGGTAGCTCTAACCAATATACAGGTGGAGAACATAGCTGATGCCCTGGTATAGATATTCTCTTGAGTCGGATTTCCCTGGGAGATCCTTCCGGACCAGGGCACCGCCGAGGTTACCCACCAACTTTAGAAGGTCTGTGGGATCAATCCCCCAATGAGTTAACCTTATTATCCCCAGACGAACGATCTCTGTAAGAGATAACGTTCCAAGGATAACAGAAAATCCTGGAAATATCATACCTGCTCATCTGATGCAATTAAAGGGGACCATTTATGCAGACACTGCTTTTAATCATCGTAGATGAAGGAACATCTATATCTACAGAAACCATTAACCAAAATCTGGCTAAGGTAATTTCTAAGGCTGTGGGTACTGGGATTAAAGAGGTGACTTGCAAGAGTAATTCCTCTAAAAAAAACCTAAAAGAGCAAGAGAAGATTCCTCAAGCTCTATGTCAGAGGTTCATATCCCAGATGGCTCTAATTTATCGAAGGAAGGAGAGAGCATGGATGACCCTTCTAACCTACACGGTTAAGTGGTCGATTTATTAATTTATCTAATTAGCAACACTCTAAGGATCCCAGAGTATTGTGGAGAAGCTAAGGACTCAGATATATACTTTGAGGACCCACATAGGATAATTACTTTCCCTATATACTCCACCATTAAAGATCTGATAGAATGGAGGAAACAGGTTTTTTAACCAAAGTTAAAGCCAATATATTATTCCCATTCCAATCATCAGACATATAATTCTGAGAAATTGGGGGTATGGTACAATGGTAGAGCATGTGACTGCAGATCAAGTCTCAAGTTCAAAACCTGAAAAGAAAATCATGAATTCTAAGTTACCTTCAAATTGAATTATTGATTCTACTATTTTAAAAACACCACACTGAAAGTGGATGCGGCCATAATCAAAGTGGCAAAAAGAACTGTTTTACCAATAGACAGTGCAGCATCTTTGAGGAAACCAATGGAAAAGCGATTGGATGCTAACCTGGTCAATACTTACTCTTTAGGGGTAGCAATGCATTCTGCAGTGGCCTTAACATTGTCAAGGGCTCTAAGTGTCTGGATCTCCCTGCAGTAAACCCATGTTTTCTCCGATCTTGAAATCCATGTGTTTTTAGATGTTCAACTTTTCTATCCTTTAACATGGTTTCCATCACTTTCCTCACTACTGAAGTAAGGCTTACTGGCCTATAGTTGCCTGACTCCTCCCTATTACCTTTCTTGTGAATGGGCACAACATTCGCTAACTTCCAATCTTCTGGGACTACTCCTGTTGATAATTGGTTAAATAAATCTGTTAATGGTTTTGCTAGTACACCACTAAGCTATTTTAATAGCTTTGGGTGTATTCCATCAGGTCCCATTGACTTGTCTTTACTTTTGACAGTTGAAATAGAACCTCTTCCTCTGTAAACTCACGTGTAATAAATGACTCGTTTATCCTTTTTCTTTACTGCGGTCCCTTTCCTTCATTTTCATCTGTAAACACTGAACAAAAATATTCATTGAGGCAGTCAGCTAGACCTTTATCCTCATCTACATACCTTCCTTTTGTTTTTAATCCAACTAATCCTTGTTTTACTTTTCTTCTCATTTATGTATCTAAAAAAAGTTGTCCCCTTTTTTACTGACTGTGCTATTTTCTCTTCTGTGTATGATTTGGAAGCTCTTATAACTTGCTTGGCCTCTTTCTGCCTAATCTTATAGGTCATTTGTCTTCCTCACTCTGGTTTTTTTTTTATAATTACTAAATGCTTTTTGTTTTTTACTATTTTGGCCACATCTGCGGAGTACCACAGTGGTTTCTTGAATTTTTTGCTTTTACTGACAAGCCTAATGCAATTTTCTCTTGCCTTCCGTAGTGCAACTTTTAAATAATCCCATTTCTCTTGGACTCCATTTAAATTGCTCCAGTCTGATAATGACTCCTTTACACATATTCTAATTTTAGAAAAGTCTGTTTTTCTAAAGTCTAAAACTTTTGTTTTTGTGTGGTGTGACTCAGTCACTGTTCTTATATTAAACCAGATCACTGGATCCTAAACGTTCACCTACAGTAATATCTAATACCAAATCTCCATTTGTTAACACTAAATCTAGTATGGCCTCTTTACGAGTTGGCTCCTCAACGGCTTGTTTTAGAGACAATCCCAGTAGGGAGTTTAGAATGTGTGTGCTCCTGGCACAAGTAGCTGTTTTTGTTTTCCAATTCAAATCAGATAGATTAAAGTCACCCATGATGATAACTACCCCCTTGTCATTTTAGCTATTTCTTCAACTATTAGATTATCTAACTCTTCAATTTGTCCTGGGGGCCTATAAATCACACCTACACGAGTTACTGTGTGATTACCAAATTCTAACACAACGTAATATACATGTGTATCTCTCTCTCTAAATCTATATATTAGTTATATAAGTATTAAAATACACAGAATGATGCTGTATGTGTATATAAAAGTACTTATAAAGTTTTAAAAACTTCATATATATATATATTTATATTTTCAAAATCCTTGCACTCAAGCTGAATATTCTTAATAGAAGATAGCTTTTACTTGCCAGGTGCCAGTCGTATGGGGATGTTGATATTCACATAAGTAAAACATGGGCTGCACTCACGGTCTTCCAATACAAAAAAAAACTTAATTTCATCAAATCAGCAAATCTGATTTGCTGATTTGATGAAATAGTTTTTTTGTATTGGAAGACCGTGAGTGCAGCCCATGCCTCACATACACATACATACACACACACACACACATTTTTTAAATATATAATGGGCCTGCAGGCACAGATGCAGATAGACATGTGATCGCAAGGATCCTGTGCTCACATGTCGCAGGAGGGCCAAATCTGCTCTCAGGTAGTCCCCAGGATTGTGCCCACCGACGGTGACCGGGTAAGTCAACAAGACAGCGGTGATGATCTATTCCAATATGTGGCTTTAAGGACCGACCCCTTAAGGCCGGCATATAACGCACGCCATCCTTAAGGGGTTAATTAAAACAAAACACCATTGTCTGCAACTCAATTTATTGAAAGGAGAAAATGAAAACAATCTGCAAATGAAGAGCAGCTATCGGTTGCTCATGATTGCACATTGTCAAAACAGTAACATCTTCCAAGCTGGGAGAAGAGGGGAGGCTCAGAAAATGAAAGTGCTGTATAAGAGAAAGGTGGAGATGGAAAATACAGATAATTCTGACAGGTGAAGGAAAAAAGGTATTAAAATATGTGGACAAACTTAATATTTACCTGCAAAAACAGGGGGAGCAAAGTATAATTTTGCTCTTAAAGAAGGATAAGGAAAAGGAGGGGAAAAAAAAAAAAATTTAAAACAAAGGGAGGTGGGGACAGGAGGAAAAGAATATGAATATATTAAACAAATTGAAACGGATCTTCTCACTGGTGGCAAGGATCCAGCAGCAAATGGTTCCAGGTCATTTTTGGCAGGTGCCGTGATGTTCTTGAACTCATGTGAACGCCAATCTTCTTTTGAAGACTTGTTGGATGATAAAAGTTCTTTAAAAGTGTAAGTCTCTTATTCCACCAAGAAGCGTTGCATATGAAGCTTGTTTTCTCCCAATGTTTGAGTTGGCTTTTATTTTTGAGTGTTGCCTTCTCTCCACAGCTACATGTGTATACTTCTGTGCAGCAGATGGACAGAGGCTTGTACAGACGAGGTAAAGAGAGAAGAAACTGAGACATTGTTAGTTTCTATTATTAACAGGACCATATAAACATTTACAATTTACAAAAAAAAAAAAAGTAAAATTAAACTTACAAAAAATAAAAATCTTTTGTTTACATCAAAAGTAATCTTTGATAACAAATATACATTTAAAGCACAAAAAAAAAAACTGAAACCTTATTTACAGGAAGCCTACTGAAATGTTTGAAATTTAGTGATAGATGCAGTCATCTTTCTAGTTTCTTTGTTGTGCTTAAATAAAATTGCTCATTCCCTCAAGAAAACGTCTTTGCATGTTTCATCTACAGTAACCTGTCAGCTCTTCCTGTCCTGTGTATGTAACTCCCAATGAGGCAGTGTGATGTAAATTTTACAGAACTACATTCTGGAAACAAAAACACTGTATACTTAACACTTTTAGAGCACAACTCCATTAAGTTTACAAAACTTTAACATTGGAGCCAAATACTGTTTCAGATCATACTTGAACTTTTCTTTAAAACCATGGGTATGATGCCAATTGATAGAAATTACTGGATGAAAATACTATATATAAATATATGTACACAAAATATCTCTTGCCAACAAAACAATCATTCAAGACTGTGATGCTTCTATAAAGATTTGTTCTTTGCCATTTTAGTTCACCAAAAATGATTTTGGGATGCATAGATGTGGTCATTCTGTCCTCTGATCCAGAGGCAAGTAATAAAAAAAAAAAATGACCATTTTATGTAAAAATGCAAGAACCTGAACAATCTTTCACACTTGGTGTGAACAATTAAATGTGTTGAACACATTAATGTATATATATATATATAGGGACCAATTTAGAAGTTTGACAAGACTGCTAAGCTCTGCTTGCAGTCAATCTTGCTGACGTCGCTCCCTGCATACACCAAAGATAAAGAAGCCAGGAAACTCTGGCACTCTTCCTCACTCTCGAAGGCCAATTCTGACTGAACGTAGGAAACTGGCAGCACCGGCCGAAAACTAAAGATTTAAAACAAAACAAAAAAGCAGTGGAGGAAAAAGGAGTAAAAGAGAGGTTAGAACAATCATAATTGTGACAAAATAACCTGAAATAATGTTTTCATTACGCACAAATTATACCCACCTTCTGAAAATACATAAAGCTAGAGCTTTATCAAAGCATGAATATTTGTAAACTATTTCTTGTTTGCTATAATGTATTATTGTATAATTCCAAAGGAAATTAACATATGATATGTTTGGCAGGACAGTGGCTATTTTTTGTTGACCTTTGCTCTTAATAAGGAGCTGAACAATAAGTTGGGCTACCTTATGTTTTCTCTCCATATTTATTTTCTTACACAACCACACCCATAAAAACTAAAAACGCACCCATCCATATACTTCTGAATAACTTTATCATGAATTTAATTTGATAAAGTTTCCCCAACACGCCATGTCTTTTTTTCCCTGTTACAATGCCGTGTGGCGTTCTCCCTGTTTCAATAAATGTGCCTATAGAGCATTGGAATGTCTGGACCCTCTTTCTTCCACTGCTACTTAAAACTGTGCTGGTCTGGTGCTGGCCCTGGTAAAGCATCCATGAGATTTGTGTGCAGTTCCTTTTCGTTTTTTCCCTGTGATATACAGTAGACCTATAAGATTCTACAGACATGCATTAAACTGATGCACAGTAGAGTTCCTGGCAAATGTACAGGACGTTCCTGGCTTTTGTTTTATTTTATCTCATGCCATCCACTTAAAAAAAAAAAAGAAAAAGAAAAAAGCCCAAAACAAAAACCCCACAACGCTGCAACCAACTAGGTGTCAAAAGAAAATATACTTACACAGACCAGCATATTACCATCTACATACAAGAATAAGTTTAAAGTGACATTCATATATGTGGATACAAGATTCCACTTCAAGCAGGTACACAACTAATTTAAATACTGTGCTGGTGAAATCGCCAGCAATTTATAGATAAAAAGATACTTACCTTAAGCTTGCAATTGTCTACAATGGATGCAAACAATTGTGAGTGCAACCATTCACAGATGCAATGTTTAATTTTCATTACTATTGAATGCAAGTTCAATTAGATGTTCGAATAATCATGTATACATCTGCCTAGGTTTTGGGCTTAATATCTCCATTGGCATTTATAGCCTTGACTAGATTTCTTGTGTCAAAAACCCCACCCCTCTCTCCTCACATGGGCACATAACTAGTCTTCTCAGAAGTATAGCATTTATATAAATGGCAATAATAATAATAAGAGAAGATTCTCATGGGATAAATAGGTTACCTTTCCATAAGTGATGTAGATTACAACTAGGATGTGATCATCCATATATAAATACCTTATATAAGTAAAAAATTGACCAATACAGGGGTAGTTAGTAGGCTTAACACAATAGAGTGCAATCAAATTATTATTCAAGACTTATTTTTCAAAAAAAGTTGGCCATTTTCACCATATCTTTAAGATTTAAAACCTCCAATTTGTATTCATACCAGTGTATCATTGTGCATTTGTATAACTAATAGCTATTCAGCAACACTATTAGTAACCCCTTTGTGAAATAGTCATTTTGCTTGATAATCATGTTTTTGGCCCTTCTAAGTTGTTTTTTTTGCACAATACACGTTAGAATCAACCACTGTTAGATTTACTTACCCTCACTTCTATGGAGAAAATTAAAAAAAAAATAGTTCCCTGTTTTACCATGAACATTTAAACTGCACTAATATTTGCACTCCCCTAAAGATTATTTGAAAAGTGTGTTTTCACTACTTCATTAGAATGCATCTTTGAAATAAAGTTGAAGTTATTATTTAAAATGGGGCCTACACAAAAAGTATATACGGCAGCGCATGCATCATGCTTCTGTCCTTTGTTTATAGGTCCTGTAAAAAACATTTTAGTAATAAAATAGCACGCACATACATTTTCTGTGAATGTTAAGGCCCAGCGTGCTATAGAAAAACTAAAAAGAGAGACCTTGATTTGGGTAACTAAAACGTTGGCTTTCACATACGTTTTAATCATCGCCTTAAGGGCAGCCTTCCGCTCCCTGTCTGCAAACTTGTCGATGAGATACCCCGACATTCGTGGCGATTCACGGTAAAGCTTGAAAAAACGATGATAATTTGAAAGTGCCCACGCATTCAGAAGGCCAAGTGCATGTGCAACACAAGGGTCAGTCTTCAAGTCTTTGGTCAGATGCGCCAGTTCGGTTGTTAAATCTGAAGACAGAATTAAATAAAATGTAAAAACTACAGTTTAAATAATAAATGTAGGCTAGCATTACTATATGATTAACAGCCTTACCACCAGAGTTTTGGGTGAAGATATAATACAAGACACGATATGCAGTAAACTCTCCGACGTTCCCAGAAGTATTTTCCACATATAAGGATTTCAGTTGAGCTTGACACTGGTTGAATTCCTCATGATCACCCTGATATTAGACAGTACAGATAATATTTTAGTTACTGCTTTATTTGTTTAGATTTAATTAAGCAAGCAATCAAAATATCAGCACAAAGGTTTTTCAGAACAAACTGGGATGCATTAATATAGGATGGGATGCTCTGCTAACCCCCTCTCAAGTTTACCCACGTGCAAAGTGCTGTTGAAGCAACCCTGCAAGCAGTTTGTTTTTACCAAGGAAAATTTTGTAATCTCCAGAAGCAGAATATAGAACATGAGAACAAAAATCTGGATTTTTCTGCCAAATATACGACTATTTGGAGGTATATTAGCATAATTGCTCTATTTAACATTTACCTTTCTTGTACACATCTTTTACCAAGAACAACCATAGTAAAAAGGAGATATACCTAGGACCACACAACCAATGAGTTACAAGTTACCTTAAACATATCTTTCTCCTATTATTTCCTCTTCTCTTCCTTTCAGAATTTGTCCTTTTCTTAATTTCTGATCTACTGCTCTTCAAAAAATTGTTTGGCAATTGTGACCAAAAAAGTGGAGCTTATTGCAAACTCCACTTACTTTGTTAAGCTAACAAAAGGGTGATGCTTGCCTTAAACTCCGCCTTTTGTCAAGATTGCCAAGTGTAGCTAAATTTGTCTTGTTTTAAAGAGAAATATTTCAATATATAAGAAAAGAACAGATTTCGAAATAGGATATAAGTAAACAATAGAAGACAGACAAGTTTGAGATGACAGACATTTTTTAGTTCTCTTGCCCATCTATAACACCCATAAGGAAATTCAAACCAGCATGACATGAATATGTAACAGAATCCTACCTTTTCAAGTGCTATACGTGCATGTGTTTCATAAACTTCCACCGTAAATTCTGTTCTAATTCCCTGAACCTGTGAAAGATATTGATGTTAAAAACACTATGTAAATGCCAGCATTTAATCTTCACCTTTCATTTTCACTGGAACACATACCGTTAAATCTTGACGTATTGATTTCATCTGTTCACAAGCAAAAGCATAATCCTGCTTTTCCTGAAAATGTCCTTTCACCATTGTCAGAGATTTTCTTAATACCTGAAAATGTGGCACAATTAACATTTTACTAATCAATTCTGAGAAGAAGCAATTTCATGGCCTTCCTTTAATTTACTAATTTTCCAAAACATTTAGTTACGTATTATAAGGACAAGTAAAAGGAAAGCTTTATTTATTTATTTTTTAAAACTGATTTTGTAAGAGAAGTAAATAAAGATTCTTACAGGTACTGGTCGCACAGTTGATGGGTCAGGTGCACCAGTTAGACGTAAATAATGTTTGGTTATGTCCTGACAGGAACCAACAATTTTCAGCTCATTCCAATCAAAGCCATCAGATCCTCCAGCATCCAAATTGTTTATCTGCAGCACAAGAGGTTCGATTCGCAACTTCTTGGTACCATGGCCATGCTGAAAACGAGCAGCTCTTTTTTCCCTTTTAAATTCCTTTTCAGGGTCTTCAAAATCCATAGTATTTTTTTTCCGGTTTTTCTTATTGAAGCTTTGATCATTCCTGAAAAGGATATTTGTATAATTTGAGAACAGAGATACTTGATGATCTTTGGCTATACTAAGAATATTAAATCAACACTCTAAAATAAACTGGTTTGGCATACTTTACAAAGTAATGCCGACAAGTTTATAAAAAATAAATAAAATAAAAAAAGTGAAAAAAAAAAATCACTTTCAGGTTGTGGTATCAATGAGGATTTTTTTCAGTCTCCCATAATAGCATTTTAGGCAATGATCAAAGGACCAGACGTTTATTGGGAAGGGGGTTTACTTCAAAGACAAGTCACCTTAAAAATATAAAAAAATTCAGCAAGTACTGAAATATTTTTTTTAATTAAGTATGTGCATAAAATTATAAATCGCTATCCCTACCATTAGTATTTGACAGGATCGTTCAGCCAAATACACGCATCGGTCGGACAGTGTTTGAAAACCGACAGTTAGTCTATGTGGTCTTTCCGGTTTCACTTTATGCAGTGTATCAGGGAAGATAAAAAAAAAAAAAAACTATTTCCTTTCTATTTGATAATATTTGAAAGGATTAATATATTAAAAATATTTTCGCAATGTCAGTTACTACCGAATATATTAACATTTTATAATGGTAAGTAGCATTAGCTTCATATCCATTTTCAGGGATTGATTTTATAATCAGTAATTAACAAAGTAGTGGTATTCTCCTTGACCAAGATAATTCTGGGGTAGGGGAAATCAAAAATGTAATCTTTCCCAGTTACATGGTATGAGATCAGGCGTAATTATGAGCGCACTATTTAAAAAAAAACTTGTATACATTCATTTTTGCAGATAGGCGCTCTCTCGAGCGAGTTTGGCTGTTCATATTCCTCGCATTAAAGAAACACTAATGATTTATTTTCATTAAATTGATTGTGGTGATTGGAGTACCCTGGGACTGTCTCTCCATCCAGTGTTAAACCATTTTTGAGAGGTTTAATGCTAAATGTGAGTCCTGACTTCCCAAAGCCCCATCCAACTGAAGGTGTGGTTAAGGCTGATAGCACACTTCCTTCTAGCCATAATTCATACCTGAAATGGGCACTGTGATAGGCTGATGAGGTCAGCTGACACTCAGCCAGTTACAGCCACCCATTGCTGCTCAGGCTAATGCTTCATTAGCCTGAGCAGGTGGAGGAGGGATGAGCTGCTGAGAACTCTTTATATAGCATTAAAAACAGTTTATCACTAAATGGAAGAATGGTACTAGGGGACCCCAGGCACTGTAGACACTTCAGTGAGATAAAACAGTTACAGTTCCCACAGTGTCCTTTTAAGGGGGTGTCTGTGAGCATGGTATGTTCTGTAACAGGGGGTCTGTGTTTATTTTGCATTCTTATCCATTAGTCTGATTCAGACAGCTACCCTATCCACTTTTATGATTCCGCCTGGCCCATCCCTTAATAACTAGCACAATAATTGGCACGTGTGGCTGTAAATCAGTCATCCTCCTTTGATTAGGTATTGTCCATAGCCAGCATGTAGGCTATTTAAAGCCCACATTGTACGACTCATCCTCCCTGAAAAGCCATCGGTAGCTAAAACACAAATTCGGGTCCATTGAGATAGTTTAATCATTTGTTTAGGCAGTCTTATTTACACAACTGAAATTAAACCAGTTTATTGAGAATTCCTGAACAACCAAAGCTGTAGTGCAGAGTATAGAACTATTTCCATAAATTTCTTCTAAAGGCCTCAATTTAAATGCTGGTAAAGCTTTCCAAATGATTTAATATTTCTGAGTAAACTTTTAAAATGATTATGAAAATTTTGAAAAATGTATCAAAAAATATTAATTTTAATAGAATGTGCGCTTATTTGACCAGGACCTCCCTCAACTCTTCACTTGTTGTCCTATCCTCTTTTAGAATTAAGGTCCTGCAGCATACATTGATGCTACATCAATAAAAAAAAAAAAAATAAAAAAAAAAAAATGCACTGACCCCAAATATATATATTTATACATACATATATTTAAATACATATGTATAAATGTTATATTTACTCAGAGGCATCGCTTTTCTAAACTAAGTGGATTTATGACCCTTTATTCATAACTAAAATTTTCCATTCTCCCAATTAATTTTGTAACCTGCCACTGCCTAAAGTTTCACAGCATATTCAAGATAAGGCCTCACCATTGATTCACAAAGTCAATTATATTTTTGCCTCAAAAATGAATGCCCCTTGTTGAAGCCACCTTACTGGTCTTAACTAGTAATTGTCAGACATTGTTGCCTAGTTTGAGATCTATACCCATTCCTAAATCCTTCTCATGTGCTTTGCCTTACTAACATTCAGGATGTAAGTTACTTGTGCATTCCTCAACCCCAATTGCATAACTTTGTATTTAACTACATTACATATTAACTGCCATTTCAGTGTTTTTGTGTTACTTACTTAGGGCTAATAATAGAGAAAGGACATATTGCTAGTGTATTCCTTCGACTAATGTATTCAGTCAGATTAGCATAAAGATGTGTTCTTGAAGGTATTATTGGGATAGTAATTATTCGGGTGTGACGTGTGTAACATTTGGGGTTTTATAAAAATATATTTTGTCTCCTACTAGAGTGTTTGCTGAAAAAAAAAAAAAAAAAGACCTGTTTTCAAGTTGGAGATGGTATACCGTTGAATAAGCGATCATAGTTATGGGCACTTGTATAAAAGGCCTTTGAAATGGGATACTCCTTACTCATAAAGCACTTCAGGGTGCCGAGGTGCTTTACAGTTGTGGAGTGGTCCTTTAAATTAACTTTAATCACACACAGGAGGCAGTTGCAGGCAATTAAAAATAGAGGGAAATAAGTTCTAATGTAAACACACTGCAATAAAGAAATATTTATTTCTACAGGGAGAGTGTCGGGATGCTATGAAAACACTGGTACGAGAGGAGTTGCTAGGGCTGCCTAAATGGTAGAAAATTGAGCAGGAGGTTGCAGGGGCATGATCTATCCACCAAAATCCCTTCATTAAGCTATAGTTGTTTTGGTGCTTCAAAAAGGGCCCCTTAAATTATGCATACATGGTTTTTTATTAAAGGGTTAATTGCTGTGTGTACCATAGAGAACCAGAATTGACATGGTTTTGGTATTAAAGGGTTAATTGCTTTGTGTACCTTAGAGAACCAGTATTGACAAAGCCCATTTTTTGTGAAATATCAGTCCACATCACGTACCTTTTACCCCTCTGCGACTTTCCTCGACCACGATCCATGTGACCACCCCGACCACGCACTTTTTGAAAATTTTTCCGGCCTCGAATTTCATTACTGGATACAGAGCTTTCAGAGTCTGAATCACTGTGGTCAAACAAATTAATAGAATACATTTTAGAAGCAACACAAATCCAAGTGGAGATTGTGCATCAAAAAAAGAATAGTACATGTAAAAATGTCTTGTTTCTAACCTGCGGCGGTGTCGTCTGTGAGGAGTGTGTGGAGGAGACCTTGATCTGGACCGGGACCCTGCACTTGATGAGCTGGATTCTTTCATGAAGACATTACGATTCCCAAACTTTGTAGGGAAACTACTAAATCGGCCCCGTAGGTTCCCTCCACCTCTTGCAGACTGTGTGACGGTAATGGTGCTGCCATGGGGTGATTGGAGAAAAGAAGGTTCCCACCGCTTCTTTTTTGGGCTCTCTTTTACACTATCCTTCCTAAATTTAATAAAATTCAAAGATTGACCATAAAAACACAAATTGATTTTGCAATAAATAAACAAGGTTAAAGATACAGTCCATGTACCAATATTACTTCAATGCATTTTAAAGGAAAGATGAGAGGCTGAACTTGAACGCCTGTCTCTTTTCAGCCTGTGTAACATTTTAATTAATATTAGACAATCTAAATGGGACACTCCAGGCACCAGTACAATTTTAATGCATTTTATAGATTTTGACCTCAATATGCTGTATTTTAAGTGTGACTTATGATGCAGCATTATTTCACATTATGTGCAAAACCTATAAAAAAATATTAATGAGGCCAAAATCCATCAAATGCATTAAAGTTGTACTGGTGTCTCGAGTCCCTTTTTTAGTAATATTAGATCATCTAAATGTTTGCAGACTGAAAAGAGAGACAAGCATCCATCAAGTTCAGCCTTAAAGGATCACTATAGTGTCAGGAAAACTAAGCGGTTTTCCTGACACTATAGTGCCCTGAGGGTGCCCCCACCCTCAGGGTCCCCCTCTCGTTGGGCTGGAGGGGTTTTAGCTCACCTTATTCCAGCGCCAGGGCTTGCTGGTGACCTCTCCTCCCCTGCCGCACCAGCTCACTCTGCCGACGTCAGCGGAGCCGAAGGCGCATGCGCAGCAAGTGCCATGTGCGCATTCAAGCTGTCAATAGGAAAGCATTTTTCAATGCTTTCCTATGGACGCTCTGCGTGATGGAGGCATAATATGGAAGACAGCCACTAGAGGCTGGTTTAACCCTGCAATGTAAACATAGCAGTTTCTATGAAACTGCCAAGTTTGCTTCTGCAGGGTTAATACCTGAGGGGATATATACAAAAGGAGGATACAGCTGTAGATCTACAAAAAATAAAATAAGACAATAGTGCAACACTGTATGATAAAGTATAACCTGAGGGACCTGGCACCCAGACCACTTCATTGAGCTGAAGTGGTCTGGGTGACTATAGTAGCCCTTTAAATCGCTCCTTTTGATCCATTTTAAGGAAAGTTAAAGGGAAACTATAGTAACCAAAACATTTTTAGCTTAATGAATCAGTTTTGGTGTATAGATAATGTCTCTGAAGTTTCAAAGCTCAATTGTTTGCAATCTAGGAGTTAAATCACTTTTGTTTCTGTTTATGAAGCCCTAGTCACATCTCCCCAGGCTGTGACTGACAACTTGCACGAAAATAAAATGGTTTAATTTTCAATCAGATGTAACGCAATTTAAAAGTTTTCATCTCTGGCTCTGTAAATTGAACTTTAATTACATACAATAGGCTCCTGTAGTGCCCATCAAGCCATTAACAGAGCAGAAGATAGGAAATTCTAAATTAAACAGATTTAGTAATAAAGGAAGTGTAAAGATTAGATAACTCTTTACAGGAAGAATTTAGAAAGGATACTTAATGCAAAATGCAGGGAAATGTAACTAGAACAACATAAAGAAAGTGATGTAACCCCTAAATGGCAGATAATTGAGCAATTAGACTGCAGAGGAGTGATCTAAACACCAAAACTGCTTCATTAAGCTAACGTTGCTTTGGGGACTATAGCGTCCCTTAATATACTATTCTATATTATAGTACACATTGTTTAGTTAATTTTGCAAGATAACAGAAACAAACTTACAGGGTCATTCATTAACCCTGAAGTCTAGCAAATTAGAACAGCAATATTGAGGATAAAATAGATAAGTTGTTACTATAGACAACTAGGAGTTAGTCCTGATCAGCTATTTCAGTCTCAACTTTGCTATTCAGATTTGCGACAACTCAGTATTTAGTTAATTACCCTGAAAACAATCAGTTGGCTTTACAAAGGCCACAGTGCTGAGTATACAACATACTGCTACTGAACATTTTTTTTAAACAAAATAAAGCAGGTCCAGAAGAAAACAACGAAAAAAATAATAAATAGAAAGTGAAAAAAGCAAATAACACTGGTAGTTTAATATATAACACTAAGAATGTGTTCCATCATTGGAACACACTTCTCTCTGCAACTGTTTAACAAATGGCAAAGTCATCAGTTTTGAAGACTTTTGTCCAAGTCAATGCTTCTATGCTCTATGAGAAGCATTAACACAGTGTTCTGTATGAGGTGTGTTATGACGTGGAAAGTGAAGTTACCGTATATACTCGAGTATAAGCCGACCCGAATATAAGCCGAGGACCCTAATTTTACCCCCAAAAACTGGGAAAACTTATTGACTCGAGTATAAGACTAGGGTGGGAAATGCAGCAGCTACTGGTAAATTTCTAAATAAAATTAGATCCTAAAAAAATTATATTAATTGAATATTTATTTACAGTGTGTGTGTGTGTGTGTGAGTGCAGTGTGTGTGTGTGTGTGTGTGTGTGTGAGTGCAGTGTGTGTGTGTGTGTGTGTGTGTGTGAGTGCAGTGTGTGTGTGTGTGTGTGTGTGTGAGTGCAGTGTGTGTGTGTGTGTGTGTGCAGTGTGTGTGTGTATGAGTGCAGTGTGTGTGTGTATGAGTGCAGTGTGTGTGTGTATGAGTGCAGTGTGTGTGTGTATGAGTGCAGTGTGTGTGTGTATGAGTGCAGTGTGTGTGTGTATGAGTGCAGTGTGTGTGTGTATGAGTGCAGTGTGTGTGTGTATGAGTGCAGTGTGTGTGTGTATGAGTGCAGTGTGTGTGTATGAGTGCAGTGTGTGTGTATGAGTGCGCAGTGTGTGAGCGCAGTGTGTGTGTGTGCAGTGTGTGTGTGTGCAGTGTGTGTGTGTGAGTGAGTGCAGTGTGTGTGTGCAGTGTGTGCAGTGTGTGTGTGTGTGTGCAGTGTGTGTGTGAGTGCAGTGTGTGTGTGTGAGTGCAGTGTGTGTGTGTGAGTGCAGTGTGTGAGTGCAGTGTGTGTGTGTGAGTGCAGTGTGTGTGTGTGAGTGCAGTGTGTGTGTGTGAGTGTGTGAGTGCAGTGTGTGTGTGTGAGTGCAGTGTGTGTGTGAGTGCAGTGTGTGTGTGTGTGTGAGTGCAGTGTGTGTGTGTGTGTGTGAGTGCAGTGTGTGTGTGTGTGAGTGCAGTGTGTGTGTGTGTGAGTGCAGTGTGTGTATGAATGCAGTGTGTGTGAGTGCAGTGTGTGTGAGTGCAGTGTGTGTGAGTGCAGTGTGTGTGAGTGCAGTGTGTGTATGAATGCAGTGTGTGTATGAATGCAGTGTGTGTATGAATGCAGTGTGTGTGTGTGTGTGATTGTATGAGTGCAGTGTGTGTGTGTATGAGTGCAGTGTGTTGCAGAGCCTTGGTGGGGGGTAGGCATTTTTATTATTTTTTTTAATTATTATAATGGTAATATTTTTTTTTTAGATTAATTTTTTTATTATTTTTATTTATTTTATTATTTGTTATTTATTATTATTTTTAAAATATATTTAAAATATTATTTTTAAAATATCATTTTTTATTTTATTATTATATTTTTTTCGTCCCCCCTCCCTGCTTGATACATGGCAGGGAGGGGGGCTCCTTTCCTGGTGGTCCAGTGTCATTGGTAGTTCAGTGGGGGGAGAGGGGGGCTGTCAGAGCTGTAACTTACCTTCACAGCAGCTCCTGTCAGCTCCCTTCTCCTCCGCGCCGTCCATTCAGCTCTTCTGTCAGCTCACAGTGTAAGTCTCGCGAGAGACTTACACTGGGAGCTGACCGAGGTGCTGAACGGACGGCGCGGAGGAGAAGGGAGCTGAGAGGAGCTGCTGTGAAGGTAAGTTACAGCTCTGACAGCCCCCCTCTCCCCCCTGTCTGTATTATGGCAATGCAAATTGCCATAATACAGACTCTGACTCGAGTATAAGCCGAGTTGGGGTTTTTCAGCACAAAAAATGTGCTGAAAAACTCGGCTTATACTCGAGTATATACGGTAATTGAAAATGGAAGGCTTAAATTATGAAGGTTCATTTATGGCAGTCTGTGTGTTATCCACTACCGGCACAATATAGACAAATATGTTTATCTAAAAGTGCAATGTTTTACACTAACAAGAAGGGTAGCAACTATGCACCAAAACCACTTCATTAGGATGCAAGAGTGAGAGGCTCCTGACTGGTGAAAACCTTTTGTGCTTTGCACTGCCTGAAATATAGAAGCAGGAACTTTGAAAATTTTGAACCCTGCTTATTGAAGATTTGTATTTGCCTTAGGGAGTACAAATTCAACCCTGGTAAGTGTGTCAAGGACCATCCAGCCTTGCATTGATGAGTAATTTTTAAGGCATGGCTAGTGATACAGAATTTTTTTTTTAGTTCTGTCCTAAGGATTAAAAGTATGGGTCACTTCAGGCTTGAAGTGTCCTCTTTTAAGCGCATACCCTGGAAGAGGTTCTCTGCTCCAGTCGATGGTATAGGCTGATCCATCTTGTAGCCGGGCTTGCAAGACTTCTTTAAGCAGCTTCTCAGTTCTGTCCTTATCTTCTTCTGTCTCACATGCCGTGAAACAGCGCTGGACATAGTCCTTCATTGCTGGAGGCCAATCTTCTGGCTTTGCAGTAGGATTGCTGGGAAGATATTTTTTTTTTTTAAATTGTTACAGAACAAAATAGAAAACACACTTTTCCAAAATAAACACATTGCCAAAGAACAAACAGAATCAAAAATGTAACATTACCTGTTATCACGGCCCTTTTCAGTTTGCTGAAGATGTGGTTGCTGCAGGTGCTGTAGTTGATTATGCATATGTTTCTGCTGTTGCTGCCCAGAATTACCATGGTGCTCACCAGGTTCAAAATTCTGATTGGCCATTACAAGAGGACGTTTCTGAATATTAAACTTCAGTCCTCCAGAACCAGGGGCCTCTAAAAGGTGAAAAAAATATAAGTATTTTAATTGAGTTTCAACCCCCCTAATCAGTCTGAACAGTGGGCCAGGACTGAAATCTACACTGGTCTTGGCAAAAGACAACTTGTGGCTACCTTCTTAAAAGAGCTACTATTTTAATACCTGCCTTTATAAAGGTCCAACAAAAGTAAGCCAATGAAAAGATGAATGAATGGCAGAGCTAATTAAGAAAGTGCAATTTTACAAAAGAAGTAGGCACAATTTTGTATGGCATTTAAAGTATTTTGGTTTTTTATTAATCCAAACAGTAAACTAATTTCCCCTAAATTCACCAGATGAGATTTATTTAGTGGTAGTCAGTTATAATTTTGATACGCTTAAATATCTTTATTTAAAAAAGAAAAATTAATTTAATAAAATAAAAGCACTACCACTTTTAAACCAAGATCTGCATCAAGAAATGCTAACTGTACAATCCCACAACTAAAAAAAACTCAATGAGAGCACTTTAGAGTTTTCATGACAGAAGAACAATAATTTGTTGCACTATTCAAGTGTTGTATGTAATCTGAAGCAGATCTTTTCACTCACACATTTGGGAGATAAGTTCTATAAAATACAATAGGTTTTGAAAAGGCCACTTTTTCTGTTTAGGTTATAGGAACAAAAAAAATAATTGATTAATGAACAGTTTAGGCTCAAATGAAAAAGACAACTCACGCTTCATTCGATTATACAGTTGCTGGCCCTTATTCTGTTTGGAAGCATCATTATAGGAATGCTGATTATAACTATTGGAATTTGATACTGGATGCTGTTGAGTAGGATGCCCGTTTGATGATCCTCCTTGAGGACAAGACTGTGTCATACTATGATTGACAAGTTGATGATGTGAAGCAGATTGGTTATTAGATGTAGAAACCTGTGGTTGAACAGTAGAATAAGACATGCTATCTTCTAGACCAGGTACAGGAGGCTGAAAACAAAAAGCAAAACAATGTTATGACCTACGGAATAGTTATTACCTTATGTTCCAGATATAAAGAATGCTAAAGCATACAATCTGAAAAACCTGATTTTAAAAAGAACACAAAACATTTTTTACTAAGATATGTTAGCACATGCCTTGGGCAAATAATGAGAGGCCTTCAAGGACTAATTTAGTTATGCCAAAAGGGCTTGCAGAGAATGTGTATATCAAAAATGGACACCTGTGATTCAGCAGAACCGATTACACCCTTGCACTGAGCCAATCCCTGCTTGGTAAGAACTGGGCTCACAGCACACCGAAACATGGACTTATAATTAGGAGGTTAGATTACCCCTATGCCTGGGGACCAAAACTCAACACAAATCAAAGGACTGCAGTAAGCTGCATTGGTTAGGTTATCTGAATGATCTGATTCATAAGATATTCAAATTTGAGTATAAAAAAAAATAAAAAAAATAAAGGTTTAAAATAAAGTTATGTGAATACTGATAATGTGCACTGCTAGAATCCGATGTCCGGGAACACACATTTAACTATAGCTAATGAAAATGAAAACTACAATGTTTCCTACATAAAATATATATATTCATGAAATTCAGCTACAGAAAACATTGAAAGTAATTCTCGATGGAAATAAAATCATTTAAAATTGTTTAAAGGAACACTATAGTCACCTAAATTACTTTAGCTAAATAAAGCAGTTTTAGTGTATAGCTCATTCCCCTGCAATTTCACTGCTCAATTCACTGTCATTTAGGAGTTAAATCACTTTGTTTCTGTTTATGCAGCCCTAGGCCACACCTCCCCTTGCTATGATTGACAGAGCCTGCATGGGAAAAAAAATCTGGTTTCACTTTCAAACAGATGTAATTTACCTTAAACAATTGTATCTCAATCTCTAAATTGAACTTTAATCACATGCAGGAGGCTCTTGCAGGGTCTAGCAAGCTATTAACATAGCAGGGGATAAGAAAATCTTAATTAAACAGAACTTGCAATAAAGAAAGCCTAAATAGGGCTCTCTTTACAGGAAGTGTTTATGGAAGGCTGTGCAAGTCACATGCAGGGAGGCGTGACTAGGGTTCATAAACAAATGGATTTAACTCCTAAATGGCAGAGGATTGAGCAGTGAGGCTGCAGGGGCATGTTCTATACACCAACACTGCTTCATTAAGCTAAAGTTGTTCAGGTGACTATAGTGTCCCTTTAAGCTGAAGATAAGTTTCCAAATACTACCAAACCACCCAAGAGAGAGAAAAAAAAGCTAAGTTTCTATATTATAACTGACCTGTGCAAGTTTAATTTTTCTACAATTTGCTCACAAATACATTTAGTACATTTTTAATAAAACTTTATATGGCACAGAATTTGCTAGTGTGTACCTGGTTAGGATTCCCCTGATGCTGGACCACTGTTTGAGGCTGCTGTGAGGCAGTCACTTGATAAGCACCTGGCATGCTGTATTGCCCCGTGGTGGGGTACCCCCCATACATATTCTGAAAAACAGAGCAATACATAAAAGACTTCAATAAACACAGGTAGAACGTAGTTCTCAGTTTTATCATACAGAACTACATGTCAAGCATACAGCCGGTATTAAACAGTATGCTCTCCGTTTTTTAAATTCTAAGTGGTGGTATATTAATCTTATTTGTCTAAATACCATTGAAATTTAAAGTCATTCAATTGTAGTAAATCCAATATTTAAAAAAAAAAAAATATATAAAAAAAAAAATAACATGCAAGGAATGCTGTTGTGCACAAAGTCATTCATTATTAGGATTACTGACTAAACCATTAGTTGACCGATAATTGCAAATTTCAGGCAAGAACAGCTGAACTGGAAATACAAGTGTTTACTTGATAAATAGTCAATTGTGATGAACTAAAAGCATTTAAAAAAAAATTATAATTTGAAATTGGACACAAAGGATATCCAAGCTTTCAAATCACAATTCACTGCTTATTGAATAAACTACAATTAAAAATGAATGATCCATGCACCATAACACCAATATAACACTATCTTGGTTATGGTGCCAGTTGTCACTAATGGATTTAACATGAAACAGGAACATTTACTCAGATAGGTAAAAACCTAACTGCATATTTCATAGGTTTGGAACTTTGGACAATAGAAGCGAGATACATACCATGGGGTAAGAATAGTAGTTGTATGGATACGTATAATTATACTGTGAATACCATTGATAATATTGATGCTGCATTGCAGCGTCTCCTTGCTGTGCTGCATACTAGTGAAAAGAAAACCAATGTAAGTGAAACATTGCATGTTCAAACAATACATTACACAGTGTTATAGTTACCCATTGCATCTAACTAATGTCATGGTCTGCCGGGATCTTCAATAGACCACCATTCTGTGCCGTTGTACAACATTACACCAGAGGGTCAGGTAAGGGGGAGAAGCCCCCACAGATACACTTTAATAGCAGGGAATAGTGCAAGAAATTGCTTTACTGTCTAGAGATTGTCAGTTCTCTGAAATGTTACATATGTACTTATTGCCCTTTCATAATTAGTTTATTAAGCAAATTATCCTAAAGTCTGCCTGTGAGCAAGTAAACATGGTGAGAGCTGTAAGAACTCACTTTGCATGAACCTAGTTGAAGCTGAGCAAATATAGGATATTTTTTTTCAAAGCAAGATTTATTTCCTGACGGATTGCTCACGGATATGTAGGCTATAAAGTTTGAACTGGAAATGTAGATTATAGTTCTGGTGAATGAATACATTCTCACCTGGGTGCTTGCTTGATCATTGGCTGCTCCTTTAGTAGTTGCAGAATTAGAGTTATCTTTCTGAATAGTTGCTAAAGCTTGGCGTGCCTTTTCCCATTCAGGATTTTCATGCATTGGTGTTTCCATACCACTGCTTGCATTGTACTGCTGGATCCTATGTGAAATAAATTAGCATTATATTTAATGAAAAGATCAAAGCACATCAGAAAAAAAAACAAAAAAAACACAAACACCCGATTTGCAACTTCTGTAACACACATTGATTTTTTTCACCCCTCCTGTGTGGTGGTGGGGATAGATAGATAGATAGAGAGATCTATTTATCACATACTCTGCACTCCTACTGATAGAAGAAAAAAAAAATACCTGGTGCTCAGCAACTAGAAATACACCATAGAAAACCAGCACTCTAGGGTTCCATAAAGATTCTACTTTCAACAGGTTGTCCTGATGAAATTTCATTTTTGAACTGAAACATTGACTTGATTTGATTTTCCTAAAGTAAAGTAGAATCTTTATCAAATCTAGAGTGCTGGCATTTTAACACACAGTTTGGGAGGTCCTACAATCCAGTGTCCTAAAACAGTTGTGCCCAGTGCTTAACCACACAAAAATTAGTTATATTCCAAAAGTCAGTACTCAAGGACTTATCAGTTGGTTTTAGTTTCCAAAATAGTCGACCTTTCAATTCGGGATCCGAACCTTCCTGTCCCCCACTGCAGACATCCACCCCCACTGCAGTCATCTACTACCATGATGTCAGGATGGCTGGCCACTATTTGCTTGTCTAGCTGAATCTGAAAGTCCCAAAAGGATCTTAGCTCCATTATTCTCAACTACCCTTTGTTGCATCTCCCATCTGGATATAGGCAGATCAAGCCCATATTCTGTGTGAATATTTAGGTAAACAACCCCAGGTGGTTGTGTCACTTAGAGTGTGTGTTGATGGCTTGGGTCTTGTTCTTGACATTGAGCTGAGACTTCAGGACGTGACTCTCTGGAGGTACTTGAATGTAGCCATCATGCTTGCCTCTTCCTCATGGTTGCCATGTGTGTGATACCCCAAGGTGCTTGTAGCCGTTCTATACATCTTCTATTTTACCTTCTGGTACTGGAACTCCTTTCCTGATCGTCTTCCCTCTTTTTGCTATCATTCACTCACACTTAGTATCATGTTTTGGAGCGGACCAACCTATAAGCTACTTGTTGTTGGATATCTCCCACTGTGATGGTGACTGGTTCCTGTTCTGAGAGCATGAGTATTCTGCTTTCAGGTCTAGAAGCCACTGGGCTTTGGTGATTTGTTATATTTCTTTCTCCCATGTCCCATGTGTTACAATACTGTTCAGTCTCTGCTCTGGGTTGGTATGTGGTTACAATGCAGCTGTGCACACACCTGGGATGGTTTTTTGATAAAGAGGGTATTTATGTATTTTCTTGGCATCTGCATCTCTGCTGTATCTGCTCAGTCTGACAGCTTAGTTGTTTCCAGTGCCTCTGGAGTGTGAAGTTGATCCAGCTTACCAACTTCTTACATGTTTCCTTTATGTAAGCTTACAGTCTTAGGCTCTAAAAGCAAGCAGACATGGTTTCTCTTTCAGCCTGATCTTGTAGTCAAGCATCTGGAGGATGTATATAGGAGCTTGATGGTCTATGTAACGTTACTGGTTGGCACTGTGGACAGAGCTTTCCCAGTGATGTTTGGAAATCTTGCCCGGTGGTCAAGGACAAGGCTTTTCTACGATCATCTTTCTTATACAGGAATTTCTTCCTTCTCATGACTCATGTATAATGTCTTGTGTCGTCCATCTTATTCTAGCTGTGATAATAGCTTCCTCTTGACAATGGTCAAAAGTTGTGTAAATAACTGTTTTGGTGTTCGGGTTGATGAAGGTTTATTCAGCCATAGTTACCATTATGATGTTGAATATTATTCACTTCACCTGTCAGTTTTAAAGGGACTCTATAATGCCAGGAAAACAAAGCAGTTTTTCTGACACTGTAGAATCCTACAGTGACCCCCCCCCCCCCCCCCCTCCCTCGCAGCTGAAGGGGTTAAAACCCCTTCAGTCACTTACCTGAATCCAGCGCTGATGTCCCTCGGCGCTGGGTCAGGCTCTGCCAATGCTCCTCACCCACCGACATCAGCCAGCGGGGGAGACCTAATTTGCATGTGCGACAATGGCTGTGCTCGCATTAGTATCTCCCCATAGGAAAAACATTATTCAATGCTTTCCTATAGCGTGAGGACGTCCAGCGTCAGATAACGGACCAAAAGGTCCGTTTGGATTCCGGAAGTCCCTCTAGTGGCTGTCTGGTAGCCGCCACTAGAGGAGTAGTTAACTCTCAGAGGTAATTATTGCAGTTTCTCAAAAACTGCAATAATTACCATTGTAGGATTAAGGAACATGGGACATTGCAACCAGACCCCTTCAATAAGCTGAAGTGGTATGTGTGCCTACCGTATCCCTATAGTGTCAGAAAAACAAAGTGGTTTTCCTGACACTATAGTGCCCTGAGAGTGCCCCCACCCCGTGGCGCTGAAGGGGTTAAAACGCCTTCAGCAGCTTACCTTATTCCAGCGCCGGGCCCCCTCAGCGCTGGTGACCTCTCCTCCCCTGTCCGCGGAGCCAAATGCGCATGCGCGGCAAGTGCCATAGGAAAGCATTTCTTAATGCTTTCCTATGGAGGCGCTGCGCGATGTAGGCATAATATGCCTCCAGCGTCGCAAATGCGCCTCTAGTGGCTGTCCGGAAGACAGCCACTAGAGGCTGGCTTAACCCCAAATGTAAACATAGCAGTTTCTCTGAAACTGCTATGTTTACAGCTGCAGGGTTAAAACCTGAGGGACCTGGCACCCAGACCACTTAATTGAGCTGAAGTGGTCTGGGTGACTATAGTGTCCCTTTAAATACAGTTTCATTGGGTTTGTTGTTGTAGTACCAGTCAAGCAGGTCTGTGTTCTCTTACTTCCTTGTCCAGAAATGGTTTGTTTAAGTAGCCCACGTGTCAGATTGCACTGGTTCCCTAGAATCTGACACGGACCATGTTAATCTGTGCGACGTCTGAGCCAGCATGACTCTTGTTACACTCATATTAGAGAGGTGGGCTGGGTATACATATCATTGTCTTGCCCTGGGACACTTACTGCTAAGGTGTTCTGACTGGGATTCAAACCTGTGGTTCCCAGTTCTAATGCCATTGTAAAAATATAATCAGTTATTCACTTCACCTGTCAGTGGTTTTAAATGCGACTGATCATAGCATTTATATACCTACACACACACACACACTTTCATGGCATTATGTTGTAGTCTACACCAACTACCATATCAATGAAACTTTTACTGTCAGCACTATTATTATTTGCATTTATAGATCTCTAGTAGTTATGATGCCAGGAGTGTCCTGGCGCCCATCCAGGGTAAGCAGTCAAACCACTTTCATACAGTCTGGCAACTTACCCCAGCCTACAGGAGAGCCAGAAGCTCCTGCATGGAGCATCCTTTCGCTACCCACAACTCATAAGTGCTGTGTAGGGCCAGTTAATTGGCAAAAAGTTCAGCATAGTGCAGGAGCATCCACCTCTGCTAGAGGAAGTAAAGGATACTCAGTGGACCACATGTAAGTTAGCAAGCCATTTGCAAACTGTTCGACTACTTACTATGGAGGACGCCAGGGCACTCCAGGCACCATAACCAAAAACAGCGAGATGTGGTAGTTATGGTGCTTGAAGTGTTCCTTTAACCAACATTGGTTCTTTAAGTGAGTTAGGCTATGCAAAAGCTTATGACCTCTACAGTGTTACAAAGCAGTTTCACTTATCATAAGTGATATTTGAAATCTATGCTGGGGATAAATCACTTATCTCACTAAAACTTCTACTGTGCAAGTGTTTATGGGATAAACGTTTTACCCTGGTATGGGGGTGACCATCTTCAAGTAGACCCAGGTCAAGCAGAGAGGATATTTGCATCTGAGCATCCTTTTTAGATTTTCTTTGTAACACATTCAAAAACAGATGTGAAGCATATAATGCTCCACGATGTAGCAATTTAATCCATTACATCTGAATTGAGTATGAGAGTTAGAGAGGTTTACTATTTGCATTTTATTTATTTTTTAGAGAGAGCGGAAAATGAAAAAAAAATAACTTACCACTCTGGATTCAGCTGTTCTCCCATGTTGGTTGCTCTTGGTCCTCTTAGGGACCTGTGACTTTGGTATTGATGTCTGAAGGAGAGCCCTGGCAGGAACTTGGGATCTAGATATGTATGTCTCAGCCCTATTAATGTAACAATAAAGCATATAAAACTATTATACATTGATATACAGTTTTCATTCTGTTTTAGAGGGTTACTCCAAGCACCATGACCACTTCAATGATTTAAAGTAATCGTGGCGCCTGTATGTGCAGTGTTTCAATAAGGTAGTTTTGGTGTTTAAAGTCTGGCCTTACATAACATTCCAAAGCAATTTAAGAGTATTCATGTTACAAAAAGTTCATCTATATAAAAACAAAATTTTAGTTTCACCAAAATCTGATAAGGGACTGCATTGCTTTGAATCATAGGCGCTAAACATCCCTTGTCCAATATTTACTAACTCTTGCAGTTTTGTACTACGCTTGCTAGGGCGGCTCGTCTGGGCTTCAAAACAAACAAAAAAAATTACAAAAAATAAATAAAAAAAATCACATTTTCCTCCAGGCTTAAGTCCTTTAATAGATTTCTGTCAACATATATCTCAACACAGAGTCATGGTAATCACGGTGGGTTCCAATTCCCTGACCTCTTTTGTGTTACATTTCATTTTAATAGTGCATTTTAACATTGTGTAAGTTTAACATAATATTTGTATCCCATTGTAACAATGGGATATTTGTTGGCCCAGGACATACTGGAAAACGAAGAATTTTAAGGGATCTTTTCTGGTCAAATAATTTTTTTATGAATAAATAAATAATGGGTGGAATTGCTGGCGTACAACTCCCACTTCCCTCTGCCAGCCACAGGGCCTCAGAGAATGGGAGGGATTTGAAGTACAGGAGTGTGTACCTCGGGGCTGTATTCACTATATTGATATATGTGGATGTGTGTGTGGGCCTTCATATTACCTCAGCAGTCTGTCCTCACACGAACGAGATGGCCGCCTCCTCGCAGTGAAAGGCCTGGGGCCTACAGCCGCTGTGGAAGACTCTCTCTCCCCGAGTCCAGCGGGTCATTGGGGACCCGGAGACCCCACTCAGCTCCAACCGGACCGTCACCGGACACCCTCGCCGACTCAGAGCCTGGTTTCAACGATACCGCTCGGTGCCACAAACCGGACACGGGCAATGGTTTCACTACACAAAATGGCGGCCGGAAACAAAACGTCCATTTGACGTGTGTGTGTTTTTTTTTTTTTTTCGTGGACTCCGCCTTCAGCTACTACGTCACTAGGATAGGCACGCCCAGCCCAGCCCAGCCCAAGCCAGCGAGCGTTCTCGCTTCTTCTGGTGTTTTGATTGACTAGACTCAGAGCGTTTCGATTTATTTAACTGCAGCGCCATCTAGGTGGAGATTAAGGTGTACTGCAACAATAAAAAACTGTCTAAAACTAGTTATTAACCCCTTAAGGACCAAACTTCTGGAATAAAAGGGAATCATGACATGTCACACATGTCATGTGTCCTTAAGGGGTTAAAGTAGGCTACACTTATTAAGGCCCAGTCATATTGTAGTCATTCTAGTCTGTAAAGACCCCTGCCATAGAATGTATATGCTTGTTGGGCAGCAGTAGCTGCTACAACTTGGGGGGGAGGGAGGGACAGAAATGGCAATAATTAACCTCCATCCTCCCCATATTAATAGACAAGTTTTAACAAAACATTGTATCCTGGCAATGAAGGGGCTCCATCAATTACATTGCTCCCAAGAGCCCTTATTTAGGAGGCGCAGGGAACACGGCTGAAATCCATACCAAATGCTGCAAATCAGGAACATGATTTTTTAAAAAAAAACAGAAATTAAAAAACCCTTGGTAAAGGGTTGAATAAGACTATGTTTTTTTCAAAATTGTTTTAGGCTAAAACTGGGGGTCGTCTTATACACGGAATGTCACAGCATGGCTTTAAAAATAAACAAAAAAAAAATTGTGTGTGGGGCCTGAGAGCCAATCAAGCTAATGGCATGTGGCTGAAGCTCCTTCAAAAATCTAATTATTAAGCCAAATACTTACGGTACTCAGCGCAATTTGGGCACAAAACGTGGCTTCTCGCTGACAGAACACGCAGCTGACTGTTGGGTTTGCTTCTGCCAAGTTCCTGCGGGCATAGTCTGTGTTGTACACCTCTGCGACCTGCTGACATACTTGAAGCAGAGGAGCCGCTTCTCCGTAAATTTGATCGGTTGCGTGCGCGGGTCTGGGAGATCTTGCACAACCGCATGCTTCCTCGCATTAGGTGAGGCCTTCCCCGGGCCTCTGCTGGCAGAGGGCATCATTTCTGCAAACAACAGGACGACGGTCCAGGAAACCAGTGTCCAGACGTCGCCGGACCTCAGGGAGCAGACTACCGGAGTGTGAGGGGGCCCTGTACCAGTGGGGGATCCTGATCTGCCAAACAAGACTTCAGTGCTATAGTTGCTTAAAATATGTATTTCTTAATTTTGGGCTCCAAAAATAGGGGTCGTCTTATACATAGGGGCTTCTTACACACGGAAAAATACAGTATGCGGTGGCTTGCCAGAGATTAGCAGAGTTGTTTTTATTGATATCCAGATCTAGTTAACAAGTCTAATTTCTTGCAGCGTCCATTGAGGGAGCCTCTCAACTAAAAATGTCAGGCCTTTTCTCAAGATATCATTTTATACTGTGGAGCCCAATGGCTATAGGCGTGCACTAAAGAGGTGCCATGTGTGCTCAGGTACACCCTAATGCACGACAAATTAACCTTCCTGCCTGGTGGCTGTGATTTCTTCCTTTTCAGAGAAAAGGCAGTGTTTACATTGCTGCCTATGGACACCTGCAGTGGCAGTCACTCAGACGACCACGAGAGATGCTTCCTGGAAAAGTGGAGACGCTGAACTTTCTCCATAAAGATGCATTGATTTAATGCATCTCTATGAGGGGATACTGATTGACTAGGGTGGCTTTTGGCATTGCCCCCGCCCCCATAGCTGAGATCATCAGAATTGAATCATCAGCAGGGGCAGCAATTTGTTTCTGCAATATATATAAAAAGAGATTTTTCTGTAATATTACTGTTTCACTAACTTAACTCATCTTTCCCCAATGTTCCTATAAACCAAATAGGATGTCTGCCCGAACCCAAAATGGCAGTCCGTCCATTTCTGTTTACGTCACTTTTGAGTGATGATTCAAACTGAAAACATCGCAAACAGGAGCCAGACATTATACATACAGACAACATAATTTCCTACGCAACATCCATTTTCCGAAAATCGGAAACAGCTGAGTTTCACACCGGAACCTGCTAAGGCTTGGTTCTGCTTAAATAACCGGAACTTGACTCACTCCTTATTCACTTTTGATAAAGCTTTGACTAAGCGAGGATTATATTTTCCATTGTGGACTGGTATCGCACTGTAATTTATATATTTTACACTTTATATTTGCTTTTATTTGGCATTTAAATATTGTGTATTTTAAATATATTGTAGTATTTTTTTTTAATTATAATTATTATCCAGTCCTTGGAATTTTATTTTTCGGCTTTTACTTATTTATTGGTCCAGATCCTCAGATGTCCTACATCTTGTATGTCCTACACATCCTTAAGCTCCATATTACTAGAGCAGGTCAGCATTGATCTAGTCTATGTAAGTAGGATACTACTTATATACTTTGTGTTTATTGTTTGCATACTATACCATTGGAGATTTTGTTTTCTGCTTCTCTTTACATATTTTAGTTGTACTTACATGAAGTCAAGCTCATTGATCTACACTATCCTATCTGCAGATGGGAATTATACCGTCCAAGCTTATTAGAATAGAGCTTTTACAGATCTGTCAAGCGTGAGTTTTCCTTTGGTGTTCTTACTCTCACCATTCACTATTTTAAATTGTATTACACTATTATCTGTTTCTGTTTTTTTCCTTTTTTGTTAAGATACATTCAACAAAAGAGTACTTCACTAAGTACTGTATGTGACGGAGCTCCTGTGCTCTGACCAAATATCCCCGCTCAGTCTGCTTCCTGGAACGCTTCAGCCCCAGTCGCCAAAGCTTGACTGGGGTCTCTTCAGAGCTCTTCCAACCGACCAGGCTTCAGCTCTCTCCTTCCAATGGCAGGTATCGACCCCTCTGCTTATGCCGCAGCAGCCTTTCTTCCAGGCATGTATCGTCCCCTCTGCCTAGTCCGCTGCTACCCTTCTTCCAGGGAGGTATCCACCTTTGCCTGCAATGTGATTATAGCTATTGCCTTTACAAAGGCAATTGCGGCTGTCAGGCCTAGCTCTTTTGATTTATCCCAGGTCTAGAGGGATCGTGCAGCCAGCCAACAGGTCCGAAGACTGTTACTGGGATCCCTAAAAATCCACACAGTACACAAGTTCCAAAAGGAACTAACATGCAATACTTTATTTTAACTCGGACTAGCTCATATGTTCTTTACACTTAGATTGCTGTGACAACTTCAGTAAAATACAAATATTCAAATCATAGCAGAAAACATACAGCAACTTATTACAACACAATTACATATTTATAAAGGGATGGGAAAGACAATAATTAACACAAAAAAGGGAAGGCTTAGGCTCCTCTGAGTGGCTACGTCTGCAGGAATGCATCCACCGCTGCACTCTCCGGGTTGGGCAACCAGCTGTAAAAGACCGTTAGTTGATGGATGGTGCAGGATGCAAAGTGATTCAGTTAGGGATTCAATTGCCAGTCGCTGCTATCCCTCCAGTGACGAGAGAACCAGTCTGCCGTGAGATTGGTGTCCCCCTGGAGATGTTCTGTCAACAGTGTTATGTTGTGTGAGAGGCTATAGTTGAATATCTCCTTTGTGAGTTCCATTAAACATCTGCGAGCGTGTGCCCCAAGATGGTTGATGTAGCTGATGACGGAGACATTGTCCGTGTGTAGGAGAGTATAGCAGTTGGACCTCCCTTTAACCAGGCTGCATATTGTGAAAGCTCCCGCCAGTAGTTCTAGACAATTGATGTGCAGGGAGAGTTCCTGCATCGTCCATACACCTCCTGCGGATGTCCCTTAATTGGTGGCTCCCCAGCCCCATGGGCTGGCGTCCAATTCCAGAACAAAATCCGGATGAGTACTGAAAATGGCCCGACCATTCCAAGCACGCATGCACTCGAGCCACTTTGTAAGTTCCTGGCGAACTTCCTCTGTCACTGGAACCTGTTGGTCGTAAGTAGAGTTCTTCAGGCGATAACGCGCCTTGAGACGTAGCATGGCCCGATAATGTAGAGGACCTGGGAATATCATTTGAATTGAGGATGAAAGCAATCCCATGATTCGTGCGAAGAGTCTGAGCGGAATCGTGTCCCAACATAGTATCTTTCGAATCTTCTTGCTTATGGCTGAAATTTTTGATGATGGTAGTCTCAGAGTGTGACTGTGAGTCTATGTCGAATCCTAGGAATTGGACACATTGAGAGGGAATCAGTGCTGACTTTTCCCAATTGACCATTAAGTCCAGGGATTCCAGCAATTCCATTGTGTATTTTGTGTGTGAAATCAGTTGTGTGCGGAACTGACAAAAGAGCAGTATGTTGTCCATGTAAATTATGCATCTGATTCCCTTTTTTCGGAGGTGTGCCACCACTGGTTTTAGAAGTTTCATAAAGCACCATGATGCCGAACTGAGGCCAAATAGAAGGCAAGTGAATTGCCATAGAGCTCCGTGCCAGTAGAAAACGCAGGAATGGATGACTGTCTATGTGCACCTAAACCGAAAGGTAAGCGTAAACCAGTCTCTATCCTGGAGGAGGTCTCATAACAATAGCCAATAATCTAACTCTGCCCTGCAGAGGCACTCCATAGGCATCAAGCCATTCTAAAATGGGGAAACAGGGTACTCCTGGCACCATAATTACTACAGCTTACTTTAAATCAGTAAAAATCCTCCTTTCAATTTAAGTATTATGCTCCAGGAAAACCAAAGCTGAGGTTTAGTGGCATGGACTGTGGGTGTTTTGGTGAATGTGGTAAATATTTGTGCATCATCCAATTCTTTGACAAGCACAAATAGTTACTGGAGAGATACAAAGTATTGAGGTCCCAGTTTGAGCATGTAGGAATGCCCAGGACCAAGAAGAACAAGGTGACAAATTGAAGTGCCAGTCCGGAAGCCATAGATGAAAGAAAATGAATAGTTCTGCAGGTTTAACGGATTCAGAGAATCCAAAAAAGTGCAAATTGAGACTTCTGAGGAAGTTATCTGGATCTCATAGTTTGACCTGCAGCAAAGAGATTGTAGCCTGTTATGTTTGGGTTGTGGATCGCAACTGTGATTTATAATCTATAGAGGAACTCTACCTTAACACAAGTTGAGTGATCATCACAGAGTGCTTGAATTCTCTACATTTTTAACCCCTTAAGGACACATGACGTGCCTGACACGTCATGATTCCCTTTTATTCCAGAAGTTTGGTCCTTAAGGGGTTAAGCAGAGAAAGGCTTGACAAATGGCATGACCTCTTTAGTGGTGTCTGACGTGAGAATTAAGCTGTGAGTTGTTGATATTTACTTCTTTTTTATTTAATATCTCTTTATTATAATTTTCGTTTGTGTACAAAAATCATTAAAAATAACAATCAGAAAAAAAACATACAATTATGCACTGATACATATATTACATTTCATAATTACAACATTAAACATAGTGCCAATTAGATGTTGCCCCTGCGTACCAAAAAAAATATAACAAAATTAAACTCTTCCCTCTCTTTATATTTCTTGTATTCTATATGTCTCATCTCTTCTTCATATCATTCAACACTAATGTCACAAGTGTATATACAAGTTAATTGGTTCTTTTTCTTATTTTTAGGTTTTCTTTATAATCAAACCAGGGTATCCATCTTTTGTTATGTTCTAATATTTTACCTTTACTTATAAATAGTATTTGCTCCATTTCACAAATTTAATCTACTGCCCTTATCCATTCATTTATAGGAGGTGTTATAGTTTGTCTCCAATATTTGGGGATCAAGACTTTAGCCACATTAATCTGTCTAACAGCGAGAGAATTTAGATATATGTATATAGAGGCTGATGTATTTTGAATCAGTACATATGTGAGGTCCCATTTAGTTTCTAACTCACCTAGAGATTTTATTATATTGAAAATGTTCTTCCAAAATGGGACTACGAGTGAGCAAGACCACCATATATGTACAAAAGTACCGACGTTGTGTTTCAGGATGGAATTTATGTATTATATATGGCACTCCATACCATCTCATTAGTATTTTAAATGAGTTTTCTTGAGTTCTTGTTGATAATGAACATTTATGAGACAACAAAACTATCTTATACCATTCTGTAAAATTTGTATTGCATTCATGCAAATGCATTCCCAGTTTTTAATATATTGAGGTTTTTCCCTTGATTCCCTCTCCCCATCTGAGATTTCTTAAAACAGCATAAATTTAAAAAAAATATATATATATATAAAGATTCCTTAAATATACCCCTACTCTTCAAGGAATTTATGTAATTGTGTATCTGTAATTAAAAAAAATAAAAATAAAAATAAAATTTACTTACAGTTGCGGTCACAGATACTCCCATATTTTTATGTTCTATGTCCTATCCTAGGATTTGAGGTCTACTGGGGGAACAGTCTCTCAACATATCCTTTTTCTAAGCCTGGGGGAAATTCCTCATTATAATTTAAAGGAGTTATATGGGAATGTTTACGTATTAATTCACCTTTTTTATTCAGTTTTTTATTAACTTAGAAGTACTCATTACAGTTGGGTGAGTCTTTTATTAACATAGGTTGAATATTACATAACCATGGGACCATTTATATAGGGACATTAAGAGACCTTTGTTCCAGTTCAACCCAAGTTCGAGTTACTCCACATTACTACTGAGATAAGTGTATTGACTCATATACTTTTAGATCTGGAAGGCCTAAACCTCCTCTGTTCTTTGGTCTGGTCTGGTTAAATAAGTATATCCCAAGCGTTTACATTTACCTTTACCTTGCCATATAAATTTCCTAATTAGATCTTTATAAGTTAGAAAACAAATTTGAGGGATATCTATTGGAAGGGTTTGCATGATATACAAAATTCTTGGTGTATTATATAATTTAATGGTATTATTTACAGCCAAACCAAGAAATGTTAAGTTTAGACCATTTTTGAATATCCAGGTAAATTTTTCCCCAAATTTCAAGATAGTTTCATTCATAGAGTTTTTGTAGATGAGCAGAAATATAAATACCCAAGTATTTGAGTTTATTTTTTACCCATCTATAGGGAAATTTTTCTTGTAATAATTTGGCATTACTTTCCAGAATTGATATATTAAGGACCTCAGACTTATTTTATAGTTTGAGATTTTCCCGTAATCTGTTAATTCTTTAATTATATTGGGCAGTGAAATCTGGGGATTGGTTACTTAGAGAAGAGTAAATCATCTGCAAAAGCTGATATTTAATAGTGTTTTTTCCCCAACATCCATTCCATTTATATCTGGGTTATTCATTATAGCATTTAATAAAGGTACTAATAATATCTCATAGTAGATTATTGTCAGCCCATCTGGTCCTGGGCTTTTACCTTTTGGGGATTTATTGATGACTTTAATGACCTCAGTCAAAGTTATAAGGAGATCTAGCCTACTAATCGTTTCATTATCTAATCTTATATCGAGAGGATTTTTCAGATATGATTTTATATATATATATATTTTTTAATTCTTTATTTTTGCATGTGCATATAGGTTACAAACAAGCGTGCAGGGCCACGACAGCTACTGCAGGCATATTCATGGCATTTCAATGAGTGGCATTATGATACAGCACATATCTTTTTTTTTTAAACATGAAAACAGCGAGTTTTGCTACAGATTAGGCATGCATATGACAATCCGAGGTATTCCTGGGTTTAGTAATATATTTAGCGGCTGATCCTTCATTTATCAAGCTAGGACAACAGCATTACTATTATTAGTTGCTATAAAGCAATGTTAGGTTAGGATAACCTTGCTGGTGGATAATATGAGTAAAGAGCTTAACTAGGTCGTTTAAAACAGGTATGTAGAACAGGCTTATAGTACTAGTTTAGAAAACAGGCTCATATAGCAGGCTTGTAAAACAGGCTTAGAGGATTTATCTAGGGTAGTGCAAGGTAGTAAAGTTATGCATATATTATAGCGTGGTCAAACTAGTGTGTTTTAGCTCAAAGACATCGGGTAAGCTGCACTGCAGAGCAAGTGTTAAACTATTAAGAGCTACACTTAAGTAGATTTGGCCTCAAGTAGAGATAGCAAACATGGTTAGGCAATACACGTTCTGTGACAATTGTGTCAGACTTGCGTATGTTAGTCAGAGTGTCCAAGTGTTCGTCTGTTCTGTCGATGACAGCCTGTGGCCTAGCGTGCGTCCGCTGTGATTGTGCACTCCGCGGGCGTCGCTGCCTCTGCACGGCAATCGGCGAGATACTGCTGATCTGGCTGCTACGCTGGAGCAGTGCTTCGTGTCGGGAACTGTCCTCCTTGGTGGGTATGGGGGTGAGTGTGTGAGGGCTGCCCACCTTCTTTTGATTCTGTGTTGCAAGTGCCGTTTGATGTGTCTCCGGCTCCTCTGATCATCCAGGACCGGTGCCTGTGCTCTCTATCGGTCCACATGTGGTAAGTGCAGGTCTGGGGATTGATGTTGCTTCTGCATAGCAGCCTTCCCCTGGTGTCGAGCCATCCCCTACCAGCCATCTTCATGTGGTGAGTCGAGTGAGTAGGGAGCATCGGTCTTCCCCCTCGCATGGGTGACATGCCACGCGGTCTCCGCCATTTTAGGTGCGACATTTTAGGTGGGCTTTGGTTCGTCCTGGCTGTGTTAGGGGCCATGAGGTGTGGACCGGGTTCACCCCCACCGGTCCAGAGGGGGGGGAAACGGGGCCAGACCCTCCCAGCCTCATGCTACTGGTATGGCCCTATTAGGCAGGATAGCGGGACGGCGGCCGTCCACCCCGCTCACCGCCAGAGTAGGCCTCATCTTGGGCGATGAGGATCCCCTCTCCAAGGGACTAAAACAGACTCTGCAAGCCTCGCCTCGGATCGGGTATGCCTCCCTGCAATATGCTGTAGCTGTCAGTCGTCAGGTTGGTGCAAAATTCACAGTTATATGCTTTGATTGTGGAAAGGTTTCAGGAGCTGCTCTCTTGTGCGACCGTTCAGCACAGCGGTCCAGCCCCGCCCCCCATGATTTTATATTTTTATTTGTTATTATTTTATAAATAATTTTTTCCATTTTTGTGGGGATTTTTTCCTGATAAGTTATAAAGATTATAATAATATTGAGCAATATTGAGCAATATTGAGTCTGCTATTTGTTTCGTTAAGTTAATTACTTTAGCTCCTTTTTTCATTTTACTGATATAATTGTGTGTTTTCTTTTCCCTTAATGCTCTGGCAAAAATTTTATTGGGTTTATTACCCTGTTCATAATATCGACTATTTGTTATCATATAGTTTTTTTGTATTTTTAAATTAACTATTTTAGCCAGTTCACATGTATTTTTAAAGGATCACTATAGTGTCAGGACCCCCCTCCCGCTGGGCTGAAGGGGTTGAAATCCCTTCAGCCACTTACCTTTATCCAGTGCCGGGCTCCTTCAGCACTGGTGACCTCTCCTCCCCCTCCGACGTCAGCTCCCGAGTGGAGCCAAATGCGCTCGCATTAAAACCGCCCATAGGAAAGCATCCCTCAATGCTTTCCTATGGACGTTCTGCGTGCTCAATGCGCCTCTAGCAGCAGGAAGACAGCCATTAGAGGCTGGATTAACCCTGCAATCTAAACATAGCAGTTTCTCTGAAACTCCTATGTTTACATCTGAAGGGTTAAAACCTGGGGGACCTGGCACCCAGATCACTTCATTGAGCTGAAGTGGTCTGGGTGACTATAGTGGTCCTTTAACCCCTTAAGGACCAAACCTCTGGAATAAAAGGGAATCATGACATGTCACACATGTCATGTGTCCTTAACCCCTTAAGGACCAAACTTCTGGAATAAAAGGGAATCATGACATGTCACACACGTCATGTGTCCTTAAGGGGTTAAGGGGTTAAGGAATTTTTTTTTTTTTTTTTTAGGTGTGTCCCCCAGTTTATAAATTGACCCCTGACAACTGTTTTGTGGGCTTCCCATAGGACTGGAATTAATATTTCCGGAGTGTTATTTTCTTCCAAATATTGAAGAACTATTGGTCTACATTTCTCTATTGATTCATTCGTTTTCAGTAGTGTCTCGTTTTGCTTCCAGTTGTATGTTCTTTTTTTAAGTGAGGGAATATTTAAATTTAGAATGATAGGGGAGTGATCGCTCCAAGTTTTAGTTCCTATTTTTACCCTATTTACCAAATGTATAAATCTATGGGTTAAAAAGAGATAATCAATTCTTGTGTGTTGATTGTGTCGACAAGAATAAAAAGTCTAATTTCTTATGTCAGGGTTTCTGATTCTCCATATGTCTATTAATTGTAAGTTATATAGATCCCTTTTTATCTGTTTAATTTTAGAGTATTTAAGTGATGATGAGCCTGTTGTTGTATCTGTTAGTGGATCTAAGGTGACATTTAGGTCTCCTCCAAGTATTTTAATTCCCTCTGCAAATTCATTTTCTATAATGCTGTCTAAAGAAAATCAAGGGTTATACAGAACGCAGTTACTGCCAGGGTAGGGTACAACTACAAGAATTTCCATCCACTTGGATCCCAGACGGAATACTAGTATCATCTTGCGAACAGTGCTGATCCCTCGGAGTGAGGTCCACAGTGGAACGCACCGTGGCACGCACGCCGTCCTCACCGGCGATCAAGATTCAGAGGACAAGACTACAAAAAGCATCCTCATCCATCCGAGTCTGGGACTAAGGTTCCCTTGATATTTTTACCCTTAATTGACTGGTTAATATACTGTGGATCAACTTTTAGCCATATTTTTACCTTTTAACATTGCAATAATAAACTGTTTTTTTATTAAACTCTCAGTCGTTCTAGCGATATATTTTTTAACATATTGCTTTATAGCAACCAGTTCCATGTACTGGTTTTTGCTTGTTTTATTATAAGTGGACATCTTCTATTATTATTTTTCTTCTATTTTCTTTTTTTTTTCCTTTTATCCTTATAAAAGTATATTATCTGGTAATGGTACCATTCACCCTGTGTTATTTTCTCAATCAGGGATTAGGATACCTGTACCGTATATATTTCCTCTGGGCATTCCAGCATACCGATGTTTGAAACCTAAGATTACATTCTGTTTACTCTATATTTATCCATTTTAATTCATCTGCTTTATTTATCTATAAGCTCCTGGAAATTCGGCACTATTTTATGTAGTGCAACACATTATTATTATTTTTTTTTTTCCGTGCATGATAAGATACAGTACAGACGTGTGGCCACAACAGCCATCCGGGAGTCGCGAATTACTTGTGATAACACAGAGCAGTTAGACATAAGTACATCATATAGTGACATCATGTGATATCTGCAAATTCTGCACGTTACTTTTATTAAAGAGTTAACTAAGGTCAAATTAAGGAAACATTCGAGATACCCAACTATAACCACTAATATCTTGCTAGCCCGTGTATGTTGTCTGTCGTGGTTGACAGGGTGTCAAACACTCGGTCCAAAATGGTGCACGCTGCACGATAATTAGTGGGTATGAGAGTTAACACAAAATAGGAAAACAATAGTGCAATATTGTCAATATACATATGAGAGTGTTATGGATAAGTGAAAATACACTCACAAGGTTGGAGCCAATAAGTATAGGCTCAAATTTCCAGCTTGGTGGGGTATAAAGGTCCCCACTCCCTTCTTTAGATAAATGGAATGGTTTCCAAAGGATCGAGTATCCTCTCAATAAAGTGCTTTATTGTGAAGTGCACAAGTGATAAAGATGTTAAAATAAAAATGGAAACCTTACAGTCCAAAGGTAAGTTCTTAATCAGGTATCTGTAGGTTCTTTAAAGTGCAATATGCGTTTCACCTCACTGGGAGGCTTCCTCAGTTGCTGATACTGTCCTGTCTGTGGATTTCCTTTTAAATTCACCTCAATTCGCAGTTATTTGCGGTCACTTCCGGTATCGGGTTGTGCGTTCCCTGAGTGGAACGCATGTAGTTCACTTCTGTCTATCTTCATGTTATATGTTCACTTCCGGTTCCGGATTTCGGGTTGTGCGTTCCATTGGTGGAACGCATGTGTATCATGTTGATTTCTTCTGTGTTAGAGCATATTCTTGTATTGTACAATGTTCAGTATATTTATATGTACTACTCACCCCTTATTCAATCGTTTTAAAAACGCAAATTACCGTATTGCGTTTTTATCTCATAGTCCATGGGTGAGTGTATATAAGCAATACATAAAAAAAGGGACAAACACTTACAATAATAAAAAATTTAAATATAAAGAATATATATTAAAAATATTAAAAACTATTCAAATTACTTATATCATAAAACACTTTTTTTTTTTACAACAAGGAAGAGTATCAACCAAAAATAGGGAATGACAATTTTTTCCACACATCACTAAAGGAAAAATCGGATTTTTTTCCAAGTCATCTTATCTCAAGTGAAATAAAAACATTTGAAACTATGGTTATGAAAGATGTAGAGAAATTTAAGAAAACCGAGAAATATCAACATAATCTATCATTAGGAGAGAAAAAAGCTCTTAAAAACATAAATGATTATGCTAATTTAATAATAAAACCAGCAGATAAAGGAGGAGGAGTAGTAATCTTTAATAAAGATCAATATGTAAAAGAAGCTGAGAGAATACTCTCAGACCCTTCCACATATCAAAAATTAACTCACAACCCTATGAAAGAATTACGGTTTTTAAAGAATATATAGAGACAGGAAAAACATTGGGAATACTTAACAAGAAGGAAACAGAGTATCTGTTTATAGATAACCCTAAAATACCTGTGTTTTACATTCTACCAAAAGTTCATAAAAATTTAGAAAATCCCCCGGGGAGACCAATAATATTGGGAATCAATTCTATCTCTACAAGAATTTCCGAATATATAGACGTCTTACTACAACCCATAGTTACCTACCTCAAAGACACTATACATGTTTTACAAATTTTGGAAGAAGTAAATGGGAGAAGGGGTACTTAATGGTAACATGTGATGTCACCTCCCTATATAGTATTATCCCACACAAAGGAATGGCAGCAGTTAAATATTTTTTAGAGAAATCCGATTTCAAGACAGAACAAATTGATTTTATTTTAGAGGGAATATTACTCATCCTAACGAACAAGTTCTTTTGGTTTGAAGACACTTTTTATTTACAGACTTGTGGCACAACAATGGGCACCAAGTTCGCCCAAAGTTATGCCAACCTTTTCATGGCATATCGGTGGCGAACTTGGTGTCCTATTGCTGGTTCATAGATGACTTTTTTTTATATGGACCGGTACCGTAGAAACCCTTCATGATTTTATCCAATATTTGAATAGCAATGATTGGGGAATTAACCTTACTAGCCACAATAGCGATATTGAAATACATTTTTTAGATCTACATATCAGCATCCAAGACCTACAAATAGTAACAAAAAACTACTTCAAACCAGTAGATGCTAACAGCTACATTAAAAAACAAGTTGCCATCACAGACCATGGCTTGACAATGCTCCTGGTAGCCAATTTCTCAGAATCCGAGGCAACTGTAAACTTAATTCAGATTACATAGAACAGGCAAATCATATAAAGAAACAATTCATAGAAAAGGGCTATGATGAGGAAATTCTGAGAAAAGAACTGGAAGAAGTAGGAAAAATAGAAAGAAAAAATTTGATAAAATATAAATCAAAAAATAATCAAACTTATTCAAACGAAATACCTTTCATCTGTAATTTTAATGGACAAAACAAACGTATACGGAAAACCATTGAAAAACATTGGCACTTGTTAAAAGATGACCCTATTTTAAATACAATCTTGCCCTCAAAACCAAGGATTACATAAGAAAAAGGATAAATGAGCCATTTATTACACGTGGGTTTACAGAGGAAGAGGTTCTATTTCAACTGTCAAAAGTAAAGACAAATAAGTCAATGGGACCTGATGGAATACACCCAAAGCTATTAAAAGAGCTTAGTGGTGTACTAGCAAAACCATTAACAGATTTATTTAACCAATCATTGATAACAGGAGTAGTCCCAGAAGATTGGAAGTTAGCGAATGTTGTGCCCATTCACAAGAAAGGTAATAGGGAGGAGTCGGGCAACTATAGGCCAGTAAGCCTTACTTCAGTAGTGGGGAAAGTGATGGAAACCATGTTAAAGGATAGGATTGTTGAACATCTAAAAACACATGGATTTCAAGATCAAAGACAACATGGGTTTACTTCAGGGAGATCATGCCAAACTAATCTTATTGATTTTTTTGATTGGGTAACTAAAATTATAGATCAGGGTGGTGCAGTAGACATTGCTTACCTAGATTTCAGTAAGGCTTTTGACACTGTTGCACATAGAAGGCTTATCAATAAACTGCAATCTTTGAGTTTGGATTCCAATATTGTTGAATGGGTAAGGCAGTGGCTGAGTGACAGGCAACAGAGGGTTGTAGTCAATGGAGTATATTCGAAGCTTGGGCTTGTCACCAGTGGGGTACCTCAGGGATCTGTACTTGGACCCATTCTCTTTAATATTTTTATTAGTGATATTGCAGAAGGTCTTGATGGTAAGGTGTGTCTTTTTGCGGATGATACTAAGATATGTAACAGGGTTGATGTTCCAGGAGGGATAAGCCAAATGGCAAATGATTTAGGTAAACTAGAAAAATGGTCAGAGTTGTGGCAACTGACATTTAATGTGGATAAGTGCAAGATAATGCATCTTGGACGTAAAAACCCAAGGGCAGAGTACAGAATATTGAATATTGAGTCCTAACCTCAACATCTGAGGAAAGGGATTTAGGGGTGATTATTTCTGATGAAATAATGCTAGCAGAATGCTAGCAGAATGCTTGGTTGTATAGGGAGAGGTATTAGCAGTAGAAAGAGGGAAGTGCTCATGCCATTGTACAGAACACTGGTGAGACCTCACTTGGAGTACTGTACACAGTACTGGAGACCCTATCTTCAAAAGGATATTGATACCTTAGAGAGAGTTCAAAGAAGGGCTACTAAACTGGTTCATGGATTGCAGGATAAAACTTACCAGGAAAGGTTAAAGGATCTTAACATGTATAGCTTGGAGGAAAGACGAGACAGGGGGGATATGATAGAAACATTTAAATACATAAAGGGAATCAACACAGTAAAGGAGGAGACTATATTTAAAAGAAGAAAAACTACCACAACAAGAGGACATAGTCTTAAATTAGAGGGACAAAGGTTTAAAAATAATATCAGGAAGTATTACTTTACTGAGAGGGTAGTGGATGCATGGAATAGCCTTCCTGCTGAAGTGGTAGAGGTTAACACAGTAAAGGAGTTTAAGCATGCGTGGGATAGGCATAAGGCTATCCTAACTATAAGATAAGCCCAGGGACTAATGAAAGTATTTAGAAAACTGGGCAGACTAGATGGGCCGAATGGTTCTTATCTGCCGTCACATTCTATGTTTCTATGTTTCTATGTTTCTACATATAGAGGAGACAATAATTTTAAGAACATTTTAGTAAAAAGTCACCTAGCCCCTAAAAAACCTAAGCACTTTATACAAGATCTCAAAGGAGTCTATGGATGCGGCATGTGTCTCCCATGTAGAACAACGAAAAGCAATAAAAGACACTTAGAGAATATAGAAAACATAATCAAAAAAACATTTATTATTAAGGACCACCTAACCTGCCATTCAAAGGGCATCATACACCTTTTGAAATGCCCATGTGATCTTCTCTATATAGGTAGGACGATCCGACCACTAAAAACCCGCATCGCAGAAAACATTAGAAATATAAAAAATGGATTAGAAACCCATAGTGTGTCCTTACATTGTAAACAGAATCATAACCAAAACCCAGAAAACCTATTTTTCTGTGCAATAAAGGAAGTAAAAAGAGACTGGAGAGGAGGGAACTATATTAAAAAATTGGGAAAGGAAGAAATGAGTTTTATTTTCAATTTAAAAACCCTTATTCCTCATGGTTTAAATTCGGATTTTAAAGTCTGCCATTTTTAATTACCCTTTTTTAATTATCTTTTATACTTATCATTGCAATAATACTATATTCTTTTTCATTAAGACTCACTTATATGTATAACCATCTTATTAATTACTATTTGGGTTTTATTCAAGTGTTTTATGATATAAGTAATTTGAATAGTTTTTAATATTTTCAATATATATTCTTTATATTTTATATTTTTATTATTGTTATTGTTTGTCCCCTTTGTTTTCTCTTTTTTCACTATTTATTGATTATATACACTCACCCATGGACTATGAGATAAAAACGCAATACGGTAATTTGCGTTTTTAAAACGATTGAATAAGGGGTGAGTAGTACATATAAATATACTGAACATTGTACAATACAAGAATATGCTCTAACACAGAAGAAATCAACATGATATACATGCGTTCCACCAATGGAACGCACAACCCGAAATCCGGAACCGGAAGTGAGCATATAACATGAAGATAGACAGAAGTGAACTACATGCGTTCCACTCAGGGAACGCACAACCCGATACCGGAAGTGACCGCAAATAACTGCGAATTGAGGTGAATTTAAAAGGAAATCCACAGACAGGACAGTATCAGCAACTGAGGAAGCCTCCCAGTGAGGTGAAACGCATATTGCACTTTAAAGAACCTACAGATACCTGATTAAGAACTTACCTTTGGACTGTAAGGTTTCCATTTTTATTTTAACATCTTTATCACTTGTGCACTTCACAATAAAGCACTTTATACTTATATCCACTATTGAGAGGATACTCGATCCTTTGGAAACCATTCCATTTATCTAAAGAAGGGAGTGGGGACCTTTATACCCCACCAAGCTGGAAATTTGAGCCTATACTTATTGGCTCCAACCTTGTGAGTGTATTTTCACTTATCCATAACACTCTCATATGTATATTGACAATATTGCACTATTGTTTTCCTATTTTGTATTTTCTTATTAGGACGATATTTGCCCAAAATTGTCAAACCATTCATAAGAAAGAAACTCCACCTTATATGTATGTATATTTATGTTTATTGTGAGATTTAAGGGAAACTCACTAAGGTGTTAGAGTTGCTGTCAGGGCTCCGCAGGCAGCGGTGAGGGGAGGCTGCAATCCTCTCGCAGCACTCACCCTCGGTCCGTCGCCGCCCGCGGTCCCCTCTCCCCTTACCGATAAGCGAGCGGCGTCCTCTCCTCTTGACACGCCGCTCGCGTCCTCCTCTCCTCCTCCCAGCGGCAGCATGTCTAACGCTGCACGCTGGGAGCCGGCACTATTATCTAAGCGCCGGGGTCACTCACGTGACCCGGCGTTAAAGCTACAGTGCAACCAACACAGTGGGGGGTATAGATATCCCCCACGTGTGTTTGTTAATACTGATTGGTGGTTAGCCAATCAGGATTCAGGCTAGGATTTAAATACTTACCTTTCCTGTCTATCTGTGCCCTGTTGTGGTCTTTGCTTTATAGTATTGATTCTGAACGTGTGCTTTCTGGTTACGTACTCTCTGGCTTGTTATACTGACTTTGTGACTTTCTCCTACCCTTTGACCTCGGCTTGTTTCTCGTTATTCTGTTTTCTGGTTCCCCTTACTCGGCTTGTCTCCTGACTATTCTGTGTGTGCTTAGCCCGGCCACTCTAAGGACCGGTACTGCACACTTTCTGTCTGTGTGTCTGTGTGTGTGTTAGCGTGTTGGGTTCCCCAGTATCGTGACAGTTGCAATTGTTATTCATACTACTCACTGGGATTCTGTCACTTTCTATTGGTATGAGAGTTAAAATTAAAATTTAAACAAGAACCACAAATGTATAGTGATGCAGTGATGTAGGGGGTAGGTAGACACCGTTATTGTCCGTGGGTTGTCTGTCGTGAGTTAGTCGTTTGTGTGTACCACCTCGTTTAGCCTGTAGTGGTGCCGACTATGTGTGAGACTGTCATTGCTTAGTTGGGGTTTCGTCTGCGAAAGTTTATACTTAAGGCTGTGTGGGGCCAGCAGGTCCTCACCGATTTGCAGGTGGGTATTTGTCACCCTTTGAGCCTCATAGGGCCTACGTGTGCGTCAGGTAGGTTGAGTGTTGACCCCTTACCATGGAGGTCGCGGGGGAGAGAGTTTAAACTCTTGGGAGCCTGCAAGGGCTCCTGGTATAGTGTTGATGCCACCTAGGGTAGGGTCCCTATGCCTACGTGAACCTTGTCTAGTGGAGGAACCTTAATGCTTGTGGTATACATTTAGCTGAACAGTGAAATGGAACGTCCAAAGGAAAACATAAGAAATTAAAATATAATAGAAGACATGGAATGCTTGCTTGAGGGAGACAGTTCAAGTCAGAGCCCCCACTCCTCTCCGTGTTCCTGGGGATGAAAGGAGTCATCCTCTCCGGGTTCCAGGTATGTGATAACGTGGGGGTCGCCCGTGGTTGGGCTCGTGTGGGAATCCCCAACTCCCGCAGGAACGGAACGGCCTCTTGTAGCGAGGAGAGGCTAAGTGTGGTACCCCCTTTGGTCCCTGTCAGAGTCCTTGGTAAAGTCCATTTATAGTAAATTTTAGCTTCGTGCTGTTGGCTTGTAACCTGGTCCAAGGACCTGCGCCATAATAGCTTGTTTCGGGTTAAGTCCTGGTAAAAGGTGATATGGGATGATTCAAATACGAGTGGAGTCTTTCCCCTGACTGCCGCAAGGAGCCTGATTTCGTCTGCCACCGAATGGCACCGGATGATAACATCCTGAGGGGCGGCAGCCAGTGCTTGTTTAGCTTTTCGGATCCGAAAGAAACCATTTGCCTAATTTCCATTAGCAGGTAGGCAATGTCTTATTTGGTAGCCGGGGTGATTTTGTCCCGGCTTGCCGGTATCCCCTTGGGTGGTTGTGCGGTAGATAGCTCTGGCTCAGCCCCAGGCTGCTCCCCTTCATCTTGAGGGACTAGTGTGCGGTCCGCCGAGGCCGCCATCTTGGGCGCCATCGGTCGCTGCAGCAGGTCGCCTATGTCCTGTGTGTCTCTGCTGGTGTCTGTGGAGGCCTCTGGGACCTGCGGCCCATATTTTGACTCTCCGGTTCGGAATCATTCTGAGCGTACTTATTCTCTCTACCGTTAAATCCGTTTCTACGCAAGCTATTTCCCTTTTATCTTACCCTTACTTTCCTCTTTTATTTATTTTTTAATATTTCCCTCTTTTCTCCTTTCCTTCTATTCCTTCAAATCATGAGCTTAACCCCTTAAGGACCAAACTTCGGGAATAAAAGGGAATCATGACGTGTCAGACATGTCATGTGTCCTTAAGGGGTTAAAACCAATCCATTATCTTTTTTTTTTCTCCTTTCTTTTCCCCTTCCTTCCCCTCTCTCTTTCCCTTCCTCTTTCCTTTCCCTTTTTCTCTTTTCCGTCTTCTCCCCTTTTTCTTTTTTCCTTTTTCCAACATCTGTCTAGGTAATAATTTAGGAAATCTTGAGGGGGGGTGGAAGATTACATTATCGAGAGGGAAGATAATTAATTTAAATTCCAACCATTTCCTACCTTTTCCATGTTTCTTATTATGTTTTCATGTTAACTTTTGTGTATATTTACATTCATTAAATTGTGATGCTGTGATTCTGTGTAAAAGTATTTAAACATGCATTAGTTCAGTTCAGTGCTTAAAATCCTATAAGTATGTATTTATATACACATATGTACATTACCAATACACATCCATATTCTTATTGTACAAGTTCAATTTCTTCATATTTACAAAGTTCGCCTTTCCCTTCCCTAACTACTTATCAAATTATATATCAAGTGTCATCTGTTGTGCAACTCATATCATTTTTCTTTTCCCATCCCTTTCTCCAAACTGTTATTCAGTCATTAACTCTAAAAATCAAATATTATATTTAATGATTCGTTTACCCTTCTATCAATGGTGAATAATTACTTATCTCCCAATTCCACTACCTACTTTGTCCACCAATTTCATTCATCTTTGTCTTTCAATAGTGTACCTTCCTTTCCCCCTTCATCTCTCTCCCTTATCTCCTTAACCATCTCTTTTCCATTCCATTACCCTTCCTCTCAGCTAATTTCTTCAATTTTCCTATTTCATATTATTGGAAATATTCCTGCTATTTAGCGAAAAGAGAAGTGGAGAGAAAAAATTTAAAAAAAATGTAAAAAGAAAAAAAAAGAAAATTGAGAAAAAGATTTGTATATCTACTAAAGTGTGTTAGTCTCTGTTACCGTTCCTTTTTTTCCTTTCTTACTCTGTGGGCATATTGTCCATGGTTAATTGATAAGTTGTGGTGTTGTTATTCCTTCTTTTAGGGTGTTTAACCATTATGGAATATTTGGAACTGAGATTTTAAATTTTTTACAGAATTTTGGAACATCTTCAGGAGTTTTAACAACGAGTACATCTGAATCTGTCTTGACTGTTATACTTGGTGGAAAACCCCACCAAAATAAGATATTTTTTTCCTTTAATAAATCAGTTGATGGTTTTAATCTTTGTCTTGCTATTAATGTTGAACGTGATATGTCAGGAAAAATCTGAATCTTTGCTTCATTATATTGCATGCATTGCTGTTGTTTAGCTTTTCTCAATATTTCTTCTTTTAGAGCATATGAGTGGAGACAGCATATAATATCTCTTGGAGTGGAATTAGCTATTTCTTTAGGCTTTAAAGTATGTGCTATTTTGATCATAATTTCTACAGTATTTTCTTGTTGCAGGATCTTATTAAAAAGACCTCTTAGATTGGCTGTTAAATCTTCTTTATTTTGCTCGGGAAGAACTCTTATCCTCTGCGTCGACCTCTGTTGTCTAGATCTGTGATTTGTTGTGACATTATATTTATGCACTCCCTTTGAGACCTAATTTGAGCTTCCATTTTTATCATTGTGGAATGGATGGTGGCTTGATCTTCTTCTGTTATCTGAATTCTATTTCTCAGACATGTTATTTAATCTTTAAGAGCTTTGGTTTCTTCTTTTATCAGAAGCTTAATTTCAGCTACAGCTTGTTTAAAATTAATTTTCATTTGTTCCATAGATTGGAAAAATATTTTTAGTAACTTGAGCATTGATAATTATATTCAGAATCATCACAAAGCAGGTTGTTTTCTATTTCTAAATGATTAGTTATGTCTTGTGTTGCAGACCGTTTCGCTCACAAGAGGATAAAAACCGCTTAGGCGATAATCCTCTTTCCAGATAGACCAGCAGCTACTGCAATCACCAACCTCCCGAACTCCAAACTGCACGTATTCACCAACTCTCGAACAAGAGACACACGAACCCTGGAAGCAGCCGAACAGGAAAAGCAATACAAACAGCTTACACTCCTGACAATCGGCATACAGTCAAATTCCCCCCAAGAATGAGACAACACTTCACTTTTAGGGTTAAGCAGGAACTCTCTGATTTATTCACACAACTGTCTTATAAAGGATTCTCCCATGCAAGGGAGGGGTTTACAACAATTACCCAATACACCAATCACACATGAGTCACCTCCCACAATGCCTCAAAATCCCTCCTCTCTGGCCTGGAGATAATTGGGGAAGGAATCTAATTATCTCCAAGAACAGAGGCAAAACTCCATTACCCACATGGCAGACAAAAAGACAGTAAAAGACATAAAATTGCATACTGATGCATTTAGTACATAAAACATACACATTCTACATATCCCCAGATAGCTTAGGTCTGAGTGCACATTACTACCGAATGGAGCTCAGATCACATACATACAGTTTAAATGCCATGGAGCCAAAGTCTTTAACATAGTCTTTCGTTACACGAATGGGCTCCATGGCTTAGCTATCTGGGTTAACATATCCACATATCCCAAAGTACCGACTGAACTGGTGTTCGACACCAAGGGCACGAATAGGAACCAGGGGCGGACGGCTCAGCTGTGTTTGCGCAAGTAAGTGTCCGTTTTCAGTTCCACAGTGTTAGTGCTGAACATCGCTGGCCTTTCGGGACTTAAAATGGCCGCTGCCACGTGTTCGGCAAACTAACAAAGGCCACCCAGCGTTCATCAATTAAGCTGCGGTTAACCGCAGCTTCTGGGTGGTCAATTGGCGGCACACTCCAGCTCCCCGGTGGTCCCCCGTTCGGTAGTTGGAATCTACCGAACACCACGGCAGAAAGGCACAAATAAGCCTTTCTGCAGGGAAAATAAACGGTTTAACCTGCAGGGCCATAGTCCAAAGGGAGCAGGCGAGCAACCAGGCTCCTCCAGTTCACAGTGGCGAGGTTGGTTTCGCCACATCTTGTTTTTCTTTTTTAGATATTTTTGGCCTAGTATTTGCCAATAGTTTAAACATCAATGTTTCTGTGCTTTCATCTTGAGTACATTCATGAATGTATTCAGAATTTAGCTCACCATGCTCCTTATTATGTGCAATATGTTGATCAGCTGCTTCTCTGCCATCCCCATTCATCTCAGTGTTTTTTTCCTTTGGTGCAGCTGCTCCAGCTTGCTCCCGTCCAATTATGTTCTTTCCTCTGTGAGCTCGGCGTCCCCGCCGGATCGTATTGATTCTTGTGCGGTCGGAGGAGATACTGCAAGTGGCATCAAAACTGGTTTTAAACTTTGAGTTGTATCTTTCTTCCCCTTCCTGGGGGTGTTGGGGTTGTTTTTTTTTTTTTAATTTCTTTTGAGTGTATAATCTCTTAGGACTCATGGGCTCGTAGGTCTCATCAAACACTCATTCCTTCCTGGTAGCTCGCGGTATCCAGACCACGTCAGAGCGTACGTGCACGCTCACATCCTTCAGGTCATGCCCCTCGCCAGACTCGTTGATATTTACTTCTGTTTAAGAGTCATATGGAGAAGATAACGGAGCAGATGAGGCTATGGTGTCTTTAACAGTGTGTTTCTTTTCTTTAGTTTGTTTTTGAAATTGCCATTTGAGAGCATGTTTGACAACATATGTATCCATGGTAATGCAGAGGTGTAGGTAGACATAATGTGAATAGGTTTGCCTTAACAAACATTAAATCCAATGCTACTCTATCAGAAGCATGCGCACCGTGTACATTCATGAGTGGCGAGATGAGGTGAGTGAGAGTTTATATTTAATGTTTCTTTATTGTTGGAAAAATTCCTTTTCAATTACACTTTTTTATAAACATACAGAGACAGTACCATCGGATATTTCATACAAATGTATACATACTTCTACAAAAGATTATGATATAATCTAGGTAACCTACATCATATACCTTACCCAGGTGAGTGAGAGTTTATAACAACTTCAGATACGCGGATGATACTACTCTGATGGCTGAAAGTGAGGAAGAACTAAAGGACCTGTTGATGAGGGTAAGAGAAGAGAGTGCAAAAGCTAGCTTTCTGCTTAACGTTAAAAAGGCTATCTTAGTTCCTGACAAATAGATGGGGAAGAAGTGGAGGCAGTGACAGATTTTATTTTCCTGGGATCCAAGATCTCTTCAGCTGGTAACTGTAGTCATGAAATTCAAAGATGTTGCTTCTAGGGAGGAAAGCTATGGCAAGCTTGGACAAGCGGGTAAAAACTAAAGATATTACACTATCAACAAAGGTCCGCATAGTCAGAACTATTGTATTGCCAGTAGTAACATACGGATGTGAGAGCTGGACTATAAAGAAGGCTGAGCGTCGTAGAATTGATGCCTTTGAACTGTGGTGTTGGCGAAAACAGCTTAGAATCCCTTGGATTGCAAGGAGATCCAATAAATCTGTACAACAGGAAATCAAGACAAACTGTTTACTGGAAGCTATGATCATAAGGCTGAAGCTCAAATATTTTGGTCATGTAATGAGAAGGCAGGATTCTCTAGAGATGACTCTGATGCTGGGAAAGATTGAAGGCACACGAAGAAGGGGACGACAGAGACGGAGATGGATAGATGAGGTCAATGAAGCCACGAACATGAAGTTGTTGGAGCTCAGAGGGGCAATGACTGGAAGATGTACCTAGCGTGCTATGGTCCATATGGTCATGGCGAGTCGGGCACGACTGAACGACTAAACAACAACAACAGTTAGTAGTGCACCTAAGGGTATGTGGAAAGGAGAATCATGTCTGAGTCAGAGAATGTAACAGTAACACAATAGTATCTCAAAGGAGTAACAGCCCTACCTGGCAATTTAGACAGAACTTAATATGGAAGCTTCAGTTCTCAGGCAAGACCTATCAAATTGTAGTAGACGATATGTGGGCAACATCAATGCGACACCCTCAAGAGTCTACAATAACTAACAATACATAACGAGACATTCTATGACACATTGTATTGTATATAACAGATGACGTGGCTTATGCCTAGCCCGCCAAAGTGGTTTGAAGTCAGTTGTAACAACTATCATTTGTATATTCCAGTGGTATATGCAGTACTTAAAGGATTGAGGATTGAGGACGGGAGATTATCTGAAGCAAGTTTGATTATAATTAGCGTAGAAGTGATATGTTATACGGCCCTTAGAGTTACCTGGTATATTTTATGTAACGGAACAACCAGGTTGTATATCAGGGGGGAGGGGAAAAGCAGTGTGTACAACCAACAGTAACATGCATGGAGTCATATCTATATTTTAATACATACCCCTCCTGAAAATAGACACCCGCAGCTCTTAGACTAGCTGCAACTAAGTGTTGTCAAGGGAGCCAGTGCGGGTTTGTAATAATAAACGTGTATCTGTTGCTTATGCACGTGCCAATTATTAAGAAGAAAAGACACTTGTGACCTGATTAGGCTACTGATTCACGAATTGCAGACCTAAAGTAACCGAAAAGCGATAAATGCGGGGGTTAACCGAACTATGACTGTAAAATTGAGGGAGCTATAGTGCTTATAACAAACCTTATAACCAATCATACTTAATTAAGGAACCAACCTCATTCAGGAAACAATTAAACATACAGAAATAATTTAAACATACATGAAGCACCTTAATTGCTACCAGTCAATATTGTAACAAGGCCACAAGGTGGCGATATATAGCTTAGTAACCTGATTATCTGTTGTACGAAAAAGGCTGAAACCAACCTAAATAAGGGGAATAGAACTGAATACCTAGGCTTGCTTTTAAGTGGAAGCATGCTATGAATGGAATAAAAGTGCCGAACACGGCACGCAAATAGGAAAATTAAGTTTTGAAAAATAGCCCGCGCTTCTGGTGAGGGGTAATCTACTGACATGTTTGCTCGGGTAAACGAAAGCCGGTATGCTGCAATTCCAAAAGGGGATCCCTCTATCCGCCGTGAACCTTGCGTGTCCGTGGGGGGTCTCTTGTTCGTGGGGGGACTCAATTGCAACCTCGGTGCCGGGGACCCTGGAGAGTCAGGGGGTTCCTTTAGTCACAGCTACAGACGGCGTACTAGCGGTACCCATCTGTCAACTCACTGTTTTGGTGGGAAACCGCCTCGTGGAGCAGTTAGGTGCCTGGCAGCGGCAGGACCTCTGTGTTGCGATCAGGCTCTCACACAGGTTTACCCGGAAGTGACGACACCAACTGTGCAATACAGAGGCGGAGTCTGGTGATGATAGGGGAGTTCTTATATTTGCACTAGCCCCTCCCACAACTCCAGGCTCTGCCTTTACATATATATATATATATATATATATATATAATTATTTATATAGCACCATCAGATTCCGTAGCACTGTGCAAAGGGTGGACTAACAGACATTTAATTGTAACCAGAAAACTCGACGTACAGGAATAGAGAGGCCCTACTCAATGAGCTTACATTCTAGAGGGAATGGGGTATAGTGACACAAAGGGTAAAAGTTGGGGTACGAAGTAAGATGTTAGAAAAGTATTCGCTGAGGGCTTAATAGGTAATTTCTGACAGTTGCAGGAGAGGAGTCATGGAGGGTGGGGGATGAAAACCTGCTAACAGTTTAATTGATATGCTTTCTTGAAGAAGTGAGTTTTCAATGATTTTTTGAATAAGTGGAGACTGGGTAAAAGTCTTACAGAGTAGGGAAGTGAGTTACACAGAAGTGGTGCAGCCCTGCAAAAGTCTTGGAGGCGAGCGTTAGAGGTGGGAACACGGACAGAGGATAGAAATAGGTCTTTGGCAGATTTATTTTAAGATGGGCAAAAGAACAAACAGCACAGTCAAACAATACAATATCACAAATATCAAACCTCTATGATTTTTTTTTTTTACAAAACAAAATACAAAAAGGGAAAATGCAGAGAGAGGGGAGGAAGAGGTACTAATGAGACATGTCAACCCCAAGTTACAACAATTTGATTTACAGATCATGACCCTGCGGTCTCACTGCTCATTTATCAATTATTTGTTACACAACCCTAGCCACACCTCCTCTGCAAGCCTCCCTATACATTTTCTGTAAAAAGAGATTTTTTTTTTTAAAAAGAGATTGTAAGCTAAATGGCTGTGTGAAAGTGTAAAATACCCTTAGGCAAATAGCCTGAGATGCCTACTTTATAAAAATATATACTTTTTAAATAGCAATTTTGTTTTCTGTGATGGCCATTCAATTCCTACCACATTACAGCTGTATTTTACTCCTTTTATTTTGTGACTTGTAAATACCTAATGTAGCCCATGGATTAATGCAGCTAGGTGGAATGGGCCTTGACAGGGCTAGGAGACAGACATAGGAGGTGTTAATATGGGGGCTTGGCTATAGAAAGGGGGTGGTGGGGTTTTAGATTATGGGAGTACATATAGTGGCCATTTTAGATCAAGGGCCATCTTAATCAATCCTCACTTACCTGTTTTGTGGCAGGTCTGTGTGGTGTCTCTTTTTTCTTTCTTTCAGGTGCTGCTGTCTTGGAGTATGTTAGATTGGCTGGTTGGTGTGCGTGCTGCTGTCCAGCAGAGAGGAGTTGCTTGGCTCCAGGAATGTTTAGGAGAGGCCCTGGTCCCATCTGGGCCTGCTGCTGCTGTGCCCACCGCAATGGCCGAGATGAGGCCTGGACGTCTGGCTTGGAGGACCCAACCGCCACAACGTCTGAGCCCTGGTCATGGATCCGTTGGGCTTCGGAGGGTGAGCCCATCGCTGCCAGCTGGGCCGGAGGCTGTGGAGGCTGGCAGGAAGCCTGGGAGCTCCGGAGTTCGTGGTTGGCGTCGCCGTACGGCTGCCCGCACTGTGAGGATGCCAGGGAGTGAGGTTGTGTCATCATGTTCGGGCCGCGAGCAGGCATCGTCAGATAGTGGTGAACAGGAGCATGAGGAAGTTGGAGAACGTTCAGGGGAAGGACGACACCTTCAGCTCACTGGGATACATACTGCCGCTGGAGAGGAAGGACACCACCTTTGGCTCCCTGGGGCTCACTAGACCGCTGGGGAGAGGGACCAACTGTCTCCTCTCCTAAGGACACACACTGCCGCTGGGGATGAAGGATGGCACCTTCAGCTCCCTGGGATACATACTGCCGCTGGGGATCCTCGCAGGACCAATCTAGGAGGTCCGCTACCTCGGGTAACGCTGGTTGCTGTTGGGGAAGAGGACCGGTTGTCTCTTCCCGGGCCTCATTGATGAGTCGCAGGTAATCCCACTCAAGGTCACATTCCTTGGCGACCAGATACCGTAGGTCTGCCTCGAGATCAACAGCGCTAGGGAGATCCAGCATGTCTTCTCGGTCGTAACACCGGTCCCAAAAACGAGAGTCGGTAGCTTTCCCAAAGTCCTCATCGTCAATATTATCCCAAAATAGGCCAGGGCCAGCGTAATCTCCGCCCTCTGGGAACTCATACTCTGCCATCTCGGGGACACACTGAGCTGCGTACCATTGTATCGCCTGGTATGCGTCGTCGAGCGCCAGTTCTGCATATACTAGAATCTCGAGTCTAGTCACCCACGCTTCTTTGGTCTGTTTTCTCAGGAGGGGCATCTGCTCTGCCATTCGAGCCAGGATTCACTGACTTCTACTGTACTTTCTCTAGGGCTTCGTCCCACAACCCGGCTCTGGCAATCTCTTTGTACCTCAACATGTCCTCCTCTGACACTGCTCCAGACCTCAGGGATACGTAACAGTACAATCTATCTTGAAACTTCTCCTCCATTTTCTGAGTTCCTTTGTAGATAGGGGCGCTGTACGGATACTAGCGTTACCCTCAATTTGTAAATCCAGGGAATGGTGTTACCTTGTAGCTGTCCTTCTGGGCTGTGGGAATGATCCCGCCGCTTGCCACCAATTGTATCAGACCATTTTGCACACAAGAGGTTAAAAACCATTTAGGCGATATTCCCCTTTTCAGATGAATAGGCAGCTACTGCAATCACCAATCTCCCGAATTGCAAACACATGAATACTTAAACTCCCGAAATGCAAACACATGAATTCACCAATCTCCCGAACTGTAAACACATGAATTCACCAATCTCCGGAACTGGAACCAGGGGAATCATGGGAGGGCTGGCAGCGTTAGGCCTGGGGGGCAAATCCAGTCAAGTGGCCCATCGCACCAAGAGGAGAGTAAAAACACGTTTCCCATGTGATTGAAAGGGGGGGGCAGTCACCTAAACAGACACACTCACTGACAGGCGCACACACTTGCTGATTTGACACACACTAACAAACACACACTCACTGACTGGCACATGCACACACTCACTGACAGACACACTGTTACAGGCATACTGACTCACACAGACATACAAAATGACACACACAAAGATACCGGCATACTGGCTCACACACACACACACACACACACAGACAAACTGGCACACCCACAAAGACATACTTGCACACACGTAGACAGACATACTGACACACACACACACAGACATATTGACACACAGACATACTAACACAGACAAACACACAGACATACTCATACACACAGACACTTTACAAGCCAGCTTCCTACCTTTGCTGGTACCTTTCCTAAGGTCCAGTGTGCTGGCTAGGGTGCTTGGGAGTTGGGGTCTGGCTCTGCTTGCTGTGGATGGGCCACCCGGTGTCCCCTTTAGTGTGTGGGCCCCAGTGCAACCACAGTACCAGCACCACGGGCCCATGGGGGGGAACCAGGGGCGTAACTGGGACCGCTGGGCCCCTGTGCAAGAATTAAAGTAGGGTCCCCTTGTCACTCTACCTTGTGCATATTCTCGCTCCTCGTCACTCCCCACTAAGCAATACACATGGTTGAAATGTGTGTGGCTTCTTTGTGTGATTGTACTGTTGCTGAGTGAGTGTTGCATGCATCTGTGTAGTTGGATGAGTGTGATTGTGTGGATGTGTGAGAGCTGGCTGAGTGTGATTGTATTTGTGGCTGTTTAAGAGGGAGACAAAGAAACAGAGAGGGAGATAGAGAGTGCCAGAGAAGACAGAGAGGGAGGGAGAGACAGAGAACCAAAGGGAGACAGAGCTACACATGTAAAGATATGGAGAGGCAGAGAGTGACACAAGGAAAGGAGAGCCAGAGACAGCTAGAGAGAGAGACAAAGAATGACACAAGGAAAGGAGAGACTGAGACTGCTAGAAAATTAGAGAGACAGAGAGTGAAACAAGGAAAGGAGAGCCAGAAACAGCTAGAAAGCTATAGAGAGACAGAGAGTGACACAAGGAAAGGAGAGACTGGGACAGTTAAAAAACTAGAGAGAGACAGAAAGAAAGTGAGACTCACAGAAAGAAGTAGAGCCAGGAAGAGACAGCCTCGGATGTGTGCAGGGAGAGGTGAGGTAGAGTATTTCACTCACCTTGATCCTGTGTGCCACTACTGCAAGCTGGGACAGGGATCTCTTGGGGGCCTGGGGGCTGCTGGGCTTGCTCGGAGCTCCCCTGTGCAGTCCCAGTGCTGGCATCCTGGGAAGAGAGGGGCCTGCAGGCAGGATATGGAGGCACACACAAACAATGAATGCAGCGGGACCATGCATCTGCACCTCACTCTGCCCTTTACTGAGGTTACTGGCCAATCGCCAATCAGTGAGCTAGGATAATTGCTATTTAGTATATTGCCGAATTAGCAATATACTAAATAGCAGTTTTGCAAGGTGAGCCAGTCCTGCCAGCATAGATCTACAGAGCAGCCGAGCCCGGTAGTTCAGCCACTGGGGGAAACATTTTTCTTTGCTTTTTAGATGCCCCCCAGCCCAGCCCGCCCCTGAGGGGAATGCTACAAACTCCCGAACAGGAAACACACGAATGCTGTAAACAGCCGAACAGGAAAAACCATGCGAACAGTTTACACTCCTGGCAGTCACACTGTAACAGCATACAATCCAATTCCCCCCAAGAATGAGACGACACTTAATTTGAGGGTCAAGCAGAACTGATTTACTGGGGCTACCTGCCCGGCTTTTATGCAGGTCTCCCACCTGGTGGACACTCCCCTAGGGGACCAAATGGAAGACTGGGAAACATATTGGACATTGACCAATCACAAGCTTACAATCCCACAATGCATCACAATCCCTCCTCTCTGTCCTGGAGATAATTGGGAAGTAATCCCAAGGACAGAGGCAAAACTCCATTAAGCACATGGCAGACAAAGGACAATAAAAGACATAAAAATACATACTGTTACATTTATCACATAGAACATACACATTCTACCTATCCCCAGATAGCTTAGATCTGAGCGCACATTATTACCGGATGGCGCTCAGATCACATACATACAGTTCAATCGCCATGGAGCCAAACTCTTTCATACAGTCTTTCAGTATACGGCTGGGCTCCATGGCATAGCTATCTGGGGTAGTATGGCTTTAACAGTCCGCAGAAAGGCACGAACCAGCCTTTCTGCAGGGAAAAAGAACAGTGTTAAACATGGGACCATAGTCCAGTGGCAGGAGGCGGGTGACCAGGCTCCTCCAGTGGCCAGTGGCGAGGTTGGTTCCGCCACAACCACTATAGTCACCCAGACCACTTCAGCTCAATGAAGTGGTGTGGGTGCCATGTCCCCCAGGTTTTAACCCTGCATCTGTAAACATAGCAGTTTCAGAGAAACTACTATATTTACTTTGCAGGATTAATCCAGCCTCTAGTAGCTGTCTTCCTGACAGCCGCTAGAGGTGCTTCCGCGACGCTCAATGCGAAAATCGCATTAAGCATGCAGAATGTCCATAGGCATGAAGTAATGCTTTCCTATGGGCAGTTTGAATGCGCGCACGGTTCTGGCCGCACATGTGCATTCGGCTCCACTCGGAAGCTGACGTCGGAGGGTGAGGAGAGGTCACCAGCACTGAGGGAGCCCGGCGCTGGATTAAGGTAAGTGACTGAAGGGGTTTTAACCCCTTTAGCCCAGCGGGAGGGGTGCTCTGAGGGTGGGAGGACCTAAGGACTAGATAGTGCCAGGAAAACTAGTTTGTTTTCCTGACACTATAGTGGTCTTTTAATGCAATAAATGAAAAAGGTGGAAAATATGGGGTTATATACTTTCAAAACACAATTTTAAACATTTACTCTTTAAGGGGGGCAGAAATGGAAACTATTGCATAGGATTTGCCTTTTTTATTATTGCTTATCAACAAATACAGTGTCCATCATTTTTATGGCGCATGAATTTACCCAAGAGTTCCACAGCAATAAAATATATAATAATAGGAGCTTAGGATCTTCAAAGCATTAATCATTTTAATCTATGTGTACACACTCAATTAAATATGTTAATTTACCAGCTCGCCTTAATTAAACATGTTATGCTTGTTTTAAGTGACTTACATATTTATTGGTAGTTACGTAACCTAATAATTCCTAGCATAGCCCTTATCCATGGCCATGTCTCCATCCACACCCCATGAGCCACATAAAGTGAACTAAACTTATAACAGCTCCCAAAGCAATACACATATAATGTATCACATGGTGAATTATATATTTATTTGCTTTAAATGCAATGCAATTTTAATATACAGATCAAAACCTTGCAGTCAGTGGCAGAACTAATGTAGAGATGACCCTGGTGCAAGAAATGTTTTTGGGCACCCCTCTAGCACAAGTATGGTCAAAAGGTAGATCCCCATCTGTCATACAACTTCCACAATGCTATGCCAGCTGGAGATCTACCATGGTCCATTGTTGTAGGGTTTTATTTGTGAACATAGTTTGTGTGTTTGAATGTAAGCATGTTTTTGCATGTGTGCATGTAAAGGTGTAATCGTATGTACTGTTGCTATTGGAATGTGGCGCTGTGCTTGTGTATAATATAGGTGACCGGGTGTTTGTATATAATTTGGATGTTTTAACATAAAAGTGTGTTTGTATGTCATGTTTGCAGTTGCAGAGGTGTGTTTGCATGTTGTGTTGGTGTTTGATTGTTGGGATGTATGCATATACACACATACACTGCACCATACATACAAACATACACGTTTATACACACACAGATACACACATATAAACAATGTCACATACACACATTCAGATAAACATTGACACACACAAACACACTGACACACAGATCCACACACTGACAGATAAAACACCCTGACACACAGATACACACACTGATACATACAAAATTCCTGACACACAGATACACACATTGACACATGCAAAAACACACTGACACACAGATACACATGCAGATACACACACTTACACACAGATACACACATTGACACATACAAACATCCTGACACACAGATACACACACTGACACATACAAACACCATATATTTACCAATATGGATTCTGCACTCTCCTGGATCCCAGGGTGCAACTGGGCCTGAAGTTGGCCAATCCTCACAATGTGATTTGCAAAAAAGTAGTGATGGTCCAGGCACTCAAGTTCAATCCAGTGGGCAGATTTATTGCAGCAAAGTCGAAACAATGTTTCGGCCCACAACAGGGCCTTTGTCCAGCTTTGACAAGCCTATTGTTGGCCGAAACATGGCTAAAATTGTGACCTGTATGTTTGTGTTTTGGGTGTCTGTATGTGTATGTGTGTAGTGTTTGCATCTGTATCTGTATCAGCAGGGCCGCCATCAGAAATTCTGGGGCCCCTAACACAGCTCAAGGTCTGGGTCCCCGGGTGCCCGCCTCCAAGCCCCACCTCCAAATCCCGCCCACAGGAATACACAAATACTGAAACAGACATACACACATACAGGCATACTGACACACATATACTGAAACAGACACACACACATACACAGACACACACATGCATAAGGAGATACAGATACACACACACACACACTCGCATACTGACACACACACATACATATTGACAAACAGACATACATACATGCATACTGACATACATACTGATATATACATACATACAGGCATACACACACACATACATATATACATACATACATACATAGATATATACACACATACATACTGACAGACATACATACACAAACAGACAAACATACATACTGACATACACACACAGACATACATACATGCATACTGACATACATACTGATATATATATATACATACAGGCATACACACATACACATATATAGATAGATACATACATACATACATACTGACAAATAGACATACATACATGCAGACACATACATACATTCTGATATACATACACACATACAGACATACACCTAATTTTTCAGCCACCCTCCTATTTCTTACCTTTAATTTGCAGGAGGGAGGCTGGGGATGATGGGAGCAGATGCCTCTCCTCTCCTCTGCTCTCCTCTGCTGTCTCTCCCCTTCCCGCGCGGAGTAAGCTGGGAGGAAGTGACCGGCCGTCACTTCCTCCAAGCAGCATTTGCGGTGCAGCCGCATTTTTTTTTTTTAAAAGGGCCCACTCGTGCTATTACAGCGCTAACCGGCCCCTGAAGATATAGGGCTCATCGGGTGGTCCTTAATGCTTCGGCCACCTGATGGGCCCAGTGCAGATGCACCTGCGGCAGTTTCGCCGCTCCACGTGGGGCCCAGACAGCCGGGCCCCCCAGGGCCCTTGGGCCCATGACAACCGTCATGGTTGTCACCCCCTGATGGCGGCCCTGTGTATCAGTGCGTATCTGCACGCATGTCAGTGTGTATCAGTATGTCTGTGTTTGTATCTGTGTGCCTGTACATCTACATGTGTGGCAGTGTTTGTCTGTATGTGTAAGTGTGTGTATCTTCATGTGTGTCATTGTGTGTATTAGTGTGATTATGCAACTGTATGTGTGTCAGTCTTTGCATCTGAGTATCTGCATGTGTGGCATTGGTTATATCTGTGGGCCTATACATCTGTATGTGTATCAATGTTTGATACACATAGGGACACACATGCAGATGCACAGACACACATCTAGTATCACAGACACGATACACATGCAGATACACAGATACACTGACACACATACAGATACAGATATAGATAGACACCCTGACACATACAGATGCACACTGGCACACATACAGATGTGCAGACACACACTGATACACATGCAAATTCATAGACACACATATAGAATCACTGACACACTTGCAGACATACACACTGACACATGAAGAGGCAGATTCACTAATACACACAATTACACATATGCAGATACACAGCTACAGTGTTTCTGTGTATTTGAATGTGTTTTACCATGTGTATCTGTATCTGCATGTGTGTCAGTGTTTATATCTGTGTGCCTGTTTCTGTATGTGTGTCAGTGATTGTATCTGTATGTCAATGTATCTGAGTGTGTATCTGTATGTCAATGTATCTGAGTGTGTGTCATTTTTTGAGTGTGCCTGTTTCTGTATGTGTGTCAGTGATTGTATCTGTATGTCAAAGTATCTGAGTGTGTGTCATTGTTTGTATCTGTGTGTCTGTGAATCTGCACGTGTGGCAATGTTGTATCTGAGGATCTGCATATGTATCAATGTTTGTATCTGTGTTTTTGTGATTTTGTGTGTATCTGAATCTGTATGTATGTCAGTGTTTGTATCTGCATGATTGTCATTGTGTGTGTGTTCATGTGTGTAAGTATATGTGTCACACAGCCGGACGGATCGCGTGTCCGCGTCCGATCAGCGCGGACACAGGAACAAAAATAAACATACCTCTTGCTAGGTCTCCTTCCGCTCTCCACGCTACATGGCCAAAAGTGGCGTTTTCATAAGCTACATATTTAAAGAAACAGACACCAATTGCGATGCTGGTGATGTGGACGTGTGTGCGTCATCACGTCATCGACATGCACGCACATTTTAGCGTCACCAGGTCCCAGCAACCAATGGGAAACCTTCTTGGGCTATTTAAACCAACTTTGCCAATTGTTTGATGCCCTGTCATGGTTTTAATTTTGTGGTTAATCCGAGAACGCATTTATTTCTTGTATTTTCTGGCATTTTGACCTTGGCTACTCTTTGACTATTCACTTCTGATAGTTCTTGACCTTTGGCTTTTCCTTACATTTATTCTGTATTCTGTATCCCTAACCATGGCTTGTCTTGTACTATTCTTGGTGCGTTCAATCTGGCCATTCTAAGGTCTGCTAATACGTTTGTGGTTCCTTTTGTTATTGTTTCACTTATATTTGCCTGTTGGATCCTGTTTGTCGGTGACATTGTATGGGTAATATATATATTACACATACATATACTTACTTGGGGTAGAAGAGAAGAAGGTGGGGCTGGGGTAGGGGGGCCTGGAACAGAGAAAGAGCAGGGCGAGCTTGGTGCAGAGGAAGAACAGGGAGAGCCTAGGGCAGAGAAATAAAGGAGAAACTTACATTTGAAATAATAGCAACTATAATAATTACAAAAATTTTGCTTATATGAGGGGTACAATTTATGGAAATAGGCTGCCAACTGGTAATCAGGTGAAAAAGGGTTGGGGACCACTGGTCTAGACAATAGAAATCATTATGCAATATTTTAAAAGGTCATTGGAAAACTGGCTCTAGTAATTGACAACCAAAGCACAGCTCTCCCACATATGGGGGTTTGTGTCCACTTCCACTCCAATTGCTCACTTATCAATTATTTGTTAACACAGTCCTAGCCACAGCTCATCTGCACGCGACATACGCAGCCAGGGCCGGTGCAAGGATTTTTGACTACACAGGCGAAGATTAATTTTGCCACCCCCCTCCCCGTCGAAAAAAAGTATCTTCACCTGTGTGTCTTTTACCCCCCTTTTGACTAACTTACCCGCTTTAGTGTTTTATATCCCATTTTGTATGTCTTGCCCCCCTTTATCGTTTGTGTGTCCCCTTTGCTGTATGTTATCTCTCCTGTGTCTCTTACAACCCTCCTTGTGTATTTTTTACTTCCCCCAGCCCCTTTGCCTTTCTCTTTCTTCCCCCCAGCCCTTTTGTGTGCCTTTCGTCCCCCAGCCCCTTTCTCTTTCTCCCCCCCCAGCCCTTTTGTGTGTCTTTCGTCCCGCTGCCCTTTTGTGTGACTCTTTCTCCCCAACATATTTATGCGTCTTTTTATCCCAGTACCTTTGTGCATCTCTTTCTCCCCCAGCCCCTTTGTGCTTCGTTCTCCCCCACAGCCCCGCTGTGCTTCATTCTCCCCCACAGCCCCTCTGTGCATCTTTCCCCCCAGCCCCTCACCCTTCTGTGCGACTCTTTCTCCCCCCAGCCCCTTTGTGTTTGTCCCCCCTCAACCCCACTGTATGTTTCTTTGTGCCCCCCAGCCCTCCTGTGTCTTTTAATATTCTCCCGTACCTTTTATTGCCCCCCTCCCCTCCTGTACCTTTTATTGTCCCTCCTGTACCTTTTATTGTCTCACCTCCTCCCCTCCTGAACCTTTCATAGTTGACCTTTCCCTCCTGTGTCTTTCAATGCTCTCGTACCTTTTAATGTCCCCCCTCCCGTCCTATTTATTGTCCCCCCTTCTTCTTCTGTACCTTTCATTGTCCCCCCTCCTGTATCTTTCATAATCCCCCTAATGTTACTTTTACTGTCTCCCCTCCTGAACCTTTCATAGTCCCCCCTCCCTAACTGTGCCTTTTCTTGTCCCCCCATCCTGTACCTTTTATTGTACCCCTACCCTCCTATACCCTTTCTCCCCTCCTGTCCTGTATCTTTTATTGTCCCCCTCCCCTCTTGTACATTTTATTGTTGTCCCCTGTATCTTTTATTGTCCCCCACTCCCATATTCTACCTTTTATTATTGTTCCCCCTCCTGTCCCTTTTATTGTCTTCCCTCTTGAACCTTTCATAGTCCCCCCTTCCTGTACCTTTTATTGTCCCCTTACACTCCTGTTCCTTTTATTGTCCCCCCTCCTCTCATGTCTCTTTTATTGCCCCCCCTTCCTGTACCTTTTACTATTGTTCTCCCTTCTGTATCTTTTATTGCCCCCCTCCCAACTGTACCTATCCCCTCGTACCTTTCACTGACCCCTCCGCACCTCCATCCATGTGACTGAGCTTGAGGTCCGCGGCGAAGGATCCGGTTTCCTGTTCTGGTCTGACAGGAAGCATTTCCTGTCAGACCGGGTAAGTAGCGTTCCGCCCGCTCAGCCACGCACCACGTGACCATGTGGCAGACAGGAGGGGAGCGATGCGAATGGCGCTCTCCTCCTTCTGTTCACCGGAGATTGTGCCCCCTGGACCCGCGCGCCCTAAGGCGGCCGCCTTGGCCGCCTTACAGTAGCGCCGGCCCTGTACGCAGCCTCCCTATACACTTCCTGTAAAAGGATATTTAATTTTGAAAACTTCCTTTATTCACTTTTTTTTTTTAAAAGAGGTTGGCAGCTAAATGGCTGTGATTTCGAGAGTGTCAAAATACCCGTATGCAAATTGCATTTGTTGGCTAGTTTATAAATATATTTTTTTGTATGGCAATTTTGTTTTTTGTGATGGCTATTAAATTCATACCACATTACAATTGTATTTCACTCCTTGTATTTTGTGACTTGTAGCTACCAAAAGCAAAACTGAACACGATGTATGATAAGTACATGATGTACTCTCTAAATTAGGACAAATAAATTAATTCATTTCAAATTGCTTTTGTTTAGCTGCACTAATTAATTATTCACACATTGTTATTGCCAAAACGGTGAAAATGCGTTTCTCTTTGCAGTTTTATTTTTTTTCATTTTTTAATAATAAATGATGATTTATATCTGTAGTTGTCACATCATGTATGTACGTAGTGGGGAATCGCGATGCAGCCTAGAACAAAAACTAACCCCATTCATCCCCCTAATAACGACAGACCACTTACTATGGATGAAACAGGCCACAGCATTTATTATCACAAACTAAATTAGTGAATAACACTTTAGTATTTATTAAATCTCTTCTTTTTCTGTAACCAAAAACGTTTGACATAAACAAGCATAAATTAACAAATATACATATATAACTCCACACATAGTGTTATACAGTGACCCAACCGTCCTTGCCAATAAATATACAGTGGTTGCTAATCACCACTTCCTCTCACCTCCCCCCTCGTCATAAAAACCATATCTTTCCAATGCCTGCCATCAGCCAACCTTATCCACGCTCGATGGGCACGACACCTCAGGCAACCTAATGTTAACCGTTTGAAGCAGGGGAGGTTGAGACCTTAAAAACTTGTTCATCGCATTCCATATACTTAAACGTAACCCCTCAAACTCAATTGGCAAGGACATACCCCTGCCACAATCCCACTGTTTTACACCTAAAGTACCTTCTTTAACCCTTAAGGACACATGACATGTGTGACATGTCATGATTCCCTTTTATTCCAAAAGTTTGGTCCTTAAGGGGTTAAACCTGTGGATGTTAACAGCTACATTGGGGAGAATAGCTGTCATTTCTCCCCATGGTTGCTGAATGCACCCAACGCGCAATTACTCAGGATAAGGAGGAATTGCACGGAGGAGTTAAAATTTCAAGAACAATCCCATACAATCATGGAAGATTTTAGGGAGAAGGGATATAAAGAAATACTGTTGTTGAAAGCCCATGAAGAGGTTAAAGTAAAGGATAGAAAGGATTTGATTAAATATAATACAAAAAATATAGGAGAACCACAAACAATAGGACTAATATGTGATTTTAATTATAAAAATAAAGAATTTAGGAAAATAGTCTCTAAATACTGGCCAATTTTAAGAAATGATCCTCTCCTTAATAGTATTCTCCCGGAGAAACCAAAGATTGTGTATAGAGGAGTAAAGAACTTAAGAAATACCTTAACATCTAACCACATACCTCCAAAAAGGTGCAATAGTTTTTTTTTTTAATGAAACAAAAGGATTTTATGGTTGCGGATATTGCGGTGCATGCAAGAACTCAAAAAGTAAGAAAAGATTAGTAAAGGAATTCCCACATCCCCAAAATAAAAAAGTTATGTTTAAAATAAATGAGCTAATTACATGTCAATCCACGAGAGTTATCTACCTCTTAACATGTCCATGTGGACTTGCGTATGTAGGACGAACCAAAAGAAACCTACATATTAGAATACAAGAACATATTAGGAATATTAGAAATAGTTTTGAAAAGCACAGTGTCTCCTTACATTTTAAAAATAAACATAACAGTGACCCTACCTTGTTAGAATTCCATGCGATACAGAGGATACTACCTGATTGGAGGGGGGGAGATTTTATCAAGAAATTGGGCCAAAGGGAGATGCAATGGAGTTTTAATTTAAACACTATGCAAACCAATGGTCTCAATGATGATTTTGAGCTATGTCATTTTTTAACTTAAATGGTTTTAGTAGTATATTCTATATACTTTTTATATATGTATTTTTTATATATATTTTTTAAATATATTTTTAATACTGACATCATCATTGGACTTGGTTGCTAACACAATAGGGATCCATTCACCAATGCGAAAAACAGAGGGTTAACTTCTAGTGCTATATTACACAGAGTACCTAATTTACCAATGGCTTGTATTTTCCCAGATGAGCACTTTTTTCCATCACTCATTTTTGTATGCATGCATTGGCACTTTAAATGACGAACACTAGATGGTTATGTGTTAGAATTTTGCAATACACATTTTATAAACTAGCCTGCGAAGAATGTGTTATAATACTATTTTTCCTTCTCCATCTAATTCTTTGGATGTATACTGCTCATATTAAGCTGTTGACTTGTAAATAGGAACAAACTTTGATAAAGGAAGGGCATTTGCCCAATTTCAAAATGGACGATATAGAACTGACAACATCGATTTGTGAACACGCCCAATCTGTGACGCGATACGTGACGTCCCGGGTCACGTGGGTCGCTCCGAAACCGGAGCATTATCATTGCCAACAAGACACAGCTGTCCGGAAAAGAGCAGGACAGTTCTGAAAGCGGATTGGAGGAGGGGATAATTGGTGGACTATACAGCAGGAAGAGCGCAGTATTTGAACGACGAACAGCAGCAATCACATTACCGATTGAGAAAGCTGTCACAGCACAGCGAAACACGTCTCGGCTGGAAGATTGGAGATTCCATTTTTATTATATTCATATAATTTTGTCTATTTTTCATTTGTAAGTTTTATTTACTTATTTAATACATTTTGTTTCATACTTGGAATCCATCTTCCATTGTTGCTGCTGAAAGAAGGGTGGTAGCCTCCTTAAAGGCACAGATACTTATACACCAGGAGCCAGATATAGGGCTCCTTACCAGGTGAGAAGCCATTTTTTTACTATTAGGCACTGAATATTGGGATTGACTACACTAGGGGTTTTTCTCTTCCCCTTGTCTCTCTCTCTCATGTATGCATAAGGATCCTATGACGATTAATGGACCGATTGGGTATTGTGTTACCATAAGCACATGCAGGCTGTTGAGATCTGAGCCTATCCTATAGGGCTCTGCTATATGTGAGTGAAACCATATAGAATATTTGCTCACTGCATTTATTATAAACGTTACTTGCACCATTTGCACTTATATCTGTTTCAGATACACTGTTGCGAGAGACGTTCTTCATACATATGTATGTTAACCCATATGGGTGAGTTGGTAAAATTGTAAGCGCTCCACATGCACACCAGTGGTGGTCTTTATTATTAATCTCCTACACTGAGTGTACACTTGGCTTTTTTAATCAATCTATAGGGCATAGTCCCTATTTTTAGTGGTAGCAGCTATTATTGTTTACTTTACCATTAACTGTAAGCGCCTTGGAAACACACAATTTCTGCTTTTGCAGAGAGAAATCAACTCCGGAGACCGGCAGGGTGAACCTAAGGAACCTGCCACCCTGACTCCCACCATTCGAGCCCTTTGAACCATTGGCGCAGGCATGCCAAGCCTGGCGGCGCCTGTAGCCACCACTAACCGGAATGAATGCCCCCTGAACTCCCCACCATCCTTACCCAGGAAATCGAGCCCCAAGTGGAACACCCCAACGAAATGGACGCAGGAGAGAAAACCCGTCTTCGAGAACCAAACAAGGGGTGAGGAGGCCATATAATCCAGGGGACAGAAGAGCACTCACCTAAGAAAAAAAAAAAGGACAAATGTCGGATCCCGGCGCCTCCCCCGATTGGAACGGTATATTTCCAAGAACGTCCAAGAATGAACAGATTCTATTGATGAATCAGCCAACCGCTACCAACGTGCCTTACCCAAAGTCAACAGCCATCGAGTGGTGAAAGCCTGAAGGAAGTCCATTCCGATGCTTACTCAATCCACTAAAACACCCTCCCACCTGCAGATGACCGTAACATGAATGGGAAGCCGCCAAGGAAATGCTCTCATCCGGCCCGATCACTCACACTTTACTGTAGCGGGCCCCAAGCCGCCTCAGAGATCGACCCATGGACCAGCTTCATCAGTCCGCTAGACCGAGCGACCATGTCTCCACTGTCGTATAATTCAGCCCCGCGGAGCCCCCCTCATGAAGTACATCCTACTGAACAAGATAGAACCCACGGGAAAAACCCCGTCTGACCAGACACTTCCACACTCAAGCAGCGCCGAGCCAGGCGCCTCAACCAGGGTACCACCGGGGTAGAGGGTACTGTCACATGATATAGACAGCCTGCACCACCCCACGATTGTCCGGGAGTTGGGTACCCCACACCTACCATGCCACCAGAATGGGGAAGCTCCAAGACAGCCAGAGTCTGCAAGAGCCCCGATGTTTGCCAGCCTACTGGATAAGAGTCAGCACACCATTGAGAGCCCAAAATGGCCCCAACAAAACACCAAACCTGCTGCACCGGCAACAGGTGGAAGTCAGTGGAAGGGACTTAGGGGGCCTGATTGCACAAGCCACCGTTAATAGAGGCCCAGAAGGAAGCCCCATACAGCCCCAAGGGCAACACTGACAGGCAAAGCCCAGCTTACCCAGGAGAGCCCACGGGTAGCGCAGCTAAAACCCACAACGCCCCCCAAAACCACCGACACCTCACGCCGGACATCTCAAACCGCAGTCTGGGGCAACCAACGTTCCCCTGGCCAGAATCGATCCCACTATCCAGGAGACCACAGTACGCATCCCGACCCACGGATATGTCCTGGGCCACGGAACTCCGGAACGTGGAAACACTACCCCAAGAAAACACAGCAGCAGCAGAATGCGGACGTGCGACACTGACGGCCCCACACATAAGCGACATTGGGAGCAACTTTTGTGGAGGCACATAGCCACTTAACCTTGCCCGTCAACTACCGCCTGGAAACAATAACTCGCCAGGCGCACCGGCAGCAGCCAGAAAGCCGATTCCACAGCTGCCTTCGTCAGCAAGGCCCCCAGGGCCCCGCAGTCCCACCCACGCAGACCGCTGCGTCATGTCACGCCAACACATACCTAAACCCTGGAAGGGAACGACAACTAAGTAAATAAGGAATCAGGTTATATCGACCCCGCTCCTCCAAGGGCACCATATCCCAAAAGTGGGGACCCGCTGAGCAGACTTTAGCGGCACACTAAAACAGTCGGGAGGGAAGCTTCTCAAGCTTACTTGTTAAACCGAAGCGCTGCACCTACCCCCCTGTTTTTATCCAATTTTCTGATCGGAAAAGAGAGACTCTGTATTGGTGTTCCAGCTGCTTTTGGACTATTATCACTTTGCTTCCGCGTTGAATTTATTTTTGTGTGATTGTGTTACTTGTTACACCGGCCTGATGGAGGTCTCATATGGACTGAGGGTCCTGCCCGGAGAGCACCCACGTCCCCCATCCCGACAGATCGCCTGCATGAAACCGCGGAGGATGGGATGGGCTGGAATGGCACGAGGCCCCACTTACCGTGCCCGTTGGTGAATTTCCATCCACCACCTAGCCTCCGGCTGGGGGCCAGTGAGGAGCAGAGTGTCCCCTCACCGCCCCCTCCCTAAGAAAGGACGAAAGCGCACCGTGCTGAGGCGCCGGGCGAGCCATGAAGTAAAACCAGAGGCCTAAGTCCATCCGGACCCAGGCCAAGAAGGGTCGCACCGCCAACCGTTGACGAAAGTGCAAGACGTACCTTCACCAACCCAGCCCACCCTAGGGACGACACGCATCCCAGAGAGATGCGTGACAGCAGAACCTCGCGGAGCATTCTCAGGTAGAGCCCTCTCCCCAACCATGCTATCCAGAAAATCCAATGACCGGACACCATGCCCGCACGTCATGGAGTGTATCTGATTACGGTATCTTCCCACGACCCTCCAATGGCAGGGGGGAACATATCTCTAATAAAAACCCCGTCACCAACCCGCTCCTTAGCATTCCGCGACAAGCGAAAGCCAAGCGGGCCATATTAGCGTACCTCAGTCACAGGAAATGCCCGCACGCTATTAGCTGCGCAGGACGCTGCAGGAAAGTGTACTATAACACATGATACACACTGAGAATGGGAGGGGTGTAAGTGGTGATCCCGTACTTTTTTCCTTAATTTTTTTTTTGTTTTGTATTTATGTCATCTTGTACTTTCCATTTTATTTATCTATTCCTCCCTCCCTTTTTTTTTGTCTTCAAGTATTTCATTTTGTATTGTTCATTTTATTCATTTCTCATATTTTTTTTCTTTTTTTTTTTTCGCTAAGACCCCCCCCAGCTCTGAAAGGAACCCCCCAGGGACCCGACTGGATAAAGAAGGAACAACGTACTTACCAGCCAATGCCCGGTGTACCACCCACAGCATAACAAGCGCAGAAGGTCCAAGCAGAAGACACTGAATTCAGATTCCACTGTGTTCTTCCAAGGTGCTCCAGGCGCCACCAGCTGGACATTTCTATGAACTGCAGCCAGGACCTTTAAGAAGAGCAGGTAGAGGAGTGAGCCCACCAGGAGGCAGCCGAGGTAAGTTACCATCAGAGAGAAGAACAGAAGGCAGAGAGACGAACAGAAGAGACAGGAACAGGTAAGAGCAGGGGAGGAGAAGAAAAGGGGGAGGACACAGAGGAGAGGAACAGAGGGGGGGCAGGAGAGGAACAGAGGGGGGACAGGAGAGGAACAGAGGGGGGGGACAGGAGAGAACATAGGGAGGAGAACCAGGGGGACACCGGGTGAGGAGTTGGGGGGCCCCCCAGAAAGCAAAAAGGGGGGGGGCAGAAGGGAAAGAGCTAGGGGGACAAAGGGAAAGCGGAGTGAATAAGGCTGGGAGGTACAGGGGAGAGAGACCCAGGGGAGCCCCCCCACCTGAGGTCCTCAACGGCGGTAGCGGAGTACACCGAGCGGCCCCGCCGGGCCTACCAACCTTTAGGGGCCCTTGCCACAGCCCCGCCGACCCGCCAGCTGCGGGGGGATTAAAAAGGTTGCTAGGCGGCCGCCCGCTGCTGGAAAAGTGCTGCCTGCCGTCCACTGCCCTCGGCACTTCCCGCGCGGCACCTGAAGGCCGAGAATCCACCTGAAAAGTTGCAGGCCACGTGTCTGGAGCCCCCAAACACGCGTTCCTGGCGAAGCCTCGGGCCCGGGCTCCCACACCTCAACCGGGCCTGGGGAGGAGTGACAGGGTACCCCTAGTAGCGCAGGGTACCCCCTGGATGAGACAGGGTACACCCCTTTAGCAGCATGGTACCCCTTGGACGAGACAGGGCATCCCCGTCAGTGGCAGGTACCCCCAGTAGCAGGGGCCACAGGGAAAGCCCCCAGATAGAGACAGGCCGCGGGGGGGGGGGGGGGGGGTTGGGGAGAGGATATCACCTGGATCACGGAGTCGCTGGCCACCATCAACGCTGCAGCAGCCCTGAGGAAAGCCAGAAAGCCTCAACCTCCATCCCTCAAGCTGTGTAAACCTGCAGGCCCAGGCAATCAGGAGCAGGAGGACAGGAAGCTGTTTGCTGGACCGAATCCCAAGTGGCACTGAGGTAAGACCTCCCCCACACTAACTTACACAGAACATAATCCCACCCACACACTCTTTCCCAACCAATCCCATGCATCTATCCCCACACTTCTACATGTGCCCTTGTCCGCTTAGCTGCGCTATCTCCCCAGGGCCTAATATGTCAATGTAATTAATGAGAAAGGTGGAAATTATGGTTGAACACACACCTAGGAAAAATGTCAAACTTGTATCTGTCCTTAAAGTGACTCTGTCACCCAGTGGTGTATTTTGGATTTGTGCTACCCTAATCACGACTAAATTCGGGCACCCCCAAAATCTAAATTTGACCCCCCAATTCGTGTCGAGGCCACTTTTTTGACTGACAGACACATGCCCTCATTGATACATGCACTGATATACACTCACTGACAGATACAGTCATTGGCACACACATACAGTCATAAGCACGCACTGTTTAACCAACACACACTTTAACTGACAGACACACACTCTAATATACACATAAAATGACATACACACTGACACACAGGCACACCCATTCTCACTGGAAGACACACACACTTTCACTCACTCACAGACACTCACTGACAGCTACACTCACTCACTCACTCACTCACAGTAAGGTGGACAGCCCCAGAACACAAGTCAAGCAAGGCATTTGTCTGGGAGCTTGGTGGCGAAAGTGCCGCCCTAGGCAAATGCCTTGTTTGCCTTGTGGTAAATACATCCCTGCTGTCACCACTGAAATCCTCCGGACCTAGCGATCCTTTTTTTTTTTTTTTAACAGAAATGATTTTAGAGTTGAATGTTCACCAGCAGAGGTGGTAGAGGCTAACACAGTGCAAATGTTCAAGAATACTTAGCCTAGCACACTGTCCCGACTAGAACAAAAGAATCAACATAAAACCCTGTACTCTTAGATTAGAAAAGGGCAGACTAGGTGGGTAATTTTAAAATGTTATCTGTGTTTCTGCTCATTCTGCAGAATAGCTTTTTTTTTTACACATCTTTGGCATGATTGAATTCATTTCGATTAGCAGAGGGATCAGCGGACTACCATGAGAAGAAAGAAAGGAAGTTACTCTTGTTTGGAAAATAAAAACAGGTTTTAGGTAAATCACCAGTTGCACGTCTTTAAAATATGCAGCAGAGGAAAGCGTCCAGCTATTTACGTGAAGTTCTGTATATTTTGGAAAGATCCGGTGACTCACACAAACGACTTGCAGGAAAACACAAGTATTCCTTTGTGACACTGTATCTTTAAACTGTAAAGTAGTAAAAACTCACGACTGGCATCACAGCATAAAATCTTAACATGTCTGCTTTGTCTGTAAAAACAATATAATTAACTTATTTTATGACTTGTTCTGCTAGCGCAATGATTAAAGAGAAAGAGTTATTTCAGAGATAAAAGGGACATTCCAATAGCTAACTAGTTTAAGATATTAGTTATGCTTTTATAGTTCCAATATGTTTTCTTATTTAAATCAAATCCTGTTATCTTGTCACAGTCATAGTACATAGCTCTGTGCATATGGCTTGATCAAGCTTGTGCACGCACAGCATCATGGGAAAAAGATGGCCTCACGCCATGCGCCCAGAAGCACAGAGTGCCTGTTTATTTTTGTCTCTGCTGCATACTACTCCGCTGTATATCCTTCCATAGTGTTTTGCCCAGGTGAGGTAAAACAAAACTATTGCCACAAAACTGTGAAATTTATATATATTTTTTTTAATTAGGATTTCTCCGTCTTTTACATGTGTACTTCGGGCAGTACTTGCATAACTCCCAACAGGTCTGAATTCGTACTGCTGTCTGGTGGTCCTGGGTTGTTTCCCTTGTCCCACACATCTAACTACACCATAAAAATGCTGCCATAAGGTGTATTATTAGATGTTCTCACATTGTGCGTAGTAAATTAAAGAAAAACTCAGGGCACCATGAAAGCTTAATTGTGATGAAGTTGTTATGGTGCCAGTAGGACCCCGGCCTAAAGCCTTCTATTCAGCGTTGTTTAGCTCTGCCCCCGCCATCCACTGCTTCTTCAAACAGAAAAACCTTCCTCACAGTGCTGAAAATAAGGGAGCTAGTAGGCAGAGGTGTTGAGCACCAGAGTTAAACTTTTAGAAAACGGATTCAGTAAGATGGCACCCAGATATTACAACTTCAATGAGCTGACTGTTCCTGAGAAGCACTCTGCACACTGACAGCCCTGAATGGGCTGGTCAGCGGAGGTTCTCATGAACCAAACATTTATAGCATCTAGAAAAAAAGAATGCATTGTGTGTTTCTGTGTGTGTAAGGGAAGAATGGTGTGTTTCTGTGTGAGTGTAGGATGCATTGTATGTTTCAGTGTGTGTGTGTGTGTGTGTGTGTGTGTGTGTGTGTGAGTAGGGATGCATTCTGTGCATGTGTGTTTCTGTGTATGTGTAAGGATGCATTGTGTATGTGTGTAGTGTGAAAGAGAGGATTTGTGGGGTAGGACAAGGGCTGAGAAAGGAGCAGCTCTTATATTTATTTTGTTAATATACATTTTTGTATATTTTTTCTTTAAGTTTTGTGTCTTACACTCCTTTTTAGTGTATCTCTTACATACCCTTTGTGTGTCTCTTATCCCCCTCTTTGTATGTCTCTTTCATCCTCCCAACCCCTTTGCGTGTCTTACTCCCCTAAGCCCCTTTGTGTCTTACTCTTCCAAGCTCCTTGGTGTGTCTCTCTTCCCCTCAGGACCCTCTGTGTGTCTCCCTCACAAGCGACTCTGTGTGTCTCTCTCCTGAGCCTCTCTGTGTGTCTCTGTCTCCCCTACCAGCCCTTCTGTGCTTCTCTTTCATCCCTTACTCAGCCTTTCTGTCGTACACTCCCCCCCCCCCCCGTCCCTTAATGATCTCTTCCACCTCCCCCATCCCTTAGTGGTCTCAACTCCACTTCTCTCCCTGTCCCTTAGAGGTATCCCATCCTGTCCCTTAGAGCTCTCCCCTCCCCTTCTGTCCTTTAGTGTTCTCCCCTCCCCCTCCTGTCCCTTAGCGTTTTCCCTTCCCTCCTGTCCCTCAGTGCTCTCCCATCTTGTCCCTTAGAGCTCTCCCATCCCTTCCTGTCCCTTAGTGCTCTCCCATTGCCTCCTGTCCCTCAGTGCTCTCCCATCCCTTAGTGATCACCCCTCTCCTCCTGTTCCTTAGTGATCTCCCCTGCCCCCTCCCCCCATTGTCCCCTAGTGGTCTCTCCTCCTCTCCCTCCCCCTCCCCAGTGTCCCTTAGTGGTATCCTCCCCCCCCCCCCAGTATCCAGGGCCGCCATCAGGGGGTGACAACCATGACGGTTGTCACGGGCCCGGCGGCCCTGGGGGCCCGGACTGCTCTGGCAGTCCTGGGCCCCACTTTCCCTCCCTGCACACATAGATAGCGAATATCGCTATCAATGTGTGCAGCCGCGGGCCCCCCAGCTCCCTGTTACCGCAGAGGGGGCCCAGGCAGCACACAGCTTCTTCTCTCTTGTAATAACTCTTGCGAGACCCGGTTGCCATGGCAACGCTCCGCGGGTCTCGCGAGAGTTATTGGAACAGAGGAGAGAAGAGAAGCTGTGTGCTGCCTGGGCCCCCTCTGTGGTAAAGGGGAGCCAGGGGCCCCCCCACCGGACCACCAGGGATCATGGAATCTCCCCCCTCCCTGGACAAGGTAAGCAGGGAGGGGGGAGAAACATGTAATTAGATTTAAAAAAAAAAAAAATATGTAAAAAATTTTCCCCCGTCCTCTGAGTCCCACCGGGTGGCCCATGCACTTAGGGCCACCCGGAGGGCTTGTATCAGCAGGGGCCCGGTCGGGCGCTCTTTCCCCCCATGACCGGGCCCCTTGCTTTCCGGCAGCCGGCTGGGAGGGAGTGAGGATGGGGGATCCTCACTCCCATCATCCTCAGGCACCACACTGGACCCCAGGGAATCCACCCTCCAGCAAAAGGTAGGAAACTGGAGGGTGGGTTTAAAAATGTACATTTTACATGTGTGTCAGTATGTCTGTGTGTCAGTATGTCTGTGTGTCAGTATGTCTGTTTGTCTGTGTGTCAATATATCTGTCTGTGTGTCTGTATATGTCTGTTTGTCTGTGTGTCAGTATGTCTGTTTGTGTGTCAGTATGTCTGTTTGTCTGTGTGTCTGTGTGTCAATATATCTGTGTGTGTCAGTAGGTCTGTCTGTGTGTCAAAATATTTGTGTGTGTGTCAGTATGTCTATGTGTGTGTGTCAGTATGTCTGTCAGTGCATGTGCATGCATGTGTCAGTCTCTGTATGTGTCTGTGTGTGTCAGTATATGTGCCTGGATGTGTGTCAGTATTTCTCAGTGTATATGGGTGTCAGTGTGTCTGTCAGTGTGTGTGTGTGTGTGTGTGTGTGTGTCAGTATCTCGGTCAGTGTATGTGCCTGTGTGTGGGTGTCAGTATTTCTGTCAGTGTATGTGTGTCAGTATGTTGATCAGTGTGTGTGTCAGTATGTCTGTATATAAGCCTGTGTGTGTCTGTCAGTACGTCTACCAGTGTATGTGTCTGTGTGTGTCAATATATGTACCTGTGTGTCAGTATGTCTGTCAGTGTATGTGCCTGCTTATCTGTATGTAGTCAGTGTATGTATCTGTGTATCTGCTTGTGTGTCAGAGTATGTACCTGTGCATCTGAGCCGCAGCTTTATATACAAATACACCCCTCCATTCAAACTTCAACACTACATACAAGCACACTCCTACATTCAAAAACAAACACTACACATAAATGCTCACTTGCATTCAAACTCCAGTACCACATACAAACACATTAACACAAACATACTTCATACAAACACATGCTTACATTCAAACACACAAAACAGTGCTAAATACAACCCTGCAAGCATGGGAAATTGGTAGAGCCCCACCTGTCAAAGCATTGTTAGAGTTGCACGACAGATGGGGTTCTACCTTTAGTCCAATCTTGCAATTGGGTGTCCCAAAAAAATTCATTCTATTTAATGCCGCCACTGCATTGGGATGGATGCCGTGATTGCATACCAGGGAGTGAGGGGCGACGGCGGCAGGGCCCAGGGGGCCCAAGCAAGCGATTGCCCAGGGTCCAGTCGTTATTAAAGACGGCCCTGCACACACACACTGCATACACTGACACAACACACACACTGCATACACTGACACAACACACACTCTGCATACACTAACACAACACACACTGCATACACTAATACAACACACACTGCATACACTAATACAACACACTCTGCATACACTGACACAACACACTCTGCATACACTGACACAACACACTCTGCATACACTGACACAAGACACACTCTGCAAACACTGACACAACACACACTCTGCAAACACTGACACAACACACACTGCATACACGAATACAACACACACACACTGCATACACTAACACACACACACTGCATACACTAACACACACACACTGCATACACTAATACAATACACACACTGCATTCACTAATACAACATGCACTCTGCATACACTACACACTAACACACTCACTGCATCCACTATACTGACACACACTCTGCATTCACTACACTAACACACACTCTGCATCCGCTACACACTAACACACTCTCTGCATTCACTACACATTAACACTCTGCATTCACTACACTAACACACACTCTGCATCCGCTACACATTAACACACACTCTGCATTCACTACAAATTTACACACACTACATTCATTACACTGACACACTCTGCATTCACTACACCTAACACACACTCTGCATTTATTACACCCTAACACACACTCTGCATTTATTACACCCTAACACACACTCTGCATTTATTACACCCTAACACACACTCTGCATTTATTACACACTAACACACACTCTGCATTCACTAAACTATGCACACACTCTGGATTCACTATACTGACACACACTCTGCATTCACTACACTAACATACACTCTGCATTAACTGTACACACAGCATCCACTACACAAACATCCTGTATTCACAGTACACACACTACATCCACCATAAATTGAAACACTCTGCATTCACTATACACAGACACTGCGTCTAATACACACACTACATCCACTACAGACACTGCATCCACTAAACACATTTCATATAGTACATACAAACACTACATCCACTACACAAACACACACTACATCCACTACTCAAACACACTCTATGTTCACTATAGACACTGCATCCGCTACACAAACACACACTCTGCATTCACTGCACAAACAGTATCTAATACACACAAACACTACATCCATTACACACATTCTAATTTACTTCCACCATACACACCACATTCAGTCCTGCATCATTGTCAGCGGACTAGGTAGGGCGTGGGCGGGCCCGGGAGGGGGGGGGGGGCAGACCTTGTGCTTTGTCAGGGGCCCCAAAATTTCTGATGGCAGCCCTGCCAGTATCCATTAGTGGTCTCCCCCCCCAGGTCCCTAAGTGGTCTCTCCTCTCCCCTCCCCAGTGTCCCTTAGTGGTCTCTCCTCCTCTCCCTCCCCTCCAGTGTCCCTTAGTGGTCCCCCCTCCCACCCACCCCCAGTGTCCCTTAGTGGCCTTTTCTTCCTCCCCCCCCATTGTCCCTAAGTCGACTCTCCTCCTCTCCCTCCCTCCCCCCCCCCCAGTGTCCCTTATTGGCAGCCCAGACCATGGTACATGAGCTTCTGTTTCCTGTTCCCGGCCGGACTGTGTAGCGTTTGGCTCTGCCCCTGATCCACCTTCTTGGCTGACATTATCAGAATTGATGATCTTATCCAATCACAATGCTTTCCCATAGGAAATTCTGTTGATCTCAGCCAAGGAGACGTGCGAGGGTGGAGCAAAAGCCGCCCTGGTCAATCAGCATCTCCTCATAGAGATAAAGTGAATCAATGCATCTCTATGGGGAATGTTCAGCACCTCCATGCAGCACCTCTAGTGGCCGTCTGAGGAGTGGGCACTAAAGGTGTTCCTAGGCTGTAATGTAAACACTGCCTTTTCTCTGAAAAGGCAGTGTTCACATTAAAAAGCTTGGAGGGAAAAGCTATACTCATTAGCCCTTCAAGGCTAAAGTAGCCAAACCGGAAACATAGTTGATTTGGAAAAATGTTTCCCATTCGACTTTATTGGTATTAAATATGAAATTCACTGTAAATTGTTTTTTTTTTTTTTTTTAATTCTTTATTTTTGTAGTGCTTAGAGTAACAAACATGCCTATATCGCCACGACAGCAGATACAAGCCGCTGAAATATCACAAAATAAACAATATCATGGCATTAAATGACAGCACAGTTTTGAAATTAATATAGAAATAGTAAATGTGTAAATGAGCAGTGCACGCGTAATACATAAACAGTTAATAGCATAGATTAGTTATATGCACTCTATTTGAGTCAAGTTTTGTTATATTCATGTGTGGCTAAGATCTAAGATTAACCTAATTAATCCTATTGTAAGTTTGCATGCTTGTATGTGGGTGATTAGTTAGGAGCCACCTTTGGTGTTAGCATTCCCTAGAGCTTGTGCTACTAGCATTCTATTGATGGCAGCAGGGTTAAGGTGCCTTTCGAGGGCCAGATGTATGTTGCTGAATATGAGGGTTAGGGTGATCTGCTTAGTGCAAAATTTAGCTATGGTCGTCATCCAGAGATTCGTTATGCTATATACATTCCACATAGGGGGTCGTTTTAAATTATGTGTAACGCGTTAGGTGTACCATATGTTAAGCGCGTGGATATGCCTTAAGCTATACTTGCTGTGTTTCAGGGTGTCATGGAGGGCTAGCAGTGCCCTTGTTTACATTCCCCCATTGCGTCTAGCCGATACCCCGCCGGGTTGACCCAGAGTCCAGTCGTGAAAGTCCCAGTATTGAGCCCTTCTGGCTGTCGCTGCGAGGACCTGTGTGAGGTGTGAAGAGAGAAGATGCGTCTAGTGAGGTCTGTTGGGGCCCCTTCAGCGGCTTCCGGGTTCGGTGCAGTGAGGGATGGTGATCTCTGACCGGTTTCATGGCTGCTGTCGGTGAAGTGTTGGGCTTAAGGGGGTCCTGTCGCGATGTGCGGTGCGGCCGCCTGGATTTTCTTTTTGGCGGGAAAGGCCTCCTTCTATGGCGCCGTCTCTGAGCTCCTTTCGGCGGTTTGGCTGCTCTTCTTCTTTGGGTGGGCACTCGTTTCTGTGTGTGAGTATGCCTTCATCTTCGCTTGCCTCTCCCTGTTCGCCATTTTTGCCCAGAAGACATCGAATATGGCGTTAAGTCTGGATAGAGTGTCAGCTCCCTTGTCGTTGCGTTTGGAGGTGCATGTGGCGGCCGCCATTGTGTGGGCCTCTGCTTTGGTAGGTTGCTTGTTTGGCCCCGCTGCCTGTAGCTTCTCTAGCCCAGTTGCTTTTGAGTGTGGACCAGGATCACCCCCACTGGTCCTAGTGGGTGGGGGGTTAGGAGATCCGTGGCCTCAGTGAGTGGGTGGAGAGAGCGGCCGTCTCTCCCCAGCTCCGTCCACCGCAGGCCGCAGTTTGCTGACTCTTGTGCCCGATCATGGAGTTTGGTCGCTTTGGGTATCAGATGAATTCCCGGGGTGCCCCTGGCGTGGGTGGCGTACCCCGGCATAATTTCAGGCTTATTGTCGTAGATAATTTATGTATATTTGCCAAGTGTAGTGGGAGCCCATCGAACTTGCGACCGCTCCGTTTGCTGGTCAGGCTCCGCCCCCCCACTGTAAATTTCTAACAATTTACACTTTAGTGAATAATCCTGTCAGCATCATATAACCTTAGATAAAGCTCTGAAACCCAGCTAAATAGAAACATTTATGTATTCTGATTTTGTAACTGCTGTATTGTCCCTGAGGAAGTCCCTAGACGGGATGAAACGCGTAGGACATTTTTATACTTTTATGTGAGTAAATAAATAAATTTTTATACTGCACATGCGAATTGCTTACTAATTGGACCTTTTACTATTTCATTACACCACTTGGAGAAAGAAACCCCTCCAATTCCTGGGCTGAATTGCATCTACACCTATTTTTAAGGCAATTATACATCTTACTTTTGTGAGTGGCCATTTGTCATATATTTCAACACTGCAAACAAATAGTTCTGCACTATGTTATGTTATTTCTTCCCTATATAGGATTCAGCCTATTTATATATATGTTGCATTGTGAAGATTAATAAGAGGAAAATCTTTGGGCCTATATCCTAAGGGAAGTGTATATTATATTTTATTTCAAAACTAAAACACTGGGTGTGAATGAAGCCCATGGAGCAACGAAGTAAGGGGAGTGGGCCTTGACAGAGCCAGAGAGTGGGCAGGTGCAGTTAGTTAGGGGTTGGTTTAAGCTAATGGAGCTTGGGGGTGGGGTTAAGGGAGTTAAAATAGCGGCCATCTCAGAGAGGGGCCATTTTAATCAGAACTTCACTCACCTGTTGATTGTCCCTCCCACCATCCCTTAGGTGTTGTGATGAGTTCCCGTTTGGTCACAGCGGCGGGAACAGGGCGTGGTAAAGTAGGAAGTTGGCTGGAATTGGAAGTGGATAGGCCAAGGCCTAGGCTGGAGTACGCCAGATGGAAATGAGTGTTGGTAGGTTCAAGCTCTTCGGTGGCTACGAACCTAGGGGGTAGGGGTGTCTGGGTACACCCCTACAGTTAACAGTATGGTTATGGGGCCTCTTTGGTAGGCCTTGTGTTACCAGTTAAAATGCTATTGGAATGTTAATGATTGTTCAAGTGGTAGGGTCATTGTCAGGGGTATTGTGCGGGGGGATAGTAACGTAATGTCAGTAATGACAATGATCCTAAATATGTTAATTTGTTTAATAATTAATAAAGCTGTATACTCCAACAGTATTAAACGCGTCCGTGTATTATTTAAGTAAAGTTATAGCACCTGCCGAATAACGACGGTGCAAATGTCAAGTCACTGTTATATTATAAATAGAAACATGGGACTGGCATAACTTATTTGTTCACGAAAACAACAAACAGAAATGTAGTCACTTAAGTTAGCTTAGCATTGTCTTGTTTGCTCTGAGTTAGTCTTATTTATCTAGTGCTTTAGGATTTTACCTTAAAGCCTCCACTCCCATCTGACGTTATAATCTTCTTATCGCTACAGCAATCTTCAGGAATCATCAATTTAAAATGTATAAAAAGAAATACTGACATCAGCTCACATTTCTAAAAAAAAAACAAAAAAAAAAAAAAACCTAGCCTGTCCTAAATTTATCAACATATATTTATTATAAAATTCTTGCATATTCTGCAAAGCTAGGTTATTAAAGTAAAATGTTTTATAAAAGAAAAACAAACCCTCCCCCCCAAAAAAATCACACAAACACGCACACTCTAATTAGATTCCAGTTTGAAATTAAATATGTTTTATTATTATTATTATTTTTATCATTGCTATTATTCGTATTACCATTGTCGTTATTATTATTATTATTACTACCACTATTAATATAGAGAAAGCATGTACCACAGCACTTCACAAATTTAAACGGAGGTATGTTACAGCAAGAAATCGATAAAAAACATAATGTCGACAGAAACATAATAAAGAGGGCCCTGCTTAAACGAGTTTAGAATTACTTAGATTGGGGTTATGGGCAGTGTTGTATTTTGGATTTGTGCTGCCCTAGGCACGACTAAATTTGGGCACTCCAAAATCTAAATTTGACCCCCCAATTCGTGTCAAGGCCACTTTTTTGACTGACAGACACATGCCCTCATTGATACATGCACTGATATACACTCACTGACAGATACAGTCATTGCCACATACATACAGTCATAATCACACACTGTTTAATTTAACACACACTTTCACTGACAGACACACACTCACTGATAGGCACACACTCTCAGATACACATAAAATGACATACACACACTGGCACACACTCACAGGCACACCCATTCTCTTTGAAAGACACACACACTTTCACTCACTCACAGACACACACTGACAGCTACACTCAATCACTCACTCACTCATAGTAAGGTGGACAGCCCCAGAACACAAGGCAAGCAAGGCATTTGTCTGGGAGCTTGGGGTGGCATTTTTTGTGGCGCCCCCCCTGAAAGTGCCGCCCTAGGCAAATGCCTTGTTTGCCTTGTGGTAAATACATCCCTGGTTATGGGTTGTGTGTTGAATTTTTATATGGTGGCATAATATCAATGTATTTTTAGGCTGGAAACTGGTAGTAATGTAGAAGGATTGTATTAGGGAATGGTGGTATTAAGTGTAAACTGGAAAGCTAACACTGGAAGTACATTTTTTTTAAATACGGTAGTATTTTATAAATCACTGCTGCATATCTGTTCAGAGGCCAACTGTGTTTCATTGCCCTTGTATGTACATAGTACAGTGACAATAAAGTTTAATCTGAATCTGAATTAACCTTAAATCACTGATTAATAAATAAGCTGCTTTGTGTGATTTCAGTGCCTGCTTGTGAATTAGCAAAAATATACTTACAAGCCCCCTAAAAGCAGTAATGGCTGGATGAAGTACAATATTTAACTACAAAAAAAGGGGGGGGACCTTTGAATTCATGACAATGCACAATTTAGTGAATTACCTTGTTAGTCAATTAATTTACTCAACCAATAGATGGAGGACATCTACTGATCCATTAGGAATCATCATGCCTTATTGAGGTGCCTACTCTGACTGTTAAATGTTCCACCTTACCAGAGCTGCCATCAGAAATGTATGGCCACCTTACACAGCTCACGGACTGTGACCACGGGGCTCTTCCCCAGGTCCGCCCGCAAGGACCAGTAAGGTTGATGCAGTGTGTGTTGATTGTGGATGCAGTGTGTGTATATATAGTGGATGCAAGGTGTGTGTGCATGTGTGTGTGCATGTGTGTGTGCATGTGTGTGTGTATGTGTATAGTGAATGAAGAGAGAGTGTATAAGGAAAGTGAATGCAGTGTGTCTATAGCGATAGTGGATGCAGAGTGTGTGTATACTGAATGCATTGTATGTGATTGTGCAGTAGATGCAGTGTCTGTTTGTGTAGTAGATACAGTGTCTATGTAGTGGATGCAGTGCGTGTTTGTGTGAAAGGTCCTATGAAATCATGGTGGAAATATTATTACCAAGGCTGCCATACTCTTTCACAGACATAGGCCCAGAGAGAGAGAGAGAGAGAGAGAGAGAGAAAGAGAGAGAGAGTGTGTGTGTATACAACTCCCTCTTCCAGATATAATTTATTGGGAGTTCTGGGAAGCCACTTTTAAGTGTTAAGAATTTACTTCTTCACGATTGTTTATGCAATATTCAAAACAATCCAATACAGTATACAAACAAAAACACAAAAGTGAGGATCAAAGTATACAAACAAAAAATTGCCAATACAGTATACAACAGCTCAAAGAGTCAATGGCCAGGGCCAGGTCACATGACTAATACATTGCTTATTTATTGTCAAATGGTCATTTAACAAACTGCACATGACTCGCTGTCTGTCTCTGTCTGTTTCCCTTTTGCCAGATTCAGCTGAAGAGTCAAGATGATTCTTTGAATATGTGTTAACTCACTGCCCGCTGCTATTTTGCCATCTCCATACTGACAGTCAAGAAAATTTGACTGCTGTGCATCAGGGTTCTTATCTATAGGGTCACATCTGGAATGTCTTACAGATATTAGATGTGTGTGACTTGGGGGTATAATTCAGCAGTCAATCAGCCACTAACAAAAAAAGATTCCGTAAAATGTTTTTCCTTTTACCTGCTCGGCCAGACCCCATTTCAGTCAACAGAGTCAAATCTACCCAATTCAATATTCACATCCTGGACTCAACAAGGCCGACTGAAATTGGAAGTGGTCCTCAGAGATCCCAGTCAAGCTTCAGAGACTGGGTCTAAAGCGCACCAGATCCCTGGTACCAGAGAGGAAGCTGACCTGATGGAGGTACTCAGTTGGAGTACAGGTGCTCCGTCATAGGGAACCCCAACTGCAGGTCTATCTAAGAACTACTTACTGCAGTCAAATGGCTGGTGAAAGCTTTCATACTCACAGGGATAAAGTAGCCTGTTTTTATACCAATTGATAAAGCCCTGTTTTGGCAAAACGCACTAGGGTTTACTTTAATTATTGTCTTAAATAAAGGATATTGGTAACTTTATCCCTGTGAGTGTGCCATATTCCTTTCTACTTTATTTTATGGTTTTATTAAAATTTTATTCTATTCTTTTTTTTTTTTTTACATGGCTTCCTGTTAACCGTTCAGTGAGGACCTAACCAAAGAATGTTAGGTTGTGATTGTGACGGAGCTCCTGTACTCTGACAGAGTACCTCCACCCAATCCACTTCCTAGCCGCTTGCAGGGACCCTAGAACGCTTCAGCCCCAGTCGCTGAAGTTTTACTGGCATCTCTCCAGAGCTTTTCCACCCGACAAGTCTGCGGCTCTCCTTCCTATTCCGCTGCAGCTCTGCTTACAGTAATTATAGCTATTGCCTTTACAAAGGCACTTGCAGCTCTCAGGCCTAGCTCTCTTGATTCATCCCAGGGATAGAGGGATCCTGCAACCAGCCAACAGATCCGGAGACTCTGTCACCGAGATCCCTAAAAATCCACACAGGACACCCAGTTCCAACTGGAGCTAACATGCAAAGCTTTATTTTTACTTGGGACTAGCCCATATACTTCTTACATGACAATTCAATAAAAATACAAATAATTAAAACATATTAGAAAATATACAGGGAATTATAATAACACAATAACATATCTACAAAGGGGTGGAGAAGTTAATAACCAACACAAAATATCTCTCCTGCCTGCAGAATTAGCAATATGCAAATCTACCTAAATATGCAAATTATCAAGCTTTGCTATTCAGGTACTGCATATAGCTGTTGCATAGCCAAATCCACTTTGTTGGTAACAAGCATCAGCAAGACAGGAGAGCACACAAAACAATTAACAGTATACACACACATTATAAACAACCTGCACCTATAATGTGACATAGGGACCATTGTAACGTGTCCTTCTGCTCCGAATGATGGTGACTACCATCACAGAGATTATACCACTTACACTTTATATATTGAGCGGTGTGTTCTGCTCAATTAAATGTGAGTACTATACCTCTTCATTACATCTGGTTCATTGTATACAGAGAACACTATTGTTCTTTTTCTCTCCTTTTGTTTTTTTTGGTTAATATCCTGCTGCGATATCTCATGAATATCTCGTAAGTGGCTTCCTGACCTACTATAGCAGTGAGCATCTCACAAAAGAAATCCCAGGTGGGGATTATACCACCTATGCCTTATACATTTAGCGGTTTTGTTCTGTTAAAAAAAATGTGAGTACAAAACCTCTTATCACTCCCAGTTTGGTTTATATTGAGAGCACTATGTTCTTTCTTTCTTCTTTTTTGGCTTTTTGGCCATCATGCTGCCGAGCTATCCATTGTTCATACCCTCACGCATATCCTATCAGTGGAAGATCAACACCACTGCATGTGAATTATACTAGAGCTGGTATAAGCTCTGTCAAATGTAAATAAGACTAGAAAGACCTGTGTCCAACCTGTATCATTTATCATTGCTTGGCTGTTACATACTATACCATTGGATCTTTCCGTTTCTTTTTATTATGTTAACATGGATCCCAAGCTATTCCTGATACCGCTAATTCTATAAAGAAAGAATTCCACAATGGGAATCTTGCTGCTACCTACCTTACCAGCAGTACCAAGTTTGGATTTTTTTTTTATAATTGTTTATTATCTTTCTACTGTTTTATCTTTGATACTGTTGCTCTGTGTTTTAATATATTTTTAAGTGCTACAGTATCCTTTGTTTTTTTTCCTTTGGTCCTTTACCACTGTTTTATGGTTTGTTGAGGGAGCCCCATCCCACTAGGTGTGCTGCCCTGTTTTTTTCATTTTGTTTGGTTATTCAGCGCTAATCTTTTTTTTTTGTATTTCTTTGCAAATTTGGCGGGCTTGCCTGAAAAGAGGCCGGGCACTTTGTACAAATGCAGGCAGTCTTCCAGCCAGTCACACTTAGGGCAGACTAGGTAGAAGAGGGGTACCAAAAAGGTAGATCACCAGATGTTTTAAAACTACAGGTTCCATGATGCTTTGCAATTCTAAAGTCATTCCAAAGGCATGCAAAACATATTGGAGTTGTAGTTATAAAACATTCGGGGATTACCTTTTGGGCACCCCGAATCAGAGAGCGCTACTGAAGCACTCTCGGCGTAATACTAGTGCCCTTAGGACAGAGCTCATGATGCACTTCCACAGTGCTGATTGGGGTCACCAGGAATCAATATCAGAATGGTGGGACTGGACCAAGAAATTGGAGCTGTACTGCCTACTTCGGCACACTTGGAAGGCCCGGTCTAGGAGATTGGAGTGTTCCTTTAACCCCTTAAGGACACAACTTCTGGAATAAAAGGGAATTGTGACGGAATATTTCCATCATGTGTCCTTAAGGGGTTAATCAGTAAAGCAAACTGCTTCTGAGATGACTTTGGTGAGCATTCTTCTCATAGGAGCAAATCAAGGTAAATCTAAAAGCCAGGATTCGGGAGAGTTTCCCATGAACTAATAAATTCAATGGAGGAAAAAAATGGAGGAGGAAAGGGGCAGCTCTTTAATATTTTTGTAAGCCATACTTTTCGCTAAACAATTTATTACAACAAAATGAACCATTGAAATCTGCTGAAAAAAATATTTTAAACATTTACAGAAATTTACTGATCTGATGACAGATCTGAATTAGAAAGATTTCACAGAGACAGAGAGTGTTTTTCAAAACCACTGTCTGCAGGTACAGGTCTGAAGAAAGCAGGAATCCTTGTAATTTCTATGCACCCAGGTTTGTTCATCTCATAATTATACCTGTGTGCACAAATTATCAACTATGATTAGACATACCATTAAGGCAGATGTTTCCAAAACAAATATTGTTTGTTGCAACTTGGGCTCTTTTATGATGAGCACAGCATCTTTGTAGAATGTGTTTCTTTGTTCTTTCATATTAACGTGACCAAATACTCAGAGACGTCTGTAAATTAGTTAAGTTAATTAGTTAAGTTAGTTCTACTTGATCGAAAGTTAAAATGCACAATAAGTCAAAGGTGAACTTGACCACAGCCAAGTTAGACCTTGTTTAAGACCATTTGGCTTATACTTTAACAATGGTTGATAGTCACACACTTTCCCAAAGGTCCAGTCTAAGTATCATAACCACAATATTTCATTGTCGTGTTTATGGTGCTATTAGACACCAGACATCGGTCAAAATGTTTTAAAATATGGATTAAATTAATATTGCTAATCTTTGCTATTGATTTATCAAATTCTAAAGCAGAGGCCAGGCTTCGGGTGTCGGGGGTACCCATATTTCGAACAAACCTCTTGAAAACCAATTAACTGAGAACTTGGGGATGGAAGGACTGGATGAAATTTGCATACCAATCCACTAAGGGGTTCTTGAACACCATCTGCTATTGGCAAGGATAAAGAAGGGGACATTTTGGGGGGTTCCTCTGGTATACATGGTGCATCAAGAGGGCTTTCAGTTTCATCCAAAATGTTTTGTCCTCCATTAATCAGTCTTCTTTTTGTTTCTTGGATTGTGCCACAAAAAATACTTTAGAATGTGTCTATTTCACATGTCATCAATGCAATGCCCTTTTCTCCCTCCACACACATCAGTGTTATGATCCTTCATCTTTTTTCTCCTGTCAATTCACCCATTTCATATACACTTTGTTTTATTTCTCCTCCCCGGGCTATAATATTATAATCTCTTTGCGTCTTTTCCACCCGCGGGTTTCCTTCTCCAGAAATAAGGAAAATAGCTACCAACCAATGATATCTTTTGTTCTCTGCCAATTTTAGAACTCCAGAAGCAGTAACATAATTCCATAACCCACAGCAATGAACAACAACATAAAAAAAACAATCGCTCTCAAGCTTTTCCAACGGGTATTTGTGGAAATATTGAGGCATGATATTGTATCCACAACTTTTTGCTGAGTTCTACGATGATCAAAAATATCTTTAGAAAAACTGCTTGTTGTGGCCATTACTTTACTTTAGGCAGTTAACTATTAATAAGGATATATGGTATAAGGCTATCTAGAACAAGTATCATGTTTCTCACATGTTCATCGTCACACGCATCAGATGATTTATATATATTTTTGTGTTATCAGTTTTTAAAATCTCTGTTGATGTTTTGAAATCATGAAATTATAAACCGACAGTGAAAGTTATTTGCCATGCTGTAGCAATTTGCTTTTTAATATTTTATTTTTTACAGAATTGCTAAAACACAAAAATGCATAAAAACTTTTGGCTTGGAGAGCTTATGTGGATGAGGTTTTAGAAAGAATTCAGTGGTTTCACTGCTTGGAATACACAAATATGTCGGTCTAATTCTTTTCTTAGGCCTAAAAACTAGTCAAATATAGGTCTTTTTTTTTTTTTTAAATTCTTTATTTATAACAAGGTTGAACACCATCAATACAAACAAAATCAATAGAAATACCGCATATCGGACATATTCACATGTTTAGACACATAAATCGTATATCTTGTAGAATAAAGCCCACAAGTGCGACTGTATCCGTTGTATCATTAGGAAATCGTCTCTAAAGTGTCTAGATATGAAGATGGTGATCTCCCAATTTTTAAAATATACATAAAATACAAAGAAATCCGAAATGGCTATGATGCCTGTAGTCGGGGATCTAGTAGAAGAATTACACTTACGTGGTGACATAACCTTCATGCTATCTTAGATCCCCCCCCAACCCCGGTGTCAAGGATACCCATCGGGCCCACCACACGAAACCAGAAACGTTTCATGTCGCGGTGCCCCTCACCCAGCATACCAGATCCGGGGCTCAGGAGACTTTGGAGTATAACATGAAGCCATTCAGATGAAAAAGCGAGTGAAAATAGAAAAGGAGAAGAAGAAGGGAGAATAAGAGAGACGTAGGAAAGTAGGGGTCGAAAAAGATCAGGGATAGGGGTGGAATTTGGGGGGGGGGGGGGGAGGGGGGGGAGGAAGGGAGGGGATGTGTGTGCCCGCTGCTCCTAATCGCCCATGCCGCTCTCTACCCAAGGTGTCCAGATTTTCTCAAATTTCGCATTTGTGCCCCTGACCCTCGCAGTCAATTTATCCATGAGGAAGTTATCATTAATCTTTTGCATTAAAACCTGAAGCGATGGCGCCGAGGCCTGAAGCCAAACTTGTGCGAGGGCCCTCCTCGCCGCTAAGTTCACCCTATGTACCAGCTTCTGTTCAGTCCTGGTCCAGTCCTCGAGTGGCCTGGCCAGGAGGAACACCCACGGGTCCAGCTTTATCTCCCTGCCAAAGAGATCCTTTAATAACCCCGCCACTTGCCTCCAAAAATCCTGGGCCACAGGACATTCCCACCACATGTGCAAATATGTTCCTTTTTGTCCACAGCCTCTCCAGCATACATCTGAAGATAACCTATGCATTCTGCAAAGCTTTACCGGCGTGGTGTACCACCGAAACATAGTTTTATAAGCTTGCTCCTGCATGGTTACACATATGGAGGAAGTCGCTGCTGCCTCCCAAATCTCCTGCCAATCCACCCCTTCCAGTTCTTCGCCGAGGTCAGCTTCCCATTGGGCTATATAGGTAAGCTCTCCCCATTCTGAGGTAGACGCACTCAAGTGCGTGTATAATTTCGTGATGAGGCCTCTTGGGAACCTTTCCTCAAGGCATAGGGTTTCAAAGTATGTAAGGGGTTTCAGCGCACACCGCTTATTCACCGGAGTCTGTGCGTAGTCCCTAAGTTGGACATACCTAAAAAAATCCGACGGACGTAGAACAGCTCTAGTTTGTAATTCTTCAAACCTAAGGAATGTACCGCCCTCATAAAGTTGACACAAGCGCTGAACGCCCGTGCCCTCTATTCCTTTAAAGTCCCTAGCTTCCAGACCTGGGGTGAAGGCTTTGTTCCTCAGATAGGGGGTCAGCGGGGATTCCTGGGAGGTTAGCCCGTATTTAACCGATGTTGCGTCCCAGATTTTCACTGAGTTCGCTATGGCTGGACAAACAACCTGCGTCCTCGGTCTATGGTCCCGAGGGACCCAAATATAGAACTGAGGGAGGTCCGGACCCAAGAGAGAGGATTCCAGATCCACCCACCTTCTCTCCTCCGGGGGAGAATGCCAATAAGCGACTTGCGCTAGCTGGGCCGCCAGATAATAGAAATAAAAATTGGGTAATCCTAAACCTCCCCTCGACCGTGCTCTGTACAGGATATTGCGGGACACCCGGTGTTTCCTATTCTGCCAGATAAACCTCCCTACCGCCTGTTGGAGTACCCCCAGGTCGGACTTAGTCAGCTTAACCGGAAGGGCTTGAAAAAAAAATAAAATCCTAGGGAGCACATTCATTTTAACTGCATGGATCCTACCAATCCATGAGATTGGTTTATCCTGCCAGTGTTCCATGTCCGATATCAAAGAGCGAATCAATGGGGCGTAATTCTGCTTGAAGAGCTGAGCAGGATCTGCCGTCAGACATATTCCCAGGTATTTGATGTGGTGTTTCTCTATTCGAACATCATGCATACTCCCTACGTAGGCAACGTCGGAATCGCGCATGCCAATAGGGAGTGCACATGATTTAGGTAGGTTCACCTTATAACCTGCTAATTGACCATAGGATTCCAGCACCGCTGCTAGCGCGTCCGTCGACTCCGGCGGATGTGTCAGAGTCAATAGGACGTCGTCTGCAAAGGCGGAAACCACGTACCGTTTGTCCCCTATCGATATTCCCCGAATTTCGGGAGTGATACGTACCTTCTGTAGCAGGGGTTCCAGCGATAGGGCGAAGAGCAGCGGGGACAGAGGGCAGCCTTGTCTGGTGCCATTGCCCAAAGTGAATGGTAGAGCCTTTGCTCCCGCTATCCGTACCCGAGCTTGAACATCCGTATACAGAGCCCTAATTGCAGTGACAAAGGATTCCGGTAAGCCAAAATGCCGAAGGACTTCAAAGAGATAGGGCCATTTAACTCTATCGAAGGCCTTCTCCGCATCGAGCGAGAGGATCAAGGTTGGGATCCCCTCCGTCGCCTGCCTCCATATTAGATCGATGTTGCGCCGAGTATTTTCATACAGTTGTCTGCCGGGTATAAAACCCACTTGGTCGGGATGGATTAGGTGTTTTAGATGTGGGTTCAGGCGGGTCGCCAAGATCTTAGCTAATATTTTAGAGTCATGATTTATCAGCGAGATCGGGCGGAAGTTTTCGGGAAACGAGTCGTCTCTGCCCGGCTTCGGCAGGAGAACTATGTCGGCCAGCGACATGTCCTTGTCCGGCCTCCCCCCCTCCATGAGATCGTTAAACAACGTCTCCAGATGAGGCGTTAACGTTTCCCGAAAGATTTTGTAATAACCCCCCTCGAACCCATCCGGTCCGGGGGCCCTGTTGCCTTTCAACGTGGAGATTGCCGCGTCTATTTCATCCGCCGTAATTCGCGCTCCCAGAACAGCGGTGTCCCCTGAACCCAGCTTGGGCAGTGCCAGGTGCTCCAAGAATTGTCTGGTTTCGTCAGTCTCACGGCTTAGTTGGTCACTGCCTACTATCCCGGAGTGGTTATATAACGCTGCATAATAATCAGAGAAAACCTTTGCGATGTCCGTGGGGTCAGTGCGGTACACCCCAGCGGAGTCCCTGATTCTAGTGACATGGGAATGACCCTGTCTCGGGCGAAGCGAACGAGCCAGCAGTGTGTCCATTTTATTGGACTTTTCATAGTACGTCCTCCTGGACCAAACCATTGCTCTGGCCGTATCATCGATAAGTGTCTCACGCACCGAGGTGCGTAACTTCTGGACATCCGCCAAAGTGTCGGCGGATGGGGCGGTTTTGTGTCTCTCCTCAGCCTTGCCCAAAGCCTCCAAGAGAGACGACAGTAGCTGCATTTTACGTTTCTTCTTTAAGGTGGCTTCGCGGATAAATATGCCCCGTATAACCGCTTTATGAGCGGCCCACACGGTTGCTGGGCGAATGTCGGGAGCCACATTCCTTCCGAAATAATCGGACAGTTCCGTCCGGATCGTCTCCACCACGGCCGGATCCTGCAGCAGAGAAGTATTTAACTTCCAGGACCACGGCGATGTTGTGCACAACTTATCTAGAGATAGCGTGATCTCAGCATGGTCCGACCACGTGATGGATCCGATCGTGGATTTCAAAGTTTTTGCCGCTAAGTGTGAGTTAACCAGGAATAAGTCAATCCTAGAATACGTACCGTGAGGAGCGGAATAAAAGGTGTAGTCTCGATCATCAGGATGGTGAGCTCTCCAGATGTCTAATAGGCCTGTGCGTTGGATGAATAAACGGAGCAATTTATCCTGTCCCCCCCTCCCGTGCGATCTTGGCAACCCGCCCCCCTGGCTCCGGTCTACAGCTGGACATGGGGTGGCGTTAAGATCTCCTCCCACAACAATCAAGCCATGCGGTAGATCATTAACCGTTTGGGCCATAGTGTCCCAGAATGCAGCAGAGGGGTCATTGGGAGCGTAAATGTTGAGGAGATGGATCGTATGGGAGTACAAACTCCCCGAAATCACTAAGAAGCGACCCGCCGGATCAGCTGTCACCGTCCCTATCCGGAGGGGGCATCTATGGTGCACAAGTACCGCCACACCATTCCTCTTGTTTAAAGCCCTCGCCTCATGTACTGTTCTATATGTGTGGTCCCTCAAGGCAAACTTCGCGGTCTTTGGTACATGTGTCTCCTGCAAAAATGCTATGTCAGGATTAAGGCGCTTGAGTTCCCTAAACATAAGGCGTCGTTTTCTTGGAGCATTGAGTCCCTTAACATTTAAAGATAAGATCTTTAGAGGCATATCGGTGAGTCAAGAGGCAAGCTGATGTTATTAGTCGAACCCGCAGAGGGTCGACATAATAGCTGCGTAACGGGCACAGCGACCACCCCTCCCAGTAGGGCATAAGGAGGGTAACGGGATGGGGGTAGGGCGGAACTAGGGAAAGTAGAGTAGGGCGAGAGAAGGAAGAATAGAGAGAGTATTAATGAAAAGAACTTGTGCCTGGTCTTACCTGTTGCCAGGACAATGCGGGGTATATGTTGACGCCCCTCTAGGGCACCAAATGGACCCCAGATCGGCATGAACACAGACCAATCAGGAAGAGCACCTCAAGGGTGCCAATCACAACCAATATGGAGACAGGACAGCAACTCGTAGTCAGTGGGGAACAATAAAACTGCTTTATAAACGTCAGGGGGGGGGGGGGGGGGGCTACAATTGGGCGGATTGTACGACCCAACCCAAGGATGTGCCGACCAAAGCAATCAGGGGAGGGCAGTGAAACATTGTCACCTCCCCACAGCCTCCGGTTTAGTATACAAACAGGGGGAGGCTAAACACATTATCTGTAAAAGGCCTATCCACACATCATTGGGTATGCTTAACTATGAACATCATTTATACAAGTAGCTAGTTATCAACCATAATGTAGGTGAACCATAATTTCAAGTGTTTCAATTCGGTACCCCACCTGGTGATTGTGAAACATATTGTCTGAACATAGAACTACTTTAAGGGGTACATAGAAATGGTTATTTAAGCAGCCTGTGGGGGAACCGATTGTGGAGGGCAGAGAACGGGCGAATATGTACATATTGCGTATCCCAATATAGCGAAGGGGGGGAGTGATAGATTATCCGATTCCGGGTTACCAAAAGGGGCAATATACACCGCCTCCCCCTCCCCCAAGCACACCCTCCCGAATCGATGGGCCCCGGGGCAAGGATAAGACCTGCTACAACAGAAAGGCAAAACATAACTTCAGGCCCGGGGAGATAGTAGAAAAACACGTAGCAAAATGCAATTAAAAAATGGAACACCCAGAAGCCGTGCCCGCCGCCCGCCGCCCCGCAGCGCTCCCGCCTGATCATCATTACATAACAACAATATACAGATGACCCCAGCCCCCATCAGCCCAGCAAGGAAAAACCCCCATAATAACCGGGTGGCGGAGCTTGTCGAGTCCGAAGGCAAAGAGGGGGCCTATCCGGCCTATCAATTAAGTAACACACAAAAACAAAAAAAACAAAAAACACTGTTAAAGCAAGCTAAGTATACGTGCGGGATAGATGAATAAAAACACATAAAAACGATAACCACCTCGAGCCCCCGCCGCCCACCGCCCCATCCCGATTTCCGATCCCGGCCATAACATGTACCCAATACATAATTGTTAACAATCCACTGATGTTCAGCTGAAAATGCAGAAGTAGAGCGGTGAAGCTCACCATACAGTGGGGAAGCATTAGTCCATGTCCACGAGGCAAAAAAGGGAGCCGAGGCCAGGATTGGGACAAACGATCAACCCTAACCCTCCCCAACATCAGCGGACCCACCCGCGAAAATGCGCCCCATAGGCCCAAGAAGGCCGCATCGAAGGTCTCGGATGCCAGCGCCCATAACAAAAAAAAAAAAAAAAAAAAGGGGGGGGGGGGGGGGGGTGGGGAAAGAAAGAACCCCCAATGAAGGGCCCAACATCCCCCACCCAAACAAGATATCCCACCCGCAGGGCCTTACCATCCGGGACATCCGCTAGACGCCCGATAGTAGAGACCGAGACAGCACATCACCTCAGTCCTCTGCCGAATACCATTCACGGGGAAGGGCACTAAGGACCTCCGCCTGCACCGTCGGGATCACGAAGTCGTCGGGGGGACGGATCCCCAGCTCATTCAAGAACTTCGCTGGATCGCCATCAGGAAACAAGACTTTCGTACGCCCGTCTTTGAAGGCCAGCAGCCGAAATGGATGACCCCAGGCATACTTGATAGAGTGGTGCTGCAACAGTTCGGTAAGAGGGCGCCATTCCCGCCGTCTTTGCAGGGTCTGAGGGGTCAAGTCCTGGTAAAGAGCAAGGTCTGCCCCATTGTGAGTAATCGGGTGGTCCCTGCCATATCGCATCAAGGCCTCTTTCGTTTGGAATGATAGGAACTTGATGATAACATCTCTGGGGCGCCGGTCGTCCGCCCTCTTAGCACGGAGCGCTCTATGCGCCCTTTCAATATGCCAGAGATAGTCAGGAATATCGGGGAGAAGCGGTTTAAAAATATCCAAGACCACCTCGCTGAGGGCTCCTTCCCCAGCCTGTTCCGGCAACCCCCGTAGGCGGACATTATTTCGCCGCGATCGATTCCCCAGATCATCTATAGCAGAGTGAGCAAACGACAATTGGGAGGTGAGGTGATTAATTTGGGCCGCGGCTGCATTGTGGGCCACAACTGTAGACTCCACCCGCTGTTCGAGGGCCGCCGTCCTTACCCCCAAAGCCTGAATCTCGGCCTTAACTTCCGTCGTGGTACGGACAATCTCCGTGGCTAAATAGCTACGCACTTCAGCCAGCTTAGTCAGAATCTGGCTGGTATCGGAGTCCGGAGACCCCACTGCCCCTCCGCCCGCTGGGCTCGAAGGCGAACGGGGTGTACCCGGGCCTTCACGTCCGCCATCTTGTGTGCTCGGTCGCACAGCGCGAGAGGCCGCGAACATTTCAGGTACAAAGACCTCCGTTACCTTTTTCGTCTGTCTTCGTGGGGCTTTCTTGTCCATCTCGGTGTCCCCAACTAATGTAGCAATTTTCGGGGTCTGTCTCCGCTAATACAGGCTATTGGCACCGCGGTCGCAGCAGAGCTCTACCCGGACACGTCCAGCTCGCTCGGCTGCAAACCACGCCCCCCAAATATAGGTCTTTTAAGATGATTAAAGGAAGATGGTTTAAAGGGACACTCCAGGCACCCAGACCACTTCTGCCCATTGGAGTGGTCTGGGTGCCAACTCCCACTACTCTTAACCCTGCAAGTGTAATTATTGCAGTTTTTTTATAAACTGCAATAATTACCTTGCAGGGTTAACTCCACCTCTAGTGGCTGTCTACTAGACAGTCACTAGAGGTCACTTCCTGACTCATAGCACAGGTTATCTGTGCTAGAGCGTCGCTGGACGTCCTCACGCTGTGTGAGGACCTCCAGCGTCGCTCATTTCCTCATAGGAAAGCATTGAAAATCTGTTTCAATGCTTTCCTATGGGGAGCGCTAATGCGCATGTGCGGAATTGCCTCGCATGCGCATTAGGTCTCCTCGGACGGATCAGTCTCGCCCACCGGCCGACGGAGACAGTAGGAGGAGCGGCGGAAGAGGCAGCGACGAGGGACATCGTCGCTGCCTCAGGTAAGTGACTGAAGGGGTTTTCACCCCTTCAGCAACTGGGGATTGGGGGGTGGGAGGGAAAGGGAACCTCCAGTGCCAGGAAAACGGATTGTTTTCCCGGCACTGGAGTTTTCCTTTAAGGAACACACCATCAAGATTTACAGGAGCTTCTAAGCACCATTCTCACTATAGTGCTCTGGTTATTGTGCAAGGAGAGCTTTGGCACCACCCAGGGGCATAGAAAGGTTATGAGGTGCCCAGGAATAAGCCCTTTAATTTTGCCCTCCTAAACCATAGTTACTATAATACATTATGCCAGCATAACGTGTAGTTAAACAACTAAAAATAATACAATTCAAAAATTGAGAATGCTTCAACGTGGACAAGAGCAATCACAGGACATCAAAATAAACAAAATAGCATTATTTTGAACAGATATGAACAACAGCATAATTCAATGTTTCAGCCTCATAAAGTGACTAAACCGTTGACAGTACTATACACACATTGACACATACATGGTGGTCCCCATTCAAGCTCTCCCTTACCAGAGCTGGTGAAGCCTTAAGGCTACTGCCTGCACAAGTCATCTGCTCTGTGAACTGCGAGTAGCTGCTGGCTTCTGCCGCTCCTCACACCTCCTCACTGGCAAAAGTAGGATTAGGATAGAGAAGTCTTGGACGGCCCACTGGCAAATTACCCTGAGTCCATGTAGGCCAGTCTGTTGCATGTCAGACTGCTCAGTGCGGAGCCTCCCTGGTGACAGCTGCACCTGGTGGCACATGCCCCTATCTGCACTACGCCTTTGGTGCAATTCCTCAGTAAGAAGTGAAAACAAATTTAAATGGTTTGACAAGCATCTGCATTCCATCCAGACTTCTGGAAAATTAAGTTCCCATTTTGATTTAGCATTCACAATATAATTTTTCCTTATTTGTGCATCATTCTTTGATTGAGAGTGTCAAATGATGCTGAATGTCTGAATAAGGAAATAATTGCTATTGCTAAAAAGGAAATGGATGAGCCAGAGTTTTAAAACTGGTACAACTCAGAACCACTAAAGGACCACTATAGGCACCCATACCATTTCAGCTCAATGAAGTGGTCTGGGTGCCAGGTACCCCTAGTTTTAACCCTGCAGCTGAAAACATTTACACTGCACGGTTAATCAAGCCTCTAGTGGCTGTCTCCCTGTTATAAAACAGTTTAATAAATATGGATCCTGTAAACAAAGATTCCTTTAGGAAATGAGTAACTGAATGATGTTCAGTAAGAAAGTCTAAATTAAGAAGGTAAACAGCAATTGTTGGTGGCGAGTCAAATAGGGTCACACTAAGAAATTCGTAGACAATATAGTCCAATTAATAAAACATAGATATTGAATATGGGAATGAAAGGGAAAACATGCAACCAATAACTAAGCATGAATGAGTTGCCACAAGTTGTATGAATGCAAAACAAGCAAAACAAAAAACATAAGAGAGATATCACTAGAAGAACTCCAGAAATCGAACCAAGACAAACTGTAAACAAATACATTTTAATAAAATGCAAAAAAGAGTAGAGCATCACCCAGATGATAAACAGTACTTTTTACTAGCATTATACTAATGGAACATATATGAAAATATGTGGCTAACCAACAGGGAGGCCAACTTTGTATGCCAACTGTGGCACGTATGGCATATGTTTGCCATCGCTAGCGTAGGTGATATGGCTAGTGAACCTGGGGATATTCTTCATTTAACACCTGTCATATTAGAAAAGTTGAGTGCCTGGACCCCATTCTTTTGTATGGATATAGTAACACCTCTTGTGACTGTCACTCAGACAGCCACTAGTGTGACTTCCTGGGTTAGGTCCTGCAATGTTTGCAGGATGTCTGTTCAATTTCTCCACTTTGCAGTAAGGGAGAGACACTGAAAGTTCCCCACATACATGCAATGAATCAATGCATATCAATGAAGAGAAGCTGATTGGCGGGGAAGGGGAGGGCACCTAAGTACTCCTGCGTCAGGAATAGATGTTTGTATTCCTAATGCTATTGCGTTACTTTAAGTTATGTTGGTCCCCAGAGTGTTCGTTTAACACTTGATACAACAAGACTAAAAGAAATAAAAACAAGACTCTCCTAATGCTATTGAACAATATATCCCATTATACACTACCACGACTATAAAATGTGTGAGTTTCCCGTTTGAAAAGCAAGCTTTTTCTTGGCAATGGGTAATGAGAAAGGGAGAATTTATTTTGACAGAACAGCAGATAACCCAAGTTAGCTGTAGACATAACTATATGCTTTTAATCACATTATTTTTATTCCTGCAGCAAAAACACAATTTCAAGGTCTTTAAACCAACAAGGACATCATTAACAGTGTTGCACGCCTAAACATAAGTTTAAAGACGGCAAAAGAACTGAACCTCCAGGCCTAACCGTCTAAAACAGATTCCGGATTCTTTTCACATAACAAATTGAACAGAGGTTCCAACAGCAGATGCTGACTTGTACAGGATATTTACGTTTGGCTTTTTAAAGGCATAACCCTGTCAAACATTCCTGGGTTCAAAGGCCATAGGTTGAGTTAAAGTGAAAAAGTCTTTGCACATATTGATCATGTGCATTTTTTCCCCCCCAGAAGCCTGTTTTGTCTATATGAGAAGGAGCATATGGTATTTGTCAGAAATGTCATACATTGACCATACAGAAAAAGGAGAATTTATTCCTCTCTCCCCCTCCTCGAGGTTTTTAATCCATTCACCACCAGATCCGTTTGCCCATATGGCTTTGTTAAGTGTCTTGTTCTAGGAGCAATGAATAAGGCTTTTAACAGGCGATTGATTCCCTTGTCCCTGAACATACACAAGGCATGGATGGAGGCCTTCAAGGGACAGGAGATATAAAAGGCAGGAGATGTGTTTTGTTTTGCTGAGCACATCACTGTCTAGTGACCTTTAAAAGAGACTACTGTGTTGAAATCTTGCCTTGAAACACTAAGCTAGCTCATGCACTAAAGAATGTTAAAACTTCCAGTCCTGTGATTCCCTCTACTTTTTTGGTCTGAGGGTGGGATGAATGCCTGCAGAGAAATAATAATTTTTTTTTTTTTCTTCACTTGCTTTTGCTTAATTATAGCCACTGACACAGAGCAAAGTGGTCAATAACTGGAAACGCCAAAGACTGCGAGATTGCCATGCCTCGATGAGCCCTAAATACAGAGATTCTGTAGGGATGGTATTTTTACAAGACAAATTGAAGGGTTGATCTTACTGTTGGAGATTAAAATTTGGATAAACAAAACAGCAAGACAAGTAAAACAAGTTATCTGGAAAAAATGGGAGCTGGCACCGAATCCTTCCGAACAACGACATTCAGACACGCTTGACAGATTAAAGTGAGATTACGAAAAATATCACAAACCCATAACTTTCACCTGTGCAGTTTATTTAAGTAAAATACATTGTGGTGACCGGAGAAAACATAGAGATTTTACACAATAAAAGAAAATTGTAGTAAATTGAAAATGGAATTGCAAAATGTGGGCAAAATATATTTGGTTGCAGGTTTGATTTTAGTTGGAATTTTGCAATATGATTTTCAATTGAGTACAATTCTGTGTTTAGTGAATAAACCCCATCATGAATAAAGAAAACAAAAAACATTTGTTTTATTATCGTCCTAATGCAGACAGAGTAAATGATGATCTGTGCCTTTTATGGATTAAAACCAGACCTATGGGGAGGTCTAATGCGCAGGAGCGTGGGATGAGCCGGACCGTCGGCGCTGGATTCAGGTGAGTGGCTGAAGGGGTTTTAACCCATTTAGCGACGTGGGATGGGGGGCAGGAGGGAGTGGCGCATTCCAGGATTCTCTAGTGCCAGGAAAACGGGTTTGTTTTCCTAGCACTAGAGAATCCATTTTACTGATACTCCATTAAACTTTGTCATTATGGCACCATACTGGCTGATATCCCTTCGAACAATTATATTATACAGGCCCCCACAAATGTTTTTGTAATAAAACTGTATTCTGATATATACAGAGATATTAAAACCATAAAATGTGGTGCACAATTATGTTCTTACTGCGTACTTATGCATCCAGCAAAAGGTTTATTGTGCCTAAAAGAATGAAATATAAAACAAATTGTGTAAAATTGTGTAACTCACAAAATTAGTTATATAGTTATATGCCACTCAATCAGACTCCGCCAGGAAAATTTGTTTGTTTTCCTGGCACTATAGCTTCCCTTTAAGCAAATACCTTGATACAGGGTGTAGTTCTATAAGAACACTTCTGTTCTCGCAACTTTTTATCGGAATCAAACCTCACTCAGCATGGAGTTTTCTGTATCAAATCTTCTGTTTCTTCCTGGTTATTGCCGTCACCACAACATATTTTGCACCTCCTACAGGGCCTCTGAAGTGTCCCCATTTGGTGATTTATTAAGGGAGTTTTTTTTAATGTGTTTTAGATTTCATTCATTTAGGCACAATTAACCTTTTTATAGGCTGTATAAGTATGCAGTAAGAATATTATTGCACACCATATTTTATGATTTTAATTGTGATTATGTGTTTTGTTGTGATTATACGTTTTGAATGAGAAACACTAATGGTGCCGCAAGAAAAGTTATAGTAATATTTACACTGAAAAGTACTTTATAATCATATTTGCACATTTGTTTTTTTATAAGTATTGTTTGAAAGTTTAGCACAAATTGTATGCACTTTATATTTACAAAGTCAGCACCAATTCGCACTCATTATTTTATTGGTTTAGTTCTACACATAGGTATGCTGTACACATGTTTTTGTCGTAAGGTAACCGTTATTGATACTGCACGCGTGAAATAAACGTGCAATGAACATGCAATGAAAACAGCCTACTTATAAAATCGTTAAGCACTTTTATTAATATATTTAATCATGCTTAACGTGAGACTTGATGTTATTGTCATTTATGCAATACTTTGAATTTTATAACATGACAGGAGGCTTCCTATTTTGCATTAACTCTCTTTACTAAACTCCATAGCAGTAAAGAAAAACGTTAAGAATAACAATAAATCAATGAGCAGCATAGTATATATAAGGGTCATGCTGCCTGCACACTCCCTCTTTCTTTACTGCTCCATCGCAGACAGGTCAGACTTTTGGCTCCCCCAGAGCCTTATACCTTTATTGTGCTTCACTGTTATTTAGCTTATTAATACCTGTTTTCTTGTATTTATATTATTTATTGTTCTTATTCTTATGGGCAGTGGGTTTTTTGGCTGGGCTTTATAGGGGTTTTCTTCCTCCCTTCCCTGTCACCTGGTCGGCCCTGGGACCCTGTTTTCACCTTTAGTGGCTCTGCCTGAGTTTACCCTTCTGCCCTGGGACCTTGGAGCCCCTTCTGGGCGCCCTCCTTCTCGGCCGCGACCGTTCGCGGCATCGAACGCGTCGGCCTTTTTCACCCACGACCGGGCTATAATTTAGTCGCCGGCTTGCGGCGTACACGCGCGGCGGCCATATTGGATCGCGCATCTCGCAAGATCCATGCGCCCATCTTGGTTTTACCGCGTGTGTACCGTGAACGGACTGTACACCCCTTCTATCCCTGCTAGTAGCTGAGCTTACCTCCTTCAAGTGTGGAGAACCTTTTCACATACTGTGAGTGCCAGTATTTCAGTATACTTGTCAGCACTTGGTTTTATAGTAAGCTTCTAGTACCTGTTAATGTGATTTGCCATACTTTGGTACTCCTGTGCTTCTGTGCCTGCTACATCACCAAGAAGATTCCTGCATTCATTTGGCTGGGTCAGTCAGGTCAGTGCTGCTGCCTGTATATAACTTGTGACCTGCACTTAAGGGTTCCAATCCCTGTGCATCCGGGGTGAGCCCCCATTATATGTACCTAAGTACTGTGCTGCTTATTGGGAGACTAGCTTTTGCAGTTCTCTCTAACTGGGTGAGCCCCAGTTTTTACTAAGGTCACCAACTATACCCTGCTGGGGTTTTATTGGATGGAATTATTACCCACCATAACCACTACATTAACTGACCCCACGCCTTACGCTATTCCTAAGACCTGGGTGCCATTAATAGTGCCCATCAGTGACGTGTATCACTGAAAACTCCCAGAATCCCCCTGTGGACTTCCAGGCTATGATTAATGCAGCTGTCGCTGCTTCTGTGGAGAAGGCACTTTCCAAAGTGCGAGCTGCGGCTCCTGATTTACCCAAATCTCTCGCAGACGCCCACGCCACGAGTCAGACTCCAATGTCTCGGACTACCATACCAGGGAGGACTCCCGCCCCAGTAAACACCACTGGAAAGGCGAGGACACTAGACCCAAATCATCCAAGGGTAAGGCGCCTGCCAAACATAAAAAATCCTCCAAATTCAATAACCCGGCCCCGCGTCAGGATCACTCTTCTGACGAAGACCAAGCATTGTCGCACTCCATGTCAGTTCTGGACGAGTGGCAGGCAGACCTATCCGACTCGGGCTATGACGCTTGGGTTCGGACAATAAGTCTATCTCCGCTTTTATGCGTGAGACCCTCCTGGGTGCGGCCCAGACGAAGAGGAGCGAGGGTACTGCGGATGCAGACCCCCCACTTGACTCAGACACCATATTGGACCCTACGGGTCAGGCTATGTTTGATCCTCGCAACATACGCCACCCCAGATCAGGAGACTGGTCACCACCGGAGCACCTCTCCAGGTTAATGCACCTGTGGCTCTGCAAACCTCTTGACAAAGAGGTACGCAGCCGACTTAGGTCGGAATGCCCACGCCCTTCCCTTCCAGACAAGGTGGCTCAAACCCCTGAGTTTGACAAGGTTATGACAACCTTCATGATGCGGAGCGGACGAGACCCTCGCAGAGGGGTGGAGAAAGGACTGTGGGGCGCTCAAGACATTCTGCTGGATTCCGTAGGCCCCCTTTCCCGCATCATGTACTTGGCGGACGATGCCTATGCCAAGGCCGATTCCATTACTGCTGACAACATCAGGGAATGGGCACATGACGTCCGTGAGTGGGCACAACAATGCTTTTGTTTCATTGGAAACACAAATGTTACGCTCTCTTCTGAGAGACGAAAAGCAGCGCTATACCGTATTAACGGTAAATTGGCAGAGCTTGGCACAAAGGAAATAGGGTCCCAGGCACAAGGGAAACTGTTTGGCGAACCGTTCCTCAAAGAACTCAATAAACACGTGAATGTGTTTACCTCACTCAACAAAGCGCAGTCCTCTATGCGCCGAGTCTTCAGAGGCAACCCCATGAGGGGGGTTTTTGGAAGGGCTGGCCGGCAACGGGGCCAGCCGCTAGCCGGTTCTGGCCTTCAGCCCCCTGCACCCAGCCGACACCGTTCTACCCATCCAGGGATTACAGGCAACCTCCCGCCTACTCCAGAGGCTCGGACAGAGGCCGTGGACCGCGTGGACGCGAACATTCCCGATTCGCTGCAGGTAGGCAAACTTATTCCCCCTCTCTTACCATGCACCCGCACTGCGGGCCGTATTTCCCTTTCTTCCCAGAATTGGGCCGCCCTGTCGTCAGACACGTGGATTCTGGAAACGGTACAGGACTACATCATAGACCTGGTGGGGACTCCGGTTCAGGCGCACCTCCCGCGCCCCATCTATCTGTCATCGCACGACCATGATCTTGTCGACACGGAACTGCACGAACTACGGGACAAGGGAGCCATCCAGCCGGCTGACGGCTTTGGAGGCTTTTTCAGCAATATCTTTCTGGTCCACAAAAAGACAGGAAAATTCTGCCCTGTCATCAACCTGCGCGACCTCAACGCATACGTGGTGTACCGCCACTTCGAGATGGAGGGCAGCCATCTTTTGCGAGATCTCCTGCGAGACAACGATTGGTTTACCAGGCTCGACCTAAAAGACGCTTACCTGTCTGTCCCAGTGCACCCAGACTGCCGACCTATTCTTCGATTCCTCTGGCACGACCGTCCTTGGCAATTCACCTTCCTCCCTTTTGGGCTCAGCTCGGCCCCATGGTGTTTCACCAAACTCCTGAAACCAGTGGTAGCCCGCCTGCGGTCCAGGGGCATCCGGTGCATCATTTACCTGGACGACATCCTTCTCTTCTGCTCCGTTGAGTTCAGGCTACGTCAACACACTTGTCTCGCAGGGACGCTACTGGAATCCCTGGGTTTCGTGGTGAACTACCAGAAGTTTGCTTTCCTGCTTTGCCTAGTGTCTTTCCGTTGAGTGTCGGATGTGCGAGCCTTTGACGTCGACGCTTTCGATGTCGCCCCCAATGGGGTCACTTTCCGTATCTCCCGACGTACCAAGTCAGATTCGACGTCGGTTTTTTACCCCTTTTTTCCAGACGACCCGCAGCTTTGTGTGGTATCTACTCTTCACAGATCCGTCTTTTTTTTCTAATCATGTTTATTACAAAATATTTTTTAATTATTACAAACATACATTATCTTGAAAGGCATTTTAAGAACACAGAGATAAAGAATATATAAAGATGGCTTATAATTGACATTCTAAACAGTCCTCATATATATTCATATAAAATAATAAACATATCAAATTTGGTCACAAAATATCATCCAATAATCAACCTTCCAAGAAATATTCCATCATTCATACTAGCATTCATACATTCAGATTGAGAAATAGATAGATCTGTACAGCATTGTAAATCAAAAATATTATAGAAACATACATGTAGTCCTAAAATGGTATAGGCAATAAACAATCGGGAAAATAAGCATCATATTGTCTTTTAAGCACTTTAGAGCTTAAGTCATTTTGTTAACAATAATAGTCGTCTAAAATGATCGCATTACTAAATATAAAACGTTATATGGCTTTCCAGAATGGCATCGATAATAAATGCATCTCATATATTGAATATATACTTCAAAATTTACGTCCAGGGAGTCTACCCAGCAAGAAAAAAAAAAATTCTATGTTCATCCATATATTGATATAAATTTATCTAGCCATATTTTATAGATACCTTTCTTATACATTAAGCTTGAAGTGTTATTTATAAGATTATTTTCCATTGAAAGTTGGAATTCGATTTGGTTAATAAGATGCCTTTTTTGGAAAGAAATAGAGGATTTCCAATTTCTGGCTATTGTAATTTTAGTAGCCACAAAGCAATGTGATGCTATACATCTAAACTCTAGTGATTGACGGTTCCAATTGTAATGTAGTAAAGCTAAAGCCGGATTTAGATCTAATTTATTATCCGACAATTTATACAAAATATCAAAGGTCCAAGACCACAATATTTTCACAATCGGACACTTCCACCATATATGTATATATGACCCTACAGAAGAGCCACATCTCCAACATGTATTCTGCAGATGTGGAAACATCTTAGCTAATCTAGAAGGAGTATAATACCATTTATATACCAATTTAAAATGACATTCGACCAAGTTTAGGCCATGCCAAGTCATTCTTTTAACATAGAATTCGATAATGATGTAACTTTTTTCATAGATCTATAACAAAACATTGTTTTTTAAATGTTTAGAAATTGGAGATAGATTATCAATAATAGAAGAATGTATATAATGTTTTATTCGTAAATACGTAAAGATTTCTCTAGATGGTAATTTGTAGGTATCTACAATCTGTTGAAAGGACATCAATCTATTATCAAGTATAATATCAGATATAATATCTATACCATGGTTAGTCCAACTATTTAATGATAGATCAGTTACATTTTGTTCAATTACAGCCAAAGAACAAGTCTTTGGAATCTTGTTTGCATAGCCCATTTTTTTTTTAAATTTCTTGCCAAGTTGTTAATAATTGACTAAGTATAGTTGATTCCATCTGGGTTAAAAATTTAGATTTAACCTGTCGTTCTTTCCACATCAAGAATTGCAATTTGTTAGGCATAGCGGCCTGAGATTCTAGTATATACCAAGGTTCATCAGTAAATTGTGGATCTTGAAGGAGATAAATGTGCTTTTCACAGATAAGTCATGGTTACCTCCTCACTTCGGAACTCCGCGTCGGGCCAACTCCCTGTGTCCTACGCTCAGTCACCACGCTAGTTCGATGGATTCTCTGGATCCTTTCTCTCGCCAGTATAGATCCCTCTTTCGGCACTCATTCCATACGCGGAGCGGCTGCCTCCTCAGCCTTCCTAGCGGGGGCGTCTTTGTTGGATATTCTGCCGCCGGCGGATTGGTCTAGGGAATCTACCTTTCATACCTTCTATTTCCGCACTCCTCCTTCTGCTGGGATATCTCTAGTTCAGTGTTAAAAGTGCAAAATAGGAAGCCTCCTGTCATGTTATAAAATTGAAGATTATGCTAGCTTTAGTGTACTAATAATCTTAATTTTAATAAGGACAGGAGGCGAGTATTTTCCCTCCCTTCTGTTCCCTCCCCTGACACACCTCGGGGGGGTGGTGTCAGGGTACCTGTGGTCTCTACCTCAGAGGAGGTGAGACACTTAGACGTTCGTCCCCTCAGAGGGGTTGATTCACTCGTTCCTCGCAGTCCTCTCGGCCATTTACACGCCGGCCGCGATGGATCCGCCTCCTTTTATGACGCGGCGCCCAGTAGCCGACGTCATGACGACGATCCGTTCCGACTTGTCAATCAAGCCTCGAGCACGAATCAGGACTCGTTGGGGGCGTGATCATCAATTTAGAACCAGGGTATAAAATAGGGTTTTGTGTATTGGTTCATTGCCCTGTCGTGGTTCTAGCTAGTCTAGTCACTCAGTGCTCTTATGTCTATTTGTCTCTTTGGTTTTGACCTGGCTCGTTTTGTTCTACTCTGCTTACCTCTATTATCCTTTTGACCCGGCTTGTCTCTCGCTTACCTGCTCTCTCGTTCCCTCGACCTCGGCTTGTCTCTAGACCATTCTTTGCTTACTCCTTACGTTAGTCCGGCCATTCTAAGGTCCGGTATACGTACCTAGCTCCTGTTTGTACTCTGCGTGTTGGATCCCTATCCCGATCCTGACATTACGACAGGGCCAATGGATCCTGCAGGTACAAACACTCAGGTCGGTTCTCCTGACTCTAGATTTGAGGGCATGGATCATAGAATGGACCAGATGGCTCTAGCGCTGCAAGCTTTACTATCCTGAACCATCTCTCCTGTAAGTTCAGGCCTAGAGGTAACCACAGTAGGTGCTTCCTCTCGTATTACTCCTCCTGTACGTTATGGTGGCTCCCCGGATACGTGTCGAGGTTTTTTTTTTTTTTTTTTAATTCTTTATTTTTCTTGTGCTATGAGTGGTGACAAACATACTTAGCCAAGACAGCATTTGCAGGCAGTATATATAACATTTTAAGTCATGGCAGTTAGTACAGCACATTTTTTGTTTTTTTGTAAGTAACAGGAAGTCAATAGATTAATATAAACATAAGTATAGAAAATATGCATTATGTTTTTTCAGGCTTAAGTACTCGAGTCAGATTGTAGATTGTAAATAGGATTAGGCTAAATCAGTGCACTAACTGTGCTATGAACATTCCAATCAATGCATTTACTAAACTTTAGCTATATAAGCAGGCTAGTGCATGAAGGGGTTATGCATAATGTTAGGTACATACACAAAGTAATGGCAGGAGCTTTTCCCACTTAGTGCAGCCCAGACCTTGAGAAAGTCCCTTTGGCAGTTTATGCTGTGGCAGTTCGTGGCATGGTAGGAGTGAGTCCATCGTGCATGGGAGGAAGAGGTGTGAGTGCTCTCTCCTTGTGGGATACCATTGTGAGATCTTCAGCTGGACATAGTCGGATTTCTGGGTTGTGGTGTAGGTCGGCAGTATTAGCAGCAGTGCCTGTTGATGGGCCGGGTGGCAGGTCCCGACTGCCCGTTGCCGCGGGAGCTGGGAATCCCCGTCTGTGGCTAGGTAAGTTGGTAGCTTGTCCGTAGTGAGGGGCCCCATTTCTTTTCCGCCGGCTGGACAGCCTTGGGGTATCAGTTTTGCTGCGGATTGGTGGTCCCTGGTTGCGCCGCCATTTTAGGGCTGCCTCCTTTTTCCCGCCATATTGGTCGTGGGGAGTCAATCAATTTTTCTAATTGGGATTGGACTTAATGCCAGGTCTTAGTTGTAGTCACCTCAGCATGCAGGTGTGTTGCTTTTCCCTCCGGGTTTCTGATGGCTGCGTGGTATTGCTCTTGAGCGCAGGCAGGCAGGTCGGCTCTTTAGTAGCTATCAGGGTTCCGGTCTGTGGTTCAGGTTGCGGCCCTGTGCGGTTTCCTCCGGGCAGCATACTGTTACGTCTTAGACAACATAATCGAACCCTTGTGGATTATGCCTTAGAGTTCAGATCCTTGGCAGCAGAGGTCAAGTGGAATGAACAGGCTTATATGGACGTATTTCTAAACAGACTATCAGACGAAATTCTAGATGAGATTGCCACAAGAGAGCTTCCTGAGAATTTGGAGGATTTAATTTCTTTTATTTCTCGTATTGATGAACGTTTAAGACAGAGGCAGAACACTCGAGATAGAACCCGTAGACCTTCCTTTAGGCTAGCCCCCTCATTCCAAAACCCTGAATCTACTACTTTAGCTCTCCCAGAGCCTATGCAGATGGGCAATACTCGGCTCTCAGAAGAGGAGAGACAGTACAGGAGAAGGGAGGGGTTGTGTATGTATTGTGGAGCAAGAGGCCACCTACGCCTAAACTGTCCTAACCGCCCGGGAAACGCTCGCACCTAAGTTCCTCTAGAGGACAGGCCTTGGGTGTCGCTATCTTGTCCTCTATACATAATTTTAAAGATAGGCTTCTGCTACCTGTTTCTTTAGCTTGGGAGAAGGGAGTACTTAATACTATGGCGTTAATAGACTCCGGAGCTGCTGAGAGCTTTATTGACCAAGTCTTTGTCACTAACCACTCTATCCCATCCCAGCTAAGGGATACACCCTTGGCCGTTGAGGCCATAGATGGTAGACCATTATCTGAACCTGTTATTTCTCGTGAGACCTTACCTGTTAACTTAACTGTTGGTATCTTACACGAGGAAGGTATATCTTTTTTGCTTATTTCATCTCCGTCTGTTCCCATAGTCTTGGGGTACCCTTGGCTTAAGAAACATAACCCTATTATTGATTGGGAACTGGGTGAGATAGTCTCTTGGGGTCAGGGTTGCCAGAGCAGGTGCTTACAGAAAGTTTCACCGATTTGCGTAGTTGACGCATCGGCTAATTCTACCCAGACTTACACATACCGCCTCTGTACCTGGATTTAAAGGCAGTCTTTGACAAGAAGAATGCTGACACTTTACCTTCACACAGGTCCTTTGACTGCAAGATCAGACTCTTGCCTGGTACCATGCCTCCTAGGGGTACGGTATATCCTTTATCTACTAAGGAGAACTTAGTCTTAGAGGAGTATATTCGTGAGAACCTAGACAAGGGATTCATTAGGAGATCCTCCTCTCCTGCCGGGGCCGGGTTCTTTTTTGTGAATAAGAAGGATGGTACGTTAAGGCCTTGCATTGATTATCGGGGCATGAATAAAATAACTATTAGAAACGCCTACCCGATTCCTTTGATTACTGAACTCTTTGATCGTTTAAAAGGCTCCAAGATTTTCACCAAGTTAGATCTCAGAGGGGCATATAACTTGGTGAGAATTCAACAGGGAGACGAATGGAAAACAGCTTTCAATACCCGTTATGGGCACTATGAGTACACGGTAATGCCTTTTGGTCTCTGTAATGCACCTGCAGTATTTCAGGACCTGATTAATGAAGTTCTTAGGGAATTTCAACATGATTGCGTTATTGTATATCTGGATGATATACTTATACACTCTAGAGAGATTGAGACTCACCACAGACAAGTCAGAAGGGTATTGCGCAAACTTTTACAACATGGATTGTACTGCAAATTGGAAAAATGTAGTTTTGACCAATCTCAGATTAACTTTCTTGGGTACGTTATTTCCGGAGACGGCTTTAAGATGGATCCGGTTAAACTCCAGTCTATTTTAGATTGGCCACTACCCAGGGGGCTCAAGGCCATTCAGAGGTTTATTGGATTCTCCAATTATTATAGGCGCTTCATTAAAGGATACTCTTCTATTATTGCGCCTATTACCAAATGACTAGACAGGGGGCTGACACTAAGACTTGGTCTACTGAAGCTCTCGTTGCTTTCAAAACACTCAAGGAACTTTTTGCTTCAGCACCGATTTTGGTTCATCCTGATACGTCTTTGCCTTTTCTACTCGAGGTAGACGCCTCAGAGACAGGTATAGGTGCTATCTTGTCTCAAAGGTTGGGGGTGGATAAACCGTTACATCCATGTGGTTTTTTTTCCAAGAAATTATCTGGCCCTGAAAGCAGATATGACATTGGTGACAGGGAACTATTAGCGGTTATTATGGCTTTAAAGGAGTGGAGACATTTATTGGAAGGGACCTTGCATCCTGTTACTATTTTGACAGATCACAAGAACTTGTCCTATATTGGGGAGGCCAAGCGCTTGTCCGCCAGGCAAGCTCGCTGGTCCTTGTTCCTCACTCATTTCAATTACGTGCTCACTTATAGACCTGGTTCTAAGAACTCTAAAGCCGATGCTTTGTCTCGCCAACATGAACCCTCTTCTATATCTGATGCGGTTTTGTCATCTGTAGTTCCCAAGTGCAATATTATCGCCAACACGAGTCTCAGGATACACTCTCCGTTGCTTGCCGAGATTGTGAAGTCACAGCATCTGGCTCCCAGACAGGTTCCTGGGGCAAGGTACTTCGTTCCTCCTGAACTTCAACTGGAACTGTTGCAGTGCTTCCACAACAGTAAGGTGGCTGGGCATCCTGGCATACGCAAGACGTATTCCTTGATTTCTAAAGATTTCTGGTGGCCTTCATTACGTAAGGATATTAGGCATTTCATCGGGGCATGTGAGGTCTGTATGAAGACTAAGCAACCTCATACGCTTTCATGTGGGCTTTTGCATCCCTTGGAAATTCCCGAGAGACCATGGTCCTGTTTGGCTATGGACTTCATTGTCGATTTGCCTGTTTCTAATAAAAAGTCTGTTATTCTCACGGTGGTTGACAGGTTTACTAAGATGGCTCATTTCGTGCCCTTACCTAAACTTCCATCTTCTCCCGAATTGGCTGAGATATTCGCGAGAGAGATTTTTCGCTTACATGGTATACCCTCCGAAATTGTTTCTGACAGAGGTTCCCAATTTGTTTCCCGTTTTTGGAAATCCTTCTGTTCTCAATTGGGCATCAAATTTAATTTTTCTTCTGCCTATCATCCCCAGTCTAACGGAGCTGCCGAACGCACCAACCAAAAGATTGAACAATATTTGCGTTGTTTTGTTTCCGAACACCAGGACGATTGGGTCGGTCTGATTCCTTGGGCGGAGTTTGCACACAACAATCTTGTTTGCGATTCTACTCACTCTAGCCCCTTTTTCTTGAATTATGGCTTTCATCCTCCCATTCTTCCCTCGGTTTCCCCTTCCCAAGGGGTACCGTCGGTTGATGTTCATGTTGCCAATTTGAGGAAATTGTGGGATCAGACTCGACAAATTCTCCTTCATAATTCCACGTTGTTCAAACAACACGCAGACAAGCGTAGAAGGGCGGCTCCGGTTTTTGTTCCAGGTGATAGGGTATGGTTGAGTACCAGAAACATTCGCTTGAAGGTTCCTTCTATGAAATTTGCTCCTCGTTACATTGGTCCTTACAGGGTTCTGACTCGAATTAACCCAGTTGCGTATCGCCTTGCCCTTCCGCCTGGCTTGCGCATTCCTAACTCCTTTCATGTTTCCTTGTTGAAGCCTCTAGTTTGTAACAGGTTTTCCTCCGCTGGGTCCTCCCCTCGCTCTGTTCAGGTTGAGGGTCAGGAGGAATATGAGGTCAACTCCATTCTCGATTCTCGTATTTCTCGGGGGAAGTTACAATATCTTGTTGACTGGAAGGGATATGGTCCTGAGGAGAGGTCTTGGGTGGCCCAGGAGGATGTGCATGCTCCTCGCCTCCGCAGGGCTTTTCATTCTCGTTTTCCGTCTCGTCCCAGTTCCTTCCGCCCGGTGGGCGTTTCTGAGAGGGGGGGTACTGTCAGGGTACCTGTTGTCTCTACCTCAGAGGAGGTGAGACACTTAGTGTAACGGATCGCCTGGCACCCCGACTTGGTACCTCCGTTAATGGATGCTCCTAGTGCTTCCTGAGGACTCCAAGCACTCTGGCAGACACCACAATCACCGAATCCGAGAAACCTTTAAATTCTCCCAAGCATATGAATGCTGTAGACCATTGAATAGGAACCATACGAATAGGCTTGTACTCCTAGCAGTCAACTGGAACAGCATGCAATAAATCCTTCCCCCAATAATGAGACGACACATCACTTTGAGGGTAAACAGGAACTCTGGACTGGCTCATCCAGCCTGGCTTTTATTTCCAACTCACACATACAGGCCACACCCAGGGGGAGGCATAAAAGAACCAATGACATAGATGTTACCTCCCACACATCCCCTCCCCTTAGTGTGACACATAATCCCATTATGCATACAGTGTAAAATATACTTTTACACAACTTTCATAACTTTAAAACCATACATCACATTCACATAAAAATACATATCCACAATCAATCCATTCAGGGGAACAACATATTAAAAAATGGCATGAATCCGACCAGGGGTTCAAAAGTTACTAAAAGTATCTTTTGTTCCTTTCTGGCTGGCAGAAAAACATCCCCACAATGCACCCTGGTTTCCTCCCTTCTGCCCTGGAGTTAATTGGAGAAGTAATCCAATTACCCAGGACTAAAGGCAGACTCCATTAACCACATGGTTGCAAAACGACATAAAACACTTTAAAATACATAAAGTCACATTTACACATAACACACAGACATTTCACCTATCCCCAGATAGCTGGGATCTGCACGCACAAAACTACAGAATAGCGCGCAGATCCTACTCACACAGTACAATTGCCATGGAGCTAAAGTCTTTCCCATAGTCTTTCATTATATGGATAGGCTCCATGGTATGGCTATCTGGGGTATCACATTCCCATAAAGTCTGGTCCATAGTCCAAAGGCAAGAGGCGGGCAATCAGCCCCCTCCAAGGACACGTGGCGAGGTCGGTTTCGCCACACTTAGACGTTCGTCCCCTCAGAGGGGTTGATTCACTCGTTCCTCGCAGTCCTCTCGGCCATTTACACGCCGGCCGCGATGGATCCGCCTCCTTTTATGACGCGGCGCCCAGTAGCCGACGTCATGACGACGATCCGTTCCGACTTGTCAATCAAGCCTCGAGCACGAATCAGGACTCGTCGGGGGCGTGATCATCAATTTAGAACCAGGGTATAAAATAGGGTTTTGTGTATTGGTTCATTGCCCTGTCGTGGTTCTAGCTAGTCTAGTCACTCAGTGCTCTTATGTCTATTTGTCTCTTTGGTTTTGACCCGGCTCGTTTTGTTCTACTCTGCTTACCTCTATTATCCTTTTGACCCGGCTTGTCTCTCGCTTACCTGCTCTCTCTTTCCCTCGACCTCGGCTTGTCTCTAGACCATTCTTTGCTTACTCCTTACGTTAGTCCGGCCATTCTAAGGTCCGGTATACGTACCTAGCTCCTGTTTGTACTCTGCGTGTTGGATCCCTATCCCGATCCTGACAGGTGGATCTCGAGGTGCCGGATGTTTTTTTTTCACTGGTTAAATTTGTTGTTTTCCTATCTTATCATATTGTGGTCCCGCTTTGGTACACGTTATAGGGACCTGACATATCGTTTTCAGGAGCATGTTTTAGTGTATAATATTATTATTGTCGTCTGCTCCGTACTAATCTCATCTTGAAAGCATGCTGATAAAGGCTCATTTGCTTGACCAGTTACGGTTCAGTACCTAACCTGTTTTATACTCTCCTTTCAGTGTAACCCTCTACAAGACCTCCACTGGATGTCATTTCGGGACAACTCATGACTCCGCCTGATTGGTTGATGACTTCGTTTGTCTCATGTTCTTTGTTTCGATCATCGGGAGTCTCCTCCAGTTCAGCGCTTCCCAGAGGATGCTTCTACTGGTTTCGTTTGGTTTTCTGGTTGATTTCGGGTTCAGTCAGGACTTGGATGTCGCTTAAAGAAAGACGAAGTGTGCAGGCAGCACGACCCTTATATAGACTATGCTGCTCATTGATTTATTGTTATTCTTTACGTTTTTCTTTACTGCTATGGAGTTTTGTAAAGAGAGTTAATGCAAAATAGGAAGCCTCCTGTCCTTATTAAAATTAAGATTATTAGTATACTAAAGCTAGCATAATCTTCAATTACCGTTTAATTCCTGCTCTCTGAACTACTTATACCATGTGCTAAAAATGTATCTAACATCTAAACACAAAATCAGGTTCTTTCTGGGAAAAGGCTTCTTGGCATAAATGATAGAAAAGAAGTGGAAATTTATGATTTAGAAGGGTTTTAAAATGTTGGCTTTGAAGCAGTCAGTGCATTCACTCCCTCTATTTGACCATGCTTTTGTGTCCTACGTGTCAGATCAATTATATATATATTTAATTTTCTCTGTATATTATGTGCTTTCTTTCTGTGCATCCTAGAATGAAGTGAAAAAGCATTCTTAAAATAAAAAAAATGTTAAAGAAATACTCTTATGTAGTGTTTATGGTGCCCGGAGAGCCTTGGTGCGGTCCCACAGCAAGATGTCGAATTGTTTTAGTATGGTTTGACAACCTACCTTTGTCTCATCTGTTGCCTGTGTTGCATACCCTGCATCCAAATGTTTCCAGTAGAGAAAAGTAAGGCCACACAGGATCGCACCCATTGCCAGAGAGCATCGGATGAGCGCTCCCAGTCAAAAAGCGCAGTCCTGCATCGGCCATGCTTTGTTTTACAGAGACATTGGTCTTCTCCTGCTGGAGAGCAGAGGATGCTGCTACAGGCACTCAGTAGGACCCAGGTAAGTTGTCAAACCATAAAATGGTCAGTAGTGGTTATGGTGCCTTGAGTGTTCCTTTACAGTATTTGAAAAAAGTCAACAATATAACCTTTTTTCTCTTTTTTATTGGAGTCGTTTTGTTCAGTTTATATAGATTTTTGTTTCATAGGTTCTCTGTTAAATGGTACATTCTAGTTATATAATTAGATTGAGAAAGAACAAAATTACATCTTATTTTCAAGTAGAAAAGCCAATAATTAATATAGGATTAAACACTTAAGTCTGCATTATTGTGAATGCAAAATAAATTGCAAATTCTAGCCCAAAACAGCTGATCCAGTAAAATTGTGGCCTAAAATTTAAAACCCTTTAGATTGCCAAAAATTCTTACTTCGGTGAATAACCTTGTTGGCTTCTTTTTTCTTCTGCGACTATTAAAGGATCACTATAGGGTCAGGAACACAATCATGTATTCCTGACCCTATAGTAAAAAACCCATCATTTAGGTGGCTTGCCCCCCTCCGCCCTCCCCCCTCCCCCCTCCCCCCTCCCCCCTCAGAATGGATTAAAACTCACCTTATTTCCATCTCTCCACAGGTCTGCCGGCACTGGCCCCGACCCCTTGGTGACATCATCAAAATTGCCCATTTTTAGCCAATCCAATGCTTTGGGTAAAGCATTGGATTGGCTAAAATCAGTAAGGGGCGGGGCCAAATTGGCCATTCAGCACCTCCTCAAAGACATGCATTGAATCAATGCATCTCTAGGAGGAAAATTCCCATAAAGTGCGTGGGGACGCTGAATGGCAGGGCTGCTTACTGTGCAGCCCTGAGACAGGAAGCCCCTCCAGTGGCCATCTAAGGAGACGCCACTTCGAGGTGTCCCTAGAGGCAATGTAAACACTGCCTTTTCTCTGAAAATGCCTTAAGGGAGCCATTATACTCACCAGAACAACTACATTTAGCTGTAGTTGTTCTGGTGACTATAGGGTCCCTTTAATTTTTATAACCTGGTCTACTTATGTGCTTTCCTTTTCTTCGTTTAACTGGCTTGACGAACGCATTTATGAATCAAATTTTGCTTGTTACATGATGAATAAGAGTCAGTGTAGCTGAACTACAGTTCCTCTGGATCTTACTTCTTTTAAAAACAAAACGTTTTGCCAGAGGCGGAGTAAAAATGGAAAAATATGTTGTATGATTATTCCAGGAATGTCTACAACTGGAGGAATATAAATACAGTGACTTTAATCGGATCGAAATTCCATAGTTAGTTACATTTTTTGCCTTATATATTTAGATTTGCCCCACAAGAGCCACAAATGCCAAGACTGCTACTGTAATTCACTTACATTAATCACTAATGCACATCGCCTTAACAGCTGTTCAATGGCAGTCAGTGATTTGCCAGGCCATATTAAGCTTTTTTTTTTCTTTAAAGAATATTAGGACTTGGAATCTTAGCTATGAGATTCCTAAAGCTGAAATTTCCTCATCCATCATTTTGTTGGTGGCAGAGACACAATGCGATCATGTGTGTAGTTTTACATATAGAAAAAATTAAACTAATCCTGGTTATTCACTTTTCCTTCATCTATTTATTTAACTTTACAAAGAATTTGGGAAATGGCTGGTAATTCTGAAGTTAAGTTTGTATACAACAAACTGTATACATTGAAATGGCTGGTAACATCTTGTCGCAGGGTTTGTAAAACTAGTTGTCAGTTCGGCTGCCGGTATGGCTGTGATGACATACTTAAAGGCAGAAAGCTCAATGTATTTTCCTGACAAAACATTCACGTACAGCAGTCTCTGAGTTTAGAATTGAAGACCCGCCCAGAAATAGTCCCAAGATGGGTGACTAGCTTCAAACCTACTTGTAAATAGTCTGATGCAATTTTAAAATTATTCACTTTATTATTAAAAAACATGTTTATATCTGTTTAATAGAGCAGGCACTTGCACATATGCTTATATAGACGAGCTTCTGCTGAAACAAAATTTGCAAGTTCCTTGCATTTCCTCCTTGAACAATATGACTATACATGGTTAGCAATATGACAAACTATGCAGCAATAGGTGGCAACACACCTAGTGAATAAGGTATATGCTCTTTTTTTTTCTTTTTTTTTTTTTAAAACAAACTTTAAGTACAGCCAGCTGTACAATATAAACATTGAGGTATTATCTGCATCAGAGTACAATAAAAACATATTGTGCCTGGAGTGCGTTTTAAAATTAAATTTGTTACATTCCTCAACAGCTTTTCTTTAATCGATAATTTAGGGGTCTATATTATAATCAGTAAATAGTATCAAGTCCCAAGAATGTCATTGCACCCAAAGAAATCTTGAACCATACCTACCATTACAAGCTGCAGTGCTTATGGTTCTTAGAGTCCATCTAATCCTGGCCAGATTTGATTGCACAGATAATATATACCCTTATTTTACAATCTAGACTGGCAAAACTGAAAACACTAACTCCAGCATATGGAATTTTGTTTTGTTTTTCCCCCATACATGTTCGTTCTGAACGCAGGGTGTAGTGTTGAAGTGCAGTATATCTGAAAGTCTATCTATAAACTTGATTTACCAAAAAAAAAAAAAAAAAAATCCATCCCATACAATAGATTTACAACATAGGGAACTAAATAGCTAAACTGTACCATTTAGCGGTGAAATGACGAAGACAATCAACACAATACATCTTTCACTTCATTCCAAACACTAGGCCAATTCAGTTAGTGGATTTATGTACTGGAAACAGGAAACCAATGCCACGGCATTGTAGTGCACGTCAATGAAAAGGTCGAGGTGTAAACAGACATGACAGATTTTCTTTGTTTCAACCCAAAGTCTTTTAGAAGGATCCTTTCACAAAACTGACCACCAGTAAGTGTAATGACCATGTCTTACTTAGGCCAAGAATGAAAGAGCGGAACAGTGAGCACATCCCTTGCTAAAATCCAGAAATGCATAACCCATAGAGGAATTAGGTCTGGGCAGATTTAATTTGTGTAGGACCCACCGATATTGGGGCACCGTCAAGTAGTGGTGGCCACAACACAATAAGGCCATATGGTGGAACTGAATCCCCATATTTTGTTTGCCGAGATGTAATTTTAAGTAGCCTTATAAAATTGTAAAAAATTGCATTTGTATGTGTGCGCTGTTCTGTATTATGGGCAAATTTATGGACATCTTAAAGTGGCACTGTCATGCCAAACGTACCTTTCTCCATTTGTTTTCTCTTCTCTTCCTCTCTTAGAATCGATTCTTTTCTCTATTTCTGATCTAGTTTTCTTTCAAACATAAGACACAGCAGGGACTACTTTGTCTTATGTATTTTTCCTACACTTGACCTTCTTTGACCAAGAGGAGTACGTTAGTTTAAGTCAGCTCCATATCCTGTGTCAAGGAGAAGGGCGAGTACTTTCTCTGACATAGGAAGAGGAGAGGGTTTAAGCTCCTCCCTTGGTCAAAGAAGGTCAAGCCTAGAAAAAATACATAAGACCCTATTTTGTCTTATGTTGTAAAGAAAACTAGATCAGAAATAAAGAAAAGAATCGATTCTAAGAGAGGAAGAGAAGCGGAAAAAATAGGAGAAAGGTAAGTTCGGCATGACTTTAGGTGTTAGCAAACCATGCATCAAGAACATGTCATGTAGATATAGCTACAAGTCATGCAAATCATCTCCCCAGAGCCAAGGACAGCCATCATTTAATTAAAACGTTCCCAATGCTATTTGAAGGACAAAAGTAAAAATTAAGACAATGGCACATTATTCTTCAATGCAGAAAATAACATTTATAATTAAAATAAAAAAAATGAAAATATTATGTGAAGTACATATTTTTACGAAGCAACTTTTGTTTTTGTTTTTTATACAGAGGCGTAGAAACATCATAAGAGCATTTTCATAGATCAATTTGGTAATAAAACAATGTACAAAGTACATAAAAAAATATGCTGAAACATCAGGACATGTAGGTTTAAAGTTCAAACGCAAATACACAAGAGTACAGTTGTGACCCAAACATTCTTTATTAAGAGAGGGTAGTCTCAGAGACGTGTTATGTGAATCAGGAAGAAAGTAAAGTTTACCAGGTCGTTCAGAAAAGCTGTTATTATACAGTTATTATGTCTCCTATTTACATTGTAAATAGCTGTATATATCTTGCACGCACACCAACAAGTTAACAATATGCATATGTATACACACCCACACGCTTGAAGTGTTTAATTTGCCCAGATTTGTTGACATTGAACTTAAAAAGACACTATAGTCACCAAAACAACTTTGGCTTAATGAAGCAATTTTTGTGTATGGATCATGCCTCTGAAGTTTTAGTGCTCAATTCTCTGCCATTTAGGCGTTAAATCACTTTTGTTTCTGTTTATGCAGCTCTAGCCATGCCTCCCCTGGCTGAGACTGATGCAGCCTACATGAAAACAAAATTTTCAATCAGATGTAACCTACTTTGAAAGTTTTTATCTCCTGCTCCGTTACTTGAAATTTAATTACATACAGGAGGCTCCTGTGGGGTCAAGAAAGCTATTAACAGAGCAAGAGATAAGAAATTATAAATTACAGTTGCAATAAAGGAAGTGTAAACATTAGAGGACTCTTTACAGGAAGTGTTTAGGAAGGTTGTGTAAGTCACATGCAGGGAGGTGTGCCTAGGGCTGCACAAAGTGATTTAACTCCTGAAAGGCAGAGAATTAAGCAGCGAAACTGCAATGGCATGATCTATAAACCAAAACTGCTTCATTAAGAGAACGTTGTTTTGGTAACAAGTGCCCCTTTAAAGTGTACCTAATAAGGTTTGTGTAACTTTTCTCCCTGTGCGTTTAAAACAAAGAGGAACATGACATGACTTTGTAGAATTGCTAGCCAATGTAAAAAAAAAAAAAAAAAATATTGTAAAAAAATAAAATTAAAATGGTCCCTCTCCTCATTTGACAATCAGTTCTTAGCACAGAACTTCATACTGTGGTTGTAGTGTTTAATCTATGCGGTCAGAACTGACAATGAAGAGTAATAGAACCATACCGCATAAGTCTCTACTGCTCTCCATCACAGCGCAAACACTTTCATTGCTGAGATTACTCCTCTACAAGCACCTTCTGCTTTAGCAATAAAAGTATAGAAATTAAGGGATAGTTGATGCAATGTTCGCAAGTGTATGTGCTGGTAATGAAGCCTTTGTGTCTGTTTCAAAGGGGAGCATCTATATGCCTATGCTAGTGCTCCCAAGCAATGCCGTTCACATAGGAGATGGGTGGGAGGAGAGGGGACTTTGTTCTGGTTGCTGTGGCACGCTAGAGAGGAGGCGAGTATTAAATACTCAGTTCAAGCCTTCTTGCTCATCCTCCTACCTCGGCATTTCCCGCTCCCCCATTTATTTTAAGCCTTTCACTAGAATATTAAAACATGGAATACATCCTAAAAGATTATGTGCACTCTCCAGCAGTCTGAACAGCACCATGTATAGATGAAATGGTATTATTTTCTAAACACGCAATAAAATTTTCTTTGAAAAGGTACACTTTAAATTATATTCCACATGAACGTTTCTTTGAAAATCGTTCATATTTAATAATGATAATTTGTACCAAACTTCTCCACAGGAAACATGATACTTTTTGCTCATATTTTCATGGAGATGTTAGCAGCCATACATAGCACAATGAAACGTTCTGTAAAGTGGATTACTTCTTAAAAGTAACACAAACACTGACTTTTTTCACACTTTATGTCTATATTTAAATGGGAGCATTATTTTACAAGCATTCTTCAATAAGCAATATTTATCCAGAGGTAAAACAAAACCAATTTTCAAATATCTTCCTATTACTTTGGCATGAGTCTGTGTACCCCACTTGTGTATTTAAAAATGACATCATATTCACAAATAAACTATATACAAAAAAAAAAAAAAAAAAAGGAAATATATTCTCCGTTTCAATAATAGTCTATAAAAAGAAATTTCTATGAAAATTATTACAGATATCAGGTGCAACAGCCTGTGGTAAAATCTCCTAATTTTCTTCCAAAAAATATTTGTCACTTTTTTTGCCATCACCCATATAATATGAAACTATTATTTTTGCTTTCTAAAATTCCACTTGCTTTTGAAAATAAATATTGTAGTGTAAATATGTGCAACCATTGTGAATTTTAATGCTTTTCCTTTACAATTCTCAGAACTTGACCATATCTAACCTAATCTGAAATAAATCCATCAGTCACAAAACTGCTACTGTAAAATAGAAATTCTATGTTAAACCAAATTTGGCAGTGTACGCCAGCCACTCAAGATCCTGTGCACTATATGGTATGTACCACGATGCTCTGCCCGACAGAAGGTGGTAGAGCATTATGGGAGATTCGATTCATAGCATATGGAATGCTAAATGTTGCTTAGCTGAGAGGCTGAAGCCAGAAGGAGAGACTCTCCCCTACAGGAACGCATATGACAAAAATTAGGGTATGTGTAATAATTGTAGTACAATATAGCACTTTAATACAACAATAAAACTGCACAGGGACTTCATAAAATAATAATTTGACAAAAATAATAGTTTCCCTTTCTCACGTTCCTTATAGTCTTTTAGAATAATCCAAAATGCAAAAAAAAAAAAATACCATACCTAAACAGTGGCCTTCTTACATTACTATAAATTACATTTTTATTATAACAAACACTGGGAGATGGGAAAGAAGGCAAAACCATTAACTAGAATAAGTTTACAAAAGTGAGTTAAGTGAGTCGATGTCTCTCAAAAATAAAATCCACACTAGGGCCAAAAATATCAAGGGAAGGAGGAGTCCATATAAAGTCTGTTGCTTCTGTACTTACATGTCCCTTGTTTAACAAAGTAAAAGGAAAAAAATGGTATCTACTTTATTTTCCTTAAAAAAGTTTGATCCCATTGCAATTGTTGACCTTGATGCGGTCACTGTAGTCTTACAGTCAAGAAAGCAAAAAATAAAAAGGTTTTATAAGGCTTCTTTCATTCCTATACTCCAATTTCATCATCAATGTCCTCGTCGAATGTGTATCCCTGTCCCGCTTCTTCATCATCGTCATCTTCATCCTCTTCTTCCACCTCAACATGGTGATTTCTACGTAAACTGTGTTCATGCTGCTGTGGACTATCTGCCATACCTTCATAAATAGACCGTTTTTCTTCTTCGCTGTCCTCTTCATACGCCGAACTGTTTTCCTGCAGTTTTTCAGACATGGTGCTGGTATTATAGTCCATACCAGAATTTACAGCAGGAAGAGTACTGGACTGACTACAATGGATTTCTTGTGGTTCCACAGCAGAAGATATGTGTTTTTCGTTATCTGGAGCATGGACAGGGGAGAACTTGTAGCCAAAATTGCATTGGTCATCTGGGCTATTCCAGTCAGAGGTGGGGTCATCTCTGTCCATAACTCCCAATACTTCATCCATGATGGAAGGACCAAGGTCAAGATGGAAGGACAGCATTGACTCGGCATGCTTCAGCCCACAGTCACTGTCAGGTGAGAGCCAATCAAACTGATCAGGCTGTCTACCACTGTTGCTATTATTCCACATGCTATCATCTTTGGATGGCACATTATTAACAGGACTAGAAGAGACACTTCCCGCACCAGAGCCTATTCCAGATGACTGTGAAAGTTGACTAAGAGAGTCAGCCATTTTGGTTTCTTCGTGTTCCTTAGAAATGGTTTTTGTGAGACCATTCTTGCTGGGTGCCTGGGCTTCCACAGCTGGGGCAGAGGAAGGGCCATGGTTGCTAAGAAAGGAGGTGTCTCCAAACACATCTCCCCCTCTCCCGACATGCATTGTGTGTCTAAAGTCTCCCAGAGGAGCGCTAATCATCTCTCGATCAATGCGGGTTCGCTTCTTTGTGTGTGAGCTTGACTGCTTGAGGATTGGCATCTTGGCACAGGATCTGCAACATAAATAAATAAAATGAATATCGGAACAATAAGAAAGCAATACTTGAAATATAGAAAATGTTACCAGTACTTCTATGTCCATCACCATACCACATAATCGATTGTTAACACGACAAATAAAAAAATAAAAAATAAATTAAAATATGCCAGCATGGACTTGTTAGCATCTACTAATGTTGACATATGGCATAATCACAGTTTTGTAAACTTATATGGCGATAGGAGGAAATGCACACAATGCAAACACAATATTTTTAACCCCTTAAGGACCAAACTTCTGGAGTAAAATGGAATCATGACATGTCACACATGTCATGTGTCCTTAAGGGGTTAAAGGCAGTTGGTCTTAATATAGCTCCCCATCAGAAAAGCTATATAATGAGAGCAGCTGCTCTCCTTCAACCACAATCACAACAAACAATTCAACTCACACAATAAAGGAATGCTTTAAAATCTCCGTTCACTTAATTTGGTCACGTCTGGGTAAAATAAAGAAACAAATAAAAATAAGTGACTGTATTAAAGCCCAGTGCAAAGAGTCCTCTAAGAGGACTATTGACAAACCTGGTTGCTCTTAAAAAAAAAAAAACCTCAATAGCCATTTTAGCAATTAACTTGTAAGGAATCCACACACTGATTGACTTCAGACTGGACTTGCATCCCCCCCAGCCTATTATGCAAGCATCAGTTATTTTTCTTCAGCCGACCTTGGTTCTTCTACTTTATCAAATATGAGAACTGTGCGCAACGCACAAACACAAAACACTACTTGGCAAACTAACAGAAAGCAAAGAATAAAAAACGGTTAAAATACAACGTAGCTTTGTTAACCGTTTTCGATGGATTCACTAATTCATGATATCTTCTATTCCTTATAAAAAAGTGATTTTAATCTTGATTTACAATTTGAGAATATTTTCAGGCTCTGAATGGAACATTACTATGGCACATAGAGTGTGAGTTCCTCCATTGTCAGTAGGAGAATTATGCTTTGCAACATATTCAATAGAAGTGAACGTCAACGATTTGAGAAAGTGTAAAATATTTTCAAAGTCATATTGTATCCTATTGTAACAATGCAATGTTTTGTGGACCCAGGACATACTTGAAAATGAGAGAAATCTCAATGTATCCAGCCTGGTAAAATATTTTATAAATAAATAGATTTGCTCCAGATGATTGATCGATCATGTCTGGGCTCAGATTACAGCACAGAAACCCAAGACTTCAATATCAGAAAGGAACAGGTCTTTTCTCAGAAATCGCACATAGTAACTGTAAAATAATGGACTTGGGTTATGGTTTCTTGGGTACAAAGCTGGCTGGACACCTAAAATCAAACACAGAAGATTGCGGTGCAGAGGCTTCTAGTAGTAGTACTCAGAGGGAGTTTATTCACAAGTTCTCACTGGCTTTGCTTTTTCCCCTTCTATTCAGTCAGACGTCAGGAGTTAGCAGCACTGTAACAGCCCCACCAGTGTTTCTTTTAGTATTCAATATAATAGTCAGTGCAACGAATTCTAATTTAGCTCAAGAATTTCAGAAATGAGATTGATTTGTGAGAAAAACTAAAAAAAAGTCCTTCTTATAGCAGCTCGTTTCACATTGCTTAAACAAACAAAACATGAATGACAAAGCCTTGATGCCGAGGGGAAAGGGCACACCTTGTCTTTAACATATCATGGCAAAATTCAACACACCATTAACAGATCACATTGCTTTAATAAAAAAATACACCTGTTGGCTGCCTATGTGAGCCACGACAATGAAAGTTCTACCAGTAGAACTTGGAAGCACAAAATTCTTTCAAGTAAGCAGTTTATTTATTTATATATATATACACACGCACACACACACACACACACACACACACACACACACACACACACACACGTGTATTGCGCTCAAAAGTCACTGGAGTAAGAAAAAAAAAATAGAAAAAAAAAAACACATAGTATGTCAGCTAATGGAATGATACAGCTTCAACACAACAGACACAAGGAAAGAACAAAAGAAACTACAAAGCAAATTTGCAAACTAAGTTCTTAGAGACAGTGCACATATAATTATATATGATGACTTGTACATAGCACGGCCACTCCGTTTCCAGCCTCAGTCATTTCATGTTGAAATTCCATTAAACTTAAAGTGGCTCTGTCACTCTCTATGGTCCTCACATAAGCTTCATCTGCCAGGAGCCCACGTCTGTGTTCAGTGTTGTACTCTCGCGCACGTAGGAGAGTACAACACTGAGGTTTATGGAAGATCTCACAAGACTGCCAGATCCTCCACAGACCGAGCATTTTTAGCTACAGTCGTAAGTGATGATGGCTGGGAAATAACAAAACTTGAGGGAAACCCCCCCCCAAAAAACCTAGAGACTAAAATGGGAGGAGGGATGTGGGCGTGCACATCAGCACGCAAGTTAGCCATCCAATGTGTAGAAACCTGGTGAAGTGCTTTTGCATGAGCACAAATGACGCATATTGGCCTAGAGGGCGTTTCCCAATTGGTGTTCCGCAAGAACAAAATTGGGGTCCTGTGGCAATTTGCCCGTTGGGTGGCCTAAGCATTCAGGGACGCCCGATGGGTATTGCTAAACAGGGGTCCGGTCAGGTGCCTCGGCCGGACCTCTGTCGTATGGGATGCTGGGAGGAAGTGACAGCACCCTGTTAGAGCACAAGCTGGAGGGAGAAAGGGAGCAGTGGGTATGGAGCACCTGGCACACCAGCCTCAGTCAGCAGCACTGAAGGAAGAAAAAAGGTAAGTGAACAGCAAATATAAACGTGTGTGTGTGTGTGTGTCTGCCAATGTGTGTGTACCTGCCAGTTTGTGTAGCTGTGCCACTATGTGTGTATATGACTGTGTATGTGTCGGTTTGTTTGTTAATGTGCAAGTATGTATGTGGCAGTACATGTGCAGATATCCCAGCAATCAAACACAACACACACACACAATATAAAAAGACACCCCTGAATTGTAACTCCAAAATTATATACAAAACACCAATACTACACACAAATGTACATCTGCATTTAAAATTCCCATAAATAAAAAAAATAAAAAAAAAGTTATGGGACTTTTTTTTTTTATATACAATTTAAAGGGACACTATAGTCACCTGAACAACTTCATCTTAATGAGGTTGTTCAGGTGAGAACTATAGCTCTCCCTGCAGCCTCTCTCATGTAAACACTGTATTTTCTGAGAAAATACAGTGTTTACATTGAAAGCTAGGAACACCTCCAGTTGCAGTCACTCAGAGTGAACCAGAGGGACTTCGGAGTTGATGGAGGCATAATATGCTGTCAGCGGAGCACAGGGCAGCACTGTGCACAGCATCCTGTGATTCAGTATATCTTCCCTCTGCATGCAGACATTGAACTTTCCTCATAGAGATTCATTGATTCAATTCATCTCTATGAGGAGATGCTGATTGGTCAGAGCTGTATTTGAATCATGCTGGCTCTGCCCCTGATCTTCCTCCTTGTCAGTCTCAGCCAATCCTATGGGGAAGCACTGTGATTGGATCAGGCTACCACGTGTCAGCAGACTGCTTGTTTTTCTGAGTCTGACAGCATGCAGATCTACAGCTTCAGGCTTGAATACAGTAAGATTTTTACTATATCTATGGAGGCATGAGGGGCCCAGGGGGGCTAGATGGTGGTGTTAACACTATAGGGTCAGGAATACACGTTTGTGTTCCTGACCCTATAGTGATCCTTTAAACCTATCTATATTTTCTTTTAAATAGATCAAAAAGGTATCTACACATTACTGTCAGTTTAAGTAACTATCTCACATGCACAGCCCTTCCCATGCTAAAAGATGAAAGGGGGAAATAAAATAAATCACAAGTGACTAGGGACCATTGTTTTTTGGGTTTTACAATTTATCATCATTCATTTCAGCCACTAATCAGTGCAACAGATTAGTTCAGGTCACATTTTTCAACTTAAAAACATCTCATCACAGTTTGATACAGAACAGCTGAGTCTCATCAAGCGTGACAGACACTTGACTACCATGAGTTGCACATTATCACCAGACAAGTGGTTCTAGAGCCGAGTAGAAAAGTCTAAAAAACATCCTCTAATCAGGGGATCCAACGTAATGGGGAGAAAATACATACATAAATGTTAAAAAGCAAAAAATAAATAGAGTACTGTAGAATTCTGTTACTTCACATAGTTTTTAATATAATAAGGGGCAAAAATTGGGTAAAAATGATTATTGCTGACATGACTGACTAAACTTCAAGAGTCTGAGGTAATTTATCAACAGGTAAAAGGGACTAAACAGATTGTTTTAATCCATCTTGGGTTAATAGAACAAGCTATCTTGAAGATCTTGAAATTTTTACTAAGGATTGACCACACAAAAAGTCTTTACGACTCTATTATTCCTCTTTGTGTGTTTTTTTTTTTTTTTTACAAGGTCCCACAAAAATCCCAAGCTCCATCAGGAAATAACTGCACATAACAAAACACATTTCACCTTATGACGACAATAAGAATCCAAAAAACATGGTTTAGTTATACAGATGCGGCCCCTTTTTCTCAGACAATGTTAGACATTGTGTTTTCTCAGAAATGTCAATGTTTACATTTGGGTTAAAACAAGCCTCCAGTGTCTGTAAAGACAGTCTTCTACTAGAGGCACTTCCTCCATAAAACCTTCAAATTTGAAAAGTTCTTTATATTCGACAATTTTTATATTCGACAATATTTGCATTCTGGGAAAACATCAGCACTGAAGATGGCTGCTTTTAACATGCAGAGTAGGCTACGGTGGTACCCCTATAAATCATGTGCCTCTAGACAGATGCCAAAATCACTCAGTAAGAAATCTGGTCCAGTCTTTCAGGGAAAGTCTACTGAAAATGCTACTTTTGAATTTTATGCATTGACATACTACATGATCATATTTTTTCTGAAATGCAAGTGATTCTAGTCATATTATCCTATTTTGCAAGGTTTAATTTGGGTGTTCTCCTCCAGAAGGGTTAAAAATCAAGTCTGAGATCAATTAACATTCCTATTCAATCAATTCCCCATTGCTCAAATATTACCCATTATATTTCAGGTCTCAACACCAGTACACCCCAGATGACCTATTCCTAACATCCAGACCATAGATCCATCATACTGGCATCTCTCATAGTTACATAGCTGAAACGAGACTTGCGTCCATCAAGTTCACTTTCACACATGTGTTTTTGCGGTTGATCCAAAAGAAAGCAAAAAAAACAGTCTGAAGCACTTTCAATTTTGCAACAAACTAGGAAACAAATACCTTCTTGACCCCAAAATGGAAGTCAGATATATCCTTGGATCAAGCAGCTATTACCCCACTAATAAGAAATGATATCCCTGCATATTATGTTTTCGCAAGTATTTATCAAATTGTTGTTTAAAAATCTTCAGGCAGAGAATTCTACATCCTTATAGTTCTTACTAACTATATATATATAAAAAATTTTTTTAAAATAAATTCTCTTTTTTTTTTTAGACAATCTCCATTCTTCAAGTCTAAATCCGTGACCTCGCATACATCTAATCTCTTTTTATCGCAGGAACGGACTTCCTGGTTTCACTATAACGGACGCCTCTCACATCTTAGTTACTCTGTAATGCTACTCATATATTCAGACAGATCTCTTAGTTCACATCCCTGGTCACAGCACGACTGACAATCCTCACACCTAATTCCCCTGTACAGTGGCTCGGAAGGATTGCTAGGCTTACTAAAGTAAAATGGACAACTCACACATTAAAGGACCACTCTAGGCACCCAGACCACTTCAGCTTAATGAAGTGGTATGGGTGCCAGGTCCAGCTAGGGTTAACTAATTTTTTTTATAAATATAGCAGTTTCAGAGAAACTGCTATGTTTATCAATTAGTTAAGCCTTCCCCTTTTTCCTCTAGTGGCTGTCTCACTGACAGCTGCTAGAGGCGCTTGCGTGATTCTCACTGTGAAAATCACAGTGAGAGCACGCAAGCGTCCATAGGAAAGCATTATGAATGCTTTCCTATGCAACCGGCTGAATGCGCGCGCAGCTCTTGCTGCGCGTGCGCATTCAGCCGACGGGGAGGAACGGAGGCGGAGAGGAGGAGGAGAGCTCTCCGCCCAGCGCTGGAAAAAGGTAAGTTTTAACCCTTTTCCCCTTTCCAGAGCAGGGCGGGAGGGGGTCCCTGAGGGTGGGGGCACCCTCAGGGCACTCTAGTGCCAGGAAAACGAGTATGCTTTCCTGGCACTAGAGTGGTCCTTTAAGTTTCTTTGCTCAGATGCCTTAGGCACCCACAGCTGTAAATTGTCTCTAATATCAGACCAAACTCTAAATCTCACCCTTGAAAAGCATAGTTAATCTCCTTGTGCATTGATACATTGTAGTTAATCTCCTTTTCAACTTCTAATTCATCTGCTAAATACATTTTTTGTTTAATTCTGCAAATCTGGACTTTATGAAAAAGGATATTTCTGGAGGAACGGTATTGGTCTTTGGGCTATAGTTGTGGAAGTGAAAGTTCACAACTCAATCAATCCAATTTCAAGATCAGTTGGTACAGTATATTTTAGAATGGTCTTTTCTTTCCCCCGACATTCTGCATTCAAATGTATCAAGTCCTTTAATGGACTCATGTATTTCAATTTATGCAAGTGCTTCCAAAGTAAAACCTTTCAATTATTCTTAAGGTTGTGTCCATCCTTTCATGCAAGTTCTAACAAAGCAAAAAAATAAATAAAAAAAATAAAACACCCGACCCACGCATATGCTTACTTAGTACAAATCGTAATCAATCATGGAGTTTGTGCTAGTAGATTTCTTGTGCCAAGCTCGGCTATAGAAATCGAAATACACGTATGAAATTCTGTAAGACAATGTGAGGACATGGGAATTATACTGAGGTTTAGAGTAGTTAAAGGACCATTATAGTGTCCAGCCTCTAGTGGCTGTCTCACTGCCAGCCGCTAGAGGCACTTCCGCTATTCTCACTGTGGAAAATCAGTGAGAAGACGCTGGACGTCCGTAGGAAAGCATTGAGTAATGCTTTCCTATGGGTGGTTTGGATGCACGCGTGGCTCTGGCCACACATGCGCATTCAGAGCTGACATCTGCAGGGGGAGGAGAGGTCACCAGCACAGAGGGAGCCCAGGGCTGGATTAAAGTAAGTGGCTGAAGGGGTTTTTACCCCTTCAGCCCAGCGGGAGGGGGGGCACCTAATAAACCTTTGGTGCCAGGAAAACATGGGAAGAGTTGTCTCCTCACTAAAAAAAAAAAAAAAAAAAAAAAAAAAAAGTTAAGCAATGTCATGAAAACCTTAAAAGGGACACACTGAGCATTATGCTGGGAGGCTCAAAACCTTTAGCTTACCCTGGTGTAAAGTCAACACCATAAGTACCGTGTGCACTTCCAGTAGAATATATTGAATAATTAGAATGGCTGAAACACAGTATAAGTCTCAAAAGGACAGTAATCTATTTGAATGAAAATATCCAGTGCATCCAGTTAAGACAGACACACAATGTTAGCATTCTAGAATTTAGTTCTACATCACAGGAATGCACCCAAAGTATTTTAGAAGTATTTTAGGCCATCACGGGGTGACTGATGTACCATCATCTACTTTGTCATAAATTTAAATCTATTCATCTCACAGAAAGAAAATTGATTGGCACATTGCATAGCACACATAGTGATTCTCTAAGAACCGATTTCACAAGCACAAGGTGTATATTGAAATTTGTATTACTCACCTGAAACTGACCTCATCTACTACACATTTATGGGTGACATGTTTGCTTTAACAAACAATACTTTCTTAATCAGTCAGTACCGGGAACAGAATGTCAGAGAGAGCGATGAAGTAAGCGTCTGGATATACAACCAGTGATGCAGCCACAGGTTTGGCAATCTCAACCCATCCCCACCTGTTAACGATGAGGTCTACAAAACAGTCACAGACTTCCTGCAGTTACACAAACTCTGTCTGCTCATCCACACTGTGTTAATCAGCAGCTTCTCTCATGGGGCTGGGCTGAAATGAAAGACGGGATGAGGACCCATTCAACTCTTGCACTTCCTTCCTTCCTGCCTCCCTGTGGATGGTCCTCAATATTTTAAATAGTAGAACAATCCACACATTCAAGAGTTATGCTTGCTTCTACAGAGTGTTCATTTCTTCGCAAACAAATATTTCAGGGCATAAAGTGTGGAATAAAGAAATAAATAATTTTAGACGGCCCAACTTTTACTCATTTAAAAATCTGCATCAATAGCAGTAAGAGTTTCCAAAAAAAGCTTAAAATGACAAAAACATCATAAAGTATCTAGTGAAATTAAAAGGGAATTATGGCATTCCTGCAATAAAAACACTGAATCACCAATAAATTGGATTCATATTTAGTTTCCATGTGATGCTACACACATTGCGTCATACTCCTATTCAGACAAGGTGAAGACAGGACAAACTATGCAAATTAAGAGAAAGAGAAACATTGATCCTTTATCTTCTATTCTGTGTGTTTTCTCTATGCTGAGGGCCAGGTGCAGAGTTTATAACGATGATTGACAGGGAGCTAAAATGGAGGCGCCCAGTTGCAGGATAAAGAGGTGTGTACAGGGCCAGTTTAACCCCTTAAGGACCAAACTTCTGGAATAAAAGGGAATCAGGACGTGTCACACACGTCATGTGTCCTTAAGGGGTTAACAGCCCAGTGGCCCTGGTGCTGACAATTATGATGGGCCTAAGTACAGAATCGTATCGACCAAAAACACTAAAACACTCCCAAGCGTCAAGTATCTGATGGAGATGGTGCTGGAGAGAAAGAAAACAGCAGCTATAAGAAAACACATACCCTATGCTAATCTCCCTCTAATTTGTTTTCGTCTTTCAAGTAAATCAATGCCCCCTAACAGCAGTGTCCAGTCAAGCAGGAAGTCAATTGGTGCGGTAAAAGGGTGTGCCACTGACACAAAATCGCATAACCTGCCAAAGGGGCGAACATGCCCAAAAAGAGGACATGTCTGCCAAAGAATTGGAAGGCCAGCCAGACCACTTCGGCTCAATGAAGTCTGGGTGCCAGGCCCCCTAGTTTTAACCCTGCAGCTTAAAACATAGCAATCATGCAGCTGGCCAACTAAGGGCATACTATGCAGACAGCACCCTGAGCTTGGCATAAATGTGTCTAATGATGCGCTAGCTCAACGCTTTCTAAGGACTGTCCCCTAACCTTCTTACTAGCAGGCAGAAGTTCCTGGTATATAGTCTAGGACAGAGAAAAGCTGTATGTAGTGAGTGTAGAAGAAAGGAAACATGCCACAGTGTTAGAGAGACCAAAGTCAGCATTACCTTAACTATATTCATTGTCAGCAAGTCTACACAGGTTTTGTTCCCATACATCCCTCTTATGCTTCCATACTTAAGCAAGAGTATGTGAAAAGTAGTTAGCGTTGCCACCTTTCTTGGAAAAACATACCGGCCTTACTAATTTGCATAATTAATTAAGTATGGGTGACATCACATGATGTAAATCCCAAGGAGTGACAAGAGAAAATGCTGTAAAATCACCAAACTACTTACAGTTTGATTCTGCTTTATAGATGGACTGCTCCCAGTGTCTCCATGTCTCCCAGTGCCCTCATGACTCAGTGCCCCCATGTGTCGATTACTCCAGGTCTCAGTGTATCAGTGCCCCATGTCTCCCAGTGTCCCCAGTGACCCTATGTATCACAGTGTCTCAATGCCCCATGTCTCCGTGTCCTCCAGTATTCCCATGTGTCTATGTCCCCATGTCACTAGAACACAAGGAACATGGGGAGACCTGGGGACACGGAGACACCAGGAGACTAGGGGACACATGGGGACACTGAGAAAATAGGGGACAGTTGAAGACAAGGGAACACAGACACCAGGGACATGGGGGCACATACACCAGGCCACAGAAACTAGGGACACTAGCTTGGAGACAGTGAGTCACAGAGACTAGGGGACACTGAGAGACTAAGGGGGAATGGGAGACTAAGGGGCACTGTGTCCCCATGTGTGTGTGTCCCCAAGTGTCATACTGTCTCCCAATGTCCCTTAGTGTCTCAGTGTCCCCATGTCTCCTTGCAGCCTTTCCCCCCCATCCCTCAGTTCCCTGAGCTGTAGGCTTTCTCTGCAGGGTGGGAGTTGCTGTCTGGACTCTCTGTAGCTGCTCTCCTGCAGATCAGTGAGTAGAGTGAGGCATGGAGGTATATGCTGGAACTTCCCATCCCTGCCTCCCTCCACACATAGGGTCCCCTACTGGCCAGTGCTGGTATTGCACAGTAATCTGTTTATACTGAGAAAAATACCAGCATTTGTATTGCCAGTATGACTGTAATATTGGCACCAGCCAGGCAGCCTTAAATACTGGCTGTGCCAAAAAAATAATGCCAGGTGGAATCCCTAAGAGTAGTGTGTAAATAAATAAAGTAAAAAGGGTTTTTATTTAAATCAATGGGCCTATTCCATGGGCCTGGAGCTGCAGCCCCATCAGCCCCTATGTTAATCCGGCCCGGGTGTGGACTTTGTTAAATATATGGATAAGTAAATGCAACAGTAAATATTAGATGCAGCGACAGAACTTTAAAAATTTAAATAGTTACTTTTGTTGATACTACGATTATCTGTAAAATAATCTGAACAAAAACACGTTCCCTCTCTAGAAAGAACTACAACTATATTGGGGTAGGCAACCTTTAGCACTCCAGATGTTGTGGACTGCATTTCCCATAATGCTCTTACAGCAGTAATATTGGCCACGCACTATGGGCGATCAACATCTGGAGTGCCGAAAGTTGCCCACCCCTAAACTAGATCTTAGAAAATGGCTCCCCCTCCCCCCCCCAAAAAAACAACAACAAAAAACTATCCCAGGGTAAGGAGGCAAAATGGTTTTGAATAATTTGACACTTGCCTTGTTCCCCTGAGATCTGTCCCTCTCAGTTTATCCATAAAGCTTCCCTTCCGCATTAGTGATAACAAGTCCAGCTGTGTTTGGATGGAATATTTATTGAAAGCATCACATCAATTCTTGCATATGGCTACTGGGAAGGCGTAATGCACGGGGCGCTCGCTATGTATGGGCATTAGGTTCCCCTGATCAGCGGACGTTGGTGGAAGAGGAGCCCTTTATAACGGCAGGGGAGGAAGGCCGGGTAGGTGTAGAGGGTTCCTATAGTGTATGGAATACATACTATAGTGCTCCTTTAACAGCATTGTGAAGACTTCACTGATCCAGAGGGGATCAGATTTCAGAATGTTTCATACACCATTGGAACATACTAAATTGGTGGTATTCAGGCAGCGTGTGAGTTTGAAAAAGAAAATAAACAGACCTCAAATATGCTTAATCCAAAAATTAGATGCAGGCGATAAATGGCTCTTAATCCTACCATTAATTGTAATTACTTTCAATAAGCCTATTCCCTTTCCATTACGCTTATGTCTGAAAATGTAATGTATACAAAAGGATAGATAGGGACTGTGATGGAATAGTACGCATCTTACACTTGGCCTGAGAAGGATGCAATGCCCATAACCCAAAAGAAAATTCCAGAAGAAAATCTTAATAAAACCCATGTTTGAAACCAGAAATATATAATGTTTTAAAAGATCCAAATCCTTAGTTTTAGTCACATTGCGACAGATGCCATTAATTCACACGTCCTCCACCCCATCATGTTACATACAGCTGTCACACCCACCATTCCAGATTCATGCAGAAAGGAATCAAGTCTTGTCTTTAACCCTGTAAATTCCAGAGAGCTGAGCAACACATTCCAAAGCAAATGTAAAAGGAATCTGCTCAAAGACCAAATTAAAAAAGTATTTTTTTGTAAAAATGCAGGAAGAATGTTTCTTCTCATAAAAATGACAACTATAGCGGTCACATAATATTTCGTAGTTGAGGTCTAAAATAAATAACCAGTTACGTAAGTATATGCTACACCTAGTCCAGTCCACAATTATAAATCACTGAAAAGCTCCTACAAAGTGCATCTGCCATCACAATCACAATTTAAAATACATGTGCACCTATAAAAGAACTTTAAAATAATGTTAAGCTTTAACAAAACACATTTGCATATACTCTGGTCTGACAATGAGTGTGCCATTGTGATGTAATTCCAGTAAAATACAAGTTTAGCAGGCTAAGATTGCCACAAGGCATATGTATGTATATGTGTTTGTAGTATCAGTTAGTTAATTACACGTAGCTAAGATACTGTTATCACTGTACTGACCAGGTGCAGGAATGTAAGAACTGGAATTACGCGTCCCTCTCCTTTGTATCAGATGAGCCACGTGGTTAGACCGGATGGATGAGTTTAGACTCTATTTATTAAATAGGTTAAGGGTATGTGTGGGTGTAGTTAATTGTGGGAGGAGCTACAGTGCTATATAAGGAATGTACTCTATGTATTCAGTACTCAGACTTTGCTGTATTTTGGTGACGCTAGTCCCTCTGAGTCCCGATCGGTGATCCAATAAAGAATCTCTTCCTTCCTGAAGAAACCTGTGTCCATCTCTCTGTGCTTGGCTTCCGTCAGTTTCTCCGGTATCATTTGGTGCGTTGGCCGGGAAGCTCATCGTTCAACGGTAGCTGAGAGGCAGAGGCGTGAGACGGTCTATCTTTGCCCACGTTCTCTACGGCTGCACCCCTGAACTTCTGCGTGGACCTCCCTTCGTCTCGGCGCCACTGGTCTGTTGTCCAGGAGATCATCGGCCTCTACGTGAGAAGTGCTGGGGTGTCCCCGTCGATGAGTGTGAACTCAGGTTCAGGAACGAGGAGGTAAGACAACTGCTGTTTTAGACGGCAGGACCCACTAGGGGTATACCGATTGTGCGGTAGGCCCAAAGGGGTTTTGAATCTGTGTATCTGCCCCCTCTGTCGGAGGGAAGGAGCGAAGGCGCACCGCTCGATCGAACGCTCTTTAGTCAGACCGTTTGATTTGGTTAGTCAGGCGGGGTCCTGGTGTAAATAGCCCTAGCCGGACACCGGTGTCTTGTCTAGACTAGCGTTCTAGGGTGTATATTACGTTCGCTAGGTCGGAGGGACCGGGAGACTAAGCGGCGCCTGTGTAAATTCGGTTCGCTAGTTCTCATCCTATCTGGGCTAAGTGGGAAGGCGTGTAAATTTGGAACCCACTAGACTTTTGATAGTGCGACTAAGAGGCGCCTGTGTAAATTCGGTTCTCTAGCTCGCTATATATGTGGTGATTGGGCAGTGTGGCTAACCAAAACGGGTGTATATAGTTTTAGGTAGTCCATTCAAGGTACTGGCCAATAGTTTAGTTGGGAATTGTAAATGTGTTAACGATTGTTTTAGTAAAGTGTATATCTTGTTAGATAGCGCGAGCTCAGCCGTCTAGCGAGAGTGTTAATAGTGTGTTGCTGTATTATAGTGCACGGTACCATAACCCTGTATATTTACTGACATTATATAATAAGTACTAATCATTGTCGTCCATTGCATGTTTAACACCATAACCACTAATAATTGTATTGTGACCTTAACTTGTGCTTTGACCTATGCTAACCGTACTGTAACCGCTATTTGTAAAAGACGATGTTACTGGGGTGTGTTATAGACGGGTAATTCGTATATAGAGAATTATAGCGTGGGTGACTGTATAGTTACGCCAAAGGGCATAATATTGATTATATAGTGACTGGTGTAACAGCTGTGTGTGTACGGGAATTCCCTGAGTGTTTATTGTTATTGTGTACGTTTCACTTGGTAACCGTACCACGTGGTGCTGTTGCCAGAGGAAACGGGTGTGACTGTTGAATAGTACGCGTGTATAGTATTCATTGTCGACGACGTTCCATTGTTAAGTATGGGTGCGTCGCAGTCAACGATTCCGGATCCCTTAGGATGTATGGTTAAGAATTTTAAAAAGGGATTCAAAGTTTGTGATTTTGGGGTAAAGATGTCTCCTGTACGTTTGGTCACTTTGTGTACTAGGGAGTGGCCTACTTTGGTTGCGGCATGGCCGCCACGTGGCAGTTTGGATCCAACTCTGGTACAGCGCTTACACGTGGCTGTATCGGGTAGGCCTGAACTTTACGGCCAGTTTCCTTATATTGACTGTTGGAGACAGGCCGTAAATGACTCGCCAAAATGGCTCCAGACATGCCACGAGGAGCAGTGTCGCCTCATGGTAGCTAGGACTTGCTCGTCCACTAGGACTGGTGTTAGGCCCATTTTGGACACGCCCCCTGAGTCCGAGATCCCTTTGCCGCCCCCTTACTTTCCGTTAAGAAGAAGTGACGCAAACGCAGGAAGTCCTGCACCCCTCCCCTCATTACCCTCATCCACTTCCGCTTCCTCCTCCAGTACAGGATCCACCCCCCCTCGTACTAAATCTCCCCTTCCGGAACCAGAATCCACCCCCATTAGAAACGAATATCCTGATTTGGCGCCACTTCAGACTTCCGGTCAAGCTTCATCTAGCTCGGCTCGAAGTGTTTTATTTACGACCTTTTCCCAAAACCGACCTCCCACATCCCCATACCCTATCTCTCCCCGACCGGAACCCATGACTGACGCCTCTCTACGTAGCCCCATCCAAACCCGACAGTTGACTGGTGCCCAACAATTAAAGCACTATCAGATGCCTCTTCGTCTGAATCCCGGGTCAGCTTATATCGATGCCGCAGGTCAAATGGCACACGCTGACCCAGTCTTCGTATATGTCCCATTTACCACAACCGATCTTTTAAACTGGAAGACCCATAATTCCTCGTATACTGAGAAACCACAAGCTATGACTGATCTGTTCACCTCAATAGTACAGACGCATAATCCGACATGGGCTGATTGCCAGCAGTTACTAATGACTTTATTTAACAATGAGGAAAGGACAAGAATAAATCAAGCAGCCATTAAAGCATTAGAGGATAGAGCCCGTGCTTTGAACCAAGCCAATCCAGCAGCATGGGCCGCGACACACTATCCCAACACCGATCCCGATTGGAACGTAAATGGTGCTGATATGGTTCAACTCAGAGCCTATAGAGACGCTATAATTGCTGGCATGAAAGCCGGAGGAAAGAAAGCCATTAACATGTCGAAGACAGTTGAGGTGATCCAGAAAAGCGATGAAGCGCCCAGTGTCTTTTATGACCGATTATTGGAGGCATACCGCTTGTATACCCCCTTTAATCCGGAAGACGCAGACAATTCCCGAATGGTTAACTCCGCCTTTGTCAGCCAAGCATACGGAGATATTAAGCGCAAGCTACAAAAGTTAGAAGGGTTTGCAGGTATGTCCATCACCCAACTAATGGAGGTAGCAAATAAGGTCTATATGAACAGGGATACAGAAAGTAAGAAAGAGGAAGAGCGCAAGATGCGTAAAAAGGCTGATATGCTAGCGGTAGCGATCGCAGGCGTAGATAAACGGGGCCCAGATAGAGGCAATAATAGATGGAGTAGGGAGCCTTTGAGTAGGGATCAATGCGCGTATTGCAAGGAAGAAGGGCATTGGAGGAACGAATGTCCGCAAAGAGAGCAGTACGAGAGAGACCAACCCAGGGCAGGCTACGGAAACTTTAGAGGTAGAGCGAGAGGTAGAGGAGGCCCCGGAGGGAGTAATGGTTATAGAGGGAGTAATGGGAACAGAGGAAGTGTTAGGGAAGACAGGTATATTCCAGCAGCGCAAAGGTCCCGCGATAGAGAAGGTAGGGACTTTGTAGGATTGGCTGACACTGTCATGGAGGACTATTGATACCGACCGGGCTCCATCCCCCTTGGTCGAGCGGAGCCTATGGTCGATGTATCAATAGGGGGGAAAAGGAGTGCGTTCATGATCGACACTGGTGCTGAACATTCAGTGGTGACTAATCTAGTTGCTCCTCCATCTGGAAGGACTATTACTGTGATAGGAGCAACTGGAAGAAGTGCTGAAAAACCGGTTCTTAAAAGTCGACTCTGTACATTGGGAGGCCACGTAGTAAAACACCAATTCCTTTATATGCCTGAATGTCCAGTCCAATTGCTGGGACGTGATATGCTATCAAAATTACAAGCGCAGATTACGTTCCTACCAAATGGAACAACATCCTTAAAGTTTAATGGACCTTCAGGTATTATGACTTTATCCGTACCAAAGGAAGAAGAGTGGCGACTTTATACAGTGTTGACTAGCCAAAACCCTAGGAGTGATGAGACATTGTTTAACATACCAGGAGTTTGAGCAGAGAACAACCCACCAGGACTGGCCCGCAATATTCCACCAATAAAAATTGAACTGAAACATGGGGTTTATCCAGTGAGCCTAAGACAATATCACATTCCGCAGAAGGCTAAGAAGAACATCCAATCCTATCTGGATAAGTTCATACGGTATGGTATCCTAAAATTCTGTACTTCCCCCTGGAACACCCCATTGCTGCCTGTTCAAAAGCCCGGTACAGATGAGTATCGACCTGTACAGGACTTAAGAGCAGTCAATGATGCGGTTGTTAGCATACATCCAGTTGTACCCAATCCATATAACCTGCTTGCTTTAATTCCGGGCGGGGCTACTTACTTCACAGTCTTAGATCTCAAAGATGCCTTCTTTTGCCTCCGAATTGCCGCAGAAAGCCAATGTATTTTCGCTTTCCAATGGGAGAACGCTGTAACGGGCTCAAAACGCCAAATGACTTGGACAAGACTGCCCCAAGGGTTTAAAAATTCACCTACCCTATTTGGTTCAGCTCTAAGTCAAGATCTACTGGATTTCGAGTCTATCCCAGGAGAATGTGTATTGTTACAATATGTAGATGACTTGTTGATAGCAGCAGTTACAAAAGAAAAATGTCAGCAAGCAACGCACGATCTACTACATATTCTCTGGAAGGCAGGATACAAGGTGTCCAGGAAGAAGGCTCAGTTGTGTTTGCCAACTGTCAAGTATCTGGGATTCCATATCTCTGAAGGTCAAAGGATTATGGGGCCAGAGAGAAAAGAAGCTGTCTGCCAAATACCAATACCCAAGAATAGAAGACAAGTGCGAGAATTCTTGGGGGCAGCAGGCTTCTGTAGGATATGGATTCCCAGCTATGCGATACTGGCAAAACCTCTGTACGCAGCCATCAAAGGTACAGAGCACGACCCCTTCTTATGGACCCAAGAACAGCAAACGGCATTTGAAGATGTGAAGAAGGCTTTGATGAGTGCCCCAGCATTAGGTCTACCTGATCACACACGACCATTCTACTTATATGTACACGAGCAAAGAAGAATGGCTGTGGGAGTATTGACACAGTACTTGGGATCATGGCAAAGACCTGTTGCCTACATGTCTAAGCAACTGGATGCAGTGGCCAGCGGACTTCCACCTTGTCTAAGAGCCGTAGCTGCAGCCGCCCTGCTAGTAGCTGAAGCCGATAAACTCACTCTGGGTCAAGAACTTTATGTACGAGTCCCACATGCAGTACAGACGTTGTTGGATTACAAAGGAAATCATTGGTTTAGTAACAGCCGTATGACCAAGTATCAAGCAATGTTGTGTGAAAACCCAAGAGTGCATTTAGAGACTGTAAACACCTTAAATCCAGCTACCCTTTTGCCGCAACCTACTGAAAGTCAACATGATTGTTTGGAAGTAATGGATGAAGTATTTTCAAGTAGACCAGATCTTCGTGATTTTCCCATCCAGAACCCCGATGTTCAATATTACACCGACGGCAGTAGTTATGTGAAAGAAGGGATCCGCTATGCAGGATATGCAGTGACAACAATAGACAAGGTGATAGAAGCTCGGCCACTGGCGAAAGGAACATCAGCACAAAAGGCAGAATTAATAGCACTAACACGAGCGTTACAATTGGCTGAAGGTTTAAGAGTAAATATCTATACGGACTCTAAGTATGCGTTTTTAACCACTCATGCCCACGGAGCTTTGTATAAAGAAAGAGGACTACTGAATTCAGAAGGCAAAGAAATCAAGTACGCAGCTGAAATCCTACAACTATTGGAAGCAGTGTGGGAGCCGAAAGAAGTCGGTATCATACATTGTCGAGCGCATCTGAGAGGAGATGGTGATGTAACCAAGGGAAATCGGATGGCAGATAGTGCAGCTAAGCGTGCTGCTGAATCAGGAAGACAGGAGTATGTGGGGCATATAGCTGCTCTTATACCAACTCCACTGTCCCAATGGACTCCAGTTTATACAGCTCAAGAAGAGGAGTGGTTAAAGACTGAACCGGGAAAGTATTTGGAGAACAAGTGGTATCAGCTAGAAGATGGAAGAATAGTCATACCAGCATCACTAGCGGTAGAAATTGTCCAAAATTATCACAACGGGACACATTCTGGGAGAGACAGTACTGAAGAATCTCTCAGGAAACATTTCTACATACCAAGATTGTCCAACTTGACTCAGGCCATTGTACGCAGATGTGTAACGTGTGCTAAGAATAATGCAAGACAAGGACCAGTAAAGCCACCAGGAGTCCAGTTTATGGGGGGACTCCCCATGTCCGATCTACAAATAGACTTTACAGTAATGCCTAAATCGGGTGGACATCGTTACCTGTTGGTAATTGTGTGCACCTATTCAGGCTGGGTAGAAGCATGTCCTACTCGTACAGAGAAAGCAGGAGAAGTTGTAAGATTCCTGCTACGAGAAATAATACCCCGATATGGACTACCCTGTTCTATAGGATCGGACAATGGTCCAGCTTTTGTTCATCAGTGCCTACAACAACTGACTCATATGCTTGGTATAAAGTGGAGGCTTCATACTGCATATAGACCCCAGAGTTCTGGTAAGGTAGAGAGAATGAATAGAACTATAAAGAACCAGTTGGCTAAAATGTGTCAGGAAACCCAACTTAAGTGGAACGTTCTCTTACCCATAGCTTTATTGCGAATCCGCAGTACCCCTACCAGAAGGATGGGCCTCTCTCCTTTTGAAATCATGTATGGGCGACCACCTCCCGTACTTGGTAACTTAAGGGGGGACTTGAGTCAGTTGGGAGAAGGAATTACCCGGCAGCAGGTTGTAGAGTTGGGTAAGACTATGGAGGAGGTACAGAAATGGGTACAAGATAGATTACCTGTGAATATTTATCCCCCTGTTCATAGTTATCATCCAGGAGACCAAGTGTGGATTAAAGAGTGGAATAATGTACCGTTAGGGCCCAAGTGGAGAGGTCCTTATGTTGTTCTTTTGTCTACCCCTACAGCGATAAAAGTAGCCGAAGTAACTCCGTGGATACATCACTCCAGGGTTAAACCAGCAGCAGTCGATTCTTGGCAAATTACAGCAGATCCAGAGAATCCCTGCAAGATCCGGTTGAAACGCACTACTCAGTCGGAGTAACGAGGAATTATTGTGGATTACAAATTTTATTGTTACAGGTGTGAGTGAGAAGGCCATAATAAAGCCTGTCCGCTTACCAACACATAGTGTATAAGCCAGGAAAGTCTCGAAGGGACACCTGTGAAGACGAGCAGAACTCCATTCCCTGCAGCCCTCACATCCTGGAAGCTGAGGTTCCATCGCACGGACGAAGACTGAGGATGACGGCGAAAGATGTGCTTTTGATTGTGTTTATTTATATGTGTTTTTATATTCAGGAAGGTAGAGGTACCGACACTCCTAGCTGTGAGGTATGCATTAAGACTACGAGAACAGGTAACCATATTTCCCAAACCCTAATTTGGCATTCACAATACGAATGTAAAGGAGAGGTATCAAGATGTAGATACCTAAATATAGACTATAGTGTGTGCCATTTAGGAGTAGGAGAACCTAAGTGCTTCAGTCCAGAGTATCAACCTCGTACAATTTGGTTGACTCTCAGGAATGGAGATCCTCAGGGGACCCTAATTAATAAGACGGTGTTAGAATCCGTACATTCTTCGGGTGTTCTGCTATTTGATGCATGTAAGGCGATATCAAGTGGTAGAAAACCGTGGAATGTATGTGGGGATCTTAGATGGGAGAGGACGTATGGGTCTAATGATAAATATATTTGTCCCAGTAGTAAAAATAAATATGTGAGTCCTAGATGCCCAAATAAAGACTATAACTTTTGTCCATATTGGTCTTGTGTGGGGTGGGCGACTTGGGGACAGACAGTAGATAAAGACATGATAGTGACTAAGTTGCCGACTAGCCCTTATTGTAAGTCTATGGAATGCAACCCAGTCCATATACTTATTAATAACCCCGACAAGTTCCTAGATAAGTATGGAAATTTATTTGGGTTTCAGATATACGGGACGGGTTTAGATCCTGGGACATTATTGTTTATAGGAATAGAGACTGATACGGTATCCTCCCAGACTCATCAAGTATACCATTCCTTTTATGAAGAGATGAGTATAGATAATAAGATCCCCCATAACGCTAAAAACCTGTTCATTGACCTAGCTGAAAGTATTGCCGGTAGTCTTAATGTTACCAACTGCTATGTGTGTGGAGGTACTAACATGGGAGACCAATGGCCTTGGGAAGCAAAGGAGGTAATGTCCGGTTCTGAGGCAGTTGACCAACTAATATCTACACAAGCCGATTATCATTTGAGTGTTAGAGGTAAATCTGAGTGGAGATTAAAGACCTCCATCATAGGTTATGTTTGCATAGCAAGGAAAGGAATAATGTATAATACTTCTGTAGGAGAATTAACTTGTCTAGGGCAAAAAGCTTATGATGATGATACTAAAAATACAACTTGGTGGTCGGCTTCAAATGTCTCAGAACCATCTAACCCGTTTGCTAGATATGCCAGTTTAAAGGATGTGTGGTTTGATTTATCCATCACATCTACCTGGAGAGCCCCAGCAAATTTGTACTGGATCTGTGGTAAGAAAGCCTATTCGGAGTTGCCACAGGACTGGGAAGGGGCATGTGTGTTGGGTATGCTCAAACCATCCTTCTTCTTGTTACCGATTGAAACAGGTGAGACTTTAGGTGTTAAAGTGTATGATGTGAATCATAGGAAGAAAAGGGGACCCTTAGAGATAGGCACCTGGGAAGATAATGAATGGCCTCCCCAGCGTATCATAGATTATTATGGGCCAGCCACGTGGGCAGAAGATGGTACCTTTGGTTATAGAACCCCAATTTATATGCTCAACCGTATTATAAGATTACAGGCGGTGGTTGAGATTATTACTAATGAGACCTCACAAGCACTCAATCTTCTAGCGAAGCATAATACCAGGATGAGGACAGCAGTGTACCAAAATAGATTAGCCTTGGATTACCTTTTGGCAGTAGAGGGAGGTGTATGTGGGAAGTTTAACCTGAGCAATTGCTGTCTTCAAATAGATGACGAAGGGCAAGCAATAGCTGAGCTTACTAGCCATATGGTTAAACTAGTGCATGTGCCTACTCAGGTATGGAAAGGGTACAATCCAAGTAGTTGGTTTGGTAGCTGGTATGAGTGGTTTGGAGGGCTTAAGGCAGTGGTAGGTGGAGTCCTACTGATTTTACTGTTGTGTCTACTCCTACCGTGTCTTATACCCTTAGTAGTTAGGTCTGTGCAAAGCCTGATAGGAAGTATAGCAGAGAGGAAGGCTGCTGCACAGATAATGGCGATATATAAGTATAAGGCTCTAGATCAAGGAGAACCAATGCAGGAAGATGAGTGTTAAAAGATTCACATCATAAGATAAGTCTGGTCTGGTTCATGGTAACCTGAGGTATATGCAAACCAAGGTTAAGTGATGCCTCAAGTAATTGTGAAATATCAGAGGCATCAAAGGGGGGAATGTGATGTAATTCCAGTAAAATACAAGTTTAGCAGGCTAAGATTGCCACAAGGCATATGTATGTATATGTGTTTGTAGTATCAGTTAGTTAATTACACGTAGCTAAGATACTGTTATCACTGTACTGACCAGGTGCAGGAATGTAAGAACTGGAATTACGCGTCCCTCTCCTTTGTATCAGATGAGCCACGTGGTTAGACCGGATGGATGAGTTTAGACTCTATTTATTAAATAGGTTAAGGGTATGTGTGGGTGTAGTTAATTGTGGGAGGAGCTACAGTGCTATATAAGGAATGTACTCTATGTATTCAGTACTCAGACTTTGCTGTATTTTGGTGACGCTAGTCCCTCTGAGTCCCGATCGGTGATCCAATAAAGAATCTCTTCCTTCCTGAAGAAACCTGTGTCCATCTCTCTGTGCTTGGCTTCCGTCAGTTTCTCCGGTATCACCATGACAATGTATGACACCCATCATTTGGTAGACCTCTACACCAAGGAACACATGACAAAATAAGAGCTCTATCAGAGTGTTTTGTTTAATTAAAAAGTGATCTAAAGTAATTCACATGTGGCATCACCACGGAAACATCAGCTTTAATTTTTTTTTTTAAATGGAAGAAAATTTTAACAAAAAAGTGCAAGTAGTCTATCAAGAATTTTAAAAATAATCCATAAATCCTGATCCTCATGGACTAATGAAAATCGTACAAATGTGCACAAGTTTAACAGGTTTAAGAGGCATAAAGAACTTTAGATATTTTTCAGAGAATGCACCCTTGGTCGAGTATCCTCATGGCTACATATCAAGGTTAACCTGCTTTATTTGTAGCGCACAATTGCTCATTCAATCTGAAACCCTTCAGAGGAACAAGTGCATGTAGATTTACAAAGCAATCTGCCCCTTCGTGTCCAACCTATGAATTTACCTTCTATTGATAGTGCTCGACAAGAAGTGTTACATAAAGTTGAGCAAGTGAAAGCAAGCAAGTTCGACACCAGAACCAGTTAGACAAGTTTTCCATTCTTGATGTGACTTATCTCAAGCTTTTGGTAAAGCTGAATTTACACAGCTTGCAATTAGAACAGTGAGGAAGACTACAGAATGGGGGTTGGTGGCAAATAAACACGTCATAATCTTTTATTTCTGTCTGCAGGGCTTGTTCCGGGGCACTGTCAGAGCATAGATTGTTCCTCATGCGTGCACTTCGATACAAAGGAAGGTTCTCTCAATATATCCCTGCTCAGTTCCTAAATATAAACCCGGCTCAGTTTAAAGAAAGCGAACACTATGCGCAGAGCATGTTGAGATATGCTGTACTTTGCCCCTGTGAAAAAAATTAACACAAAGTATACAGAGAGACCTCTTGTACTCCGCTTACATCACAAAGTTGGACATAACATCCAGTAATTCCTGTAATAAAATTCTGATATGGCCCCTTTGTTAAAATTCCCTTGGAGGAAAGGGTTTAATAATACTAATATTACACCCCCTCCACAAATGTATTATTAAATATGATATAGGTTAGAGAGCAGTGTTTTCTAATTATGCAATAATGCAAAAACACTCAAATTCATAAGATCTTAGTACGTGACAAGGAGCAAACATTCTATCTGAACTAGGCTCCTTCAATAGATATTCCACTTATGTTACACAAAGATGGCAACAAGCAAAACAAAAATGGTGGTAACCTTCCACCATTGTTCACTTTACTGTGTATAAAACTTTATTGGTGGTCGCAATGTGGACTTAACTCACTCCCATATACACCAGAGAACCATAGCCAAGCATAATTTGTTAACAGTCGGATCTCTGTTGGTTGGGTCTATTTATTATGAAGGTTCGAAAACCTCAGTGTAGCCCATTTTCCCTGATTAAAAGAACACTTCAAACAGTGCACTGCATGGATTATGGTGCTAGGAGGGCCCAGGTTGAATTTCATGTTAAGTAGTCAAAACCTGGGTCTCCTGGGAGCCCACAGCAGGTCCTGCTTCCAAGTCTTCTCCTGAAGAACTAAGCAAGGCCTTGCTGGACTGCGCTCTTCGGCTGAGAGCACCAGCTGAACCCCAACCAAAGAGCAGTAGATTGTCAGTACTTTATTCTATAGAGAAATCTGGTTGCTCTTGCAGGCGCAGGCAAGGTTACTGTATACGGTTTGGCTACCTACAGTGAGACCGCATCAGTTCCCTTCAGGCACCAAACCACTAATGTAGGCTGTAAGGCTTATAGGGTTTTGAGTGTACCTGTCAGTGTGCTTAAAATATCTAGGGTTTTTTATCTTACAGTCAGTAACAGGTTAAAAAAAAAAAAAAAAATCAGAAAAATCCCCAAAAGTCGGGCTGACTTTTGGGGATTTTTCTTAACCTGTGACTGTAGATTTTGTGTGTAACACACACACACACACACACACACACACACACGTTTTCAATTAAATGTCAGCAATTCTTTAAACATCATGTTGTTGTCAGTATATAGTTTGATAGTTGTTGTTTTTTTTTTAAATAAATATAATCTTTTTAAACACAGTGCATAAAGAATAGGATTGTCAATCAAATTATTTGTTTTTAAATGCTGAGATTTATGCTTTGAAATAGTCCATCATTTTCACTTGATCTAAGTGTATGTTATTTTCTAGATCATCAAAAAAGAAAAAAAAAACTGTGACCTTTAACCCCTTAAGGACACATGACATGTGTGACATGTCGTGATTCACTTTTATTCCAGAAGTTTGGTCCTTAAGGGGTTAAAGAACTTTAGTTCAGGTCACTTTAAAAATCCCCTAAAGGGCAATTTAAAAAGATAGATGTTACAGTGATAGCAGGATAATGAGAATGCTACCCCCACCAACACTCATTGCCTTGGGTGGGATTATTTTGGAGATAACCTCCACTAGAATACTTTGACTTCACAAATTAACACCTCTGTTGGAGCAACAGTCTGCATACTTAGCCCACTAACAAAGATTAGTACTCACACAAAACTTAAATACCCTCAAACAGATCTGGTGTAGGAACACTTACTGGGTTCTGTACTTAAGTGTGCATTGTGGTGGAAGAGAATATAATTTGAAAACTAAGGTTAATATAGCTGAATTGGCAAAACTCTTAAAGTTATTTATACTTCAACTTTGGCTATTTTGGTCTAAAATTTGATACAAAATGGTTACTGGGTCGAGACAATCATTCAAGTTTCACAGAGTGCATTCCACTGCAGTGTTGGATGTCCATTGCATCCAAGAATTTTGGAATCTACTACGAGAATGCCTATAAAGTGTTTTTAGCTCACCCCCCCACCCCCCAAAAAAAAAAAAAAAAAAAAAATCTCATTAAAAATCATATCATATGATATTGTCCTGTAAAGACCCGAGAGTCGAGCATTGGGTGTGCTTGTACTGCATGGTCCCTCTACTGTTCTATTGAGAAATTAAGCTTTAGCAGGTTTGATATGTTACAGTGGGATGGTGCCAGGCTGCACAGCACGCTGTAGTGGCTATGGTGTTTGCAGTGTTCCTTTAAGATGTAGTTGTTTTGGTGTTTGGATTCTGTTCAACATTGCATCGCTCTGTTTTTAGCCAGTAGTGAAACAGCTGTAACCATGGGGGTGGGGACAACAAGCTGAGAATCTAACCAAAAAGGATGGGTTTTGTGCTTAGGTATGCAAATTAGACATCAATTAGAACAAAGAGTCACAGTACTAGAGTCTTGTTGATTCTTTCCACTGCCAAAATTTACGACGCTATTGATAAACACAACCCCCCACAAAAAAACAAAACAAAAACCACAAGGTAAACTTGCACTCTAATAGTCCTACTGTTCGTTGCAGTGGATATGGTACCACGAGTCACCAGATACTGGCCCCCCATTTAAGGAAAACTAGGGTTCTTCTGGCACTGAAAGCCTGCTTCTCTGCTGCCATTTGGATAACAGTTAAACTTATTGTTTATAAAAGTGCCAAACACTATCTGCAGCATCTTATAATGAAGTCATAAGACATCAATGTAAATTCAGCAACACAACATTGACTTTACAGAAACAAGAGGTAGAGAAGATCCTGCTTCAACAGGCTTACACTTTCCACTATATCCACTCAAAATAGCCCAACTTTGAATGAATACTGCGCACACACAACTTTTACATTATTTTACCAGTGACAAAGAAGTGTGTGCTGGGGAGTGGCCTGTTTTTTGTCAAGCCACTCAAACACTGAAGGACAGCACCCAAACACGCATTGCGCCAGATCTACTGCAATGTCTATAATGGTTATGGTGCGGGGAGTGTTCCTTTAATTCTTTACGTTTGTTTTGGGAATGAAAATGTACCCAAGCCTATTCTCCCATATAAAAAAATCTGACAGCAGCACACCCTCTTTTACATACAATCTCCACCCGACTCTTGTGACACGCACAGCAAGGTTTGCCAGATCAACCATGTTTTCCTGAACACACTACTTTCTCATGCCGATGATCATCACTAGGAAAGTTCTCCTTTATACGGAGAATTCACATACTGCTGAAGGAATATCTATAGGATTAATTATAGTGGCTGCCCAGGACTCCATTCCTGCAGCAGGGCAACACTTTTTATGTACACTCCAACAGAATCTGTGTGGGAAAAGAATGGTGGTTCTGGTAGTGCTAACCAGAGCTTAACATGAATAATCAGATTAGAACTCAAAAAAGCAATGACCTTATCTAATGCTCTCCTTCCTGCCATCACTCATCTGGAGCTCACAAAGACAAATCTACATACAACTTGATAACTCCCAGATAAGGTATCCAGTGTAATAAGATAAAGAAAAAATAGCAATGTCTGCTGGGGAAAAAAAAAAGTTTACTGATGGGGAAGACAATGGATTTAAATGCAGATACAAACATCCTCACTTTTACATGACTCACTGCTTATGTGGTTAGTATAATATATATATATATATATATATATATATATATATATATATATATATATATACATACACACACACACTATAAAGGATTCCAAGAGAAAGAAAAACCAAACCAACATTTTTTACGTTTATGCAGGTCATAGAAACATAGAATGTGACAGCAGATAAGAACCCTTCGGCCCATCTAGTCTGCCTATTTTTTAAAAAATACTTTCATTAGTCCCTGGCCTTATCTTATAGTTAGTTTAGCCTTCTGCATATCCCACGCATGCTTAAACTCCTTTACTGTGTTAACCTCTACCACTTAAGCTGGAAGGCTATCCCATGTATCCACTACCCTCTCAGTAAAGTAATACTTCCTGATATTTTTAAACCTTTGCCCCTCTAATCAAACAACAAATTCATAAGTAACAGTTATCTTCAATTAAACATTCACATAATTTGACAGAATTGCACAACTCCATCCATACAAAGATCAAAAACTAGAAAAATAATCATCTCGGTTTCAAAGCCAAACTCTGGAGAAACAGCCCAGGGACAGATATCAGTGTCTTCAATATTAACCCCTGGAGAGCAAGATCAAGTCAAAATCCCAATTGACATGCATATTCACCAGCACACACAAAGGTTAAAGGAGTTCTGTGATGGGGTTAACCCCCACATCCGGTTGCAACACTGGGGGAATAAGTAATTTCAAGGACCTTCTGTGTATTCAGTATCTCACCGTGCATAATCTCCAATTTGCCCCCAAAGTAAAGAATTATGGGACAAATAGAAGCTGCCAGTCTATAAGCAGGAATGTCTGGGACTTCCCCGGACTGCTTGGGCATTTTATTATGGATATATTTGACATTGATTGTTTAATCAATCAGTAATTGCAGAGAGACACACAGTAAACAGTCTCCATTGTTGAATCATAGCTGACACGTTTCTCCTTTAATGCCCCTAAATGTGGCGCAGTCATCATAGAACCCAAGGGAATGTTCCCCCTGATTCTCTTTCTCTATATAGTGTATTATATGACAGCGTCTGGAACGTACCCACATGCACACAGTGAAAGGATTAATCCAGAGTTCTCTTATACTACAGAGAGGGACATTTGGTTGTGCCCTAAACAGGTATATTGTGATGTTTCTGTAAATATCTCCTAGCTTAACCCCTAAACCCAGCCACCACCACACCTACCTTACCCCTAAAACCAGCCACCACCATGCAAACCGTACTCTACATACAGCCACCACATTACTCCTAAATCCAGCCACCATGCCCACCTTATCCCTAAAAACAGACACCACGCTCACCTTACCCCTAAACCCAGCCACCACAATGCCCACCTTACCCCTAAACCCTGCCACCACCATGCCCACCTTACCCCTAAACCCTGCCACCACCATGCCTACCTTACCCCTAAACCCTGCCACCACCATGCCCACCTTACCCCTAAACCCAGCCACCACCATGCCCACCTTATCGCTAAACCCAGCCACCACCATGCCCACCTTATCGCTAAACCCAGCCACCACCATGCCCACCTTATCGCTAAACCCAACCACCATGCCCACCTTATCGCTAAACCCAGCCACCAGCATGCCAACCTTATCCCTAAACCCAGCCACCACCATGCCCACCTTATCGCTAAACCCAGCCACCAGCATGCCAACCTTATCCCTAAACCCAACCACCACCATGCCAACCTAATCCCTAAACCCAGCCACCAGCATGCCAACCTTATCCCTAAACCCTGCCACCACCATGCCCACCTTACCTCTAAAGCCAGCCACTACTATGCCAACCTTAACCCTAAACCCAGCCACTGCTATGCCTACATTACTTCTAAATCCAGCCACCATGCCCACCTTACCTCTAAACCCAACCACCATGCTAACCTAAGTCCTCATCACAGCCACCACCATGCGTCAGCACTCACTTCCTGCATTAATAAAACCCTCTCCGGGGCCCCAGCCAGTCTGCAGGAGTCAGGAAACCCCTCAGTTTAACACAGCAGCCCATACATTGCAACAATCAGCCCCTGGGGGAATTATGCCCGAGTAATTTCCTGAGATTCTGTGACACACAGGCACACAAAGGGTAAATGCAGGTAACACACAGTCTCTCCTTGGAGTGTCCTACAAGTCTCATGGTAATCACAGTAAACAATCCAATATCCAAGGGATGGCACCCACTACAGCACAAAACGATAAAACAGTAAAAGCTCACCTTCTTTAATTAAACAGCAGCTCTAATATCTAGGATTGTATTTCCCAGCAGCCCTTCCTTAATGTGGGCTCAGTGCTTTGTAAATCCAAGGTCCAGGGAGAAGTGCTGTGATCTTTTCCTTTGGTGTGTTGTCCTGGGTCAGATCCCTTTCCCTGCAAGCAGTGTATCCAGAGCTGGCTGTGCAGATCCTCCCTCCAAACTGCGTGAGTCTCTTCCAGAGGGTGTTGTGTGTCCACCAGCAGAGGCGTCTAGGATCCCTCTCTCTCCTGATTTGGGCTATTGTATAACAAAACTGGGGCGGGGGCTTTAAAGCTCACTTCTCAGATCAACTCCTGCCATCAAAAAACAATACAACACAATGTAAACAAAACAAAAAAGATCTAATCAATGACAATGCAAACATTAATTAACAAATCTACCCCTCCTCCCTGAATACAAATAAAGACTGCAAAAAAAAAGAAAAGAAATAAATAATCCTGTTATATACTAGGCTAGCAGCAAACCTCATGCCAGTTAATAAACTAATACTGCTGGGATTGAAAGGGTTAATTCAATTCTACAACTTGAAATCAATATGTTCCACTGCCCATGTGATTTCTGCCATATGAAATGCTCGACTTAGTTTTCCAGAGTTTACAAAAGAAAACAATCAATAGTGCATTCATAATGCGTTGTCACATATAAATATATTAAAATGGATCCGAAAAAGAAGCAAGCCAGGATATGTGATCTGACATCAAGGATATGGGTTCTCTGGATACAATGTTCTACAATACCATACATTCCACGATAGAACGCACAATGGAGTCTATTTCTTTTATTGCCCCTGGAGAACTAAAAGTGATTCCCCCCATATTCAAAGTACTCTGTCTCCTTACCTGATGCTCTGATTAAGGATCAAAGTCCATCCTGGTGTACGATCTGCCTTGTACTTCTTTAACTAATGTGAAGGAGTGTGAATAGACACACTGAGCACACAGTAACTAATCTCCTATTTCTCCTCCCCCTTCCTGAAACAGGACACATGGAGTTAAAGGGACGGGATGACGTCACTCATCCTTTAACTTTCCCAACTTTCTGCCTCAATCTGGCTGCCTGGTCCAAAAAAAAAAAAAGAAAAGAAAGAAATTTAAAAAATCAGAACAAAACAAGATCATAAATATTGTTTAATTTTCACGCATGTAACAAGTTTTAGAATTGTATCTATTGGTTTAGGAGGTGAGAGAAATGATTGGATATTCATAATAATAAGTCTATAGAGGAAATGATAGACATTCCTAAATGGGTTTTGTGACCTATGCCCCTTAAGACCATTGTTGGAATTTCCTGAAACGTTTTTTTTTTAGTATAATTTCTTCCAGATTTTGAGCTCTGGCTTGCGAATCAGGCCTAAGGGTGTTATGTCGATAAGAAGCCAAGTCAGTAAAATGTCTTCACAGTATAAAGAAACAAACAAACAAAAAAACCCACTGCATTTTAAAAGGAAAGCTTGCAGTTAAAGAGCCGCTGAACTATGTCTTTTTTATTTTATTATTATTTATTATATCGCTGACACAACTGCGACCCATTCTATCCTGAACAGAGGCGGGCTTATAATGTCATTAGTTTGAAAAAACAAGAAATGACAGATTATTGATCTTGTATCTTTTTTTTTAAATAACCTTTATATATTTTATGGAACCAAAGGTTAATTCAAGCAACATGCGGGTAAAATGGCACATGCTTTTTAATACAGCGTGGGAAATTTACATTGTCTGAGTTACCAAATGCCACCTAATAATATCTGTGGCACTGAGTTGCTAGATTTCCACATTTACACCTTTATGAATTCTGCACTCAGTTCTGCCCGCTGGGATTGATATACTGTATACCCGCTAGGAAATCAACTGATTAGTAATTCAGTAATGGATGCAAAGGGCCCTCATCTACCTATTGTTTCTGTGTCACTGTAATTGTCTAATTTATTGTAAAATGTCCCCCTTTCATAATATTCTAAAGCGCTGCGGAATTATTTGGTGCTATATAAATACCAATAATAATAATAATATGATCTACTCGTGTAATATGCGATTTACATACATTGGTTCCGATCACGTAAGAGAGCCACACAGTGTCAAGTGGAATGGGGCAAAGTGCAATGCAAGGAAACGTTTATACCTGCTTGCGGTGCACTTTGGATTATTTACAGTGAATTTCAGCGCATACCTATACACATCAGCAGCACTGAGAATAGGGCCAGAGCCAGTTAGCTACAAAGCTGGGTAGCATTAACAAGGGGGCGGATCAGCCAGGACGCAATTAGGGATGGCTCGTCCAGAAAGGGATTTTGTCAACCAGGCCTAAATGCATAGAAGGCTGACCACTTTGCCCTTAGGATGAAAGTTCTGATAATGCTGTTAGCAGCACAAGCGTGTTTGATGATGTGCTCACGATGCACTTTCTGTTAACAATTTCATCTTAGGACATCAAAGAACAAATCAAATACAGTGGGTCAAGGAGCCTGGAACAGACATATCTGACACTGCTGGGAGTTATGCCTGCGCTAATGCAGTCAGAGTCCAGGCAGAATCTGCGCTGATACCATCAGTCTGCATTGATACCATCAGAATCTGCGCTGATTCCATCATGGTCTGCGCTGAAACCGTCAGACTACACTGATACCATCATGGGCTACGCTGAAACCGTCAGACTACGCTGATGCCATCATGGTCTGCGCTGAAACCGTCAGACTACACTGATGCCATCATGGTCTGCGCTGATACCGTCAGATTACGCTGTTGCCATCATGGTCTGCGCTGATACCGTCAGAATCTGCGCTGACTCCATCATGATCTGCGCTAAAACTGTCAAACTATGCTGTTGCCATCATGGTCTGCGCTGATACCGTCAGAATCTGCGCTGTTTCCATCATGATCTGCGCTGAAACTGTCAGACTACACTGATGCCATCATGGTCTGCGCTGATACCGTCAGAATCTGCGCTGTTTCCATCATGATCTGCGCTAAAACTGTCAGACTACGCTGATGCCATCATGGTCTGCGCTGATACCGTCAGAGTCTGTGCTGATACTGTCATGGTCTTCACTTATACTGTCTGAGTCTGCACTGATATCGTCAGTGTGTGTGCTGATACTCAGTGGTGTATTTTGGATTTGTGCTGCCCTAGGCATGACTAAATTCGGGCATCCCCAAAATCTAAATTTGCCCCCCCAATTCGTGTCAAGGCCACTTTTTTGACTGACAGACACATGCCCTCATTGATACATGCACTGATATACACTTACTGACAGATACACAGTCATTGGCACACACATACAGTCATTGGCACACACTGTTTAACCAACACACACTTTCACTGACAGAAACACACTGACACACCCACTCACTGACCAGGCACACACTCTCAGATACACATAAAATGACATACACACATTGACACACTCACAGGCACACCCATTCTCACTGAAAGACACACACACTTTCACTCACAGACACACACTGACAGCTACACTCACTCACTTACTCACGCACAGTAAGGTGGACAGCCCCAGAACGCAAGGCTAAAAAGGCATTTGTCTGGGAGCTTGGGGTGGCGTTTTTTGGCGCACCCCCTGAAAGTGCCGCCCTAGGCAAATGACTTGTTTGCCTTGTGGTAAATACATCCCTGCTGATACTATTAGACTGCGGTGATACCATCAGTATCTGAAAACGTTAGAGACTGTTTGTGCTGATACCGTCAGAGTCTGTCTGCGCTGATACCGTCAGAGTCTGCGCTGATACTGTCAGAGTCTGTCTGCGCTGTTACCATCAGAGTCTGCGCCAATGCCATCAGAGTCTGCGCTGATGCAGTCAGAGTCTGTATGCGCTGTTACCATCAGAGTCTCCGCCGATGCCATCAGAGTCTGCACTGATACTGTCTGAGTCTGTCTGCGCTGTTACCATCAGAGTCTGCGCCGATGCCATCAGAGTCTGCGCTGATGCAGTCAGAGTCTGCACTGATACCACCAGTCTGCACAATAACGTCATATCACGTACAATATTATCTGTGTGGCGGCAGATAGGCTAACATTTCATGTATATCCAAAGATGTATTTCTCTGTTACTATGCTCAGTCAGCAATAATATTTTCACATTCTCCTTTACTAAAGAAGCAAAAGTTTAAATAAGCGTTTAATATTACTTAGGGTTTTATGTACAAAAGACTCTTTGTTTCTAGATTTTTAGCTCATTGAAAAGGCACAGCACAGCTGTATGCTCGTCTAAAGCAGCCATGTGGGGAAAATGTTTTCTGATACAAGCCATATTCTATACATTGACTACCAGCTTCTAAATGTGCAGACATTGGCTAACTGTTTACGTGCTGATGTGTTATATATTGTTATTTTATTCTCATATAGTTATTGACTGCCATCATTTTCCAGCATACCATACAGATTTGTACTTGATACATGTGTTAAGATGAAGGTAAAATCTGGGATGGTACTCCAGATGCAGTGGACGATATCTCCCACGATGCACTCTTCCATAATCTGAACTCGTGGATGTTAAAAGGACAGCCTATGCACCATAACCCCTACATCAGTGATGTATTTTGGATTTGTGCTGCCCTAGACAGAATGGTGCTTAGGCACCCCCCCCACCCCCCCCCCCCCCAATATTTAAAATTTCCCCACACCCTTCCTCGCAAGGCCGCACTTTGACTGATTGACACTTTCTTGCTGATGCATTCACTGACATACACTCACTAAAAGATACAGTCATTGGCACACATACTGTTTAACCAACACACACTTTCACTGACAGACAGACACACACACACTCACTCACAGACACACACACACTCATATACACTGACAAACAATGACATACACACTCACTGATTTGACACACTCTGACAGACACACACTATTACTCAGACACAAACTGACAGACTCACACTCACTGACAGACGCACACTCACTGATAGACGCACACTCACTGACAGATGCACACACTCACTGACAGACACACACACACACACACACTTACAGACACAAGCACACTTACAGACACTCACACACATACACACTTACAGACACACACTCACACACTTACAGACACATACACACTCACAGACACACATTTCCCCCAACACTCACAAATTATTATAATTTTTTTTAAATTTTTAATTTAAATCCACACAGCCTCCCTGGGAGAGCTGGAGTGTATTACTTACCTGCGGTCCAGTGGGGCTGCTGCGCGGGGAGGTAGGGGGTGGACATGCAGAGTAGGCGGCGAGGGAGCTCTAATCTTCCTGCTCAGCTCCCTTGCGCGCCGCTTATTGATGCTGGGAGCCGGAGTGACGTCATATTCCAGCTCCCAGCTTCATTAAGTGGCGCGCGAGGGAGCTGAGCAGGAAGAGCTCAGGGAAGCATGCTCCTTCGCTGCCCGCTGCGATAGAAGCTGCCGCTCGCCTCGGGGAGGAGGTGGGGGTGGCTCCAGCTGTTGAGCCCCCCAGGACACTAGGCAAACAAGGCATCCAAGCGGGCGTTTAGGGGCGGCTTTTTTTGCTGCCTGCTACATGGTGCTGCCCAAGGCAAATGCCTTGTTTGCCTCGTGTAAGATACATTGCTGCCCTACATGCCTATATAGTGCTTATGGTGCCATTAGACTGCAGGTTGTTCCCCAGTTCTAGGCGAGGATATTTTCAAGTGGCTTGATAAAAACCAGGTGACCACAAGGCACTCTGCTAATGTAGAAGTTCCACTAAGTGACTTTAAAACACAGGCTGTAAGCTCATTTGAGCAGGATCCTCATCTACCTATTGTTCCAGTAACATTAAGTAATTGTTACATTTATTGTTAAATTTCTCCCTTTCATAATTTTGTAAAACGCTGCGGAATAACTTGGTGCTATATGAATACCAATAATAATAATACAAAAATAATCAATGAAATTGATATTGCTAATGTGTGAGTATAACTGGAAGGCTGGATGTAACTGAGCAGATGGTGCCCTGGGGATCCTGGTTTTAATCAAATCATTTATTATTATTATTGCCATTTATATAGCGCCAACAGATTCCGTAGCGCTTGAAAACCGTTTCACAAAGCACTAGGGAGCAACTTAAACAACCTCATGTCACCATCACCAATACATTGGTGTATACTAGCCCATGACTACTATATTATTGATGTTCAGGATCTCATTGCTAAACTGGGGCTATCTGAGCAACAATCTGGACAGTTATGTGTGTTTGTGTATGAGTAGACGGGACAAGACAGAACAATAAAACAATGGCTGTAGTATGGAGACAGTCAGATGACCATTTGAGTTTTATGATAATTAAAGGATGACAGACAGACCTGATAACAGATAGACTAAAGGATTCACACCTGATAAAGAGACTTTAGTCTGGGAATGTGTTGCTTACCAAAATGTGTTTTGTAAATATGAACAAAATGTCTCACATTGACCCCTTTTTAAACTATGAAAGTTTTGGAGGGTGATGGCTAAGAGAATTATCCATATGTAAGTCTGTTTATCTATCTGTCTGACAGTTCATGTATTTAAAATGCATAGAACACAAAGGCTGATATGACTATATAAATGTGCAGCACAGTAAGAACAATACAGATTTGGAATTATCTGCCTAAACAAGTTGTTGCCTTTTTTGGATCAACAGAAACAGAGATGTGTGAACTTGGACTGTGGATGGACCTTAGCCTTTATTGCTATGTAACTATATATAATTATAAGTGCACCTATTATAGTCATAACATGTGAATTAATATCTTTAATTGAAATATTACAGAGTACATAGTTCACTGTACCGATTATGTTGCCTAGATACCACTGGTGGCCTGGTTTAATGTCAATCCAATAAGAAGCAGTTTAATGTAGGCCTGGCTCCTTCTGATGGACCCATCTATGTAAGGATCTTTCTGGAGCTGAAGGGCAACTCCCATTGATGCACTGGTAATGCAGAATCAAGTGGTTGGCTGAGAATGCTGGGGTCAGGGTATCCCAGCGCACTCAGCCAATTAATGGCATCCATTTTGAACAATATCAACACTAGTAATATAGAAGTATTAATGCCATAACATGAATGTGGTTGAGATGGTGTTTGTCCCTCAGCCCCAGGAACACCTTTTTATATTAAACCAGGAGACCGCACCAGGGGTCTCCATGCAACAAAACCTCTAGCGTAAGCTGTGATGGTAATGTTGCTTAGAGTGCCCCTTTAAATTGCATTTTGCTCATATGAATGTTTATTATTAAAACAAATAATGTATAAGGAAAATTATACAAGATTTAAAGGGGTAACCATTTGTGCCTTTATATTGTATTTTATAAGATAAGCTCAATGACCCAAATAATGACTCGATGACATAATTTAAGTAGTTGCACAGTTACAGCCATTTATCTTGAGGAAATTGTGGTACGATGACTCAAGTTTTATTTGACTCATAACTTATTTCTGTCCTGGTTTTCCCAGTAGAGGAACAATGCCGTTAGTTATGTTGATGAATGGTGATATTGATGAATGACGCTTGGATTCACTTGATCAGACAGTGAATATCTATTGCCAGGGACTCGGGTGTCTATTGAAGATTCAGGTATGACTGAAACGTGAATGTGAAATAGGTACGGTTATTGGCAATAGTGCGAATTGTCAGGAATTCAAAGTGTCTTGGGCAACATAGCTTAACCAGAAACAAACCCAAGCCAGGCACTTTTTTTGTTTAGATAATTTGGCCTAAGATTTGATATTTACATTGATTAAGTGTTCTTGCATAGCAAGACCACTTAACGTTATCTCACATATATATTATTAAGTGTTCTTGCATAGCAAGACCACTTAATGTTATCTCACATATATATTATTATTATTAAGTGTTCTTGCATAGCAAGACCACTTAATGTTATGTCACATATATATTATTATTTTTATTATAGCCAAATTTACCACCCTAACTCCTCCCACAGTTTTTACACTACATAGACAAAAATATACCAAAACGTGCGGATTGTTCCCGATTGGTGTGCTATTACTTTGTGGAACGTTTCGCCGAATGGTTCACGGAATATCGTCGTTCTCGAGGCAAAATTGGTCCCATAGGAACGAATGGCAAAATGTTCAAAGCTAGAGTGGGAGCTGGCAAAAGCTGAAAAATCAGGACATGATTTCTAAACTGCCACCACTCCCTCATTTTCAAGCCCACCTACACAAATCTTATATCAAAACGTTCAGCTATCCCTGCTGCCACTAGAATTGTCCACGGCTAAGCCATAGTCCTGATTGTTTTCACAATATGACCATTTGTTTGCAACTCACGCCGTCCATTGACATTCATTAAAACTCCACTCTAGCCAGCTCAAATTTGAAGGGCAATTTCTAAACTGCGACTGTGCCTTTATTGTTAATATTTCAGAGACATACTATGTAGGTCTGAGTCTTGTGATTCTCACAATATAAAGCTCTTTGCTGTAGGATTTATAGTTTTTAAAATACGACCGTTTGAAGATGGCAACTGCCAAAATACTCTGACCTGTGCCAGGCTGGAGCAGCAAGTGCACCTGCTAATGTTTTTATAAATGTATGTTTTAATGTAACTGTGAAGCACTTTGGGCAACAACGTTGCAATTAAATGTGCTATATAAATAAATAATAAGTTACTTCGCCCACTCCAGTTGTAGACTACTGGTGGAGGCTAGAACACTTCCCACAATTTCCCCAGAAATTTTAGCTTTTCTAGTTTCTATTTGAATTCCTTGTCAACTCATACTTAAGTGAATAGCCCCGAATCAGCATCTCACTTCACAGAGTCTTTTCCAGTAAAGCCTACGTTTTTTCTCTAATTTAAGTGTCTGAGCTTGGCAAGAGCCACTTGGCAATAGCTAATGGTGCTGCAAGCACCAAAATGTTAGAAGAGGTCTCAGAAAACGATGTCTGAATCGAAGGTGAAAGGAGTTAAAGTCACTGTGGAGTCAACCCTAAGGTTTAGTACTTTGTAATTACAATGTGCATTGTAGTAAAAATCTCAAGAATTAGAGGTACTTGTGTTAGTTTAGTTAGTAAGTTTTTTTTTTAAGAGATTTCAGTAAATGCACTACTGTTCCTTTAAGAAACACTGACAAACTTAAAACACTGCCATGTTTTGTTTAATGTTTCTTTGAGAATTCAGTGGATTTAATACTGTTCCTTTAAAAATCACTGACAGCTTTTACATTATGCTATAAATACTTAAGGTGCCAGTGCCTTATTAATTGTGTTCTCATACTATCGGTGTGTGCACTAACTCTCGCTGTTAAATTGGAACCCACCGCTGTAACATCCTTTTTGCCATAACCGGCTTTTCAGAAAGAACTCTATCTATCGGACTCGGATCGGCTTTCTCTCTGCATTCGGCTGAACCCCTCTTTCAGACTGATTTAAAGGTTCTAAGAACGCTTGCATAATAAATAAAGGAATACTTACCTAGTATCAAGGATTGTTTTGAGGTTGCCGTTTATTATTTATCAGCGTTTCGCAAAGACTATAACTCCCATCACTCTTTCAATAAAGTTTAGATACGTTTTCTTTTCTCTATTCTACAAAGTTACTTACTCATAAGTTTATTTTCTGTTACAGTAAGTTACTTGCCTTGTATAATTGAAGATTATGCTAGCGCTAGTGTACTTATAATCTTAATTTTAATAATGACAGGAGGCGAGTATTTTGCATTACTCTCTTTACTAAACTCCACAGCAGTAAAGAAAGTGAAAACATTTAAACCAATCAAAAATGCAATAGGGAGTATGACATTCCCAGTAAATAGGCTCCTCCCCCTCTTTCGGATGCGACATCGTAAACAGAGAAGGAGGTACGTATAAAGTCTGAAACGACCATTAGTAAACAAGAAAACAGTGTAACGATGGGTTTGAAGAAGATCAGTCACAAGAATCAACTGTTGTCGTAACCAATATCAACCTGTTGACAAGACGAAAAAAGGGTCCAACGGGAACTGTGTCATCCAAGGGTTGAGTAGTACTCCAATTAGGATTCTGTAGATGTTCCATGCTTGAGAGACTTTAAACTGAAAGAGAATGTGAAATAGGTTAGGCACCGGTCTCCAAACTGGTTGCGTCAATGAATAACGACCCAAGTGTTACTAGTACCATAAACTTATACATGGAAAGTGATACTTTGATAAACTCTAGATATTACGAGAACAAAGCTTATCTATATGGATGAAAATTCTGATAAAACCTGGATGACAATGATAACAAGGGTACGGAGCAAAACTATGTCTGTATACTACGCTAGAATTCTACATAATATAGAAATCATTAGTTCCCCTCCTCCCCGGGTGGGAAGGGTGGGAAAATACTCGCCTCCTGTCATTATTAAAATTAAGATTATAAGTACACTAGCGCTAGCATAATCTTCAATTTTATCACATGACAGGAGGCTTCCTATTTTGCATTTTTAACGCTGTTGAATGAGTGACATGGCTGCACCGGCATGCGGGCGGAAGTAGAATGTGCGGAACGTAGATTCTCTTGACCAGTCCGCCGACCGCAGAATATCCGTTAGCGAGGCACCCGCCATGAGGGCCGAGGAAGCCGCCGCCCCGCGGACCGAGTGGGCCCCAAAGGAAGCGTCCACGCCTGCGAGGGCCAGAATCCAACGAACCCATCTGGCGAGGGTGGTCGTGGAGATGGGAACGTGAGGTCTAACGTAAGATACGAGGAGTTGGCCTGTGGCTGAGGTCCGGAGTGGTAGAGTAACCTCTACGTACCGTTGTAGGGTGGAGACGACGCAGAGTTGTGGGTCTGAGGTGAAGAAAGGGTAGAAGACCGAGGTGGAGTCCGATTTTGTGCGACGAGACACCTGGAAGGTAACTCCTTCTGGGGAGATAGAGAAAGCGTCGATGTCGAATGCCCGGATGTCCGAAACCCTGCGGAAGGATACTAGGCAAAGCAGCATCGTGAGTTTCGCTGATAATTGTCGGAGAGACAGATTATCATTGTTTGGCCAGTCTCTCAGTAGTCGGAGAACAACGTCCACGTCCCAGAGACGTGAGTATTTGGGTCCTGGGGGGCGTTGTAGTCGGATGCCTCTTAGGAGTCGACACACCAGTGGATCCCTGCCCACTGGGATCCCTAGAGTGGGGACGTGAGCCGCCGAGATAGCGGAGCGGATTACGTTGATCGATCTGTATGACCGACCTATGGAGAATAGATGTGAGAGAAAATTTAAAACGGTTGGGATAGTGGCTGTAAATGGATCGAGATTCCGTTCCATGCACCAAGTGGACCAGGAATTCCAAGCGGATAGGTAGCTTCTTCTGGTTCCTGGAGCCCATGAGTCCCACAGGAGGTCCCTAGCAGTCTGCGATAGTCCGCCGACCTGCCAGGTACCCCGGAAAGAGTCCAAGCCACCAGGGTGAGACGGTTGTCTAGCATCATTGGGTGAGGGTTGCCTTTTGGATCCGTGAGGATGTAAGGGTGTTGTGGTAGAAGGAGGGGATCCTTGTACGATAATGCCAGGAGGTCCGGAAACCATGGTTGTCCCTTCCATAGGGGGGTGATGAGCACTAGGGAGACTAGTTTGTTTTTGAGGTGGTGGATGGTCCTTGCTATCATGGCAAAAGGAGGGAAGGCGTAGGCCCCCGTGTTCGGCCATGGTTGTAGGAATGCGTCTACTGCTTCGCTCTCCGGGTCTGGGAGCCAGCTGAAGTACCTTTGTGTTTGTCTGTTGTTGCGAGACGCAAACAGATCCAGATGCAATGGACCCCGGCGTTCCATCAATAGGTTGAAAATCCGTGTGTCCAGTTTCCAATCGCTGGTGTCTCGCCAGTGGCGTGAGAACCAGTCCGCTGTGATGTTCGTCTCCCCTGGGAGGTATTCCGCTTTGAGGGAGATGTTGCGGGGTAGACAGAAATCGAAAATTTCCTTTGTTAGCTCCGACAGCATGCGGGATCGGGCACCGCCCAGGCGGTTGATGTAGCGGACTGCAGAGACGTTGTCCATCCGGAGGAGGATGCAGCAGTCCGTCTTGTCCCTTGCTAGGCTGCGGATGGCGAATGATCCCGCCAGAAGTTCTAGGCAATTTATGTGCAGGTTGAGGTCCTGGGATGTCCAGGCGCCTCCTGTTGAAGTGTCTCCGCTTGTCGCGCCCCATCCCCAGAGACTGGCGTCCGATTCCATGACTATATCGGGCGTGTTCCCGAAGATGGCCCGACCGTTCCACGCTTCCATGCTGTCTAGCCACCATCTGAGTTCGTCCCTGACTTCCTCCGTAATGGGGACCGGTTGGTCGTATGAGGGATTGTGTCTGAGGAAGGATGACTTGAGGCGTTGCATCGCCCTGTAGTGGAGTGGGCCCGGGAATATAGCTTGTATGGAGGCTGAGAGGAGTCCCACCAATCGTGCGAGGGCGCGGAGTGGAATGGTGTGGCATCGGATAGCCCTGCGCAGTTCCTTGCGAATGGCTGAGATCTTCGACTGTGGTAGTCGTAGTGTGCTGGTGGTGGAGTCTATTTCGAATCCTAGAAACTGAACTGTTTGAGAAGGATGGATGGCCGACTTTTGGAAATTCACCACGAAACCCAGGGAAGATAGGAAATCCGTGGTATACCGTGTGTGACGTATCAGTCTGGACTTGTCGGAGCAGAACAGTAGGAGGTCGTCCAGGTATATAATGCAACGAATTCCTAGAGTTCGCAGATGTGCGACCACGGGCTTCAGTAGTTTGGTGAAGCACCAAGGAGCCGAGCTGAGGCCGAAGGGAAGGCATGTGAACTGCCAGGGGAGGTCTTGCCAGAGGAAGCGTAGGAATTGACGGCAGGAGTGGTGGACGGGTACGGAGAGATACGCGTCCTTGAGGTCTAACCTTGTGAACCAATCTTTGTCTTGCAATAGGTCCCTCAAGAGATGTATGCCTTCCATCTTGAAGTGCCTGTATGTGACGTATTCGTTGAGTCTTTTCAAGTTGATGACGGGGCAAAATTCCCCTGTTTTCTTCTTCACCAAGAATATGGTGCTGAAGAAACCGTCGGGACCGGAGGCGGGTTCGATTGCCCCTTTCGAGTATAGTTCTAGTAACTCGTTGTGTATGAGGGTGCGATCTTCTATGGAGCAGTTGATGTGAAGTGGAAGGTCCCTTTGACATGGGTGGGCTACAAAGTCGATGATGTAGCCCTGTACCGTCTGTAGGACCCATGCGTCCGCGGAGATGGTCGTCCATTCCTGAAAAAACAGAGAGATACGCCCTGCTGTACACAGTGTGAGAGGGAAATGTGTTAGGTGGTTGCTTACCTGTAGAGAAGCGTGCTCTGCCTCGGGTACGTGGTCCACGACCTCTGTCTGCACCTCGTGTGTAGCTGAATGGTTGGCGATATCCCACCTCCGGGTAGAAAGGTTGGGGCCTTGGGGTGCGGGGGCCTGAAGGCCAAAACCGGCTGGCAGCGCGGCCCCTGTGGCGGCCAGCCCGTCCAAAAACACCTCTGGTGGTGTTTTGTCTGAATACTCTCCTCATCGAGGACTGGGCTTTGTTTAGGGATGTAAACACGTTGACATGTCTGTTGAGATCCTTAAGGAAAGCATCTCCAAATAACTTGCCCTGTGCCAGCGGGCCTAACTCTTTGGTGCCCAATTCCACCAGTTTTCCGTCAATGCGGAGTAGTGCTGCCTTGCGCCGCTCTGAGGAGAGGGCTACGTTTGTATTACCCACGAAACAAAAGCACCTTTGTGCCCACTCCCGCACATCGTGAGCCCATTCACGCACCATGGTTGTGTCAAATTGGTCTGCCCGAGCCAGGGCGTCGTCGGCCAGGTACATGATTCTGGCCAGTGGTCCCACTGAGTCCAGCAGTTTGTCCTGTATCCCTCTGAAACCCTTTTCTACCCCTTTACGGGGGTCACGGCCACCTCGAGACATAAAGGTGGTCATCACCTGATCAAACTCGGGGGTTTCTGCTACGTGATCGGGTAGCGTTGGTCTAGGGCATTCTGACCGTAGCCGGTTGCGGATGGTCTTGTCTAGGGCTTTACGTAGCCAAAGGTGCATGAATTTTGCAAGGTGGTCTGGGGGTGTCCAGTCCCCTGAGCGTGGGTGGCGTATATTCCTTGGGTCGAAAAGTCTGTGACCCGATGGATCCAATATAGCGTCTTCACCCTCTTGTGGGGTTTCCGCGGTGTCGGGATCTAGGGGTTCCCTTAGTAAGGTATCTTGAAAGAAACCGGGTTGTGATCCGGAGTCCGAGCCCCATACGTCCTCTTGTGAGTCCGAGTCGTGTGCTTGCCATTCGTCTAGTATGGCCATGGGTTTCTTGTGAGTGTCGTCGTCGTCTGAGGAGTAATCCTGTTGAGGGGTCGGAGTGGCGACCATGGATGGTTTGTGCTTTTTGGCCGGGATCTTTCCCTTAGACGGGTTCTGGCGTCCCTGTTCCCCTTTCCAGTGGCGCTTGCCGGGGGGGGGATCTTGGCTCTCGTGAGACTCTGGGTCTTCTGAGTCTGAGTCGTGTCGGGAGTGGTGGGATTTAGATGGTTTCCTCTTCTCAGAGGCCATCATTTTGGAGAGAGCCTTCTCCATGGAGGCGGCTACCGCCTCATTAATCATAGTTTGGAAGTCGGTTGTTTGAGGAGCTTCCATTTTGTTCACAGATAGAATTTAGGCGTGGCACAGGGCGTACGTGGCAGAGGTCAGTGAAGCTGTATTTTGGAGTCACAGCAGTGACAATAAGGGCAGCACCCTTGTACCCCAGCAGGGTTGTGATAACGTGTAAGGGCAGCACCCTTGAACCCCAGCAGGGTTGTGTATAACGTGTAACTAGAGAGTGGACACGTACAATATAACCCCAGCAGGGTTTGTGGTATGTAGTACTCGAGCAGAGTAACTAATGGTATAGAGGAGAAAAGCAAAAATTGTGAGAGCCCCAGCAGGGTATCACAGATTGTATATTGACACCAGCAGTGTCAGTATGCCCCAGCAGGGCAGAAATACCACCGAAATTGGGATTTATAATACAATATAATGTATAATATGTTACTGGGCCTCACCCAGGAAATAACAGAGGTGGCCACAGGGCGACCTCCAACAGCAGCATAGGATAGGGGCAGCACCCCAGTAAAGCACAGGTTAAACCTTTGTGCTAAGTACAGCTTTAAACTAGAAACTGACCTCTGTAATTAGGCTAAAATGCAGCTTGGCTGGATCTTCCGTACTGAGTGGGAAGGGAGAGCAAACTGCCGTGTGAAAAAGCGCGCGCGGGCGATCCAAGATGGCCGCCGCGGTCTCGCGATATGCGAGAACCAAGATGGCCGCCGCGTGTGAGGGAACAAAATGCGAGCGGCACGGAAAACGGTTGATTTACCGAGCCGAGCGTCGGGAGGAGGTGAGGTGCCGGCGGTGACTGGGGGAGGCGCCCGCCCGAGGGCGGGATAGAGGAGAAAACTCGGGAAACGAGTAAATTAGGCAAATAATGCAGAGGGGAAAATCTGCAGGGAAAAAGGCTGACTAGAAGCAGGATAGTATGAATAAGAACAAAACCTCCGAAAATACAGTGGACATATGTTAAACTAAAGGTAAATAGATAGACTAGCAATAAAATATAAAATATAAGAGTATAATAAATATAAAAGCTGGAAGAGCCAAAACTCTGACCTGTCTGCGATGGAGCAGTAAAGAAAGAGGGGGAGGAGCCTATTTACTGGGAATGTCATACTCCCTATTGCATTTTTGATTGGTTTAAATGTTTTCACTTTCTTTACTGCTGTGGAGTTTAGTAAAGAGAGTAATGCAAAATAGGAAGCCTCCTGTCATGTGATAAAATTCCTGGAATAAAGAAACGTTATTTTCTTTTACCAGTGGAATAAAAGTTTTATTCTTACACTATCTATATAACAGAAAAATCACCACAGTACCAAATCGCCTTTTTTGTGGGAAGCATATTAATTCTATATTGTACAATCTTCAATATTTTTTTTACCTAAACCAGAACTGCAAATTAAACTCCTGTAAATTAAGTTTTAACTTTAAATTGTGATTATCAGCTTTTCTCTTGTGCCTCAGGCAAATGCCTGCTTTAAAAAGGTGTGTACAGGTGCACAGAGTTTACTCCTTTTTTCCTCATAGTTGTGTAGAACTCTGCATTACTAGCTCAGCAAAGCATTCTGGGTCGCATAGCGAATATAGTGAATACATGTTGACTCACTGGTAAGCAATGTCTTGCTTTTCACTGTATAACTATTTCTATGGTAATTCTCAAAATGTAACTGCAGTGACTGACTCAAACAAGTGGAATGCTTGCAGTTCTATGAGCTGTGCTAAATTCCAGGGGGCCTGAAAACATTAGGTACTACTGCAGTGAGAAGCGTCAAGGCAGGCCATGGACAATTCATCTGTTTCTCATGATTTCTCAAGTTTCTATGTCCAAGAAGAACTTCTCAAAGTCCACCTTGAAATAAGCAGGTTATGCAGAAGTGCCGTATATTTTTACAACTCACGCGACTTGTAAATTAAGACCCTTAATGGGTCTTTTTAAATAAATACCTGACTAGTATTTTGTAGGTCCCTCTCATGCCACCAAAACAGCTCTGAAGCATTGAGGCATGGACTCCACAAGACCTCTAAACATGTCCTGTGGTATCTGCCACGAAGACATTAGCAGCAGATCCTCTCAGTCCTGCAAGCTGCAAGGTGGTGCCTCCATGAATCAGATTTGTTGTTCCAGCACATCCCATAGATGCTCAATCAGATTTAGATCTGGGAAATTTGGAGGCCATGGCAACATCTTGAACTAAGTCATGTTCCTCACACCATTCCTGAACAATGTCTGCAGTGTGGCAGGGTGCATTATATACACCCACGCATTGGTCTCCATGCTGCTCTGATTCCCTAGCTGAGATCATTCGTTTTTGATGTTCTCAGCCAATCCAATGTTTCCTCATAAGGAAGCATTGGAAGGGTAGCACGCATGCAAGGTAAAATGTTGAGATGCACCAATCAAATATTCTCTAGGAGAGTCATTTGATCTATAATTGAGCTTACCTTTCTAATAGCCATTAGAAGCAGGTTAACCCTGCAATTGTCATGGCACCCGCCGGTCCTGTATCCCCCTGTATCATTCTGTAACTCTTTACCTTTGGCTGGTCTAACCTTTTACATATCTTCTGTTTCACTGAACTCGGCTTGTCCTGTACTTTTCCATATTAACGTTAAATCTGCTTCTTTGTTTAATTATTTGGGTGTTAGATATTCCTGACAGCAATGAAAACATTGCCGTTCCTGCAAAACGACAATGTTTTCAGTTGCAGGGTTTAACAGACAGGGATATGGCTCCCAGACCACTTCAATGAGACAAAGAGAAGGTAAGAGAGATCTGTGGTGGTTGAAATTGGTCATAGATCTTCAGTTTCCTATAGTAGCAGGAAAAAGTGATATTTCAGGGAGGAGGGGGGCTCTTAGATTTCTTTAGACTGTTTTGCTCCAGACCCCTGTGACCTTTCTTGTTAAGCCCGTTATTAGCTACACTTAAACTTTAATGTAACCCAACTTTGACCAGCGAGAAAATGTATTGTTTGCCAGCTGTTCCCTACGGAAGCCCAGAGTGGCCATGTGTTTTTAACTACTACTGTTTTCTTGCGATATCAAGTTAAACAAATATTTAAAATATATGGCCTCTCTGGGCTTCCATAGTTCCCTGGCATGCTGATTTAACCTGCAATAACTTTTATGTGTCCTTTGTAACCAGAGTGACAATAACTAGCAGTATTGCTGGATCCCAAATTCCATGGGTTTCCATTTTCTTATTCAAACACCATCACGTTTATTGCATCCCAATAAATCAACCTCTAATAGGTACACTATGTGAAAAAACATGGCAGGCAGGCATATTTATAAAGCAGTTAACAGCTTGTTACACTATTTAGGATTAGAGTGGGCTTGCTGCATGTGTCAGTAAATACTCTGAGCTGCTAGAAAATAATCCTTAATAAGCCGGCTTTGGTTGTTTGAAGTGGTTACATTGTTTATCACTCTCTCACCTTTTTGCAAACTCTGCTATCTTTTTTGCACAAATGTTCTCAATTTTCATGTAGGTTCCAGAAAAAAAATAGCTTTAAAAAATAAAAATAAAAAATAAATAAAAGAATAAATAAATATTATATTATATTATATATAAATATAAACCAAATTGTATCTGGGTTATTCACCAAAGTGTGGATTGAAGTAAATATATGTTGAACTAAAAGCGGATTTCACATTTTAGGTCATACTACAGCTCATTGTAAAAAAAAATAACAAATCTATGATTTTTTCGAACTGCAGTTTGAAATTCACTTGTAATTCACTTTAATTCAGTATCTTGAGAAATGTTGTTTTGGGTTATTTTTGGAAAAACTACTATAGGATCTATTTTCTATGCTCAGTGTACGAGGCTTTTAAGTTTAACTATTAACTGCAACCTTATTCCTATTTTTACTGATATGACAGTTTGCAATGGGCTGAACACAGCACGTATATACATTTGGAGATATTTCGAGTTTTAGACATATTGGGAGTTTATTCACTAAATGTAGGTATTTTGTGTGATAATGTTTTCTGCAAGTGAAAAATAATACATATTAAGTCGAAAAGTGTGCTGCCTGATTTCATTTTCATTTGAGAGAAAATTACCTCTCTCAAATTTTTTGGTCCATTTAAATTCTTGCCTCAGGTCATATGACACAGGAAGGGAGCTAAAATAAAGGCCCTTTTTACTGTGTCTGTAAACACAGCTTCCTAAAGGTTTCTGATCAAAATAACCAAATTGAAATACAGATGTAAAGATTTTTCCTTATTGGCTAATATGGCCGTACCATTGAAATTCACTTTGAATTCCCGATAATTCACCATTTACTGAATTCCCCTGGCACATTTGATTTTTATGATTTTTTTTTGTGTGTGTGTGTGCCTATTTTGACCTTAAATTTGAAATTCACTTTAAGTTTCTAACAATTCTTAGTTAGTCTTTTCTTAGTAAATTTCAAATGTGTAAATTTTAAAAAACAAAATTTAAATTTCACATTTTCCTACCTCTAAAGCCAAACACAGTTACGTGGGTTTTCATTTTGGTAATTGTGGCCTAAAATTGGAAATTTGTTATGAAATCACTTTATATACCTTTCAGTTCAAAATACAGTGCATAATTGTATCAGTTAATGTTTTGTACTTGTGAAACATTTGATTTAATTAAAGTTTGAGTTTACTTTTACCTGCGATATTGTTGTAAATTTAAAGTGTTATCAGATTAGATCTATTGTTGCAAATAAATTCAGACATTACGAAACTCCTGTTTAACAAATGTATTCCCCTTTCTACTTTACATACAAACACATTCACAGAACTCTTTACAGGATGGGAGGAGGACCTCCTCCTATGTCCCACTAATCTTCATTTACTTAGTGATAGATTAGGGTGGCTGCTGGGCAGTGGCCTCCCACAGAGACACACACAATACTGTGTGTGTTTTCAAATTAACTGTAATACTTTCATTTTATTGTGTGTGCTTTTAATTGCACCAATGGCAGAGATAAGTGGCTCTTTGGAAAGGCTTATCTACCACTACGCGGTTGAAATAAAGCCAAATTTATGACCATTACATTCGATTTTTGATATGTACTAGGGAAACTGTTTTCAATGGACAATTTTAGACAACATTGCACAATGTAGCAATCTTCAGGAATATTTACTTATTTATTACTGGCATTTTAAAAGGGTCAACACATTCCACAGGGCTGTACAATTAGGGGAGAACGTACAGTATACACAAATACACAAGGTAAAGAGGGTCTTGCCCATAAGTTAAGATCCCTCTAGCAAGTAAGCTCATTGAGCAGTGCCCTTCACCCCACTGTGCCTGTGTGTCTATCTTGTCTGGTTTCAACTACGTGTCTGTCAGTCCACTCCTTGTACAGTGCTGCATAACCTGTTGGCGCTTTATAAAAAATAATAATATTCAAACCATTAAAGCTCTTTTACACAAATTGCTTAGTTAAATAGTACAAGAGCTGACAAGCTAAAGGTTCTACTGGTTTCCACGGGTCACAAACAAGTTTCAAATTTGCACGAGTTTTGTGCACATAAAGCATATTCTAATGTTTAAAACAGTCACTACAACTTTATCCCTTTGTTGTTTTGTTTTTAAGTTTTCTGAAAAACTTTAATCTTCAGAAATGCTTACCTTGCAATACACTCTCACTGGCATAGTCTTCCATAGTGTCATCGTTATTACTTTCATTATATTATATAAGGGGTAATTAATCACGAGACATACCTAAAAAAAAAATAGTAATGTTATTTCTAAAATGATCATTATTAATTGCCTAAATATTCTTTATCCAAAAATATAAAAACTGATAATTTAATACATTGTAAAATGTACTGTTGTCATTAAGATACATTTTCCAGTTATATGTAAATAGTATATTTAAAAGTTGACTTTATATATAAGTTGGTGTGTGGGTACAAGTTTAGAAAGTATCAACGTAGGGATCTCATGTTAGGGATATTCACTTCCTGTGTCTTTTGTTCTCCTAGCCACACAAGGACCACTTGAAAAGATGATGTGTTGCCTTGTTTCCCAAACACTCGTCTGTTTCTGAAAAGTGAATGTTTCACAAACATTTCCGGGCTATTGTAATCCACTAATTTAATTTTGGCCTTAAATAATGGAGAAATGTCCAGTTAATCTAGAAGACTGGGGTTTCCTGCTTTAATTTGAATGGACAATGAGGTTTTGTAATTTAATTTGAATGGGGAAGTTGTCTAAAGACCAATGGATAGGTGATAAAATTTAGTGAAACCCTCTAACCCACTTATTGAGTTTCTAGGTGTTTCTTGAGGACACCCCAGTTTTATTGATGGAACATCAGACAATGCCTGCTCTAACAAAAAAAAAAAAATAGAATCTGAAAGAAAGAAAGTTGGTGATATTAAGTTCTCAGAACAAAGCTAAAGAAATAAAGAGCACTAAGCTATCTAAAAAAAAAAAAAGTATTGTTGTGAAATTGTCAAACTTGGTAAAGTTAGAGACTAAAGTAAAGTGTTAACTCTTGGGAATTCAAAGTAAAGGTAAAAGGTTTGTCTGAAAGAGCCCAAGTCATTATGTAATTTAGAAAATGCGTGTAACACTGAATTATAGTAAAAGTAAATAAAATAATGAATAAAAGAAGTATGCAGACAAAAAATGAAAACCCATCTATATAATGAATATTCTGCTGCCTCTCGTTAGGTGACTAACATATAAAAACTATTATTATATTGATAAAGATGTGCAGTATAATATAATAATAAACTGTAATTTGTTTATATATATATATATACATATATATATATATAGTATCCTAATTTATATATATATATATAAAAAATATATACTGTACCTTGCACACAGGCTACCATTGGATTCAAAACACCGGGTACATTACCAGGGCCAAAGCATTATAAATATAAGTAGTATGGCTGCACTCACGGGTAATTGATTTAACAGAAAATTGATTTAACAGAATATACTGTTTTTAAGAATGGTAGTCTATGCATTTTATCCTTTCTGGGACTTTATCAAAGAACAAACTGTAGTAGACCGAAGGTGATCAATTTATAAAGCTAGAAAAATTTAAATAGTCCATTGTAAAAGAAAGTCTTTCCAATCAGTATACTGCTGATAAAAGCAGAATGTGACAGATCCATCATCAATCAATCTTCCAGACTTCAAGAGAAAAATCTAAAGAGAAGAGACTCATTGACTCATTGGCCATAAAACCACCAAGGACAAAATTTAAGCGGCTCTTTCACCTTCCAATTTAAATGGAGTCCAAGAGAAATGGCATTATTTAAAAGTTGCACTGCTGAAGGCAACAGAAAATTGCATTAGGCTTGTCAGTAAAAGCAAAAAAATGTGACCAAAATAGTAAAAAAACAAAAAGTAAGCATTTAATAATTACAAAAAAAACAAAAACAGAGTTAGGAAGACAGAATGATCTATACGATTAGGCAGAAAGAGGCTAAGCAAGTTATAAGAGCTTCCAAATCACACACAGAAGAGAAAATAGCACAGTCAGTAAAAAAAAGGGGACAAAAATTTTTTAGATACATAACTGAGAAAAGGAAAGTAAAATAACGATTATTTAGATTAAAAACAAAAGAAGGAAGGTATGTAGAAGAGGATAAAGGTCTAGCTGACTGCCTCAATGAATATATTTGTTCAGTATTTACAGATATAAATGAAGGAAAGGGGCCTGAGGGAAATTAATCATTTGTTACATGCGAGTTTACAGAGGAAGAAGTTCTATTTCAACTGTCAAAAGTAAAGACAAATAGGTTAACGGGAACTGATGGAATACACCCAAAGTTATTAAAAGAGCTTAGTGGTGTACTAGCAAAACCATTAACAGATTTATTTAACCAATCATTGTTAACAAAAGTAGTCCCAGAAGATTGGAAGTTAGCGAATGTTGTGCTCATTCACAAAAAAGGTAGTAGGGAGGAGTCGGGCAACTATAGGCCAATAAGCCTTACTTCAGTAGTGGGGAAAGTAATGGAAACCATGTTAAAGGATAGGATTGTTGAACATCTAAAATCACATGGATTTCAAGATCAGAGACAACATGGGTTTACTTTAGGGAGATCATGCCAAACTAATCTTATTGATTTTTTTGATTGGGTAACTAAAATAATAGATCAGGGTGCTGCAGTAGACATTGCTTACCTAGATTTCAGTAAGACTTTTGACACTGTTGCAAATAGAAGGCTTATCAATAAATTGCAATCTTTAAGTTTGGATCCCAATATTCTTGAATGGTTAAGGCAGTGGCTGAGTGACAGACAACAGAGGCTTGTAGTCAATGGAGTATATTCGAAGCTTGGGCTTGTCACCAGTGGGGTACCTCAGGGATCTGTACTTGTACTCGTTTTCTTTAATATTTTTATTAGTGATATTGCAGAAGGTCTTGATGGTAAGGTATGTCTTTTTGCTGATGATACTAAGATATGTAACAGGGTTGATGTTCCAGGAGGGATAAGCCAAATGGCAAATGATTTAGGTTAGAAAAAAAGATTGTGGCAGCTGACATTTAATGTGGATAAGTGCAAGATAATGCATCTTGGACGTAAAACCCAAGGGCAGAGTACAGAATATTTCATAGAGTCCTAATCTCAATATCTGAGGAAAGGGATATAGGGGTAATTATTTCTGATGACTTAAAGGTAGGCAGACAATGTAATAGAGCAGCAGGAAATGCAAGCAGAATTCTTGGTTGTATAGGGAGAGGTATTAGCAGTAGAAAGAGGGAAGTGCTCATGCCATTGTACAGAACACTGGTGAGACCTCACTTGGAGTATTGTACGTAGTACCAAAGGGTTATTTTATAGAGAGTTCAGAGAAGGGCTACTAAACTGGTTCATGGATTGCAGGATAAAACTTACAAGGAAAGGTTAAAGGAACTTAACATGTATAGCTTGGAGGAAATACGAGACGGGGGGGGTGGGGAGGGATATGATAGAAACATTTAAATACATAAAGGGAATCAACACAGTAAAGGAGGAGACTATATTTAAAAGAAGAAAAACTACCACAACAAGAGGACATTGACACATAGAAACATAGAATGTGACGACAGATAAGAACCATCCGGCCCATCTAGTCTGCCCAATATTTCAAAATACTTTTAATTAGTCCCTGGTCTTATCTTAAGTCTAGGATAGCCTTATGCCTATCCTACGCATGCTTAAACTCCCTCACTGTGTTAACCTCTATCACTTCAGCTGGAAGGCTATTCTTAAATAGTCTTAAATTATAGGAGCAAAGGTTTAAAAATAATATCAGGAAGTATTACTTTACTGAGAGGGTAGTGGACGCATGGAATAGACTTCCAGCTTCCAGCTGAAGTGGTAGAGGTTAACACAGTGAGGGGGTTTAAGCATGCGTGGGATAGGCATAAGGCTATCATAACTATAAGATAAGGCTAGGGACTAATGAAAGTATTTAGAAAATTGTGCAAACTAGACATGTGCAATTCGTTTCGGTCCGAATATGAATTCGGACGTATTTCGGACAATTCGGACATTCGAAGTACCGAAGCACAGTATTGCCTAAGTACTAATATACTTACCCAGTGAAAGAAGAAGAATGTCACATTGTAAACTATTTTAACCCCTTCAGGACAGAGTCAATAGTACACGTTCTGATCAAAACAAAACGTAAACAAAAACTGGAATTTGCGCTATATGTCTGTTCAACCATAATTCACCTCTTTCATATTAAATGCACCCGTGCTTATTATATATCATTTTGTTCAGGAGAAACAGGGCTTTCATTTCATATCAAATATTTATATATAAAACACAATTTATTATGAATAAAATAAAAAAAACTGTGAGAAATGTTTAAAAAAAATTAAAATTTGTAGTTCCGCCTCACATTTTAGCTGTAAATGTCATAATACGGTTTTACTGCAAAAAAATGCACATATTTGTCATCAGTGATGTCTCACGAGTACAACAGTACCCCCCATTAACATGTTTTATGGTGTTTTGGAAAGTTACAGGGTCAAATATAGAACGTTCCATTTTCAAATTGAAATTTTCCAGATTAGTAATGTTACCTTTGAGACGGTGTGGTAGCCCAGGAATGAGAATTAGCCCCATTTGAAAAAGTAGACAACCCAAGGTATTGAACGTGGGGTATGTTTAGTCTTTTTTAGTAGCCACTTAGTCACAAACACTGGCCAAAGTTAGCGTTCATATTTGGTTTTGTGTGAAAAAAAGCAAAAACTAATATTTGGCCAGTGTTTGTGACTAAGTGGCTACTAAAATGACTGGTCATACCCCATTTGCAATACCTTGGGTTGTCTACTTTTACAAGTGGTATGCCATCATGGGGGTAATTCTTATTCCTGGGCTACCATACGGTCTCAAAGGCAACATAACTAGTCTGGCAAATTCCAATGTCAAAAAAATGAAATGCAAGCCTTATATGTGACTCTCTAACTTTCCAAAACACCATAAAACCCGTACATGGGGGGTACTGTTATTCTCGGGAGACTTTACTAAACACAAATAGTAGTGTTTTAAAACAGTAAAACATATTACAACAGTAATATAGTCCATAAAAGTGCCGTTTGTTTGTAAAAAATGCAAAAAACTTCACTTTTACTTAAAATATCATCGTTGTAATACAATTTACCAGTTTTAAACATTAATATTTGAGTTCAGCGAAGTCTCCCGAGAAAAACAGTACCCCCTATGTACAGGTTTTATGGTGTCTTGGAGAGATACAGGGTCAAATATAGTGCTTGCAAATTAAATTCTCTGCACTTTCTCCCTGTGTTGTCAGGCATGTCAATCAAATTTTAATTAATCAAATGACATAATTATGTTAAAAGATTACTTAAATATACATGTAGAATTTTAATATAAATGCATTTATAGGTATTTAAATTCTACGTGTATACTAATGTAATCTTTTATGTAATTATATGTATTTATCTCTCTATATATATATATGCGGTTATTTGTATTTTATATATAGATAGATATATATAGAATGTCATTCTAAGTGTATTTTGTTACCAATATACTTGCACTTGTGGAACATGCTGAGGTACTGCAATTCTCTGAAGCAGAAGCAGCAGCCATACTGTGGCCACAATCAGACTCAGACTTACCTGTCTCATCTGAACCACGGGACATCGTGAGAGAATTACAAAAATTAAAACAAAGACAAATAGAACTACATGCCACCTACCTATCAGACTATTATCGCATGAAGAAAATTCCGAGGGGTTTCCGGATCAAGAATGTTCCCACTATTGGAAGGAATAACCCTGAAGTGTGTCGTAAATGGATCGGCATATTGAACAAATGTTCACTGGATCTGATGTTGGTCGTTATTGAGGAGGTAGGTCGAGAACTTAAAATTACTAAATTTAAAATTTCTGATTACGAAGTGTTACATTCGACCACAATAGCTGCACCTAACTGTGATGCATTGATTAAAAAACTAACGGAAGAGTTAAAACAGTATAAGAACGATTTAGTAAGATTTAAGAGAGAAAAACTTGCTAAAGTCCAGGCCGATTATTCCGAGCACAGAGTGTATCGATGGTTATCTGGGGGTAACAGCAGACCAGCATATAGAACATATAAGTCCCGCATTAGGAAACCGATTGCCTCTACAGTAGACTTTACTTCGGGTGAATCAGCGTCTGATTCTGATCAAAGGATCTCACAGAGGGACAGAACATACTTTAAAGATCCAGAACACACGGATTCGGCTTTTTTAGAACCAGGATTATGTCTGGTGAGAGAATCGACCAGTGGGGGCCACTCAGGCACGGAGCACCCTCCAAACATCGTTACTACACTAGGAGGGGGCAGAAAGGGAAGAGGCACTGGTCACAGGGGACGACCTCCACGGAGACGCTAGATAATCCGATTAGCAATTTATCGACTAGAAACCTCACCTCAGCAGAGACTATGTTATTAAAGAGGGTTCTCTCATTTGTCCCGACATCTAGGATGAATAAATTCCAATGGGAAATTGACCAATTTAAGTTTAACAGAAAACTCCGTTTAATAGATCATTTCAAAAATTCGCATCAACAAAATCAAATTAAAGAGCATGGTGCAGAACGGTTTAAATTACGCAGTTCATTTGATCCTTTTACTTCCAACACCACATTAAAAACGTTCGCACAAATTCTCAAAACTGATACAATGGATACGACAAATACAATAAGTAACTTTAGATCTAACATCTCTAAATCTGAATGGGAGGCTCTTCACAGTTTAGCCAATGATATGTCAATCACCATACGTCCTGCGGACAAGGGTGGCGCCATTGTTATTTTACAATATGAGGACTATAAGGCAGAAATCTTGAAACAACTGTCTGACACTAGGGTGTATCAATATACTGAAATTGACCCGGTTGATGAATTCAGTAAAGTTATACAACAGACACTACAGAGGGGCTTGGAATCAGGCTTCCTCACTACAGCTGAATTTGAATATCTATTTGAATCTCATCCGAGGTGTCCAATTATATATACATTACCGAAAGTGCACAAAAATTTGGAGTGTCCACCAGGCCGGCCAATTGTTTCCGCGATTGGTGGTCTCCTAGAACCCATCGGTAGGGGCGTGGCTAGCAGCCGAGCGAGCTGGACGTGATCGAGTAGAGCTCCGCTGCAGCCACGGTGCCAACGGCATACATCTGCAGCGACAAACTGTAAAAATCGCACAATCCTGTGGAGGAACTAAGATGGATAGGAGGGCACAGAGAAAACTGACTAAAAAGGGGACCGAGTCGACCCCAACGGTGTCCGACTTATTTGCGGCCTCTCGCGCCTCACGATTGAGCTCACAAGATGGCGGACGGGAAGGCCTGGGAACACCACGATCACCCTCGAGCCCGAGTAGTGACATGGCCGCAGGGGGATCGGAATCCGACACCGGACAGATACTGGCTAAACTAGCCGAAGTACGATCCTACCTGGCCACCGAGATGGTTCGCAACACTGCAGAAGTCAAGGCGGAAATCCAGGCCTTGGGCGTCCGGACGGCAGAATTGGAACAGCGGGTGGAAACTACTGTGGTAGCTCACAATGCAGCCGCCGCACAAATTAACTTCCTGACAGCCCAGCTCCTTACTGCTACGTCGGCGATCGATGGCCTGGGGAACAGATCGCGGAGAAACAACGTTCGCCTCCGCGGCCTACCGGAACAAGAAGGGGAAGGCTCCCTTGCCGAGGTTGTCCTGAATATCTTCCGTCCGCTTCTCCCTGATATACCGGACCATCTGTGGCACATCGAGCGGGCACATAGAGCCCTCAGGGCCAAGAGAGCGACGGACAGGGGACCTCGAGATGTGATTGTGCGGTTCCTCTCCTTCCAGACAAAAGAAGCCGTTCTGAGGTGTGGTAGAGATCGCCCGATATCTCATAACGGGGCGGAAATAGCCTTATACCAGGATCTCACCCCGCAAACTTTACAACGACGGCGTGAGTGGCGCCCAATAACCGAGCTCTTACAGAAGCACTCGGTTAGATACGCCTGGGGTCACCCCTTTCGCCTGCTGGCGTTCAGAGATGGACGCACTAAAGTCTTATTTCCGGATGGCGACCCGGCAACTTTTCTCAGTGACCTGGGGATCCAGGTTCCTGAGGGCTTTGCAGTACCGACAGCACCGACGGAGGTCCTTGCAGCTCTACCCCGCGAATGGATGTCGGCCGGCGAATGACGAGGTCAGCTCTCCGGTGCCGGTTTGCGGTCGGATGTCGGTGGTTCCTGGCGGTGAGATCCTCTGGGCGGGTTAACATTGTTTGGGAGGGCGGTTCCGATTCCCCTTCCCTTTCTTGTCCTATTTTGGGTTTTTTTATGGGGATCCCACGAGGGTACCAGGGTTCCCTGCATGGGTGGGATCTCTCCGATTGGGGGGGGTTAGGGCTGTACGATGTCCCCGATCTCCACCTTCCCGTGTGAGTCCGCCGACTGGGCCCCCTCACTGTTGCTTCCTCTGTAACTCTTCCCCGGCCTGGCGACGGGCGGTCATTATGGGTCCGGGCAGGTTTTTTTTCTCCCCTCTTTGTGGACCCAACCGGACTTGCAGCAGTATCCCATTTCGTCTCGGCCCCCCCGAATGACTATTTGGTTTTTGCAACTGTACCGGGAGACGGGCGGCGGGCGGAGGGCGGCGGCCCCGGTAATACATATGTTTGGGGTTATAATTCACTGTGCAATGAGATTTGCTTTGTCTTTTTCTTTTTTTTTACATTCATAGGTTATGTGCTTGGGGGCGTTCAGAAGGGGGTGGGGGGGGGTGTAGCGCCCTTTCTCTCTCGATCTACCAGCGGGAAATGGGGTATATGCTCTATGTTTTTGCCTCGGCTGGCCTGCTGGGGTGGGGGATGTTCTCGTCTACACCCCCCCCCCAGCCTGCACGCTGACTATGTATGTAGGTATGTACCGGGATCGGATACGTGGGGGGCCGGGACCCACCCCGGGGCGTGGGGGATTGGGATCTGTTTCATGTTTATCCATGATATATTTGCAAGTTTTATGTTTATGCCCTGACCTGGGCTCCTTTACACACGCTTATCACTTAGAGGATCTAATATATGTTTATACCACCATGGCCCTGAGGGGAGACCCCGGTGCGGACCTCCTAGCTCTCCGTTTCTTAGGGAGAGGAATCCACTTAATGGAGATATGTCCCTCATTTGACTCTCGCTCTCCCCGGCGCCCGTGTTTCTACCATGACTGGGTCCTCTATCGGGGGGGAGGGGGTTTCTTACCCCTGAGGGGGAATATGCCTGAGTAATGCGGTAGTGGGGGACAGGACAGTTTCTCCGGTAGCGCCCGGCTCGGGAGGGGGGGGGGGGTCGGTATCATTCTAGCCGTTTAGCTTTACTTGTTTGTCCTCAATATGATTTAGGTAGGCACCTAGGAGTGCCTATCACTGTTGGTCTGTGTTCATGCTACCCTGGAGCATTTTATGTGCTCTGGAGTCGCTTCAACACATACCCCATATTGACCTGGCTATAGGTAAGTCCAGGCGAAAGTTCTCACTATTGTTATTCTTCTTCTTCTTCTCTATACCAATTTCCTTTCCTTCCTCTATTCTCTCCCCTCCCTGTTCCCCCTTTCCCATTTTCCCTCTCCCACCTCCCTGGAAGGGAGACGTTGGCGTACTTAGATATATTGCCAAGTACGGAATTGGTTGGCATAGACCGAGCTACTGCTCGCGGTACTTACTCTGTACACTACAAAATGCACATCGGCTCCGGGTGGGTCGGACACGTGAGACAAGCATGACTCCTTATCTGACGCAATGCCGTTAAAGTTACTGTCCCTGAACGTCAAGGGCCTTAACGCACAGAGCAAACGTCGCCTTATGTTTAGGGATCTTAAGCGCTCCAACCCGGATATTGTATTCTTGCAGGAGACACATATACCGGCACCGGCGAAATTCGCTCTGAAAGACCATGTATTTCGAACCGTGCACGAGGCCAGGGCTTTGAACAAACGAAATGGTGTTGCTGTGCTTATACACCACAGATGCCCATTTCGACTTGGAAGGGTGACAGCGGACCCGTCGGGGCGCTTTATCCTTGTGTCGGGAAGTTTGTACTCCCATGCGTTTCACTTTCTTAACATCTATGCCCCCAATGACCCCTCTGCTGAATTCTGGGATGCTATGGCCCACTTGGTCAATGATTTACCGCATGGCATGGTAGTAGTGGGAGGGGATCTTAACGCTGCTCCATGTCCAGCTGTAGATAGAAGCCGGAGCGGTGGCCTACCGAGGTCTCATAGGAGAGGGGGACAGGACAAACTGCTCCGTTCCTTTGTTCTCCAAACAGGCCTATTGGATATCTGGAGAGCACATCACCCGACTGACCACGACTATACCTACTATTCTGCCCCTCACGATACTTACTCCAGAATCGATATGTTTTTAGTAAATTCGCAATCAGCATCAAAAGTCTCGGGATCTACGATAGGCTCTATCACTTGGTCGGATCATGCTGAGGTCACTCTGACCTTAGATAACTTATGTGTAGCGTCCCCATGGTCCTGGAAGTTAAATACTTCCTTGCTGCAAGATCCGACCATAGTAGAGATAGTTCGGACGGATTTGATAGACTATTTCAATAGGGAAACAGGGTCGGATCTCCGTCCGGCTACGATATGGCCCGCCCATATAGCGGTTATCCGTGGCATTTTGATTCGCGAAGCCTCGCTGCGGAAGAAACGCAAATCGCAATTGCTGTCATCTCTCCTAACGGCTTTGGGAAAAGCTGAGGAGAAACATAAGACTGCCTCGTCACCCACCACATTAGCGAGCGTACGGGACGCACGGAACTCGGTACGCGAGGCACTCCTTGACGATACAGCTAGAGCCATAGTGTGGTCCAAGAGGACTTACTATGAAAAATCCAACAAAATGGATACGCTATTAGCCAGATCTCTCCGTCCAAGGCAGGGCCAATCGCATATATTGAGGGTAAAGGATGACGCGGGTAAGTATTGTACAGATCCCACCGACATAGCCAAGGTCTTCACGGATTACTTCTCCAATCTATACAATCATTCCGAGGATGACGACGCGACACGTCAGCGTGAAATTGATGACACCAAGAATTTTCTGTCGCATCTACACTTGTCGACGTTGAAGGGGGAGGATTCCGCTGCCCTTGGATCACGAATTACAGCAGAGGAGATTGACGCGGCGATTTCCTCCCTGAAAGGCAATAAAGCTCCGGGCCCGGATGGCTTTGATGGTAGCTATTATAAGGTCTTTCGCGAGGAACTTACACCCCACTTGGAAACCCTGTTCAACAACCTCATGGAGGGGGGTATGCCGGATAGAGACATGTCACTGGCTGATGTGGTCCTTTTGCCAAAACCCGGCAGGGACGATTCATTACCGGAAAACTTTCGCCCGATTTCATTAATAAATCACGACTCAAAGATATTGGCGAAGATCCTGGCGACACGCCTGAACCCTTTCTTAACACATCTAATTCACCCAGACCAGGTGGGGTTTATCCCTAGTAGACAACTGTTTGAGAACACTAGGCGTAACATCGATCTCATATGGCGGCAGACCGACGAGGGGATCCCGACGCTGCTTTTATCACTCGATGCGGAGAAGGCCTTTGACAGAGTTAAATGGCCGTATCTCTTCGAGGTTCTCCGACATTTTGGCCTCCCAGACACTTTTATAACAGCAATTAAGGCAATGTATACTGATATTCAGGCGCGGGTCCGGATCACAGGATCTAAAGTTATGCCCTTCAGGTTGGGCAACGGAACGAGGCAGGGCTGTCCTTTGTCACCTTTATTGTTTGCTTTATCACTGGAACCCCTTTTGCAAACAGTGCGTAATAATCAGGAGATTCGGGGGATTCAGATCGGGGGACAACGATACGTTGTGTCCGGTTTTGCCGATGACGTGATGTTGACCTTGACGGACCCGAGACCATCGATGGCGGCTTTAATGGCCGTGTTGGACGCTTATAGCGATCTGGCCGGATATAAGGTGAACCTGTCCAAATCGAGCGCTCTCCCTCTCAATATACCTGACTCGGATGTGATTCATATAAAGGAGACTTATAAGATCAAAATTGATAGAGACCATATCAAATACCTTGGGGTTCGACTGACGGCGGACCCAGCCCGGCTCTACCAGCAAAACTATATGCCTTTAATTCGCACTCTAATCTCGGATATGGAAAAATGGCAGGATAAGCCGATCTCTTGGATCGGCAGGATCCATGCAGTAAAGATGAATGTGCTCCCCAGAATCCTATTCCTATTCCAAGCTCTTCCGGTTAGACTAACCAAGTCTGATCTGGGCACAATTCAACAGGCGATTGGCAAATTTATTTGGCAGAACAGGAAACATAGAGTCTCACGAAACATCTTATATCGAGCCAAACCGAGGGGTGGTTTAGGTTTACCGAATCTATATTTTTATTATCTAGCGGCCCAATTAGCGCAAATAGCGTTATGGCACTCTCCCCCGGACGGGAGGAGGTGGGTAGATTTAGAGTCCTCCCTCATGGGGCCTGACATCCCCCAGTTCTTTATGTGGATTCCTAAGGCCAACAGGCCGTCCCGGCATATTAAATGCCCGGCAATAGCGAACTCCTTGAAACTATGGGATGCCGAATCACTAAAATATGGGCTATCCTCACAGAACTCCCCATTGACTCCATACCTAAGAAACACAGCCTTTAGCCCGGGTTTACATGCCAGGGATTTCAAGGGCATAGAGAGCGCTGGTGTCCAACGTCTCTGCCATTTATACGAAGGCGGTTCGCTTCTTCAGTTCGAGGACTTGAAGGCTAGGGCTACTATGCGTCCTTCTGATTTCTTTAGGTATCTGCAATTAAGAGATTATGCCCAGACACCAGTAGTTAGAACCGCTGCTTTGACGGTGCCTACCTTTTTCGAAAACATGTGCCTTAAAAAACACTTCCCGAAAGGTCTTATTGCTGCTCTGTATTCACATTTAAGTAATACCACGCCGGAATGGGGGACGCTCACATACACATCCCAATGGGAGGCTGACCTTGGTGAGGAGTTAGAAGGGGTGGAGTGGCAGGAGATATGGGAAGCTGCGGCAGCTTCGTCTATATGTGTCTCCATGCAGGAACAAGCGTATAAGACCATGTTCCGGTGGTATTCCACCCCAGTTAAGCTTTGTAGAATGCACAGAATCTCTAATGATTTGTGCTGGAGAGGTTGTGGCCACAAGGGAACCTATTTGCACATGTGGTGGGACTGCGCGGAGGCCCAAAAGTTCTGGAAGCAGGTTGCGGAGCTAATAAGAGATATTTTTAATAGAGACATCGAATTAGACCCTTGGGTGTTTCTTCTGGCCAGATCTATGGAGGACTGGTCCAGAACAGAACAGAAGTTGATAAATAAAGTGAATTTAGCTGCTAGGAGAGCCCTAGCACAAGGGTGGCTACAGAGTGTTACTCCTCCACTGAATGTTGTTCTGCAAAAAATTAAAGATTCCTTTCTTATGGATAAATTGACGGCGAAGGTCAGAGGCACGACCGCGAAATTCGACAAGGTCTGGGCTCCATGGATGGACAGTGGAGTGGGCGATTAGGAGGCGGAGGGTGTGGGCTCATTCCCCCATACCCCTGTCTCTGTGGGACCTTGTGTTTCCTGTTCGCCCGCTCCATATCATACTATGCCCCTAAGTGGGACTTTCATGATCCCACTGGGGGGCATATGGTACGCTGTCGACCCTTTCGGTGTCGGGCATCTCAAGGCCGACACTACCTTGTATACCATTTCACTTATGCATGCCGGTTATAAATTATAAACTACATAAATAGGTCCCAACGTTTCTCCCCTTACCATCCCTTCTTTTTCCTATCTTCTATTGCTCCTATCTCTAGTTTTATCTACCTTTCACCCTTTTTCTTTCTTTCTTTCCCTCCTTTCAATCTGACTGGCCCGCCTATTCCTTTTCACATGCAGATACCTTCATAGCCCTGCTTCCAGGGAACTGTGCACACCTAAGGTCTGCCGTGGGTTTGATGTAACATTTAAAAAGGCAAACACACGCTCAAGGCTGGAGGAGGGGAATATACCTACATATGCCTTGAATCTAATGAAACTGTGACAGTACTCCTCTGCTTAACATGACCCACGTGATATTGCCAGTCAAATGTTCTTTTTTCTCTTTTCTTTTTGTTTTATATATACTTATATTTTAAAATTAGGTGAAACACCATCTCTAAATATGAACCTTCATGGCAGATGTTCGCTCACCATACTCACCATTACTGACTGCTTATTTTTTGTTGTTTTTTTGCCATATTCCTATCTTCGCTGATGCCTGAAAATGTTAAGTTCTTTGTATGTACACTTTTACTACTGTTGTATATGGTGTTGAAACCTTGTAATAAATAAAGAATTAAAAAAAAAAAAAGAACCCATCGGTAAATGGCTAGACACCAAATTTAAGAAACCTGTGATGTCACTACCTACCTATGTGAAAGACTCTGCTCAAGTCATTGCCACCCTCAGCACAATCGAATTACCTCCACAAGGGGTTTATCTGGCGGCTATTGATGTGAATAGTCTTTACACTATTATTCCCCACGAAGATGGAATATTAGCGATGCGACAAGTCCTATTACAACATCAGGAGAAAGTTGAGCCCCCTATTGAATACATTCTGGAATTGTTGGAACTATGCCTCACACTGAATTATTTTAGGTTTGAAAAATCATTCTATATCCAAATCTCTGGGACATCTATGGGTGCGCCAATGGCACCAATGTATGCTAATGCATATATGCATACATATGAACAGAAATATATTTTGCAAGAACACAGTCAGCATATTGTAAAATACTTCAGATACATCGATGATGTCTTCATTATCTGGTCTGGGGAAGAACAAACATTACTCAACATGCTACAATCTCTTAATCAACTTGATTCACCTGTTAGACTCACATATCAAATCAATAATAAACAAATGGACTTTTTGGACCTTCGGATCTTTATCGAAAACAACAAGTTGGGTTATACCTTATTTGAGAAAAAAACTGACCGGAATACGTTATTACACGCTACCAGCCACCATCCTTCTAATTTGATGAAATCTTTACCGGTATCACAATTTGTCAGGGTACTTAGGAATAATTCAGACTCCAATAAGGCTGCTATACAGGTACAAGAGATGTTTGAGAAGTTTACCCAGAGAGGATATTCAAGATATACGCTGGATAGAGCATATTCTAAGGCAGTACAGCTACACACCGAACCCATGGTGAAGAAGAAACAAGACAGACTGATTTTTCCTCAAACCTTTCACTCACAATCTCGGGACTTGTCCAAGAAGATACGGGACAATTGGGAGATACTCAAAAAAGATAAGACATTACCAACGATCTTCCAACAAAACCCCATGATCAGCTATAGGAGAAATAGGAATTTAAGAGACTTTCTGGTCCATACTGATGTACATGCAGCAAACCGGTTTATACATCAGAATCCGGGCTGCTTTCGCTGCTTGAAATGTACAGCTTGCAACAATATGACTACAGGAAAATCATTTTTTCATCCACACTCAGGGAAAGAATATAAAATACGCCAACGTATTACATGTACCACAACACATGTTGTGTACCGCATGTACATTGGGAAGACATCGAATGATTTAAGACAACGTATGAGGGGCCATAGATCGACCATCAGAATAGCACTGGCCAGCGGCACTGCATCTACCCCCATAGCGAAACATTTTCTTGAAAGGGGACACACATTGCCAACCTTTAAATTCATGGGCATAGAACATGTCCCGATCCCCGTGAGGGGAGGTGATAGAGACAATCTGCTTCTCCAAAGGGAAGCTTTCTGGATTTTTACACTGGGAACGGTTCACCCAGGAGGTTTAAACGAGATTAATCCTCTAAATTGCTTTATTCCGAAAAGATAACCATTTTATATGTTTGTTTGCTCTAAGCTGAGAACGGCTTTATCACTCGTATTAGTACTTTGTTGAATTAGAATGTGTTACTGTCTTGCTCTTCTGTGATTCTTTACACATATTGGATACATTGTATATTAGTCAACTCCTGCTCCTGTAACTTTATCTTCTCTAGAGGATCAGACCACCCTAGTTGGAATTGTAGTATACTCTTTTGTATATGTACTTTTTGCTAGATGGTTAGTAGATGGGTACCTTGGGTGGAATCTTGAACCTTTAATTATTATATTATCCTTGGTTTTTATGTTTATGCTCACCCGAGTGTGTGGATTATCTACATCTCGGTTTTCTACTTAAACCCACTTTGTTTTCACCAGTTCACACTCGTTGGGGTTAAATCCTATTTGGGATGATGCTCTTTGAACTTTGACATTCTATTTATGACATCATTACTTCTTTCTTTTTTTCTAAGTTCACTCTCCAATCAGAGCCTAGGTTCACCATATTTAAATCTCCACTTTTCCCGCTTTTCTTTGTCTTGATAAAAGTCCTTCGTGGACTGAAACGTCGACTTGATCGTTTTTTGAAAATATCACTTGTATGTGAATAAATGAAATTTATTTTCTAAAGAAGCCCTCTTGAGTGCACTCTTTTTCTATGCTTATATAACACGGCTGAGGCAGCACCGAGGCAAGTACAAGACCGGCAAATTGAGTGCGGGAGATTCGAATACTACTTGTTACCAATATATATATATATATATATATATATATTAATAACAAAATACAGTTAGAAATTACATATGCATATATAATTTATTTTACATTTTGTTTCAATATTTTATTTATTTATTTTATTATTTTATTTATATATTATTGTAATTATACGTATATATATATATATATATATAATATATATGTGTATATATCTATTATATATATAATATATATACATATTATATATATATATGTAACGTCATTCTAAGTGTATTTTAATACTAATATATGTACTAATATTAATATTAAAATACATTACGTATGACGTTACATATATATAATATGTATATATATTATATATATACATATATTATATATATAAAAATACTTTTAATTTAATTTTACACTTGTCTAATATTTTTTTTTACACTACCTACCAGCAGGGGGACTGTCTGATATTTCAGACAGTCCCCCTGCTGGCAGATCCACAGCCAGCTATAGGGGGCCATGTGATCCTCATTTGCCGTGGGAGGGCTGCCAAGTTTTTATACATACACCCTGTTCCAAATTATTATGCAAATTATATTTTTCTCATTTACCTAAATAATTGACGTAAATAACAGTCAGCATAATTCTCATGTTATCAACTATTAAGAGTACAATTCAAATTTTATTTAGTGGGATAACAGTATTTTTTAAAACATAAAAAACTTACAATGCACTGTTCCACATTATTACGCACAGTAAGTTTCAAAACACTTTATAGGTAGTAAAGAACTGAAAATTTTCATTTGTTGTGTTTGCAGCATATTTACTGAAATCAAAAGCTATTTCAATCAAACTTATAACAACATTTTAACTTTTTGAAATTTTAACAGGTCACGTTACATTTTAACATAGGACCCCTTATTTGATTGCAGCTTCACAAGTCTTGCATCCATTGAACTTGTGAGTTTTTGGACAGTTTCTGCTTGAATTTGTTTGCATGATGTCAGAATAGCCTCCCAGAGCTGCTGTTTGGATGTAAACTGCCTCCCACCCTCATAGATCTTTTGCTTGAGGATGCTCCAAAGGTTCTAAATATGATTGAGGTCAGGGGAGAATGGAGGCCACACCATGACTTTCTCTCCTTTTATCCCCATAGCAGCCATTGATGCAGAGGTATTCTTCGCAGCATGAGATAGTGCATTGTCATGCATGAAGATGATTTTATTACGGAAAGCATACTTCTTCCTTCTGTACCAGGGAAGAAAGTGGTCAGTCAGAAACTCCACATACTTTGCAGAGGTAATCTTTTCACCTTCGGGGACCCTAAAGGGGCTGACCAGCTCTCTTCCCATGATTCCGGCCCAAAACATGACTCCACCTTGCTGACGTCGCAGCCTTGTTGGAACAGAGTGGCAGTCCACCAACTACTCCATCCATCTGGCCATCCAGGGTTGCACGGCACTCATCAGTGAACAGGACAGTTTGAAAATTAGTCGTCATGTATTTTTCTGCCCAATGCAGCTGTTTCTGCTTGTGAGCATTGGTTAGTGGTGGCCGAATAGAAGGTTTATGCACAGTTGCAAGACTCTGGAGGACTCTACACCTTGATGTCCGTGGGACTCCAGAGGCACCAGCAGCTTCAAATATCTGTTTTCTGCTATTTAATGTTATTTTAGCAGCTGCTCTCTTGATCCGATGCATGGATCTGGCAGAAATCTTCCTCAATGTGCCTTTATCTGCACAAACCCGTATGTGCTCTGAATCAGCCACAAATCTCTTAATTGTGCGATGATTATGCTTACGTTTTCGTGAAATATCTAATGTTTTCATACCTCGTCCAAGGCATTGAACTATTTCATTCTTTTCGGCAGCAGAGAGATCCTTTTTCTTCCCCATATTGCATGAAAATGGTGCTCTGCTTAGTAATATGGAACACCCTCCTTTAGTAGTTTTTACTTAAATTGGGCTCACCTGGCAATCTAATTATCACAGGTGTCTGAGATTGTTTTCAGTGATCAAAAGAGCCACAATGACATCCATGAGTTAAACTGAAAAACAAAATATTTAATCTTTGTGACACTTCAATAGAATTTGCATAATAATTTGGAACAGGGTGTAATTTTGGTTGTGGATCGTGACAGTGCCGTTTTAGGAACTACGCAAGTCTATAAGACCTTTGGATGAGTTCTTAAACATCTGTTGTCTAAATACCTATTTTTTTCCAGTTGCTTCCTGGTTTGGTTAGCTCGGTAGAGCTAAACTTAAAAGGCAGCAATTGCCCATGGTAGCTACCTGGTAAAGACTTCTAATTGAGCTGCATTGGGAGTCTGTGATTGAACAGCCACATAATGTCTGGACAAAGTTGGAATGGGAGGACTTGCAAAGGCATTCATTTGTATTATTTATTTGTATTCTTTCCCTAGCTTTCCTAAGCATTGGACTAGTCTGATTAGAACTATATGTGGTTTATCTGAGGCCAAATAAAACTGACAACATTATAATATGGGTAAAAGAGAAATCTTGCCAGGCATGTCTACCTACAAATTAACGGTAATTAGTGTCCAACTCCAGAACACACATCAGTGACTTACTTTGAAGTCTAATTTATTTTAATTGAAAAGTACTGGTTTCAGTAACTTATAACCTGAATTTTGCCACTTGTGGGAACTCGCAAAGATAGTGCCAAGATTTCCTTGTTTCTGAAATCAAACAAATTATGAGTTTTATGGATTAACGAATCTTGATAATCTACTGCTTCTTCAGCTGACACTCTCAGCGAAAGAATGGTCGACGGGATCAACTTCTGCAACTCTGCAAAAGCTGGAAATCAACACCTGCCAGAGGGCAGGCTAGAAGCAGGGCCGGACTGGCCCACCGGGATACCGGGAAATTTCCCGGTGGGTCGTCGGCACCTGGGGCCGGGGAGACGTTTCGGTGACCTGCGGCTGCAGGTAGAACTTGAATGGCGGCCGCAGGGGAAGCTCTTCTGGCGGCCGCTGGGGGAACAGGCTGTTCTGTCTCTGCTCCCTCGCCCTCGCACGCTACTTAATTAGACCGGGGCCGGAATATGACGCCAACTGCGCGCTGGGGAGCAGAGACAGAACAGCCTGTTCCCCCAGCGGCCACCAGAAGAGCTTCCCCTGCGGCCGCCATTTAAGTTCTCCCGGCGGCCGCCAGCACACATATCTGTCTGCCCACCCACAGGTACCAAAAATAATGTCTGTCAGTGGGAGTGTGTGTGTGTGTGTGTGTGTCTGTCAGTGGGAGTGTGTGTGTGTGTCAGTGGGAGTGTGTGTGTGTCTGTCAGTGGGAGTGTGTGTCTGTCAGTGGGACTGTGTGTGTGTGTCTGTGTCATGCTGTGTGTGCCTGTCTGTCATGGTGTGTGTCTGTCTATGTCATGCTGTGTGTGTGTCTGTCATGCTGTGTGTGTGTCTGTCTGTGTCATGGTGTGTGTGTGTCTGTCTGTGACATGCTGTTTGAGTGTCTGTCATGGTGTGTGTGTGTCTGTCTGTGTCATGGTGTGTGTGTCTGTCTGTGTCATGGTGTGTGTGTCTGTGTCACGGTGTGTCTGTATCATGGTGTGTGTGTGTCTGTCTGTGTCATGGTGGGTGTGTGTGTGTGTCTGTCACCGTGTGTGTGTGCCTGTCTGTGTCATGGTCTGTGTCATGGTGTGTCTGTCATGGTATATGTGTGTGTCAAGGTGTGTGTATGTCTGTCATGGTGTGTGTGTCTGTCATGGTGTGTGTGTGTGTGTCATGGTGTGTGTGTGTCAGTCGTGGTGTCTGTGTGTGTTTTTAAAAATTGTGTTTTACTCACTTTTTTTTTTCAACGTCGTGCTGTTCTCCCCTCGACTGGCCCTGCCTCTATGACTGAGATCATCAAGCTTGATGATCTCATCCAATCCGCACTGACACAGGAAGCGCCTCTAGTGACCGTCTGAGTGTCTGTCACTAGAGGTGTCAGTAGGAAGCAATGTAAACACTGCCTTTTCTCTGAAAAGTCAGTGTTTACATTCAAAAGCCTGCAGGGACAGGCTATAGATACCAGAACCACTACATTAAGCTGTGTGTGTGTGCGGCTGGTAGTGAGTGAGCTTGTGTTTTTATGTCAATGAGCTTATGTTTGTCAGTGAGATTGTCTGTGTCTCATTGTCAGTATGCTTACTGTATAATTAAATGTTTTACTCTGAAAGGACCGATATTTTATATTAGAAAAAGCGATATATATAGACAGAACAGGTTATCCGTCTGATTGAAACCTGCTTAGCACGAGGCCTGCACTCCAATTACATCTCTATGGAACTATTTACATACCTGCAGTCAACAGCACCCAGAACTCCAGTGTTATATACACTGCCCAAAGTGCACAAGAACAAAGAGATACCCCCTGGACGCCCCATTGTATCCGCAATAGGGGCGTATTGGAACCGTTGGCAAAGTGGTTGGACCATTTATTTAAGGAAACCATAGAACATCTACCGACGTGTATTAAAGATACTCCGAGCTTCATTAAGCAATTGTCTGATATACTGTTACCCTCTGAACCTATAGTCCTAGTGACTTGCGACGTAAAAAGTTTGTATACAGTAATACCGCACCAAGAAGGGATCGAAGCAATGAGATCCATTCTAGCTATGTCCACACACTACATTGGCCCTCCAATAGAATTTACATTGGAAATATTGGACATCGTTCTGTCTCAAAACTATTTCAGATTCGAATCTGAGTGGTATAGACAGATTGCAGGAACATCCATGGGTGCTACCATGGCACCCATGTATGCAAATGGCTACATGTTTAACTTTGAGACCAACCACATCTTGGAACCTTATAAAGACCGTATCCTACTGTATGTCCGCTATATCGACGACATTTTTATGTTAGTCAGGGGGGATGTAATGGAGGTGGAACAGATGATTGCACAGATTAATTTATGCACGTCCAATATAGAACTTACAGCAGTGGTGGATGCATCTACAGTAGACTTCTTGGATGTCAGGATAACACGTATGGACTCCAGCCTGGTCTATACACTATACTCCAAACCCACGGATCGCAATACGCTATTACAGGCGAACAGTTTCCATCCGACAGCATTAAAAAATTCATTGCCGTATTCACAATTCCTCCGGGTGCTGCGTAACAACTCTAACTTTAATAATGCTCAAGAACAACTTAAGAGTATGTGGAACAAGTTTCGGGAGCGGGGATACAGCAGCTATGTGCTACATAAAGCTCTCAACAGGTGCCTTACAACAGTAGATACTTCATCGTCCACAGCACAGCCCAAGAGATTGGTCTTCCCCACTACATATACTACATCATCATTAAAATTCAGGGACATCATACGCGACAACTGGAGAATACTAAAAAACGATATTACTCTACCGGACATTTTCCAACAACCACCAATGATCTGTTATAAAAGAAATAAAAACCTGAAGGATCTACTAGTAAAGACAGACCCTACACACTGTTATTTGAAAGAAAAAATGTCGCAGAACCTGGGGTGCTATCGTTGCCTGGGGTGTGTAACCTGTGGGCATATGATCCCAGGTAAAACATTCACCCATCCACACACAGGCACTAGCTATCGAATACAGCACCGTCTAACGTGCACCAGTGACTTTGTGGTCTATAGATTAATGTGTCCGTGTGGGTTAACTTACATCGGAAAGACCGATCTACCCTTGAGAGAAAGAATACGCAATCACAGATCAAGCATCAGGACGGCATATAGGGATAATAAATCTGAACTACCGGTTGCCAAACACTTCCTTGAATTAGGCCATACTCTCCCATCCATGAAATTGATGGCTATCGATCATGTTCCCATGCCTAGAAGGGGAGGTGACCGTAAAAAGATGCTCCTGCAGAGGGAACTATATTGGATCAGGACGCTTCAAACTGTCCACCCTAATGGGTTGAATGAGAAATATTCACTGTCTGCTTTTCTATGACATGCTTTTCCTTAATATGCTTACCCTGACACTGTCTGTTGTGGGAGGTTGGTACCCATCCAATGGGTTGTGGCACCATCTCTATAGCTCAGCGGGTGGTGATATAGAGGTTACTTTTAGGGCCCGCTACATCGTACAGTATTATCTGAGGTCATTATGATACCTTAGGCTTGATGTTCATGGGACCCTTGCCATGGAAGTTGGGGAGCCTTGGGTGATCCGGGCACTCCACTTTGGCGCTTAGACAATAGCTGGTGTCATTATTGTTACCTATTTCTCTTTGTTCTTTTGTGCACCTGCTTACCCTGCGTAGGTAGAGTGGGGATGGCGATGCCCACCCTGGGGGATAGGCATACACCCTAACTCCCTGCATACAAGGGTATTGTTCGTTTCCCTGGCATTTCTGTATCTAGTACTGTGTTGTATATAGCATTTACCTGTAACCAGGAGATTTTTTATCTTCCCTGTTCCATAAGAGGGTTTCTGATTGCAAGCATACATATCTTGTGTGTACTCGGAATAGTTCCGTTCATGTTTTGGAGGTGTTTAATTCCAGTAGCTATTTTGTTTAGATTAAGTTCATTCTGCTTATACGGCGAGTTAGCAGTATGGGAGATAGTGCCCACCCAGGGGGATAGGCACTCACCCATTATACGTTACTCGCTTTACTTAACACTTGGGAGTTATCCCTGGCTTTGTTAGTGGCTCTCTCTCTTAGTATTGTATTGCAATAGGTTTATTTAGATACCAAGGTTTTTTATTTGGTGATAGCTGTCGCTATCTATTCCGCTGCAGTATTCAAAATTAGTGCTCATGACATATTCTTTTTATGCCTATGCATGGTAATTATTCTTACTTTATTATTATTCTGTTGGCTTCCAGTTCCTCTCTGTTTTGATTTATATGCCTGTTTTGTGTTTTTTTTTATCAGATTGATTGACATGCCTGCTCTGCCTTTATATTTGGCTTTCAATGTATATATTCTATCAATGACTGTAGGTGTACTACACTTTCGTTAGTGCAGTAGATTGGGCAGATTGTTTGGGGTATTCCCATTATACACATTATAACACGAGCAGTGTTTATGTTTGTTTTTAGTTGCTATGGACACTTTGGTCGCATAGCAACACCCTCCCAATGAGACTGTATCCCGGCCGATCACGTGACGCGGTAATGACGCCGACGCCACGTGATGACGTCACGTACGCACACGTGTCCGACGGCGGAACCCGCGCGTTTTTCGGACCGGACAGACAGGGAGTGGGAGTTGATTCCGGTGGTGGGTAAGTTAATTGCTTGTTCTCTTATTTGTATATAAGTGTGTATTTGTCCTGTATGTATTAGTCCTGATGAAAGTCTGTGTATAGCAGACTGAAACGTCGATTTTGTTATCCTGTAAGCTATTAAAAGTTAAATCTTATATTGGAGTCCTGAGAGTGCTATCATCTCTACATTCTTATATATATATATATATATATATATATTACTCAATCATCTGGGGTGGCAAGACATAGCCTTACATATTACATGCGACAATATATGGCGCAATGACTTATGCGTCTGGTATAGATTTTTTTTTCCAGGGCTGCTTTGTATCCCCAGTCCGGCTCTGGCCAGAAGCCCAACGGGCACCTAGGTAAGAGGGCAAACCATTGGTAAATGGTTTGCCCCATTACTGGGAAGCAGGGCAAGGGTACTCCTAGCACCATAACCAGTACAACAGGCTCTAGACTGGTTATTGTGACAAACTCCCCTTCCTACGTGAGTTTGCCACAAGCTCCTTCCAGCCTCCAGCCCACAGATTATGGGCCCTGCAGGGAAACCTGTGAAAAACGATTTAACTGGCTTGGTTCGTGTGATTCCCCTATGCTGTTCGGGAATCGTACAGCCGCATGAACTATAGACCACCCGGGAGCTTGTTAAGCCTAATGGATACATTGTAATGATCCTAACCACAGTATTCTAATCATTCGTCTGGGTTGCTGCAATTCGTATGAGCCACCATGAGGTGGCGGCCTTCTTATTCGCATGAACACAGGCAGCGATGTTTGGTTGTCAAGTTCATGGAACTATTTTCGGACACTGAAACTCCCGAACACCGCTGGACTTCCATGATCGCCTGTGTTCGGTTTTATATAACTTAGTAGAACACTGTTCAGTGGGATCATTCGTCTGGATGAAGGAAACAAGCTCCACGGTATGGCAATGGATTCTGTTCAGTAGTTTGTTAACTTGACCGGCCGCTAGCACTTTTCCCCTGGAACTTTTTTGGGCATAGGACCATGTGTGCGGTCGGTCAAATTATGACTTCCAGGAAAATCTCAAACCCCTGAACCAATCTGGGTGATTTTTGGATATGTTGGTCACCCAGATCGGGACTATCAGGGGATGTAACTGTGGGTTTTTATGTGTTTTAAAGGTATTTTTGAGGTTTTGTAATATTGTATGTTTTTCTGTGCCTGGAGATAATTGAGTTAGTTCAGTTCCTGACTCAATTATCTCTCAGGCACAGAGGAGGAGTTTGTAACTTGTAACTAGTCCCCTCTTAAGTCCAGGAGAGGAATTATCCTGTTTGTGTGGGAGTGTCAAGGGCGTGCTTAACTGTGTCTGAAATTGTATAAAAGCAGGCCATCTGGCCAGATTAAAACATTCCAGTTTATACTCCCAGAACTATGTGTCATCTAGTTACTGGGAGAGGAAAGGGCTAATCACTAATCACTGTTCCAGTGTGGAGGATTGAACGGGGAAAGTCCTTGTAAGGACTAGAGCTCCCAGGACTGAATGTCGTCCAGTGCCTGGGGGCGGATAGAGCGAGTTCCCCATTTGGCTCCAGGAGAGAGCGGTTTCAGGACCCCAGTCAAGCCACGGCGACTGTGGGCAGAAGTGCTGCGGTTTGTCCCTTTTTCCAGCTAGGAAGCGGCCCTTGGCAGTACTCAGCCAGGGGTACTGGGAGCTCTGTTACATTTGGCTGGGTACAGGGAGCTCCATTACAGTTATGGTGCTTGAAGTAATTTTAGGATTTAGCATGCCATTGTACAATAATTTGAGTGATGAGAATTTTTCTTCAAAGAGGATGTCAATAAACATTTATAAGTATTAAATCAGCATAGTAAATGTAGCTTTCTGCTAGCTTTTAAGTATGTCCTCAAATAGATCTTTTTATTGCTCAACTCAATGGTAAACATGTTATTAACCTCTGAAAGATGCAAACCCATTGATCTTACTGGAAACTGAACCTGTGACCCTACGATAATGTGGCTATAGTTAATGTTATATCAAAACAATCATTACAATTAAAGGTTTATTCATTAATTTGGGTGTTCTAGATTACTGACATGAGAAATTGAAATGTGAACAGCTGGACTGAAAAAAATCTCCAAATCAGCTATTCTCATTTACATTTTCTAACAACACCCAGCTTAGTGAATAAAGCATTTAGTTTATATTGGTATAAGATTCAGGTATAATAATTCTATGGGGTCTGAACCTCTAAAGAAAGGATGTTCTATTCTATTACATTACATTATATAGAGATAATCCAACATTTCATCTTTAGAATGATATATGGACAGTCACATTAAACATTGTATATTTTAATGGCAATGATGAAGACATATTTGCAAAAATCCACAAGTTTGGTGCATGTCACTCCCTCTGCTCTGAGAAAAGACATTTATCTCTGTTAAAGGTTCCATGTAAACAGACAGATAGTTTATCTTCACTGTCTAGTCCAGTCTTTTTCTTCACAGCAGGACTAGACCCAATCGGCTCTGAGATTAGTTCTGCTGCAAATCCATATGTCCCGTCTAAAAGACCTTTTAAACAAGGGAGAATAAAGGCACTAAAATATTTCAAGCCACTTTGATTACTTTTAACTAAAGGAACACTTTAAACACCATAATCCACCATGACAATGCTATATAGTAATGCTCCCTGGCACCGCTCCATTGTCAGGAATCAAACTATTTTAGATTTGACATCTTATCTGGGCTCTGTTGGGTGCTGTGTATCCCTCTACTTCTTCCTATGGAGATCCAGAAGTTCCTAATCAGGATTTTCCAATAGCTCCCTTGAGCTAAGCACTGAAATGCAGGGTTAGCTTATTGGTTAAGTGCGTCAACTGATCACTCTCAGCCAATGAGCTAAGCCTCGCACCATTAGCTGAGATAGAGAGCTCCTGCTCCACATAGGATGCTCAGCACACCCCAGGCAAGAAGTCAAACCATTGTACAATGGTTTGAGGGGCCCATGGCACTCCTGACACCATAACCACTATTGTATGCTGAAGTGGTTATGGTGCTTAGAATGTTAAATGGTTACTATAGCTATTTTTCAGTACAAAGTTTTTATAATGCCCTATTGGGAACTATTACTCTTGTCCACATCCTTTTTTGTTTTAAAAACCTGTAATCAGTTAACAGTGAAAACAAGACGTACGTTATCCTCACAATAGGTTAATCTTTTGCCAAGATATATTTTCAAGAAATAAGTCAATAAACTTCTACGTACAATTGCTTAAGATTTAAAGCCACAAAATGTACAAAAGCGTTAGAAGACCTCTAGCATGTAAGCTCATTGAGCAGGGCCCTCAACCCCTCTGTTACTGTGCGTCAAACTTGTCTGGTTACAACTACGTTTGTTAATCCACACATTGTAAAGTGCTATGGAATTTGTTGGCGTTATATAAATAAAAATAATAATAATAATCATGGAACATACTACCATGCCAACTAATACTATAACTTCAGATGAATAGCCATGAGTTGCAGTCGTCTGGTTATACAGGGAGTGCAGAATTATTAGGCAAATGAGTATTTTGACCACATCATCCTCTTTATGCATGTTGTCTTACTCCAAGCTGTATAGGCTCGAAAGCCTACTACCAATTAAGCATATTAGGTGATGTGCATCTCTGTAATGAGAAGGGGTATGGTCTAATGACATCAACACCCTATATCAGGTATGCATAATTATTAGGCAACTTCCTTTCCTTTGGCAAAATGGGTCAAAAGAAGGACTTGACAGGCTCAGAAAAGTCAAAAATAGTGAGATATCTTGCAGAGGGATGCAGCACTCTTAAAATTGCAAAGCTTCTGAAGCGTGATCATCGAACAATCAAGCGTTTCATTCAAAATAGTCAACAGGGTCGCAAGAAGCGTGTGGAGAAACCAAGGCGCAAAATAACTGCCCATGAACTGAGAAAAGTCAAGCGTGCAGCTGCCAAGATGCCACTTGCCACCAGTTTGGCCATATTTCAGAGCTGCAACATCACTGGAGTGCCCAAAAGCACAAGGTGTGCAATACTCAGAGACATGGCCAAGGTAAGAAAGGCTGAAAGACGACCACCACTGAACAAGACACACAAGCTGAAACGTCAAGACTGGGCCAAGAAATATCTCAAGACTGATTTTTCTAAAGTTTTATGGACTGATGAAATGAGAGTGAGTCTTGATGGGCCAGATGGATGGATTGGTAAAGGGCAGAGAGCTCCAGTCCGACTCAGACGCCAGCAAGGTGGAGGTGGAGTACTGGTTTGGGCTGGTATCATCAAAGAGGAGCTTGTGGGGCCTTTTCGGGTTGAGGATGGAGTCAAGCTCAACTACCAGTCCTACTGCCAGTTTCTGGAAGACACCTTCTTCAAGCAGTGGTACAGGAAGAAGTCTGCATCCTTCAAGAAAAACATGATTTTCATGCAGGACAATGCTCCATCACACGCGTCCAAGTACTCCACAGCGTAGCTGGCAAGAAAGGGTATAAAAGAAGAAAATCTAATGACATGGCCTCCTTGTTCACCTGATCTGAACCCCATTGAGAACCTGTGGTCCATCATCAAATGTGAGATTTACAAGGAGGGAAAACAGTACACCTCTCTGAACAGTGTCTGGGAGGCTGTGGTTGCTGCTGCACGCAATGTTGATGGTGAACAGATCAAAACACTGACAGAATCCATGGATGGCAGGCTTTTGAGTGTCCTTGCAAAGAAAGGTGGCTATATTGGTCACTGATTTGTTTTTGTTATGTTTTTGAATGTCAGAAATGTATATTTGTGAATGTTGAGATGTTATATTGGTTTCACTGGTAAAAATAAATAATTGAAATGGGTATATATTTGTTTTTTGTTAAGTTGCCTAATAATTATGCACAGTAATAGTCACCTGCACACACAGATATCCCCCTAAAATAGCTATAACTAAAAACAAACTAAAAACTACTTCCAAAAATATTCAGCTTTGATATTAATGAGTTTTTGGGGTTCATTGAGAACATGGTTGTTGTTCAATAATAAAATGAATCCTCAAAAATACAACTTGCCTAATAATTCTGCACTCCCTGTATTTCCAAGGGACACATATAGATGAGAACAGTACAATAGCGCCCCTCTCGAAAAACCTTGGATGTTTGCCCTGGGTTACAACTAGAAAGATTAATGGATTTCTACCAGAACATAAGATAATAAAGCGAATGATAGGTAGTGAAACATAGTCTGATAACATAGTTGCAAACATTGTGTTTGCCATCTCAAGCGTAGTAGATTGGCGTACAAAACCAGGCACTTGTAGGTGTTGGAGAGATCTCCAACTAGATTCCTTGTTGGTAATAACAGAAGCCCTTGTTCTCCCAGTTCTTTTTGAATGACGACTTTCAACACGTAACCATTTCCAAGCTATTGTAGCCAGGGCACAAACTGGGTCACACCTCGTTACCAGTCAGTGAGCGTTTATATGAGCTTCCAAGATGTGTGAACCTTTACCCTTTGGGAAGTCACCCTTTGCAGCTAGACACGTTGCAGTCTAAAGGTGGAGGTTAATAAGTAGCGTCTACATTTTAGGAAATCCCATTAAACATGATGGAACAATTCTCAATAAACACCATTTTAATGAGGAAATATATATATATTTTCCCTAAGTGTCAGAATGCTGTAAAAGTAATAACTCAATTTGACAGCTCTGCAAACGGTTGGTTTTTTTGTGTCTCTCAGAAACGTATTTTTAAGATGCTAAATTTGTCCTAACATGCTTTATGTAACCAAGAAGCGTAATACAATATTTAGACATAAATCAGTTAATAGCCCTGACATATTACCGCAAATTGTGTTTTCAATTCCAAATGTCACAATTTCCCAGAACCTTTCATCTCATATTGTTTTGCGAGAAAGTGTAAATATTTGTAATCGCATTATTTGCTATACAAGTACGGTATGTTATTGTAGAAAATGCCATGTGGCACTGTTCTGCTGAGACAACTGAATAACTAGAGGGCCAGACTCCCTCAAGAGGTGTTATAACATGCCTGAATTCAAATCATCTAATCATCTTACAAAGGTGTGGCGTATGTCAACTTATACACAGCAAAGTCTTTAGATTTCAAAATGTATTTATATTACAAAATTGGTGACTGTAGATATTGAGCAAAAACTGATGTAAGTAATGTGCTGAATTAAAAGAAAAAAAATGTCACTAAAATTTAACATTTTAATTTTGATAAGTGCAAATGTGTTTAGATAAGATATATAACTTGACTTATTTTTAACTTCTGACGCAGCATGGTGTCAAAAAGGAAGTCTAGCTGATTTTTAATTAGGTAAAAATGTACCAATCAGATTGCAGCTTTGTTTTCAAATTTGATATTTAGAATGTTTTCATTTTCTGTGTTTAATTGTAATTTAAAAAAAAAAAATTCGCCCCAAAACATTACTTTTTACAGCAGCATAAAGATGAAACTCTATAACATTTACCTGAATATTTGAACTTTTCTTAGTGTGCTACACAATATAGAATATTTATGTATACATATTTCTCTCTCTTAATTTTCCAATATGTATATTTACTAACAGCAGTTTTCTGAACGACTGGGCTGTAAATGTGGTAATTTTGAGATGTTTGAATCTAGCTTCAAAAATTCTTTATGGGTCAATTACAGTTAGTGGTAAGCCTACGATTTTCAAGTTATTGTTAGATGTTTTAAATGCATTTTGCTACTTTACAGTTTGCTTAAAGGACCACTATAGTGCCAGGAAAACAAACCCGTTTTCCTGGCACTATAGGGTTATAAGGTCCCCCCCTCCCTCGTGGCCCCCCTCCCGCTGGGCTGAAGGGGTTAAAACCACTTCAGCCACTTACCTTAATCCTGCGCCAAGCTTCCTCGGCACTGGTGACCTCTCCTCCCACTGTCGACGTCAGCTCCCGAGTAGAGCCAAATGTGCATGCCCGGCCAGAATCTTGCGCGCATTCAAACCGCCCATAGGAAAACATTATTCAATGCTTTCCTATGGGGATCTGAACTCACGCTTTGTGAGTTCAATGCGATTTTCACACTGAGAATCGTGGAAGTGGCCTCTAGTGGCTGTCAGGGAGACAGCCAATAGAGGCTGGATTTACCCTGTAAGGCAAACATAGCAGTTTCTCTGAAACTGCTATGTTTTCAGCTGCAGGGTTAAAATTAGAGGGACCTGGCACCCAGACCACTTCATTGAGCTGAAGTGGTCTGGGTGCCTAGAGTGGTCCTTTAACCCCTTAAGGACCAAACTTCTGGAATAAAAGGGAATCCTGACATGTCACACATGTCATGTGTCCTTAAGGGGTTAAAGCACTGTCATGCCGAACTTACCTTTATTTAATCAATTCCTCTTCTCTCCCTCTGTCAGGATCTGTTCTTCATTTCTTCCTGTTTGCTCTAGTTTTCTTTAAAACATAAGACAAAGTAGGGACTACTTTGTCTTATGAAGGTTTCCTACGCTTGACCAGCTTTGACCCGCGGAGGCGCAAAGTGTGCTTTGCTTCCAGTGATCAAAGCAATTCCCCACAATTTTCACCTTTGATCCCTGATCTCACGAGCCTTCCTGTTAGTATTCCAGAACGTCCTGTCATTTAGACAGAACGCCGGCGAAACTACTGAATTTCGTCCTAACGGAATGAGAACAGTTTCTCCATTCATGTTAAGACGCAATTCAGGACTTTGTTTGGATTGGAATTTCCTTTGAATGAATGAAACTCCGATCCTATTCGTGCCGCTGCTGCATCTTGCAGCCGCTTAGTAGATAACTCCCTAATTCCAACAGTATTAGAGAGCTATCTACCAAAAGGCTGACAGACCAAAACTGGTCTTTCAGCCAAATTTACTAATACTAAGTAAAGATTACTTAGTGCTAGTAAATTCTGCCCCTACTTGCTATGCCGTGAGAAGGGGCATGTCTAGTAAACAGTGAGCAGCCAAAGAACTTTCCCACGCTGTGTAAAATGACACAGAGCTCTCTGGGGGAGGTGAACATTTTCATTTCGGGTCCCCACCAGCCGCTCATGGGTGTGGGCTGGGAGGGACAATAGGTCCCCCCCATTTTTATTTAGGACCCCAACCCGCCGCTCAGGGGTGGGGGAAGGGGAGAGGACAATGGGTCCCCCCCTACATTTTCATTTAGGGCCCCCACCCACCGCTCAGGGGTGGGGGCTGGGGGCTGGGGAGGGAGGACAATAGTCCCCCGCCCTTATTGTTAATAAGTCCCCCCCCACCCTCCGCGGCATAGCGAGTAAGGGCAGAATTTACTAACACTAAGTAATCTTTACTAAGTATTAGTAAATTTGGCTGAAAGACCAATTTAGGTCTTTCAGCCTTTTGCATAATAGCTCTCTAATACTGTGGGAGTTAGGGCGTTATCTACTAAGCGGCTGCAAGATGCAGCCGGGGCACGAATAGGATTGGAGTTTCATTCATTCGAATGAAATTCCGATCCGAACAAAGTCCAGAATTGCGTCCTAACATGAATATAGAAACTGTTCTCATTCTGTTAGCACGAAATTCGGTAGTATCACCGGCGTTCTGTCTAAGTGACAGGACGTTCGGGAATACTAACAGGAAGCATCACAAGATCACGGATCAAAGGTGAGAATTATGGGAAAATTTCTCTGACCACCGGAAATGAAGCACACTTTGCTCCTCGGCTGGTCAAAGCTGGTCAAGCGTAGGAAACCTCCATAAGACAAAGTAGTCCCTTTTTTGTCGTATGTTTTAAAGAAAATTAGAGCAGATAGGAAGAAATGAAGAACAGATCCTGACAGAGGGAGAGAAGAGGAATCGATTAAAGAAAGGTAAGTTTGGCATGACAGTGCCGCTTTAAGTCCAATTTACCTCACTCCGTTAACATGTAATAAAAATAAAGTACATAGTTATTTAAGTGGAGAATTGAAAGGGATTTTCAAAGTATCCAAACTGAAAGTATAGCTACCTTAGAGAATGTTTAAGTTTGCCTACTTTGACCTTATATTTGACATTCACTTAAAATTCTCACTTTAGTTTATAACCCTGTTATTTATTATTATTTTTGTAATGCTATGTTTCCTTAATCAGTGTCAGGAATACAGTCATTTAGGAGGGGTGAATAGTTCATTGGTCTATGGCAATTTTAAGGTTAAATTAAGCTTCTTCTACAGCCAAAAACATAAAAGCGCACTATGTAACTCTTACTGTGTAATTATCTGGGATTTCCAAATAATAGTGGTTTATTACTAAACCAGGAATTATGTACAGTCTACAAGAGGATTGCACATTGCAGCCGAAATATATATTGTAGAAAATATCGGATTTGAAAACCTTTTTCCCGTTTACTTCTTAGAAATAAAAAGATGCGTGCCCGGAAAATATTTGATGTATATAATAAATAAAAATAAGAAACTATAATAAATTATTTTAATAATGATAATTTAATACACGTAACCTTTAATTAGAACTACTTTTTTTCTCATATATAACGCACAAATATAAAATTGCACACAAAAATAAAGAAATAAAAGCAATATAAAACACACAGAATGATCTGAATGCAATAGCGTTGTTTCCAGAGTAGCAACTAAATGGCTTCAGTCCGTCAGCAATGCTGACTTGGCATGGGTTTATAACCCTGTGAGGTGTTTTCATGTGCATAGTAACAACAAAGTAAAACATGAAACGTACCTGATTAGAAATCAAACATTGTACATAATGAATAAAAAAAAAACTCTTACAATAAAATATTTATTTTCAAATTAAAATAAAATGTAAACCATTTGGGATTTTAGGTGGGCGGTGGTGGGTTCTGCAGAAAATGCCCGGTGGGCCTCGATGACCATAGACCAAGGCAGACAGGGAAGATCATTTAATCTCCCCTGCCGACCCATGCAAAGCCAGCCTTGCTGTTATCCCTCTCGGGCTGGTGAGGAGATCAAAGATCACTTTGTTCCAGCAAAGGGAGAGAAGAGTCTCCCACAAGCAGACTGGTCAGAGTTTTACCACACGTTACCATGTCAAAGCTCCGATACAGTGCTGTGCTCACAGAAGGACAGCAAAGTCAGCCTGCAGCTGGAGGAGCTGCAGGCTAAATTGAACATGCCACCACTGGACAACCAGGGCTGGCATCATTATATCCCCTCTCCCTGGTAAAAGGGTAAGAAAGGGGCAGGGGGAGACATTAAGATAGATTTTCACATTTCACCGAGCTACACACAGCATACACACAGCATAGACCCTATGCACCCTTCACACACAAACACACACTACATCCCTCACACACACACTGCCCCCTGACACACACACAGTGCACCCTTCACACACTACCTCCTCATACACTGCCCCCTCACAAACGCACACATACTACCCCTTCACACACACACGCACACACACACACACACTGCCCCCTTACACACACACACACACTACCCCTTTCACACACACACACACACACACACACACACACACTGCCCCCCTTCACACATACACTGCCCCCTCACACACACACTGCCCCATCACACACACACACACACACACACACACACAAACACACACAGCACCCACGCTTCACACACACAGAAAAAAATGTCCAATGGAAAATATAAAAAAAGGAAAAAGAAAGAGATACATTTTAGTACATATTTTGTTTTAAAAACTCCTCCTTTCTAAAAAAAGAAAAAGAAAAAAGAAAAAGCACTTGCGCTATAAAAATTAGTTACTGTGTCACTGGTGGGCGGTAGGAAATGTTACTATCAACAAAGATACAAAAGTGGGCAGCAGGTATTTAAAGGTTGACTACCCCTGATGTAAACAAAACAAAAAATGTAACCCTCCACCCCTAAATAAAAACGTAAACTTTTCTTTATTAAAACAAAAAAAACAGGAAACAGCTATAAATGGATAATTATTCCAGTAAATTCAAACTACAGAGAGGAGATACCAGAATGTTTAGGGAACGGTCATACATTGGTTCAGAAACCAACTAGCCTGAGATTATTCCAGGGGAAGGAAATAGGGAGGGGAACATGGAGGAAGCGCTTATAATGAATTTCAATAACAATGCAGATCTACATTAAGGTGACACTAGTTCATTGTTTTCCAAAGTACCTAAAGAGCTGCTTTGAAATTAGAAAGCCACAGAGTGTCATATCCTTCCCTTTTCAAAATAATAAAAAAAGGATTTGTGGATTGAGAAGTATAAACAGCTATTTCTTTAAGTAAGGGACTTCCTTTACAGCAAACTTCAAGGGATAATCTGGCCAATATTAAGATTTATGATTCACGTTGCCGAATGTGTATTTAATTCACAACCCTCATTCTTATGGTTGAAATACTCTGACAGCAAATGGCCATATCGAATGCTGTTAGCAGTCTCCATACATATAAACTGTGCTTCCAAATCACAGCCGAATTATAGCCAAACTGGCGATATCCTTTACAGCAGTTGTGGTTTTCTTGCCTTATAGCTTGCATTATTGCATGTGATCTTGATTCTGAGTGTTCTAGTATTTTGTTGCCTGAATTCTGGCATCCCTGACACAGACAGTTCTCTATTTTATCCGTTATTTGTTATATTGTATTAATTTATAGGTTTTGCCATTGTGCCTTACTATAGGCACAGCATTACGTCGAGCCAATCTAAGGCCCGGCAATATACTTGTATATATACTTGCCTTCTATTTCATTATCCTGTTAGGATTATTGGATTAAAGGACCACTATCGTGCCAGGAAAACATACTCGTATGTAGGTCCCCCCCACCCTCAGGGCCCCCCTCCCGCCGGGCTCTAGGAGGTGGAAGGGGTTAAATCTTACCTTTTCTCCACCGCCGGGCTACCTCGGCAGTGGGGACTCTCCTCCTTCTTTCCCCGTCATAGTCTGAATGCGCATGCGCGGCATGAGCCGTGCGTGCATTCAGCCAGTCTCATATGAAAGCATTTCTCAATGCTCTCCTATGGACGCTGGCGTCTTCTCACTGTGAAAATCACAGTGAGAAGCGCAGAAGAGCCTCCAGCGGCTGTCAATGAGACAGCCACTAGAGGCTGGATTAACCCATTTGTAAACATAGCAGTTTCTCTGAAACTGCTATGTTTACAGCAGAAAGGGTTAATCCTAGATGAACCTGGCACCCAGACCACTTCATTGAGCTGAAGTGGTCTGGGTGCCGAAAGTGGTCCTTTAAGCTCTGAGTGGTCAGGTTTTGCAGAACCGCTCATCGGTTATTGATATAACCTGTTTTCACGAGGCCCACCACTTAATGCTCCCTTTAGATAAAAGGATAAACCAAGCCAGGTCAGGGACACCAGAGATGAGGTTTGTCAGGAACAGCTGAGTCAATAACCAGATAAACCAAATCACCAGAAATATGCTATTGAGACACTAAGGGACCACAACAGGGTGAGGTGTTCCAGGATTAACTCATTTCCACATGCCCAAAACAAGCATGTACGCTGTCACTGACATGGCGTGGGTGGCCTACTTTGGACCAATGTCTATTGATGCTGCCCTGTGTAATAAGTGTGTCTGATATTGGAAAAGCCCCAATTGTCATCATTAGTCCAGGGATTAATGAAGGTGGTTGTTATTGTGACATGTTCACTAACATATCCGATCTTACTCTTGCACAGATTAGTGCTTATTGCCTTGGTGTTTGGTTCTGGCTTATCCCTTCAATACAAGTACCGTAGACCAGCCCAAAGCTTCTAATTTCAGAATACTGTTTAACCATTATCTGTACAGACATCACAATCAGTGTGGCCTGTTTATTTCAGCATATGTGACCTTGTTTTCTGCTGTACTGCTATTGTTTTCAGGGTGTCAAACTCAGTACATTAAACTGTGCCAAGCTAAGCACAGCTGTGTGTATCAAACCTACAACAACCAAATACTCCAGGGCAACTGCATTTCCGAATTCAAGTCAAATTCAAATGTCAGGATTTTTCTAGTACAGTTGGTTATTAGCATTGCAGTCACATTCCTTATTACCATATAGCCCACTGACAAATATTTAGCCCGATCCACTGCTTATTTTTTAGGTCCTGTCAGAAGGCAAAAAAAAACAGTTTGAAGCGCTTTCAACTTTGCAACAAACTAGGGCAAAATCTTTTCTTGACCCCAGAAAGGCAGATCTCTATTTGGATCAAGAAGTTATTACCCCACTAATGAAATTTTTTATCCCTGAATTATATCCGTGATCCCTTTTGGATCAACACCAAAAACTAGATGTGAGGAAGGCTGAACTTGATGGACACATGTCTCTTTTCAGCATATGTATGTAACTATGAATATTGTGTTTTTGCAAGTATTTATCAGTTAAATCTGATAAAACTACGGTAAATCCTCAGGTAGAGAATTCCACATCCTTATGGTTCTTATTGCAAAAAAACTATTTCCTTTGCCTTAGACCAAATCTCCTTTCTTCCAGTCCTAATGCATGAACTTGTTTTGTCCAATGTGTACTCCTATGTATAGTAACAAACTATAGGTTTTGTTTACGGCTCCTCCTCTTCCCCCCTCTATTGGTTACTTCTCACTTGATCTATGAATAAAAACAACATTTATACTACACAATAGCCCTGAAAACAAGTGAAAAGGAAATACATCTTTAAAGTTTGAATGCCGGCTGTACAGATTTAGTTTCACTGTGGGTGTAACAATAAATACATGTGCAATCAATAGCACCCACATTTGTATGCCACCTAATTTTATTTAAGACATGTTTTATGTGGTTAATATCCAGTGGGGATTGAGAGAAAATAATGTGAATTTAATTAGATACTCCAAACGCCTAACACATGTTAGCTTGCTGAAATGCCTGATATGTGAACAGTGTCTTTTTTCATTTTACAAAAAGTGCAGATTTCAATAGTAATTTGCATTTTCTAAATTAATCGGGTTACACCCCCTGGCTGTCAAGCAGACAATAGGTCTTGTTATTTCTTGGTTTGGTTAGCTCAGTTGAGCTAAACTCAAGAAGCAGCAATTGCCCAGAGCACCTGCCTTGCAAAGACTTCTCATTGAGCTGCATTGGGAAGTCTGTGATTGGACAGCCACAGAAAGTCAGAAGGGGAGGACTTGCAAAAGCTACAGACAAGAGAACTGCAGCTTTTGCAAGCTGTTTTTAGATACACTCCCAATGAAATAAAGCGAAACTAAAAGATTAGTCCAAGCAATACGGTCCCTTTACTGAAAAGTGATCTTTCTTTGTATTTGGGCAGTGGAGTGTCCCTTTAGGTTCTGGCTTTCAGTATTAATAATACCTACAAAGTCTCTACAATGCACTTGTATGACTAGAATGACCTTGCAAAGGATGTCAGCCAGCATGTCGTGCTTTCTGAGAATGGTAAAATTCCCAAATGACATTGAATAAACGTGTGCTTCACAATCCAGAAAGGTTACCTTTCTCCAGTGTGAACTGTGGCAGGATGCTTGTATGACAGGGTGCATTTGTGTACCACAGCAATGTGTTTGTGTGAGGGGGTGCAGCAATGTGTTTGTGTGAGGGGGTGCAGCAATGTGTTTGTGTGAGGGTGTGCAGCAATGTGTTTGTGTGAGGGGGTGCAGCAATGTGTTTGGGTGAGTGGGTGCAGCAATGTGTTTGTGTGAGTGGGTGCAGCAATGTGTTTGTGTGAGGGGGTGCAGCAATGTGTTTGTGTGAGGGGGTGCAGCAATGTGTTTGTGTGAGTGGGTGCAGCAATGTGTTTGTGTGAGGGGGTGCAGCAATGTGTTTGTGTGAGTGGGTGCAGCAATGTGTTTGTGTGAGGGGGTGCAGCAATGTGTTTGTGTGAGGGGGTGCAGCAATGTGTTTGTGTGAGGGGGTGCAGCAATGTGTTTGTATGAGTGGGTGCAGCAATGTGTTTGTATGAAGGGGTGTATTTGTGTACCACAGCAATGTGTTTGTGTGAGGGGGTGCAGCAATGTGTTTGTATGAAGGGGTGTATTCGTGTACCACAGCAATGTATTTGTTTGAGGGGGTGTATTAGTGTACCACAGCAATGTATTTGTATGAGGGGGTGCATTTGTGAAGTGTGGCAGGATGCTTGTTTGAGAGGGTTTATTTGTGCGTTTTGTGAAATAAAATAGTTATTGTGCCTTGAGTGTACCTCCCAATTTTGTCATCCTGTGAAGCAGGAGGCAAATGTGAGGGATAAATGGGGGTGGGGCAGTGACAAAATCCATATCACTGGCTCTGCCCATAGGGGAGGATCCACCCGAAAAGGCTGTGGGTCAACTCTTAGAATGGACAAGTGAGCCTGGAGTGATGCACTTCATGCTGTGTGCCAATCAAGTAGGATTATCCACCAAGGGTAGACCATGTGTATGTACTCTCTGCAGGGTCCTAATGATGCACTTGTGCTATACTTGTTAGGGACAGTTACTGGTACAAGCGGAACACAAGGCAACAAAGTTGTGATGACCCGGAAATCTGGACTGACATAGGAATGGTTAAAAGGCCTGCTTTAAGTTTCACGGTGCCTGCATAAATGGTGCTGGAATTCACATAACTGAAATAAAGCCAAACTGAAATACCACCACTTGACATTTGCTATCTTTGGATCAACTATAGCAATATATCTTCTTTCACTGGAAAGAATTGCAGAGAATGTATAATGCAGGGTGACATTGGAAGTAATAATGCCTTTTGTGTTGCATTATTTTAAAGCACTCCCAGTCAAAGGTGAAATCTGCTTAAAGGGACACATTAGGCACCCAAACCACTTTGCATCTCAATGAACTGGTCTCGGTGCCATGACCCTCACCCCCATTTTAACCCTGCACTGAAACCCTTGCTGTTCTGCAGAAGGGCAATGTTTTTACTGCAGAGTTTAGATGCGTTTCCAATAAAATAGCAGAGTTTTTCAATTAGATATTTTTAGAGAGACCATCAGATTGATGCAGCGCAGCATTTTGTTGTGCATGCGTACTAGCCTCTCAATGAGGATGCCTCTCAATTGTGAATGCGTATTAGCCTCTCAATGATCTCAGCCAAGGAGGCAGGGTCATTTACAGAGACCAGTGTTGCGAGGGAGAAAAGGTAAGTAAAATACCCTCTTTTATCCCTGCAGGTGGCAGAACCTAAATGGCTACCAGGGCACAATATCGTTATGAATAAACATTTGTATTCCTAATGATATTGTTTTAAATATAAAATATAAAATAACTTTGAATTGACACGGCTAATGTTAAAGTAGATAGAAGCATTGTGTCTATTGGATTTACACTTAAGAGTTATAATAAACATTAATTTCAAGTTTTATGGAAACGTAAGCTAAAATCCTGCAGGTGGCATGGCATTTGTAAATACACGATCAGTGCTATTCACTCAGGTGTGTAAATTGTTTTAAAATCAAATTCTAAATCATTATGACTTACTCTATGTTCCGACAGGGACGTTTTAGCCGCGAGGCAAACAAGGCATTTGCTTTGGGCTGCATTTTTCCGGGTGGCGGCAAAAAACGCCACCCCCAAATGCTCTGGGCAAATGTCTTGTTAGCCTTGCGGCTAACTGACAAGCCAGGCGGGCGGGCGGCGCTGGCGAGGGAGCACTTTCCTCTGAGCTGAGTCCATCTGAGTTTTGTCCTGCCTAGGGCAGCACAAAACCAGGATACACCACTGTGTTCCAAGGAGAGCACAGTCCACTTTAAATGATGTTGGCTGCCTGTATGTAAAGCATAAAGTTCATTTGGGCAGGTCCCTCTTTACTTCTCTTCCCATGTCATAGATGTTTTATTAAAGTGACATGTTTGTCTTGTATACCTATTGTACAGCGCTGCGGAACCTGTTGGCGTTATATAAATAATTGTAATTGTTATAAAAGTGATGTTTTAAAACATCTGAAGCATCCTCCATTTTTTATTTGCATCCCTTTGCACCTAATCGGACGTTAGTACTACCCCACCCCTACCATTTTCCACATTTTGTACTGTTATATGGAATTACAAAATATTTTAATTAGACTTTTACCATTTGATTCATATAACTTTACACTTTAAAATTGCAAAATGCTTACATTATAACATAAAAGTTAAGTAAAAAAAAAAAAAAAGAAAGCTAAACAGCCATCTGTTAGTTGCCAAGTATTTACCAATGTTACTTAGAAAATCACAAGCTCTGGTGCCTTCAGACGTCACATAATCAGTTGGATTTATTCCACCTGTGTACAATTAAAGTGTCACATCATCTCAAAATAAAACCACCTGTTTCTGCAAGACCCCAGGGCATATCTAAATAAACAGTGTCATAAAGACCAAGGAACTATCGACTTCACATAATCATGAACACACACGCACACATACAATCACAGGCAAACACAATCACATACACACACACTCAATCATAGACACACATGCAATTTTATCTTTTGTGAAAGGTCCACCCAGCCTCAGTACTTTCCTCTGGGAGAGCTTGAGTGGATCTTCTTCCTGGTGATCACTGTGTTCTCCCTGCACGGGTCCTATGTGCGTCTTTTAGTCAGGGCCGCCATCAGGGGGTGACAACCATGAAGGTTGTCACGGGCCTGGCGGTCCCGGGGGGCCCAGACACCTGGGCCCCACATTCGCTTTCTAGTTCGGGCTATCAATGATTCGACACAGTGAGGGATCGATCCACTTTGCACACACTGCATCCTCTACACCAGGGGTGCCCAAAAGGTAGAACCCAAGATGCTTTAAAACTATAGTTCCCATGATGCTTTGTCATTCTAAAGGCATGCAAAGCATCATGAGAGTTGTAGTTCTACAACATCTGGGAATCTACCTTTTGGGCACCCCTGCTCTACACAGACACATAGACTGTATCCACTGCACAAACACACTGCATTCACTTCACACACACTCTCTGCATTCACTCTAAAAACACACTGCATCTTTGTCGGGAGACTCGGGGGCAGGCCGCGTGGGCGCGCTGAGTGGGCGTGCTCGGGGCTGGGCCCCAGACCCTGGGCTGTGTTAGGGGCCCAAAAAATTCTGATGGCAGCCCTGCCTCCGTAGTGATGCCAACGCTGGGATGACTTTATATTCCGGCACACTGCAAGGTGTGTGATGGAGCTGTGCAGGGACAGTACAGTATCTGTTCACCGATAAAGTTGGGTAGGCACCTGCCGTGTGGGTAGGTAAGTGCCTACTCTAGCAGCTAAGCGTGGCAGGCACACCCTGAACAATGGCACTTTAGGGTAGGGTGACTATAACCTAAATACTCCAGAGGGCTGTTTTTTATGGCACATTCATTACTGGAAGAAAATTATGTAAATCACAAAAGGTATATGGGAGAGACAGCAAACATGATGTTTACATTGCACTCACAAACCACTTAATGGGACAGGCATGTAAATAACTCTCAGATTTTCTCAACTAAATGTTCAGGAAAGATAGTGAGCATCAGGGCCGGACTAGGAAAAAAAAATCAGCCCTGGAATTTAAAGGCAGAGCAACCAAGTTGGAGTCGCAATGACACGCATGCCACCGCACAGTGAGCATGTTAGTTGGTGTCCCTATAAGAGGGATTCCAAAGGTCAAAAGTGTGACATGGCTAGTAAAGGGTGCATGTGTGGAGAGGCTGCTATGGTGCCTGTTTTATGTGTGTAGTGTTTATGTACAGGAGATGTTGTGTTTGTAAAATTATAAGTGTTCAGTGTGCAAAGGAGAAGAAAAATATTACAATTAAAATAAAAAAAATGACATTAAAACCCTCACTTCTGTTACTTCTGTTACCTTTGGCCAATGGAGGGGGCGAGGGGGAGGGAGAACATCCTGGTGGTCCAGTGGGCTGGAAGCACTCTCCAGCTACGGGCACATTGCTTCTGACGAGGTCCAGAGTTACTGAGGGAGCTGCCATGGTAACCTGCATCAATGATTTCAGTGAGAATTATAGCACGTGAGGTTAGCTGCTCCCTGCACCCCTCTGTATGTCTGTGTAATGGGCCAATGAGTGAGCTCTCTAATCTCTCCACTGGCCAATGAAGGAAAACATTCGATCTCCCTGGTCGGCCTTGGCCCTTGGCCATCGTGGCACACCGGGCATTGGGCCTGGTCAGCATGGACTTCATTATTGCAGTAAAAATTAAATATACTATTTCTGTCATGTAAAAATGATATTTTATTGCTCTCAGCTTACATAAAAGAATTCACAGCATACCAAAAGCAACTTCACACAATCTGATGGAACCTGCAATTTAGCTATGCCCTACACGTTTCGTTTATTATTATTACTATTTATGAAGCGCCAACAAATTCTGCAGTGCTGTACAATGGTAGGACTAACAGACACATAATTGTACCCAGACGAGTTGGATGCAAAGGAACAAAAGGGTTGAGAGCCCTGCTCAGGGAGCTTAAATGCTAGAGGGAGTGGGGTATTTTAACACAAAAGGTAAGATTAGGGGTAGAAAAGTAGGTTACTAGAAAAGTATTCACTGAGGGCTTGGTGGTTTTTTATTATTTTTATTTTGATGACAGTTGCAGGTTGGGTAATCAGGGTGCAGGGATGGAAAGCTGCTCAAATGATATGCTTGTCTGAAAAGAAGTGAGGTTTTAATGATTTTTTTGAAGGAATGGAGACTGGGTGAAAATCTAACGGAGAAGGGAAGGGAATTCCGCAGGAATGGTACAGCCCTAGAGAAGTCTTGATGGCGAGCATCAAAGGTGGTCTTCGGCAGAGTGCAGTTGCCTAGATGTGCCTAGATACTTGTGTATTAGGGAGGATAGATAGGTTGGAGAAGCATTATGTAGAGACTAGTAAGCACGTACTTAAATTGAGCCATTTATCTTACGGGAAGCCAATGTAGGGACTGACACAGGAGGGAGGCATGGGAGGTGCGGGCTGACAGGAAGATCAGCGTCGCCGACGCATTCATTATAGACTGTAATGGGGCATAATTTATCATTAAGACTGCATGTAAGACAGCTAAGAATCGGATTGCTGTAGTCAGAGAATCGGATTGCAGTAGTCAGAGAATCGGATTGCAGTAGTCAGAGAATCGGATTGCAGTAGTCAGAGAATCGGATTGCAGGAGTCAAGGCGGGAGAAGACAACAGCATGAACCAGCACATTAGCAGCGTCCAGCGTTAAATAGTGGCTGGTGCGCACTATGTTTTTGAGATGGAAGCAGCAGTGTAACGGATCGCCTGGCACCCCGACTGGGTACCTCCGTTAATGGATGCTCCTAGCGCTCCCGAGGACTTCAAGCACTGCAGCAGACACCACAACCACCGAATCTGAGAAGCATAGGAATCCTCTCTAGCATATGAATGCTGTATACAGCCGAATAGGAAAAACCATGCGAATAGGCTTACACTCCTAGCAGTCAAACTGGAACAGCATACAACAAATCCTCCCCCAATAATGAGACGAAACTTCACTTTGAGGGTTAAGCAGGAACTCTGGACTGGCTCATCCAGCCTGGCTTTTATTACACTTGTACACTTACAGGCCACACCCAGGGGGAGGCATAAAATAACCAATCACATACATGGTACAACCCACACATCCCCTCCCCTCAGATAACCAGTTAACATAATTATACAGCCAGGAAAACTACAGTTTTTATACATGTGCTATAACTTTAAATCCATACATCTTCCTACAAAACTACATATTTAGAATCAGCACACTTTAAACATAAACCCTTCCAAAAATCAGCCAAATCCCTCCAGTGGATCAAAAGTTAGCTGGAGGTCCCTTTATGACCGACCGCAAGCACATTTTCCTGCCCAAAACAGTTCCATAGATTTGGGCTGTGCGGTCGGTCAATTTCATGCCGAAAAACGACTAAGTCCCATTTCGAACGGGACTTAGTCTCTGGAGCTGCAAGTTCAGTATGGAAGAAGGTAAGGGTCAGCGGTGTTCGGCAAAATGTGTAGCCGATTTCAGTTCCACAGAATCTTTAGCATATACCGCTGACCGCGTTCGACTGAACAAAGATGGCCGCCGCCACGTGCAATTAACCTGCAGTATCCTCACAGCCTGGGAGGTAAATTGCCTGCACACTTTAGCTTCTGGGTGGTCCGCCTGTGTGGTACTTGGTTCAGTAAGCCCTATATACTGAACCAAGTGGGGGAAAGCCAGGGGCAAGTTATTTTACAGGTCTGGGGACATAGTCTTAAAGGGACATTGTTCACCAAAGTTACAAGATGTCCCCAGACGGTTCTTAAAGGGCCATACACACCAAATAAAAGTCCATACGTTTTCAGGGGCCATAGTCTTAAAGTGTATTGTTACCCAAAGTCTCAATATGTCCCCAGACAGTTCTTAAAGGGCCAGCAGCAGTACAATAAAATACCATTCACTTTGCTTAAAGGGCCAGCAGTCGCACAATAGAATACAATATGCCCCAAATAATCCAGGGGCCATAGTCAGCAGGTAGGAGGCGGGCAAACAGGCTTCTCCAGGGCCCAGTGGCGAGGTTGGTTTCGCCACAGGCAGGATTTGGCAATTGATTGGACATGAGGGATGAAGGAGAGATCAAAGTCAAAGAAAACACCTAGGCAGCAAGTTCATCAGACGTCCAACGCAGCTTCACTTATGGGAAGCCAATGAGGAAGTCTGAAGGACAAAACGCATAGGGCATGGCCATATCACAGGTTCCACTAAGTGGTTTGAGTAAGCAATCTATTTGTGGCTCATTACCTAAACAGTGCTATACTATAAATTGTTTGTTTTTATTTATAGTAGTGGTCCCAAAATCAGTCCTCCCGCCCCCTTACCAGTCCAGGATTTAGGGGTTGCCCAGTTGTGTTCAAGGTGATTTAAAAAATCATTGTAACATGGCTGTGTTATACAAAAGCAAAAACAAATACACAAAATTAAGTCCTGCACTCAGATTCAAAAAAGATTCTGGGCGGCAGCAATGACCATAGTACACTTCAGCCCCAATAAATGCAATAAAAACGTTTCTCTTGACAGGTGTATAGTCGCCATTTGGGCAGTCGGAATCCAGGACAAACCACCCCCATATCCTAACCCAATAACACACAGACACTAAGTAATATGGGGAAATTTGTCCACAGCTTTATTAACCAATAATTAATAATAATAATAATAATAATAATAATAATAATATTAATAAATTAACATATAAACATGGGTCATTGCCCCCCATACTCCACCCCCTCGCATCCTGTTCCTTCGGCTACCATACAAAAGGCAATGACCCCCATATAATAACACATATACATATTTATAACATATTTATAACATACACCAACATTCCAAAGTGCCAACCATCCATTAACCACGGCAGGGGTATACCCGGATACCCCTGCCCCACCAGGTTCTGAGCCACCTCCAGGACTCGAAACCTCTCAACCACCGATGACCACAATCTGTTTATTCCACCTCACGTTCATCCAGGGGAGCCTATTTCCTCTCCTTCAGCTCCCCGTCCCGCCGCTGTGAAAGAAACGGGTTAGATAAACACATAACAAACAAAGGGAGGGTGGGTGGGACAAACTCAACCAGGTAGAAAGTTAGAATGACTCACCTAAAATGGCTGCTCATTTAAATAGCCAATCCTACTTACCCATAATTCCAACCCTTGCTTACTTCCTCCTAAGCCCGCCTCCTAACCCCTGTCAAGGCCTTTTTCCGCTTAGCTGCGCTCTGGCTACATGTCTTTGGTTTTTATTGTATGTATTGGGGCTGTGTTGGGTACTATGGTCATTGCTGCCGCCCAGGAGTAGTGGGAGTCTGGGCGCAGGACTTATTTTTGTAATTAAACCTTAATTACAATATGTAACATTTTTAGAATCCTCATCAGAAACTAAAATTGCATGAAAACCAGGAACAAACATATTTTAAAAAATCCCATAGAAACCAGTTCACTTATTTGGCAAATGCCTCTTTGATTCATACTGTCTCTTTTTAAAATTGTTTCATATTTTTTTTCCACAAATAGAAACCTATGATGAGAAGTGTCAATACTGGTAAGCATACCCCACGCATTTCACTTGTAATCTTCCAACTAGTGACTGTTTCTCTTTTGTGGACATACATAAGTAATTGTTTTCTACCCTGATTCTCATAGCATTAGACGATTATTTTGAGATTCTCACTCCCACACAGACACTGGGGATTACTTGGTAAAGGGATAAACGTGAATTATTATTGATGTAATAAGCATATTTATAAGCCAATCCTGTCATCATTTCAATACAACCACAAAAAATCTACTATCTACTATAACTATCTGGAAGTCCATGTATTATATATTTGTAGCAAAAAGAAAATAGCAGTATTTAAGGAACCCTCCAAACTCCTATAATACTTCAGATTGCTGACATGCTGTAGGGGTTAACAAAGTGTCCCCCTTTCTCACTTTATAAAAGTGCCGATTTAAAGAGATATCAGCATTGTTATAATGTTTCTGCTTCTCACCCTCAGGTATTTATTTATTACACTAAAGTGTCCCTTTAAATAAAATGATGGGAATGCAGTTCACTTTTTTTTTTAAACTTCCCACACCCTGCCCAGAAATAAGGATCAAATTAACTAAATAATTACCCACTCTGAAATTCTTTATTGCAGCATGAAGTCACCAACTAAGCATTAAGGCAACACAATTTTTAGTGTACCGAATCATCTGTAGCCCACGGAGCAACGCAGGGGGGGAGTGGGCCTTGACAGGGCCAGAAAGTTGGCAGGTGAACTGGAGTTCAAGGGGTGGGCCTAGCTAGTGTGGGGAGGAGAGGGTTAGTTTAAATAGCGGCCATTTTAGGTTGAGGCCATCTTAATCTGAGCTGCCCTTACCTGTGAATTGTCCCTCCCACCCTCCCTTTATGTTATGTCTTGGGGTAGTTCCCGTTTGGTCACAGCGGCGGGAAATAGGGCTTGGGTAAACTGGCTATTTGGGGGTTATGAATGTGTTATGCCAAGTTCTAGGCTGGAGTAGGACGGAAGTTAAAGTGTTTGGTAGGTTCTAGCCCGGAGGTGGCGACGAACCTAGGGGTGTAGGGGTGTCTGGGTACACCCCTGCAGGTAAACAAATGTTGGGGGCCTCTTTGGTAGGCCAGGTATTATTCGTTATGTATCAATTGTTATGTTTGTATTGTTTTGGTAGGGTCATTGTCGGGGGTATTTGGGATCGAGAGGAACGGAGTTATTACTGTTGACAATGACCCTAAATTGTTAATTTAAATAATTTTATAATTAATAAAGCTGTGGACGTTGTACTCCAACAGAAGAAGCGGTGTCTGTGTTTTATTTATAATTTTGCACATGCCGAATAACGTCTGTGCACATGTCATGATATATACATGTCTTAGGCTGTCTGCGGTTGATGGGAGTAAACAAGCATCACAATGTTGTTTCTCCAAACCCTAGCTTCATACACTATACATGTTGTTGCATGGTGAGCTCTGTGTTATATAAAGCAAAAGCGCAAGACATTCAGCAGTTAATGCTGGCCCAATGCCCTAAGATATCAGAACAAATGTCATCACATTGTCACTTCTCATTTTAAAAAAAAATACATTTAATTAGACTTACAGACTTTTAAAATATTGTATATTATTATTTTTTCAATAAAATGTCACCTTTTTTAGCTGGCTGAGCAGCCATGTTGGATAAGACCATACTGCTATTTGACCAACTGCTGCAGTTTCACACAGACCAATCACAGCTGGTCAAATAATAGTAGAGTCTGACCCAAAATGGCTGCTCAGCAAGATAAAAAAGTGACATTTTCTAAAAAAAAAAAAAGCTGTATACATCATCAAATCAAAAATCAATATGTTTCATTAAAGGAACACTATAGGATCAGGAACAAAAACATGTATTCCTGACATTATAGTGTTAAAACCACAACTTAGGTGGCTTGCTCCAAAGACACACCAGTAGCTAGACATATCAGAATCCATCACATGGATACTCCCAAATGCATTAAATTTGCTGGCATCGAGAGAATCCAACTGGGCAAAAGAGGTGGGGACCTAGACATGACCCTCAGAAGGAGGGAATGCTATTGGATCTACAAACTGGATACACTATCACCCAAAGGCCTAAATGAAGGTTTCACCTTCACCCCGTTCATTGACTCTTGATTCTTTAGCACCCCGTGTATATATATATATATAGATATGTAGTTTTTATTCACACCATTGGCCCTTCCTAAACAATTCTTTCATGCTTTCCTTACTTATAGAGCATTTCATCATGTACTTGCAGCTCCCATTCTGTCACACTGAGTCTTTCCACCCATGGTAGAGACTGTGAATAAGTCCTCTTCAAGCCCAGGGTAAGAGCATATCACCTAGTACCCATTAGACAACCCCCCACTCCAGGGACCACCCATCTCCCCTGGCATCGGAGTATATCCGAAGGACATACCCATGGGCATCATTACACCCCCGTGGGGCCCAAAGTCTGAAGTACCTCACCTCCTTACCCATATAAGGAGTTATACATCCAGTCATCGAACTCTCTAAGTTCGAGTTAGGTATACTGGGCATTATCAAGCTGGTGATTAGTGGACAGCTCGCCTGGCCACAATGTCGTAGGCACAGACATACTGGTAATCCAGCGAGCAATTGGTCCGCGCACGATCCCAGATGAAGTATACTTACAAATCCTAACACACAAGCTCTCTCGTTGTGTTCACAATCCCCCACTTTGGATGTTAACTAAGTCTGGACTGACCACTTACAGTATGCTTCCTACCAGTATGAATGTACAGTATGACAGATCTTCCCCCCCCCCCCCCCCCCCCCCGCTCATATTAAGTGGGCGGACTACACGCGGAGTGACAGCGAATACAACCAATCACAGACGGACACCAGGAGGCAGTACACGCCCCACGTCCTGATTGGCTGCAAAAGCCGCCTAGATCGGCATTTAAACGCTGTAAGCAGCAGTACATACCTCACCTTTGACAAAGGCGCTGTAGCAGCGCCGAAACGTGCGTTAGGTCGCCAACTTCTTTATTTTAACTACACGATTTGATGTGATCACCAGGGGAAACACTTTCAGCACCTACTGAGCTAACAAGTAGCTCTTTAGCTACTCTATCTACTTCAGTGCAGAATCTTTTTTTACTCCTTACAGGTGAATTACTTTAGCTCCTCTCCACTCGTGTGAGAGAAGCTTCTCCAGCTGTTGACATCAAGCTAAGACAACAAGTGGGTCATTGGGGAGACGGCGTTACTGCACCTATCTGTAGCGTTTTTACGTTAAATAGTGTGGACACATCTATGTCTCCCTACCCACATCGGGTCTTCTCCGTATAGGAGAGTTTGTCTTGTCCAGCTGTTACACCGGCAAGCCGCTGACACAAAGCAAAGACAGCAAGCGGGTTACTGGGAGACAGGTTTACTGCACCTAATATTAGCGTTCTTACGTTATAAGTGTGGACACATCTGTGTCTCCCTACCCATGTTGGGTCTTCTACATACATAAGAGTATTTGCCTGTCCAGCTGTTATATCAGCAAGCTCTACAGCAAGACTGTGTGTTTTTGGGGGGACTCCTTAGCAATTGGCACCAATTAGAGGCCTCGTTGCATAGTGAGCCTCAACTCCCTTTACCTCCTCACAGTCTGCTACCGCTAGGCAATCTCCCTGTATGGTAGACTACGCCATCACCGGCTGTCTAAGTGCTTGTGAGCTATTCCAGTACAGAGTATAGACTCTTTCAAAGGCAACATCCGATTCCTTTATAGACAGGATCGAGTGTGCTCTATTATTGACTCACAGCGATCCACCACTTGGACTGAACCGTTTGGTTCAACCTGTTCTTGTCATTCTAGAGCTCTCTTCACTCATCTATCCCTGTCTTAGAGGTCAGCTGCCACTAAGAGCACTATTCTGCACTGTGCTATACCTGTTACCCAGCCTCTGCTTATACATACTCAGCCTTTCTCTACTCAAAGGCAGTACATAGCAGGGCTAACGTCCACAGGTCCCTATAGCCACTTATGTAGGTACCACCTATTTTGTTCTTGTTTTCCCCGTTTGGTTCATAGTGGTTGTGGGATATTAAGTTTCCTTTCTCTATATGTATATTTTTGTCTGGGACCATACAGTGGTTATGGTGCCCATAATAAAGTTGAATTTTTAAGTCTGCCATATTGGTTAGAATCATCCCTGCAGTACCCCTCTCCAGTGCTCCTGAAGCTGCCCCACAGCTTGGGTTCACGTTTTTTCTATTTTGCTCCACCCTTGCCTCCTTCGAAAAGGGTTAACACTTACTGTATTTCCAGCTCTCCACGGGTCCGCAGGCGTTGGCCCTGCCCCTGATCCGCTTCTTTGGATGACATCATCAGAATTGATGATTTCAGCCAATCCAATGCTTTCCAGGAAACACCCCTGGAAAGCATTGGAAAACTGCCCCAGGAAATGCCTCTAGTAGCCATGTGAGGAGTGGTCAGTGGAGTTTTCCCTAGGCCACAATGTAAACATTTTCTATGAAAAAACAGTGTTTACAGCAAAAAGCCTGAAGGGACTGATTATACTCACCAGAACAACTACAATAAGCTGTAGTTATTCTGGTCACTATAGTGTCCCTTTAACCCCTTAAGGACCAAACTTCTGGAATAAAAGGGAATCATGACATGTCACACATGTCATGTGTCCTTAAGGGGTTAAATGTAAAATGTAAACTTAAAAAAAGTGAGAAGTAAAAATTTGATGACAGTTCTCCTGTAAGAGTTTAGTATGTATCAATCCTCTTAGATGGTTATGTTCACTTACAGATCTCAAGGTAGTGGGTGCTGAGCTGTAAGTCCCACAACGCTTGCCTATAACACTCACTTCCCTTCTAAATCCAGGAATGACATGAAAAGTGTCCCAGAGCAGTTGTTTGTGTGTGTGAGTCTGTCTGAACTTAATTTTCCATCAAAATAATTGATGTTTATTCAAACTCTATTTTACTCAGTTTCTATCTCAGAAATATGTCCATTCATTCATTCATTCATTCATTCAAAGGTTCAGTAGTGATTCTCTCTGCTCTTCCATAGACAAACGAAAGACGAACTACAAAGGTAATTTTGTCAGCGATGTAAACCTCGTGTTCATATCATTTGCTGAGAAATGAAATGCACAGACAGGATAACAATATTGATGACTGCACAAAAATACTAAAAGATCCCAGGGTGAGTTTAATTGCCTCTCCAATGTCTCACAGTCCTGCTGTTAATAAGCCAAGTTTAAAAGGCCTTAATAGCCCCAACCGATCGTTCACATGAAGACTACATCCTGTTTCTATACTAACAGAACAGCATGAAAGTCTTAAAACAGAAATTTCAAGTGTGTGACGCTGTCACTATTCTCCTTGTTAGTTTATTTTCTACCCAGCTATTATTAGTGGATACGTAACAGATTTTTTTAATTTCCTCTGTACAATATTAAAAAAAAACCAAAAAAAAACTACTGTATTTATCGGTGTATAACACGCACCTCATTTTCAGAAGGAAATTCCAGGAAATTTCCCCCCCTCCCATAGTATTCCCCCCCCCCTCATCCCATAGTGTTCCCCCCCTTTCCATAGTATTCTCCCCCCCCTCCCATAGTATTCTCCACCCCCTCCCATAGTGTTCCCCCCCTTTCCATAGTATTCTCCCCCCCCCATAGTATTCCCCACCCCCTCCCATAGTGTTCCCCTCTATCCCATAGTGTTCCCCCCCTTTCCATAGTATTCTTCCCCCCCTCCCATAGTATTCTCCACCCCCTCCCATAGTGTTCCCCCCCTTTCCATAGTATTCTCCCCTCCCATAGTATTCTCCACCCCCTCCCATAGTGTCCCCTAGTGCACTTTCCCTCTTGTCCCATAATTACTTACCTGTCTTGAAGCATGGGCCGGCTTCACAGCGCGCACCGTGGTACTGGAACTTCAATTTCAGGTTCCGGTTTCCGGCGGGACTGAAAGGAAGTGTGCACACAATAGTGTGCACACTTCCTTTCAGTCCCGCCGGAAACCGGAACCTGAAATTGAAGTTCCAGTACCGCGGTGCGCGCTGAACACCGGCCCAGGCTTCAAGACAGGTAAGTAAATATGGTATATTGGCGTATAACACGCACACATCATTTCCCCCCTATTTTCAGGGAGAAAAAGTGCGTGTTATACGCCGATAAATACGGTATTTTGAATCCTTAAAAACGTCTGTATTCTAGTTTAAGTAGATGGACATAAAAAGTAACAAGCTTTATTTTAAGATCAGAACTATAGGAAAATTGAAGATTATGCTAGCTTTAGTGTACTAATAATCTTATTTTTAATAAGGATAGGAGGCGGGTATTTTGCATTAACTCTCTTTACTAAACTCCATAGCAGTAAAGAAAAACGTAAAGAGCAACAATAAATCAATGGGCAGCATAGTGTATATAAGGGTCATGCTGCCTGTACACTTCCTCTTTCTTTAAGCGACATCCAAGTCTTGACTGAACTCGAAAATAACCAGAAACAAAAAAACGAAACCGATGGAAGCGTCCTCCGTGGAGCGCCGAACTTGAGGAGACTCCTAACAGTGAAACCAGGACCAAGAAGCAAACGAAGTCCTCAGCCAATTAAGCGGAGTCGTGAGGGATCCCGAAACAGTATCCAGTGGAGGTCCTGAAGAGGATTACACTGAAAGAAGAGTATAAAATAGGTTAGGTACTGAACCACAACTGGTCAAGCAGATGAGCTTTTTATCAGTATGTTTTAAAGAAAAAAATAATACAGAGTAGATGACAAATATTAGTATACAATAAAACATGCTCCTGAAACTTAAGATGTCAGGTCCCTAAGGTGAAAGTCAAGGGTTGACCAGAATAGACCACTACATGATAGGAAGGAAACACAGCGACTTAAACCATAAATAACATCCGTCACCTCGAGATCTCCCTCCTGATCTGGGATGGCGTATGTTGCGAGGGTCGAACATAGCCTGACCCGAAGGGTCTAATATGGTGTCTGAGATCAAGAAAGACATCTTTTTTATTTTTGCAAGTAATAAAGAAGTTATTGATACCGGAGAAACTGACGGAAGCCAAGCACAGAGAGATGGACACAGGTTTCTTCAGGAAGGAAGAGATTATTTATTCGGTTCACCGATCGGGACTCAGAGGGACTAATGTCACCAAAATACAACAAGTTCTGAGCCCCGGACAATAGTGCAGGCTCCTTATATAGGCACATAACTCCTCCCATATTAAGCTCCACCCGCACATTCTCTTGACCAATCAATACAAATAAGAATTAACTTCCTGCTTGACCGCATGGCCTGTCCAGCACAATGGAGGAGGGGAATACTACATCCTGTATTCTTGCACATGCTCCGTACACTACTGATCGTATCTTGCCTCGTGCAACCAACTGATCGATACGTCAGCATATGCACGTACACATGCCACGTGGTAATCTCGGCCTACTAAATTTATTTTTACCGAGATTCCACCACATTCCCCCCTTTGATGCCTCTTGATATTTCACAATTACTTGAGGCATCACTTAACCTTGGTTTGCATACACCGCAAGTTACCATGAACCAGACCAGACTTATCTATGATGTGAATCTTCAACACTCATCTTCCTGCATTGGTTCTCCCTGATCTAGAGCCTTATATTTATAAATTGCCATTATCTGTGCGGCAGCCTTCCTCTCTGCTATATTTTCTATCAGGCTTTGCACAGACCTAACTACTAAGGGTATAAGACATGGCAGGAGTAGACACAACATTAAAATCAGTAGGACTCCACCTACCAATGCCTTAAGCCCTCCAAACTGCTCATACCAGCTACCAAACCAACTACTTGGATTGTACCCTTTCCATACCTGAGTAGGCACATGCGCTAGTTTAACCATATGGCTAGTAAGCTCAGCTATTGCTTGCCCTTCGTCATCTATTTGAAGACAGCAATTGCTCAGGTTAAACTTCCCACATACACCTCCCTCTACTGCCAATAGGTAATCCAAGGCTAATCTATTTTGGTATACTGCTGTCCTCATCCTGGTATTATGCTTCGCTAGAAGATTGAGCGCTTGTGAGGTCTCATTAGTAATAATCTCAACCACTGCCTGTAATCTTATAATACGGTTGAGCATATAAATTGGGGTTCTATAACCAAAGGTACCATCCTCTGCCCACGTGGCTGGCCCATAGTAATCTATAATACGCTGGGGAGGCCATTCATCATCTTCCCAAGCGCCTATCTCTATGGGTCCCCTTTTCTTCCTATCATTCACATCATAGACTTTAACACCTAAAGTCTCACCTGTTTCGATAGGTAACAAGAAGAAGGATGGTTTAAGCATACCCAACACACATGCCCCTTCCCTGTCCTGTGGCAACTCCGAATAGGCTTTCTTACCACAGATCCAGTACAAATTTGCTGGAGCTCTCCAATTAGATGTGATGGATAGATCAAACCACACATCCTTTAAATTGGCGTATCTTGCAAACGGGTTAGATGGTTCTGAGACATTTGAAGCCGACCACCAAGTTGTATTCTTTGTATCATCATCATAAGCTTTTTGCCCTAGACAAGTTAATTCTCCTACAGAAGTATTATACATCATTCCTTTCCTCGCTATGCAAACATAACCTATGATGGAGGTCTTTAATCTCCACTCAGATTTACCTCTAACACTCATATGATAATCGGCTTGTGAAGATATTAATTGGTCAACTGCCTCAGAACCGGACATTACCTCCTTTGCTTCCCAAGGCCATTGGTCTCCCATGTTAGTACCTCCACACACATAGCAGTTGGTAACATTAAGACTACCGGCAATACTTTCAGCTAAATCAATGAACAGGCTTTTAGCATTATGGGGGATCTTATTATCTATACTCATTTCTTCATAGAAGGAATGATATACCTGATGAGTCTGGGAGGTTACCGTATCAGTCTCTATCCCTATAAACAATACTGTCCCAGGGTCTAAACCCGTCCCATATATTTGAAACCCAAATAAATTACCATATTTATCTAAGAACTTGTCGGGGTTATTTATAAGTATATGGATTGGATTGCATTCCATAGACTTACAATATGGATTGGTAGGCAACTTAGTCACAATCATGTCCTTGTCTGCTGTCTGTCCCCAAGTTGCCCACCCCACACAAGACCAATATGGGCAAAAGTTATAATCTCTATTTGGGCATCTAGGACTCACATACTTATTTTTACTACTGGGACAAATATATTTATCGTTAGACCCATACGTTCTCTCCCATCTAAGATCCCCACATACATTCCACGGCTTTCTACCACTTGATATCGCTTTACACGCATCAAATAGCAGAACACCTGAAGAATATACGGATTCTAATACCGTTTTGTTAATTAGGGTCCCCTGAGGATCTCCATTCCTGAGAGTCAACCAAATTGTACGGGGTTGATACTCTGGACTGAAGCACTTAGGTTCTCCTACTCCTAAATGGCACACACTATATTCTATATTTAAGTATCTACATCTTGATACATCTCCTTTACACTCGTATTGCGAATGCCAAATTAGGGTCTGGGAAATATGGTTACCTGTTCTTGTAGTCTTAATGCATACCTCACAGCTAGGAGTGTCGGTACCTCTACCTTCCTGAATATAAAAATACACATATAAAAACATTATTAGAAACACATCTTTCGTCGTCATCCTCAGTCTTCGTCCGTGCGATGGCACCTCAGCTTCCAGGATGTAAGGGCTGCAGGGAATGGAGTTCTGCTCGTCTTCACAGGGGTCTCTTCGAGACTTTTCCTGACTTATACACTACACGTCGGTGAGCGGACAGGCTTTATTATGGCCTTCTCACTCACTTACCAATCTCTGAAACAATAAAATTTGTAATCCACAAGGTTCCTCGTCACTCCGACTGAGTCGTGCGCTTTAACCGGATCTTGCAGGGATTCTCTGGATCTGCTGTAGCTTGCCAAGAATCGACTGCTGCTGGTTTAACCCTGGAGTGATGTATCCACGGAGTCACTTCGGCTACTTTTATCGCTGTAGGGGTAGACAAAAGAACAACATAGGGACCTCTCCACTTGGGCCCTAACGGTACATTATTCCACTCTTTAATTCACACTTGGTCTCCTGGGTGGTAACTATGAACTGGGGGATAAATATTCACAGGTAATCTATCTTGTACCCATTTCTGTACCTCCTCCATAGTCTTACCCAACTCTACAACCTGCTGCCGGGTAATTCCTTCTCCCAACTGACTCAAATCCCCCCTTAAGTTACCAAGTACGGGAGGTGGTCGCCCATACATGATTTCAAAAGGAGAGAGGCCCATCCTTCTGGTAGGTGTACTGCGGATTCGCAATAGAGCTATGGGCAAGAGAACGTTCCACTTAAGTTGGGTTTCCTGACACATTTTAGCCAACTGATTCTTAATAGTTCTATTCATTCTCTCTACCTTACCAGAACTCTGGGGTCTATATGCCGTATGAAGCCTCCACTTTATACCAAGCATATGAGTCAGTTGTTGTAGGCACTGATGAACAAAAGCTGGACCATTGTCCGATCCTATAGAGCAGGGTAGTCCATATCGGGGTATTATTTCTCGTAGCAGGAATCTCACAACTTCTCCTGCTTTCTCTGTACGAGTAGGACATGCTTCTACCCAGCCTGAATAGGTGCATACAACTACCAGTAGGTAGCGATGTCCACCAGATTTAGGCATTACTGTATAGTCAATTTGTAGATCGGACATGGGGAGTCCCCCCATAAACTGGACTCCTGGTGGCTTTACCAGTCCTTGCCTTGCATTATTTTTAGCACACGTTACACATCTTCGTACAATGGCCTGAGTCAAGTTGGACAATCTTGGTATGTAGAAATGTTTTCTGAGAGATTCTTCTGTACTATCTCTCCCAGAATGTGTCCCGTTGTGATAGTTTTGGACAATTTCTACCGCTAGTGATGCTGGAATGACTATTCTTCCATCTTCTAACTGATACCATTTGTTCTCCAAATACTTTCCAGGTTCAGTCTTTAACCACTCCTCTTCTTGAGCTGTATAAACTGGAGTCCATTGAGACAGTGGAGTTGGCATAAGAGCAGCTATATGTTCCACATATTCCTGTCTTCCTGATTCAGCGGCACGCTTAGCTGCACTATCTGCCATCCGATTTCCTTTGGTTACATCACCATCTCCTCTCAGATGCGCTCGACAATGTATAATACCGACTTCTTTTGGCTCCCACACTGCTTCCAATAGTTGTAGGATTTCAGCTGCGTACTTGATTTCTTTGCCTTCTGAATTCAATAGTCCTCTTTCTTTATACAAAGCTCCGTGGGCATGAGTGGTTAAAAACGCATACTTGGAGTCCGTGTAGATGTTCACTCTTAAACCTTCAGCCAATTGTAACGCTCGTGTCAGTGCTATCAATTCTGCCTTTTGTGCTGATGTTCCTTTTGCCAGTGGCCGAGCTTCTATCACCTTATCTATCGTTGTTACTGCATATCCTGCATAGCGGATCCCTTCTTTCACATAACTACTGCCGTCGGTGTAATATTGAACATCGGGGTTCTGGATGGGAAAATCACGAAGATCTGGACTACTTGAAAATACTTCATCCATCACTTCCAAACAATCATGTTGACTTTCAGTAGGTTGTGGCAAAAGGGTAGCTGGATTTAAGGTATTAACAGTCTCTAAATGCACTCTTGGGTTTTCACACAACATTGCTTGATACTTGGTCATACGGCTGTTACTAAACCAATGATTTCCTTTGTAATCCAACAACGTCTGTACTGCATGTGGAACTCGTACATAAAGTTCTTGACCCAGAGTGAGTTTATCAGCTTCAGCTACTAGCAGGGCGGCTGCAGCTACGGCTCTTAGACAAGGTGGAAGTCCGCTGGCCACTGCATCCAGTTGCTTAGACATGTAGGCAACAGGTCTTTGCCATGATCCCAAGTACTGTGTCAATACTCCCACAGCCATTCTTCTTTGCTCATGTACATACAGGTAGAATGGTCGTGTGTGATCAGGTAGACCTAATGCTGGGGCACTCATCAAAGCCTTCTTCACATCTTCAAATGCAGTTTGCTGTTCTTGAGTCCATAAGAAGGGGTCGTGCTCTGTACCTTTGATAACTGCATACAGAGGTTTTGCCAGTATCGCGTAGCTGGGAATCCATATCCTACAGAAGCCTGCTGCCCCCAAGAATTCTCGCACTTGTCTTCTATTCTTGGGTATCGGTATTTGGCACACAGCTTCTTTTCTCTCTGGCCCCATAATTCTTTGACCTTCAGAGATATGGAATCCCAGATATTTGACAGTTGGCAAACACAACTGAGCCTTCTTTCTAGACACCTTGTATCCTGCCGTCCAGAGAATGTGTAGTAGATCGTGCGTTGCTTGCTGACATATTTCCTTTGTAACTGCTGCTATCAACAAGTCATCTACATATTGTAACAATACACACTCTCCTGGGATGGACTCGAAATCCAGTAGATCTTGACTTAGAGCTGAACCAAATAGGGTAGGTGAATTTTTAAACCCTTGGGGCAGTCTTGTCCAGGTCATTTGGCGTTTTGAGCCCGTCACAGCGTTTTCCCATTGGAAAGCGAAGATACATTGGCTTTCTGCGGCAATTCGGAGGCAAAAGAAGGCATCTTTGAGGTCTAAGACTGTAAAATAAGTAGCCCCGCCCGGAATTAAAGCAAGCAGGTTATACGGATTGGGCACAACTGGATGTATACTAACAACCGCATCATTGACTGCTCTCAAGTCCTGCACAGGTCGATACTCATCTGTACCGGGCTTTTGAACAGGCAGCAAGTGGGTGTTCCAGGGGGAAGTACAGAATTTTAGGATACCATACCGTATGAACTTATCCAGATAAGATTGAATGTTCTTCTTAGCCTTCTGCGGGATGTGATATTGCCGTAGGCTCACTGGATAAACCCCAAGTTTTAGTTTGATTTTAATAGGTGGAATATTGCGGGCCAGTCCTGGTGGGTTGTTCTCTGCCCAAACTCCTGGTATGTTGAATAAGGATTCATCACTCCTAGGGTTTTGGCTAGTCAACGCTGTATAAAGTCGCCACTCTTCTTCCTTTGGTACGGATAATGTCATAATACCTGAAGGTCCATTAAACTTTAAGGATGTTGTTCCATTTGGTAGGAACGTAATCTGCGCTTGTAATTTGGATAGCATATCACGTCCCAGCAATTGGACTGGACATTCAGGCATGTAAAGGAATTGATGTTTTACTACGTGGCCTCCCAATGTACAGAGTCGACTTTTAAGAACCGGTTTTGCAGCACTTCTTCCAGTTGCTCCTATTACAGTAATAGTTCTTCCAGATGGAGGAGCAACTAAGTTAGTCACCACCGAATGTTCAGCACCAGTGTCGATCATGAACGCACTCCTTTTTCCCCCTATTGATACATCGACCATAGGCTCCGCTCGACCAAGGGGGATGGAGCCCGGTCGGTATCAATAGTCCTCCATGACCGTGTCAGCCAATCCTACAAAGTCCCTACCTTCTCTATCGCGGGACCTTTGCGCTGCTGGATAGTACCTGTCTTCTCTTACACTTCCTCTGTTACCAATACTCCCTCTATTACCATTACTCCCTCCGGGGCCTCCTCTACCTCTCGCTCTGCCTCTAAAGTTTCCATAACCTGCCCTGGGTGGGTCTCTCTCGTACTGCTCTCTTTGCGGACACTCGCTTCTCCAATGCCCTTCTTCTCTGCAATACGCGCACTGATTCCTACTCAAGGGCTCCCTATTCCACCTACTATCGCCTCTATCTGGGCCCCGTCTATCTACGCCTGCGATCGCTACCGCTAGCATATCAGCCTTTTTACGCATCTTGCGCTCTTCCTCTTTCTTACTTTCTGACTCCCTATTCATATACACCTTATTCGCTACCTCCATTAGTTGGGTGATAGACATACCTGCAAACCCTTCTAACTTTTGTAGCTTGCGCTTAATATCTCCGTAAGCTTGGCTGACAAAGGCGGAGTTTACCATTCGGGAATTATCAGCGTCTTCCGGATTAAAGGGGGTATACAAGCGGTATGCCTCCAATAATCGGTCATAAAAGACACTGGGCGCTTCATCACTTTTCTGAATCACCTCAACTGTCTTCGACATATTAATAGCTTTCTTCCCTCCGGCTTTCATGCCAGCAATTATAGCGTCTCTATAGACTTTTAGTTGAACCATATCTGCGCCATTAACATTCCAGTCGGGATCAGTGTTAGGATAATGTGTTGCGGCCCATGCTGCTGGATTGGCTTGATTTAAAGCACGGGCTTCATCCTCTAGCGCTTTAATGGACGCTTGGTTAATCCTAGTCCTTTCCTCATTATTGAACAATGTCATTAATAACTGCTGGCAATCAGCCCATGTCGGATTATGTGTCTGAACTATCGAGGTGAACAGATCGGTCATAGCTTGTGGTTTCTCAGTGTACGAGGAATTGTGGGTCTTCCAATTCAAGAGATCGGTAGTCGTGAACGGGACATATACGAAGACTGGGTCAGCATATACCATTTGACCTGCGGCATCGAGATAAGCTGACCCAGGATTCAGACGAAGAGGCATCTGGTAATGTTTGGGTCTTTGGGTACCGGTCAGTTGTCGGGTTAGTATAGGGCTACGTGAAGGGGCGTCGGTTAGAGGTTCCGGTCGGGGGGTGGTAAGGCATGAGGATGTGGGAGCTTGATTTTGGGAAAGGTCGGTGAATAGAATATTCCGAGCCGAGCTAGAAGAAGCTTGACCGGAAGTTTGAAGTGGCGCCAAATCAGGATATTCAGATCTAACGGGGGTTGGTTCCGGAAGGGAAGGTTTAGTACGACGGGGGGTGGATTCTGCACTGGAGGAGGAAGCGGAAGTGCATGGGGGCAATGGGGGAAGGGGTGTAGAACTTCCTGTACTCGTATCACTTCCTCCTAAAGGGAAGTAAGGGGGCGGCAAAGGGATCTCGGACTCAGGGGGCGTGTCCAAAATGGGCCTAACCATAGTCCTAGTGGACAAACAAGTCCTGGCCACCATGAGGCGACATTGCTCCTCGTGGCATATCCGAATCCATCTTGGCGAGTTGTTTACGGCCTGTCTCCAACAATCAATATATGGAAACTGTCCGTAAAGTTCAGGCCTACCTGATACAGCCACGTGTACACGCTGTACCAGAGTTGGATCCAAACTGCCACGTGGCGGCCAAGCCGCAACCAAAGTAGGCCACTCCCTAGTGCACAAAGTGACCAAACGTACAGGGGACATTTTAACCCCAAAATCACATGTTGTAAATCCCTTTTTAAAATTCTTTACCATGCAACCTAAGGGATCCAAAATCGTCGACTCCGACGCGCCCATACTTATCAATGGAGCGTCGTTGACAACGAATACTATGCACACGTTCTATTCAACAGTCACACCCGTTTCTTCCGGCAACAGCACCACGTGGTACGGTTACCAAGTGAAACGTACACAATAACACAATAAACACTCAGGGAATTCCCGTACACACACAACTGTTACACCAGTCACTAAATAATCAATATTATGCCCTTTGGCGAAACTATACAGTCACCCACGCTATAATTCTCTATATATGAATTACCCGTCTATAACACACCCCAGTAACATCGTCTTTTACAAATAGCGGTTACAGTACGGTTAGCATAGGTCAAAGCACAATTTAAGGTCACAATACAATTATTAGTGGTTATGGTGTTAAACATGCAATAGACGACAATGATTAGTACTTATATACAGTGTCAGTAAATATACAGGGTTATGGTACCGTGCACTATGATACAGCAACACACTATTAACACTCTCGCTAGACGGCTGAGCTCGCGCTATCTAACAAGATATACACTTTACTAACAATCTTTAACACATATACAATCCCAACTAAACTATTGGCCAGTACCTTGATGGACTACCTAAAACTATCTACATCCGTTTTGGTTAGCCACACTGCCCAAGCACCACATATAGCGAACTAGAGGGCGGAATTTACAACAGAACCCTTTTAGTCTTTCTACTCTATCAATAGTCTAGTGGGTTCCAAATTTACACGCCTCCCCACTTAGCCAAGATAGGTTGAGATCTAGCAAACGATAATGTACATCAGAGTCTGCTTAGTCTCCCGGTCCCTCCGACCTAGCGAACAAATTGTACACCCTAGAACGCTAGTCTAGACAAGACACCGGTGTCCGGCTAGGGCTATTTACACCAGAACCCCGCCTGACTCCAAACCAAATCAAACGGTCTTACTTAAGAGCGTTCGATTGAGCGGTGCGCCTTCGCTCCTTCCCTCCGACAGAGGGGGCAGATTCCATACACAGATTTAAACCCCTTATGGGCCTACCGCACAATCGGTATACCCCTAGTGGGTCCGCCGTCTAAAACAGCAGTCGTCTTACCTCCTCGGTCCTGAACCTGAGTTCACACTCATCGACGGGGACACCCCAGCACTTCTTACGTAGAGGCCGATGATCTCCTGGACAACAGACCAGTGGCGCCGAGACGAAGGGAGGTCCACGCAGAAGTTCAGGGGTGCAGCCGTAGAGAACGTGGGCAAAGATAGACCGTCTCACGCCTCTGCCTCTCAGCTACCGTTGAACGATGAGCTTCCCGGCCAATGCACCAAATGATACCGGAGAAACTGACGGAAGCCAAGCACAGAGAGATGGACACAGGTTTCTTCAGGAAGGAAGAGATTATTTATTCGGTTCACCGATCGGGACTCAGAGGGACTAATGTCACCAAAATACAACAAGTTCTGAGCCCCGGACAATAGTGCAGGCTCCTTATATAGGCACATAACTCCTCCCATATTAAGCTCCACCCGCACATTCTCTTGACCAATCAATACAAATAAGAATTAACTTCCTGCTTGACCGCATGGCCTGTCCAGCACAATGGAGGAGGGGAATACTACATCCTGTATTCTTGCACATGCTCCGTACACTACTGATCGTATCTTGCCTCGTGCAACCAACTGATCGATACGTCAGCATATGCACGTACACATGCCACGTGGTAATCTCGGCCTACTAAATTTATTTTTACCGAGATTCCACCACATTATGACACAAGCTAGGCTCACATGTCTAGTTAGAAAAGAGGAAAAAGACCCTGCTCACATGTCTAGTTCAAAAGAGGAAAAAGACCCTAACAGTGATAAGAACTGCTCGACATCTTGAGTGATAGATATTGCTATGCATTGAGTGGCTGGCAAGGTAGGGTAATAACATATTAACATGCATAGACAAAGTGTGTCAATTTAGGCTAAATAACCAAGATAGCTGAGGCACTGAGACCCCCACACATCACTGTACTGCTTAAAGGACCACTATAGTGCCCTGAGGGTGCCCCCACCCTTAGGGACCCCCTCCCGCCGGGCTGGTTGGAGAGGAAGGGGTTAAACTTACCTATTTTCCAGCGCTCCTCCTCCTCGGCTGAATGCGCATGCGCGGCAGGAGCCGCGCACGCATTCAGCCGGTCTCATAGGAAAGCATTTACAATGCTTTCCTATGGACACTTGCGTCTTCTCATCTTCTCATATGTTTATATAAAAAAGGGCTAACCCTAGCTGGACCAGGCACCCAGACCACTTCATTAAGCTGAAGTGGTCTGGGTGCCTATAGTGGTCCTTTAAGGTAAACCATGTGTAGTTTAAAAATAAAAGCAGATTGAAAAGAAATATTAGATGGTATCGGCTGCCAGAAAGGAGACATCAACGTGGAGCTGGTGACAAGTCTTGATTGGTGAGTCCAACTTCAGCCAATACCGATACTCAGAAACCGACAGCAGCAGCTAAGAGGTGTTACCAGGTGGGAGTGAAGCATGGCCTCCATCCAGCTCCATGATGAGGGCCCGCATCTCCGATCCACAGACTCATAGGCTTGTGGGTGAGACCAAGTCCTTCCCATTTAGGGAATGGCTTAAGCTTCAGATGATCTGACGCTGCCTGCGGCGTTGGGGCTTCTGCCTCTGTGGATGATGTGATGGGAGTGTATCAATCGTGGCTATCAGCCCAGGTGGACCAGTGCATGGGGAGACTTATGCATGTGCAAAGATGTGCACGTGCAGAAGGGGGCCCACTCACTCCTCACCCGTCTGTCTCGCCCTCTCTCCCAGCTCCTAGTCGGCACTGCCACAAATTGCACCTCTAGTTTCGCCCCGAAGCGGTCGAAGGTCTGGTTGAGGCGCTGTGTTAATTGGTCAAATGTGCTTTGTTGTGCTGGGACAGCGTGGGCTCAGACGGTAAAGGAGCGGCCACCATCTTGAAGGCGTCTGCCATGGTCGGGGCCTGTTCTGTGGAAGTTACTTGCAGTTGGTTAAGGTATGTGGAGCAGGTCAGTGGGAACTGGGATAACCCCCGCCGGTCCAAAGGAGGCAGCAGCTATGTACTGGAATCAAACAGTAGCTGGGAGAGTGGCCATCTCCCCATGACGGTTCGTGTAGGCTGCAAGCCTCATTTCGGACAATTCAGCTTAGGAGAGACTCAAAAAAGGTGTCCCCAGATGCAGTGACCTCCCGGTAACAAGAGGAATGCTGGTTACGGCCTATAAAGATGAGTGGCCTGGGAATAATCCCCAATAATCGGGACCAGACGCTGCAGCTCTTGCAGACCATATCTGGTCTGCTTGGCAGTCAGGTTCCGCCCCCTCTCTGTTTTTTGTTTAAAGATTCCTCCAAAGTGACATGTCTGCAATGTTTTACATTACTGGGTTAAAAGGACAGGGCCAGTGCACCCACACCACTTCATTTAGCTGACATAGTCTGAGTGACTGTAGTGTTTCTTTAAGTAATAATTAACACAAATATTTAATTTTATATATTATCTCTGTGGCGCCACCTTTCTCTCCTTCCTTATACCTATAGGGCCTGTTAGGGAGCCCTATCCTTTAGGTGTGGTGCCTTTATTTAAGTTTTTAAGTGCTGATCCATCTGTACACTTTTCAAATAATTAACCCTAACCCTGATTTAGAGCATTGCAAATACATTGTATACGATAATCTTTCATCATATGTTTCTGGGGGATAGCCAACCTTAGGTCATAATGCATTCACTCATGACTATTGTCTTTTATGAAACTTGAAGTTCTGCCATAACATAAGATCATGTGGCTGTTAGGTCACATGATAGCACAAAGCAAATGCAAATATTGCATATTATAACTTATAAACTAATACATGTACACTGTGTAATTGCATTGGCAAACACTAAAGTACTTTATGCTTTCTACATTTGAAACCATAAATAAAACATTTTTTTTTCTCATGATGATTTTCCTCTAAATTAAAAATTTGCAGATTATTTGTAAAAAGTTTATAAAACAAATCAAATACAGACCAGAATTGTGGTGAGACTTCTTCTTTAACCCATTAAGAACCAAAGGTTAATAATTGCTGTTATCATTATTTCGTCCCTGAATATCTAATAACATCTTGGTGTCCTGTTACTTCAACTAGCTCAATGTTGCTCTGCAGATTTTTGTTCAGTGGTTCATTCTATCTTGGAGTGAGATCCTTATAGAGGAACTGTCACTTCTAGAGAAATGAAAGCTTCTAATTTCTCGTTCCTTCGCATAGTTGCCAACTGTCCTATTTTTGCCAGAACAGTTCCATGTTTTGGGCTCTAGCACCTGCAAAAACAGGTCCTTTTCAGAGAAAAGTCATCTTTACATCGGTGCCTAGTGACGCCTCTAGTAGCAGTCACTCAGACAGCCACAGGAGGTGCTTCCTTGTCCACTTCTGCGCAGTGCACAGCACTGGCATCAGTGTCTCCACGCCCTGCATGGAGATGCTGAATGTTCCCGATAGAGATGTATTAATTAAATTGCCACGCATGCGCAATGCCTCCCAATGGGAAAGCATTTGATTGGTTCAGAAGATTGATTATCTCAGCCATGGAGGCAAAGCCAGGCAGGCCAGCTGTGGCGAGAATGGTGAGTAAAATCACCTTTCTACTGAGATTGGAAGGAGTCACCCCTTCACCTAAACAACCACACCAACACTATAGTGTCAAGAATGCATGTTTTTATTACTGACACTATACTGTTCCTTTAAGATCTGATAGTAAATTAAACTTTTTTTTTTAATGCAGGCTGTGTCAGTCACAGCCAGGGAAGGTGTGGCTAGGACTGCATAGACAGAAATAAAAGTGATTTAACTCCTAAATGGCAGAGAATTGAGCAGTGAAACAGCTGGGTCATGATTTTTACACAAAAGCTGCTTCATTAAGCTTAAATTGTTTTAATGCCTATAGAATCAGTTCAAAATAGTAGAATTTATAAATATATATATACAGTTTTAAAAACCGGCACAACCAATAGCTAGCTTTTAGTTATCGATTAGGTTGTATTAAAATTGAGGAAGTGGTAGTTCCTCTTTAAAGGGAGATTGCTACTACAGTGCATACCATCTTTGGTTTTTAAAGGGTTAATACTGTTTACACAGTGCATCCTGTTGTATTTGTAATGTATGGGAGTTAAACTGTATCTATGGCCGCAGGGTTCCCAGTGACTGGGAAAATGTGCAGATTTGGAGAGGCAGGTGGTGTTCGTCTGTCATCTGCGTAGTTGTTATTCTTCTATGATCCCTGTTAAGTCTCATTGGTTACCTGATGTTTGTTTAACGATGCAATCACCCTCTCTTCATCCACATGCAGTAAGAGTGACAAAACAGGAACATGAATATTACTGTATCTACTCTCATAAAGGGACGTGTTTAGTTATTATGTAGGAGGTAAATGTATCAAATGGGACTTGAAGGGGAAGTTGGAAATTTAGAAAGTTAAATATTATATATTACACTGATATTGTGGTGCCAAACTGTGAAAAGTTTTCTAACACATAAAGGAACACTATGGGCACCATAACCACCACAGTGCCCACTCAGGTGTAAGTAGTCAAATTAGAACAGTGCCTCTTCTCTAGCAGGGAGCGCTCAGAGTTAAACATGGCAGTGCAGATATGAGCTAATTGCTTGTTGGCTGAGAGTGGTCGGCTAACACTCTCAGCCAATGAGCTAGCCCAGGGCATAGTTCAGGAGCGCTTACGTAAGTCCCTAGCAGACAGGAAGGAGAGATTTAGTGAGTGGCTCCTGGGATACCCCAGGTAAGTAGTCAAACCTTTTTAAAACGGTTTTAACTACTTAAACTGGGTAGTTACTTAGACCTGGCATCATAACTACTATACTTAACACTTAAAGGACCACTATAGTGCCAGGAAAACAAACTAATTTTCCTGGCACTATAGTGCCCTGAGGGTCCCCCTCCTGCTGGGCTGGATGAAGTGGAAGGGGTTAAACTTACCTCTTTTTCCAGCGCCGGGCGGGGATCTCTCCTCCTGCTCTCCACCTCCTCGGCTAAATGCGCATGTGCGGCAGGAGCCGCGCGCACATTCAGCCAGTGTCATAGGAAAGCATTTACAATGCTTTCCTATGGATGCTGGCGTCTTCTCACTGTGATTTTCACAGTGAGAAGCACGCAAGCGCCTCTAGCGGCTGTCAATGAGACAGCCACTAGAGGCTGGTTAACCCTAATATAAACATAGCAGTTTCTCTGAAACTGCTATGTTTATATAAAAAAGGGTTAAGCCTAGCTGGACCAGGCACCCAGACCACTTCATTAAGCTGAAGTGGTCTGGGTTCCTATAGTGGTCCTTTAACATTTTAACTGGACAAAAAGGGTCACTTTAATTCTAGGGGTGTGGTCGGGGGCAGGGCTGTTCTGAGAAACTCTTAGTGACTTACTAATAAAAATGTATCTTTTAATTTAGAACAAGAACAATGTATCTTGTTTATACAAACTGATTATAAAAACAGTTATTGGATTTTAAACACACATTACTGGGGGTATTGTTGCTCTGTAGCTCTGTTATCCATTCAGAGACACCAACAAAATGGAGTTCACAGAAAAGAGGGACATTAGAAAAGAATATAGGGACAGAGGGATTAAGGGACAAAATAAGGACACTTTGGAGGCATGCACTATAGTAGACTGTAGTAGTTATGGTGCTTGGCATATTTTGTTAACCTTTTGAGTTATTCCACCAGGAACTGGGGAGAAATATCACGGAATTGTAAACTAAAAAAAAAAAAAATAACAAATTGAGATTTTTTTTTTAACCTAATTGGCCTAAATATTGCAACTTCCTTTTTGGTTCTCCAGAATTCACAATTTAATGAGCAAGATAATTTTACTTAGCTTTGAGGGTTATATAGGGTTAATATCTAAAAGCTGGCAATATGATTTTAAGATACCGGTAGATAATAGACTGATAATTGATATCTTGAAATATTACTGTGAAAACGCGAGGCATGGATTTTAAATGATTTACATAGTTTTTGCCAATTATTGCATGCGTCTAGAAAACAATAGTACTGATATTGTTTACTGTATTCTTGAAGTGGTTATGAAGAAAGGATATAGAAAACTTAACAGCTGGTAGGAATCTGTTGAAGGATAAAGGGTCTACTTATCATCCCCAACCCCCCACGTGTATTCATATCAAATGAGAGGGAGGGAAAGGCTGTGTATGTTGGTGGGATGCCAACTATTCCCCTTTGCCCCACCCCCTCCCAAATAAAAAACAAACCAAAAACAATACCGGTAAAAATGCAAGCATCGTTTGAAAGAGCAATGATGATGTATAATAGGGAAAAAGCTATAAAAGCATACTTTGTCTCTACTAGATTGGATTTCCTTTCCAGGCCTCTGAGCCAAAAAACTCAAACTTTCTACAACTCCCCCAACCGACAAACATAATGTATAAATTAAGCATGGCCAATGAACCCCTCCCACGCTGTAACCAGAAGGAAAATGAATAAAAGTTAAAATATACATTGGGAAAATAAAAACGATTTGGGCCATAAAGTCTATGGAAGGAAAAGCATGGGAAAGATGACTTTATATACAAAACTCTCAAACGGACACCTTCTTGTGTTAGAAGAGCTGAATTTGCATTGATGGGCCAAAAATAGCTCATAGATATGTATGTACAGACTCTGTAACCATGTTATTATAATGCTATTTATATTTATTATAGTAATTAATGTCTTAAATCGCTGTGGTCATATTTAACAAGGTTTTGCTGTAGCAATTATGGTGTTTAATTAAAGTGCTCAATTAGAAGCAATATAGATATATTCAATTTATTGCCAGGTTAATTATTCCATCAGAAACACATGAAGCAAAGTGGAACCTACTTTGTTATTGGGAAAAAGGGAGGGCTGTCAAGATAAACAGGGGGGTAATTGTCCCCAAGTAACTAGTATACAGGGATTGTAGGCTGCAGTCTCATGTCACAATTTATGGTTTGAGAAATAGCAACTAGAGGGGACTTGGGATGCTTGTACAGTACTGGAAAGGCTAGGCCGCAGATAGGGATTGCACAGTCCTTGCTAGTTCATATCTGCAGGTTTGGTCATGGGCTGGTGGCCACAATCTCAATTCTCTCCTCATCTCAAAGGGTCCATTTGGATATTTTCTTGAAGTATGTATGATGTGAATTCATTTGCAGGTGACTGTAGGTTGAATGCTCTGTCATGCTGTGCAGTTCATATTGATGTCACATCCTGCAGCCCCACTACTCCAGCAGCCTCCAGTTGTTAAATCCTTATATCATCCGTGTGCGCAAGAACCATTCACACTAGGAATTTCATGATGGGGAAAAAAAATAGCTGTTTGTTTCTACTTATAAGGGTAGATAGTCCAGTAAAGTATTGATAGGGTGCCAATAGATGGTCTAGGATACTTGATCGAGTTCCTCTGTGGATGTAAACTCTATCAAGTATCCTAGACCATCTATTGGCACCCTATCAATACTTTACTGGACTATCTACCCTTATTTGGCGCAGCCCTTCCATATCTTTTTGTATCTATCCACCGAAGGACCCGATGGGTTTTCCTTCATTTGGGTTGCTGCCTACCTTGACTAATTTTGTGATTACTAGCGCTGAATTCTTTTTGTGTTTATCTTGTTTCTACTTATCCCCGAGTCAGAAGTTGCAAGCCTTCCCTTGTAGGGTATAACTTTTTATTGTGCGTGCTGAGATTCGGTGGAATTTTCATATAATATAGAGGCCATTTTTTGTAAAGATTGTATCAAGAGTGACCAGTATGTATTACTCATCCTGAGACCCAGTGCAAGCTGCTATTATAAGGTTGAAAGGAAAGTTTACTGGCTCATTTAAGCTCCATAGCTATTTTTAAGGTGGAGTTGTCAACAAAGACTTTTAAACTCAGAATCTTATCTTTCTGCCATGTCCTTTTTTGCTAGAGTTAAAGGGTCATTCTAAGCACCATAACGAATGTACACATTTACAGTGCTTATGGTGCAGAGCGTATCCTGCACTCATTCACTTACTCCATTCTGAGGGTTTATGTCTATAGCACTTTACAAAACTGCTCCCATAAAATAGCAAGCAAGATTTCACAAGACCTGCTTTGCTGGGACAGTTTAATCCAAACAGTGCACAGAACTTTAAAGGTATATTTTTATTTAGTTTATTTGTTAAATTATTTTGTAGCTCCCCCCCATAGACAAAGCTTAAAGGAACACTCCATGCACCATAACATTGAAATTAAGTTGAAATGATGCCAGTAGGTCCCTGGGGCTGGATTACCTTTAGTGGCTAAACCGCTCTCAAACGGTTAAACCCCAAAGTCTGTTTCAGTGTCGTATCTCCCGTACCCTTTTTCAAGTCCGCTTTATGAATGGGCAGTCACTGATTGGCTGAGAGCCTCAGCTGACTGCTATTAATGAATCTGCGACACCGCTGCCCAATTCTGCAAGGGCCTTCCGGGTTAAGGATTTTGAGAAAACAGAAGGACAGAGGGGAGATTTAGCTCTGGACACACACTTTGGGGTTAAACCGTTCTAGAATGGTTTAACCCAAAAGTTGAACCAGCTCCTGGGACATCCTTACATCATAACAACTTAGTTTTAATGAACTTGTTATGGTGCCTGGTGGTTTCCCTTAAACTATGTGATACACAAAAAATTGTATTTACTTATATGTATGTTTTAAAAAAAGATACACTTAGGCTATAATACAAGTAATACTTTTTTTTTTTTTAATAATAAAATAAAAAAATAGTTTTCCTTTAAGATAGCATAACAAAAAACCATGAATGGCGGTAAAATTTGACATCAATAAATAAGTATTTTTGGTTATTACAAAGTACATTTAACATATATTTAGTTATAAAATTGCTATGTTCACAATGCGGATGTGACCATGGAACTTCTGGTAAACTTGTCATTTTCATGTGTGTCATAATTGGATACCTCTCCTTTAAATTATTATTTTTTTTTATTGAAATTTACATCATTTTAACACATGCATTGCATCATTATATATTACACATTCATATACACACTAGATTTACAGATAGCTGCGCTATGTGGCTTGTTACCACTGGATTTCATTTTGCGGTTTAGCAATGGCTTTGTGAACAAATATTCATTGTTTATAAGGGCTTTCACTGATAGGAATCTGTGCCCCCCCCCCCCCCCTAAAATCACAATTAATTCAATCCGCTAAAAAGGAGCAAAGAGCTTTATGTATGATATTAACCATCAAACTGCCATTACGTCTTAGAGAGTAAGAGAGGGGTAGTAGTTGTGAGTTTGAATTAATAAGTAGGAATTGTCTAAAAAAACAGGATGTGAAATTCCACCCAGAGTTTATTCTCAAACAGTCACAGTTGCGGTGTGTTTAAAAATGTATTGCAAAATCCGGATCAAATGAACAAGTTGTGACTATATATGAGCTGGATAATATTTCCAACTCAACTATTTTAGGCTACAGATTGCAATATACAGGATTATTCACTAAAGTGAGAAATTTTGGCTTTAGTGAGTGATGCTAAAGTGCTCGCATATGGGCTTAAAGTGGCACTGTCACCGTCTGGGAACTTTGCTAAAGGACCCCAATGGTGACATCGCTGCTGGGGGTCCAGTGGCCGGGGAGGGGCAGGCAAGGGTGAGATTTTCTAACCTAAACCTGAACCTCACTGGGCGTGACCATTTTGTTCAGTCTGCTCTGATGTCACTGTTGTACTATCACGCATGAGCAAAAGTACGGAATGGAGATCCATGGAGGATCCTGCGAGACCCTTCATAGACACAACCCAACTTCTCTGTATATCTCTTGACTGGGTTGGAATTTCAGTGAATATTCTATCTCTACGCGGGAGGGGGAAGGGGTGCTGCTTTAAATGCCCTGTATCAGTGTTATTTTCTCGGCAAATTTCAATTGAGTTTTAGTCATAGTCTTTTGACTAAAACGCTGTTTTAGTTTGTCATATTTTAGTCATCTTAATTGTTTTAGTTTTACTCTAGTTTTAGTCAACGAAATCTCCAGTAGATTTTAGTCGTTATGACTAAAATCTAATGGGTTTAATTAAAACCTCTGTCTCTTTTGCCACTTCCCCAGCCAATCTGTGCCTCTTTGTGTCACCCCAACCCCCATGCAGGCCCGGACTGGCCATCGGGCATACCGGGCAAATGCCCGGTGGGCCGCGATGGCTGCGGGCCGAGGCCAACAGGGGAGATCACAGGATCTCCCCTGCCAGCCCCTGCAGGGCCAGCGCTACCCGAGTGCCGGCCCTGCTGTGTGCCTTCGTGGGCCGGTGGGGAGATCAAAGATCTCCCTCACCGGCCCAGAGGCAGTGTTACAGGCGGCCGGTGCTGGGGAGGGAGGGAGGAGAGAACACAGGCGGAGCTCTAGCCAGCAGCTCCGCCGGGTCCTCTCGCGGGATTCTGAACGTTGCCACAGTTACCGTGGCAACGCTCAGATCTCGCGAGAGTGAACTCTAGCCTGCAGGTTAGAGATCACTCTCACCACTGGACCACCAGGGATCAGGCAGCATGGCCCCCTCCTCAATGGATACCTGGCTCGCCCCCCCCCACCCTCTCCCAGGCAAGGTAAGAAGGGGGGGGGGGGGGGGATATAACTTTTTTTTTATTATTATTAATAAAAAAAAATATTTAAATAAAAAATGCATTCACACTAACAGCTCCCAGACACACACAGCACCCCCAGACACACACAGCACCCCCAGACACACACAGCACCCTCAGACACACAGAACACCTCCAGACACACACAGCACCCAAACACACACAGCACCCCCAGACACACACAGCACCCCCAGACACACACATATACACACACACACACTACAGCACCCCTCACACTGCACCACTACACACATTACGCTCCAGATACACGCTAGATCCCTTACCCTATATGCACTCTTAATTATCTACACACACACAAACACACACACACACACAATCTCCTATACACACTCTGGGTCCTTTACACACTAGATCTCCTAAACACACACTGCACCACCTACACACACACACTACATTCCTTGTCAGCAAACACATACAACATTCTCTAAACACACCCTGTCTACAACCCCTACACACACTACATCACCTATACACACACACTACAGCCCGTATGCACACACTCGCTACAACCCCCTGTAACACTATGCCCCCTATACACACACTCTCTACAGCCCCTAGCCACACATATTACACCACAAACACAAATGAAATTGACCTATTTACACAATACCACACCACACTCTACACACATGCAATCCCACAAGCAGGCTCCAAACACATGCACCATACACTTTCCTGGCCCTTTTGTCCTCTGGTATCCCACTTATGGAGACACCAGAGACAATTTAAAAGCAAACACAGCGCAAGCATGTTATTAAATTTGCTTGCGCTACGCAGAACAAATTCAGGGCCTTTTTCTAATGCCAGAGCTCTTCAGCAGGGCTCTGGGCATTGAACCAACATGCTCACTTTGAGAGGGGGCGTGCTTGTCATTAGTGATGACAAAACACCACCTATCTGGCGCCGCCCCCCTTCTTAGGGGGCCGCTCTGATTGAAAAATGCCCAGGCCTAATTTTTTTCCCAGTCCGGCCCTGCCCACATGTGTCTCATTCCCTCAGCCCCCCCCCCCCCATGTGTCACATTTCTTCTCCTCCCTCCCCCACGTGTCTTACCCACCAGTGTCAATTTGGTGGAGGCACTACTGGGGAACCCTGTTCACAATGCCTGGTTCCTGATTTGCTCACTGCAGTGGGCATTTGCCACCCAGAGCGACTCCTGTGTTTGGCACCCCGTGCCCCCCCCAAATAAAAAAAACACCTGGAATTTTTTTCATTTTTTTTATTTTTTCTGTATTGCACAAATTTGTAAACTTTGTAAAACCCCTGTCAGTTCCTTCTACAAAACCCCTGTCCTGCTCCTCTACTAGAAACCCCTGCACCCCACACACCCAGTTACAGGCATACAGTCACACAGTTACAGGAAGACAGTAACACGGACACAGTCACATGCAGACAGTCACACATACAGTCACACACACAGTTACAGGCAGACCGTTACACACACAGTCCGTTACAAGCAGTCACACACAGTTGTAGCGAGACAGTCACGCACACAGTGTTACAGTCGCTGCTGGTTTGGCCCTCCCCGCACTTTTCTTTACGTGCGGCCTGTTCAGCTGGTAATTGCTGGTCTCTGCGTGTGTGAGCTGGGGCACAGCTCACTCCCCCTCCAGCACCCAGACCAGGATCATGGTCCCCCCACCCCCCACCCCTTAGTATGCCAGCATTTTGCTGTTACTATGACATTACCTGAACAAGCATGAGATCATCGTAGAGGTAGACGTAAAGAAAGGCTTCGAAAAATGCTGTACACAATAGCAGGTCTCTACTGCATGACTACAAGGTTATTTTCCATCTCTTTATCAGGGAACACCTACTGACAAAGCTCACAAACACGGACTATTATATTACTGTAATTTATTGCGTGGAAACTCATTAATAGTTTAATAAATGCACACCATACATAACTGTGAGTTTTAAAGATTTGGAGCTCTGTGACATACTTGCATAACTGTGAGGTGTAACTCTCAGGGTGAGAATTGTTGGTAATTAATAGTGAATTCAAGGTAAAGTTAAGGCCATTCTCCATTTCAGTTACCGTATGTTTCCAGTTTTGCAGCTTTGATTTTAAAGGGACACTGCACTGCCCAAATAAATAAAACCAAATAAAATCACCAATTAATATATATAATGCCTTTGCAATCTCTCCACTTCTAACCTAATCCAGACTTTCTGTGGCTGTCCAATCACAGAATTGCCAGAGCAGCTCAACAAGAAGTCTTTGCAAGGTAGGTTCTCTAGGCCAGTGTTCCCCAACCCAGTCCTCATGGACCACCAACAGTCCAGGATTTATGTATTTTCCTGTTTTATTCCAATGGAGATACTGACAAAACCTGGACTGTTGGTGGTCCATAAGGACTGGGTTGGGGAACACTGCTCTAGGCAATTTCTCTCTTGAGTTTTACTCTACTGAGCTAACCAAACCAGGAAGCAACAGGGCCAGTTGTTTGATTGACAGCCAAAGGGTTGTAACAATGTTAATTTAGAAGAATGCCAATTTGTATCGAAATCTGCACTTTTTGTAAAATGAAAAAAGAGGACACACTCTTCACACATAAAGCACTTCAGCAAGTTAAAGTGCCTTAGGTGTTTGAAAGGGTTCCTTCTAAATTAGAAATTGCCTTTGAATACTCTTTAAATTCCCCAAAAATCTCACATTAGTTAAAAACCCTTTGTGCGTTTTGTTGCAGAGAAACACTGTAGTTTGTATGGTGCCAAGAGTGCCCTCTCATTTTAAATTGCAAATCTGCTTGAGAACAGGAAACTCCTGCACTGAGAACTCCAGCAGTGCAGGAAGGCATTCATTGGCTGAGGGCACTCAGTTGGCATTCTCGCCAATGCGTTAATGCGCCTTGCAGGAGTACCCATCTTCAGGAGGGATGGCGATGAAAGCCTGGTGGACCCTCAGAAAGTGGTTAAACTATTCTTAAACAGTTTGACTACTTACACTACGAGGATGCGAGGGCACTCCTGATCCCATAACCACTACAGACGGCTTTAGTTATTATGGTTCTTGGAGATTTCCTTTAACCCCTTAAGGGCCAAACTTCTGGAATAAAAGGGAATCATGACATGTCACACATGTCATGTGTCCTTAAGGGGTTAAAGCATTTGACGTTTTTTTTTTTTTTTTTAAATTAACCAAACACACTCTATGTTTAGGTGATGCGCCCCACCTCCTAAACACACAAGTGCGAGTGCAGCGCTATTTAAATGTTACTTACCCCTTTTATCTTGTATGGGGTATATAGATATATGCAAAAAAAAAAAAAAAGGAAATACAGAGAATTTGGTGCAATATTTTTTAACAATATCCAAAGGAGTTTGAAAATATATATAATCACACTCACATGTTATAGAGCTTTTTTGGATGTAGGCTCTAAAATCTGAGCAGGTCGGGCCCTTTAGGGTGGCTTCCTTAGAGCCTATATCCAAAAAGCTCCATAACATGTGAGTGTGATTATATATATTTTCAAACTCCTTTGGATATTGTTAAAACATATTGCACCAAATTCTCTGTGTATCCTTTTTTTTTTTTTTTTGCATATATCTATATACCCCATACAAGATAAAAGGGGTAAGTAACATTTAAACAGTGCTGCACTCGCACTTGTGTGTTTAGGAGGTGGGACATATCACCTAAACATTTTGTTTGGTTCACTTTGTACATAGCGGAATTGGGATATGCACTGAGTGTTTTCAGCAGCTAATTACCAAATAATCTGTTTTCATTACTAAGCGCCTAGAACTACACACTTGTCTTGTTTTCTATTTTTTTTTTAAATTAAATATGAAATATTATTCAAGAGGATCCTCTTCAACCTATCGTTCCTGTAAGTTTTCTTGTAATTATCCTATTTATAGTTACATACCCCTTCTTATGATGTAATGCTATAAAGTGCTACGGAATCTGTTGCCGCTATATAAGTGGCAATGATAATAATACTGCTTATTGCTTGCATTGAGACACGGTTTTTCAGTTGGAATAGCCCTTTAAATAGGCATTGTAAGCAACATAACCACTACACTGTGCTACTTCCTGTAGATGATGTTGCTTTTCTCTGCATCTTTACCCCCGTTAGTGCACCAGGATTGCCGAGTGCTTGAAATTCCAACCAATCAGGACTATCCGTACGCTGAGTGCTACTGAGACACTTGGACATTTTGTTTTTGTTTAAAAACATTCCTCAGTACTCTTTAAACCGTTTGACAGAGTTGGTCTGTTGGGATCAGCAGGTCTTGGTGGGTGTTCAATTATTTGCATTGTCTTAATACTGTTGCTAGGTTTTATACAGCAGTTCAGTAAAAGGCAGTTTTATGGTTCTTACTTCCTATCCCCATTCTGGTGTCATGTTTGAGTTCATGAATGACCGAGTCAGTCAGAGGCCAGTCTTTTGTCATTTTGCTCCTTGTTCACAAATTAACCACTTGAAATTTCAATTATGTGGACTACAAGTCTGTGAAATTGGCTCAAGGTACTGAGTCACGAAAGAAGCACCATTAAAACTCTGTTCAGTATTTATCCTCATCCACAGCCCCATGCGTGTGCTTTGATCATGAATGACCGTTGATGCACATCCAACTTACTGTGCAACTTTTCAGTAACAGAATTTGTCTTTCGTCTCCTCTTTTGTTTCACCCTGAGGAATATCGCTCCAAGCGAAATGTTTCAATAGAAAAAATACTCCCTTTCACCCTGTAATGTTTCCAAAACAGTTTAATGATTATCATTGCAAAAAAATCAGATAAGGGCACAAGGTATGTCACTTAGAGATTCCTTTTCTCGCTTAATTCTTCTGTTCATCTGTTTATACATATTAACTGCTTTTATCAGAGATGTTATTATAAACCGACTATGGTGTGGTGATACATTTACATGAAAAACTCCACCTTCCAATGTAAAAGTGCGTGCGTGGTGTGTGTGTGTGTGTGCATTTGTCCATAATGCGTAAACATTATTTAGTTTTTCAGTTTTCAACTTACTGCAACAAACTCAGTTTCATGAATAGAGCACTAAACTTAAGCGATTATTTATGCATCCCATTGCCTTCTGTATAGTAGAGAAAATTGTTTTGTTTTTTGTGTTTTTTGTTTAATAAATATGTGTATATGTATATAGTGTTTTATAGAACATAAACACAAGAAAAGCAGGAAATAAATATACACATGTTAATATTGTATTACAACAATAAATGTGGTATTATACATCAACAAATCCCATTTGTATTTCTACAATAGACCATGGGGCAACACAATTCATTTCAGATACAAAAACACATTGTTCCACATAATGTTGCCTTTCCAGAGATGACTTTTAAAATGATCTGACAACCTTCACTTTAACAACATCAGATCATGCACTGTGATATATTACAAACGCGGCCTTGTTGTACACCACAAAGAAACAATGAAGACATAAAGAACTTTTGCTTTTAATCTACAGGCACCTTATCACGGTGTGTTCATGTTTAATCTTCTTCATCATCATAATCTTCTACAAAGAGCCAACCCTCTACAGGGGGTGAGACTTCTGTCTCTATTCATCAGAAGATTGTCTGTCACACATTAAAATGTCTCATCTCCTTAAGCCTTTCAAGACTCACAGCAGGCGTTATCATTTGACATCTTCTGATACCCCTGTTAGCAATGTCTGAATATAGTTTATCTGAGCCAACCATTCACAAACTGATGAACAAAAGGTGACAATTTCTACTAATGAACTCTTTCAACAGTGGTTTAGCGTAGTCACTTGAATTTCACAACCAGCTGTCTGTGTCACTAAAGCTAGTCTAAGGGACAAACACCAATGGAGGAAACACCAACCCAGGAAAAGGACAGAATGGGAAAAATATGACAATTAAGATAAAAAAAAAAAAAAAAACAATAAAACATTGTGATGCTATTAATACAAGAAAAAACAGAAGTATATAGGCGCTCACTATAATACAACAAATAAATAAAGGCTGCTGTATACAGTACAAGGATTCCCAAAACCTTGTGTATTAGTGAAACAGAAATAGAATATGGCGTATACTGCGCCCGAAAATTATACGTACATACACCTGGAGAAGGGAGGGCTGGTAAATACCTCAAAACGATTAAAACAGAAAAACAATAATAGTGCAATACAATTTTGTAAGGTGCGAGATATTAGCTAAATAGCTGTAGGAAAACCACTCACATTGAATAGAGCTACATCAGAGCTCTGCTGTATTGCTCGTGGACGGTATAATCCCCGTCTAAGGATACAGGATGATAGAGATGGTACTAATCCTCCAGATGCGAGTGCAAATTAAATATAAAAGTAGAAGAGAAAAAACTCTGATAGTATAGTAAGTACTATATACTGAGATGTTTAAAGAAAGTAATGTACTTACAATTTTTTGAGCAAGACCTGCTCTAGTTTTCACAGCATGGGTGGTACTATCCCCACCTAAGGATATGATGGCACCAGGTAGCAAACAGGATACAAAGTAGAATAAAAATAGTTAAAGAGTATTGAAATTAACAATTTATTATAAAAAGCATATATATCATAAAACATGTGTAGGTACAAATAAATGTCCAAATAAGTCCCACTTGACGCGTATCGCCTCTCCAGAGGCTCTTGCTCAAAAAATTGTAAGTTCATTACATATATGTTTCTGCATATATCCCAATTCAAAGTGACCTATATCCCAAGATCTTTGCTCTCAGTTGCTTATTAAGGCAGAGATTTGCATAAATCACTCCAACTATAAAACCAGCCAACTCCAATTAGGTGTAACAACCCAAAAAATAACAAAAAGGCAATAGGTGGATTGGTGCTAGTTTGTTAAAGTGAAAGCTATCCTAGTGTCTATAGTCACTCACCAGACACTAAATACAATATTACAAATACAAGATATAGGGTGCGCAATAATAACCTCCAACACACAGTGAAAACAGTGAAAACATATTACAGCAAATTCCTGATGGTACATATGATAGCAGGCTCTGGCTCTATTGGCTTGTCAATAAATAAAGCCGTTTTGATGCAGTTTCAGAACCTGTAGCACCTTCTCCCACAAACTTGCTAGGGAAACTTGAAGTATATAAAATCAATTTATTTCAGAATAAAGTGCCTGAATACATGGATTTTTGCATCCCCCTGCTGTGGTAACCTAAGGTGGCCGACTGGGCCGCCTTATGGACGCGCCAGCCCTGACTACACCTACTTCATGCAGGGCTGGACTGGGGACAAATTTGGCCTAGGCATTATCACAGCGGCCCAATGGGAAGGGGACAGTACCAGAAAGGGTGTATATTGGGCATGTGCATGGGGAAATTTTTTGGTTCGGTGCGGCATTCCGAAATTCGGGATTTTCGCAATTCGGGACTTCGGCAATTCGCCACTTCAAGACTTCGGAACTTCGACACTTCGGAAATTCAGCAACTTCGGCACTTCGACACTTCGGAAATTCGGCAACTCCCTAATTCCGACGGTATTAGGGAGTTATCTACCAAAAGGCTGAAAGACCTAAATTGGTCTTTCAGACAAATTTACTAATACTAAGATAAATTACTTAGTATTAGTAAATTTTGCCCCTACTCGCTATACCACGAGTAGGGGCATGTCTAGTAAACATTGAGCAGCCTGTGACTGCTCACTATTTAAAAAAAATATAATAAAAAATAGTGCCCCCCCTCTGCCCCCCACCCCTGAGTGGCGGGTGGGGGCCCTAAAGTAAAATGATGGGGGGGGGACCTATTGTCCTCCCCCTGGCCCCCACCCCTGAGCGGCGGGTGGGGGCCCTAAATACTAATAAGGGGAGGGGGACCTAATGTCCTCCCCCCTGGCCCCCACCCCTGAGGGGTGGGCGGGGGCCCTAAATACTAATAAGGGGGGACCTAATGTCCTCCCCCTGGCCCCCACCCCTGAGCGGTGGGTGGGGGCCCTAAACAAGAATAAGGGGGGGGACCTAGTGTCCTCCCCCCTGGCCCCCACCCCTGAGCGGCGGATGGGGGCCCTAAATTGTAATAAGGGGGGGACCTAGTGTCCTCTCCCCTGGCCCCCACCCCTCAGCAGCGGGTGGGGGCCCTAAATACTAATAAGGGGAGGGACCTAATGTCCTCCACCCTGGCCCCCACCCCTGAGCGGTGGGTGGGGGCCTTAAATACTAATAAGGGGGGGGAACCTAATGTCCTCCCCCTGGCCCCCACCCCAGAGCGGCGGGTGGGGGCCCTAAATTGTAATAAGGGGGGGACCTAGTGTCCGCCCTCCTGGCTCCCACCCCTCAGAGGCGGGTGAGGGCCCTAAATACTTAAAAGGGGGGGACCTAAGGTCCTCCCCCCTGGCCCCCACCCCTGAGCGGCGGGTGGGGGCCCTAATAAAAAGTCCCCACCCAGGTGACTAGGTGATCCCCCTACCTACCCCCCTCACCCTAAAAACTAATGAGGGGGGAACCTTTAACTAAGTACCTGTAAAAAAAATAAAAAACTTACCATTCAATGTTTTCTTTCTTCTAAAATCTTCTTTTTTCAGCCCCAAAAAAGGCCAAATAAAAAAACCATAATAACCTACGCAATTATATAAAAAAAATAATAATAAAAAATAAATAAAATAATCCTTCTTCACCCATGGAGGGCTCCGCGCAGACTGAGCTCTGCAGGGCGGGGCAAGGCTTATAAAGCCTTGCCCCGCCCTGTAATTAGGCTCAGAGCACTCTGATTGGTGGGTTTAAGCCATCCAACCAGAGTGCTCTGACAGGTAAATGAAGAGACAGACAGGTAAGTCTCTACATTTACCTGTCACAGCACTCTGATTGGTTGGTTTGAAATCCACCAATCAGAGTGCTCTGTGTAATTTTACACAGCGTGGGAAAGTTCTTTGGAATTTTCCCACGCTGTGTAATTTGACTCATAACTCTCTGATTGGTGGATTAAGTAGGCTCTGTCATGAGAAAAAGAGCCTAAATTTTATGTTTTTTTGTAAATCTGTTTTATTTTTTTGAGAATGTACATTTATAAAAGTATACAAGAGAAAGCGTGCAGGCCTCTCCCAATAATGTGGAAGGATCATAACATGTAGCTCTATATTTGAAAGCATAAAATTCGTTGACATCATAAGTTGTACAGTGGATATGCTCCCCCTAATTCCCAGATCTTCTCATATGTTAGCGCGTGTAAATTTAATGACACATTTGTACTTTTTTTGCTTGTTACTTGTGACTAATGTCTCAATACGTGGGAAAGAGTATTGTGCATGTGTTTGTCAGCTGCTTGTGAGATTGCGTGTGTGTAGAGTGAACTGGTTGTGGTGTGGTGTTTTGTGTACATAGGTCGGTTTCAGTTGTGCTGTGTTTGTGGTGTAAAATCTGTGGATAGGACAGAGAGAGTGTGTGTTTGCATGTGTGTGTGTGTGTGTGTAGGTGCTGTAGTGTAGGAGGCATAGTGTGTGTATAGGTGTTGTAGTGTGTAGGGGCTGTAGAGAGTGTGTGTTTGTGTGCAATGGATCCAGAGTGTGTATAGGGGATGTAGTGTATTTAAGTGTAACAGTGTCTATAGGGGATGCTGTGTGTGTGATTAGGTGTTGTGTGTGTGTGTGTGTGCGTGGGATTCAGAGTGTGTATAAGGAATGCAGCGTGTGTGTCTATAGTGGATCTAGTGCATGTGTAGGGTATCTGTAGGTGTGTAGGGGATGTGTAGAGTGTGTATAAAGGATATAGTGTCTATAGGGTATAATGTGTGTGTAGGAGCGTGGTGCTGAATAATGTTTTTTTGTGGAATAGGTCCTGCATTGTGTGCAGGGATTGTGATGGGAGTAAATATATATAATTTTTATAAAAAAAATTACTTTCTATGTCACCTTCCTTTTTCTTACCTCTCATTGAAAACCCTTGTGGTAGTGAGTAACTTCAGCCTGCAACTCCTCTGGATGCAGACAGAGTACACTCCTAGCAACGCTCTGACATCACAACTCCTCTGGTGTCGTTATGTCGGAGTGTTGCCATTGTAACATGCAGCAATGTTCCAAATTGCCGAGCTCGCAAGGTGCAGGCTAGAGCCTTATGGGTCTTCCTCTCTGATTTCTGATAGTTTAGTGGTTGTATCCTGTGTGGGGCAATAGAGACAATGAGAGCTAAACCAGACATGTCAGATAACAACATATACACTCATCAAGCTTAAGGTGACAATTTTCATTGATCCTTTATCAGCTCTGTGCTTTACAGCATTGCTGGAGGTGGGATGCACCGACCACCTACCAGTGATCTTTGGGGAGCTAAGGGTATGACAACCAAACTTGCCGAAATTTAGCAAGGAAGTGCTACGGCACACTCCAGAGGAGTGCAACTTGTGTGATCACACAAGTCACATATTTCCCTAAGGCTGCTCTTTCTAACTCTACAACTACACTACATAACCAAATTTCATCTCATCATCTGCTCATTATCTGCAATCTTGATTACTTCATCTATTTATTCAATGTTCTCTATATGTCCTCTAGTTTCATTCAACATATGGTTCCTTCTCACTTTTATTGTCATCTGTTCCCATCTTGGCATATAAATCTCACCTACAAGAATTCTCTACGGCTGCTCCATTTTTATTGGATGTCTTCCCTTACCTCTCAGATTTTCCCTTGACTCCAATTCTTTAAAGGAAAACTATAGCATTTGGAATACAAACATGTATTCCTAACACTAGAGTAATCTACTCCCTACGTAGATTCAGGGTACCACTTAAATGAAATTAAATGAGTGTCAAAAGAGGTTTTACTTGCCTTTTTTCCAGTGCCGAGATTCTCCATCCAGCTGCCTGTTCTACTTCTAGTGATGTCGTCCTGCGGACAGAAGTGCATGCGCTATGAGTCCAATCAAATGCTTCTCATAGGGGAGCATTGAATCCAACACTTTTTTTATCAACTTTAGAGGACTTAGACGTCCTCATACAATGCATGAAGACATTGGATTTCACATAATAAATACTAATTAAGTTAGAGGGGACAGCCACTAAAGGTGTGTTTAGCACTGCATTGATAACAAAGTCTACAAAACTGCAATGTTTCAGACCAAAACAACAGAGCCACTGCATCCAGGCCACTTTATCATAGAGATGAATAGTCTATGTGCCTGTAATGCTTCTCAAAATTTCCTAAGACACACTTAATTTTTAAGTCATGTCCTGGGTAACCCACTCTTACACTGTTCATCTAATTTGGTCCAATACTTATTGCACCTATTCCACATGATACACATTTATGTAAATATTGTATTGTCAGTGCAAATGTAATACATGTCAGAGCAAATGTAATACTCTTCTGTACATTGTATATTTATATTTTTGTAGTTATTCCCCACATCATTAGGGCTCTTCTTGTTTGCCTAACGTGTTACGATTACTTGCATGAAACATTAACTTATTCAACTCAGCACAGTATGTTGATGATATATAGGTAATGGTAAAAAGGATGTTGACCCTGGTTTTGACCATACATTTAACAACACCTGTTGATACGATTAGAAATAAAAATGTTCAAGCATGCAAAAGTATTTTGTGAAAGGTCTCTTTCTTCTTCCGCACCTGAAAATAACTAAACAGTCACGCCAGTATCATCAGTCAAAGAAGTGTCAAGAGTATGTTCATAAATATAGACATTCCTGAAAAAGATTTGACTTCATCTCAGGACATCCTGCTCTTCAACGTGTGCCTTGAAGTTTGCTTTGAGAATGACTTGGATAGCATTACTACACTGGGTAATTAGTCATCACCCTCAGATTCTTCCCATACCTGTGTGGTGAAGCATCTTGCATAATTAGACTGAATAGCTTTTTAACAGGCTTGTGCATTTGGTTTCTCTGAGTGATTTGGAGTCAACATGTCATTCTATACGGTCGGAATTTGGTCGACCAAGTTTTGATCAGAAATAAAAGTGTGTGTGTGTGTGTATTTGTACGAGCTCAACTCCCACATGGCTGAAATATGGTCATCCTAACTTTTTTTGTATGAGTTGATTGGACTGATATAAAGTTTTCCGCAATCCAGAAGTCTACTTTATAATTAGTGTATTATAGAGGTGTCTCTGAAGCAAGTCCTCAAAGACCACAACTATTATTTGTATCCCTTTCTGAAAAGAACTGGATGAACCCTCTTTACAATAATACATTTATGACAGCCAAGGCACACATGAACATGGGGTTACATGTTAGCTTCACATAGTCTCCTGCATGTGACTCTCATTTTGAACTCTATGTTCCTGCTATCATGACATCTCTAAAACTACTTTTTCTTTAAAATTACTTTGAAATTATAATCAATGTAACCAACTATAACAAGGACAAAAATCTGGAATATACACTGTGTGCAGAATTATTAGGCAAATGAGTATTTTGACCACATCATCCTCTTTATGCATGTTGTCTTACTCCAAGCTGTATAGGCTCGAAAGCCTACTACCAATTAAGCATATTAGGTGATGTGCATCTCTGTAATGAGAAGGGGTGTGGTCTAATGACATCAACACCCTATATCAGGTGTGCATAATTATTAGGCAACTTCCTTTCCTTTGGCAAAATGGGTCAAAAGAAGGACTTGACAGGCTCATAAAAGTCAAAAATAGTGAGATATCTTGCAGAGGGATGCAGCACTCTTAAAATTGCAAAGCTTCTGAAGCGTGATCATCGAACAATCAAGCGTTTCATTCAAAATAGTCAACAGGGTCGCAAGAAGCGTGTGGAGAAACCAAGGCGCAAAATAACTGCCCATGAACTGAGAAAAGTCAAGCGTGCAGCTGCCAAGATGCCAAGTTTGGCCATATTTCAGAGCTGCAACATCACTGGAGTGCCCGAAAGCACAAGGTGTGCAATACTCAGAGACATGGCCAAGGTAAGAAAGGCTGAAAGACGACCACCACTGAACAACACACAAGCTGAAACGTCAAGACTGGGCCAAGAAATATCTCAAGACTGATTCTTCTAAGGTTTTATGGACTGATGAAATGAGAGTGAGTCTTGATGGGCCAGATGGATGGATTGGTAAAGGGCAGAGAGCTCCAGTCCGACTCAGACGCCAGCAAGGTGGAGGTGGAGTACTGGTTTGGGCTGGTATCATCAAAGATGAGCTTGTGGGCCTTTTCGGGTTGAGGATGGAGTCAAGCTCAACTCCCAGTTTCTGGAAGACACCTTCTTCAAGCAGTGGTACAGGAAGAAGTCTGCATCCTTCAAGAAAAACATGATTTTCATGCAGGACAATGCTCCATCACACGCATGCAAGTACTCCACAGCGTGGCTGGCAAGAAAGGGTATAAAAGAAGAAAATCTAATGACATGGCCTCCTTGTTCACCTGATCTGAACCCCATTGAGAACCTGTGGTCCATCATCAAATGTGAGATTTACAAGGAGGGAAAACAGTACACCTCTCTGAACAGTGTCTGGGAGGCTGTGGTTGCTGCTGCACGCAATGTTGATGGTGAACAGATCAAAACACTGACATGAATCCATGGATGGCAGGCTTTTGAGTGTCCTTGCAAAGAAAGGTGGCTATATTGGTCACTGATTTGTTTTTGTTATGTTTTTGAATGTCAGAAATGTATATTTGTGAATGTTGAGATGTTATATTGGTTTCACTGGTAAAAATAAATAATTTAAATGGGTATATATTTGGTTTTTGTTAAGTTGCCTAATAATTATGCACAGTAATAGTCACCTGCACACACAGATATCCCCCTAAAATAGCTATAACTAAAAACAAACTAAAAACTACTTCCAAAAATCTTCAGCTTTGATATTAATTAGTTTTTTGGGTTCATTGGGAACATGGTTGTTGTTCAATAATAAAATTAATCCTCAAAAATACAACTTGCCTAATAATTCTGCACTCCCTGTAGAAGCCAGCTAAGCATAACGGGAAATGTAGTTCACAAACATTTTTGGTGCCAAGTTAATGATATTGTTCCCAAAGCAGGCATAGGTTTATAAACCGCTATACTTAGGATTGTACTGGACAAAATCAACAAACTATATAACATATCTCTAAGCAACAATTTAATGACCACTGACCTGACCCTGCAAGAATTTCCTGTATGACAAGCCTGGTTTAGCAGAAAGAAGGTAGTAAATATGTTTATGTTGAGATAGGGCTGTGACGTCGTTTAAAATTATTACACACCTGTGAGGCTGCAAACAAGAGTTTTGTAATGTGGAACCACATCTGCGTGAAGCAGTTTGGAAGCCAAGTATGATGCTATTATCTGTACGGAAATAAGCAAGACTTTTAATAGAATATATATAAAATAATAGACAAATCTAGACTATCATTTCCTCTGCCACGCAGCGTCCTTCGAGCTATGTAACTGGAAACACATGTCAGCTCTGTGTAACAAAAGTAAGTGTAGGCTTGAGAAAAAGAGAAAGTGAGATCTGCACAAGCAGCGTTTTACTGACTAAGCAAACCGACATGTATCATAGAAAAACAAGCAACAAGCGTGGGCAAGAAAGCAAGGCATTCTAATCTCCCCTGGAGAACTTGACTCCCATCAATCTTGCTAGTAGGTAGCACACATCTGGAGAACATATTAATATGTTTGTGTACAAAACATGTCTGTTGGTACCAGACTTTCAGGGCTAAAATGCATTTGTGATGACATATCTCAACTGATTAATGATCATCACGAAGACCTGATGGACTCTGAACATGGATTTGTAGGCCAGGTCCTTTGTTTCTCCCAAAGCTAGTTATTTATTGTAAAATCTACTGAAAAACATAAATGTTCTAAAAAGGGTTTCTCATCTATTACTAACCAGGCACTGCTAATCATTAAAAAAAAATTTCATAAGAAACTCTCTTAAATAAGGCTTAATTGACTATGCCTATGGCATGTCTCCCGATTATCCCTATTTACAAGGGACAGTGCTACTTTTGGCCCAAATTCTCCTGTCCCTCTTTTCTATCCCAATGGCTTTTCTAGGCGCCCCATATTGTTGGTCTGTGTAACAGAGCTCCATAGCAATAACACTCACAGTAATGCATTTTTAAACTACAATAAATGTTTTTAGAAATCACTCTGTACACCTTGATACCTTGTTCTTGTTCTAAAGTGCAGTTTAGTTTAATAAGTTATTAGTATGTCACCTACAATTTCTCAGAGTAGCTCCACCCTTGACCACATCCCTATAATGATAGTGTCCCTCTTTCTCCATTTGAAATGTTGTTTTCAAATGAGTTTTGCTGTGGTGTATGAAATGGATGAAAGGCTCAGATCTAACTGATCCCTCTGCAATTGGTAATAATATTTTAGGCTTGATACATGCCATTTCCCCATTCTCTAAGTCTTATCTGTCCAACTGTGGTGTACCATATCTCTACTGTGTGCCACATTCATGCACTGTTAGTTATGTCGTTTTGATCCTGACGACTGACAATCCAGTGAAATTTGTCTTGTCAGAACAAAGCGTTCTCCATAAATTAATTGAACATTTCACTGTTTAATAGGGCAATGCTCTAATTAGTCTGCTTTTCATTCCAACACTGCTAAGGTATGTGTCAGTATCCAAAACTTGACTTTGATACTTTATTCCTTTCATTTATGTTTATATCAGCAGTGCCTATGTTTTACTACTAGTGGCCTCCCTAGCCACTAGTCTATCTGTCTAAACTCACTCTCACTTGCATAGCAGGGTGATTATACCTGCTATAAAAGGCCACACCTGACTAAACCAAACTACCTTTACATTGATTGACATTTGTGTTCTGATGTGGATGACTTCTGATCCTGGCTCATTCCGAGGAAACCTGATCAACCCTGAATACCACTTAACCTTCCTGATTTAACCGGCCCTCCTGCTTTGTTTCCAGTCTGCTCTTCTCCAAGAAGCTTGGTAAACAAAACCTGATCACCAATACCAACCTGCTTTATTTCTTGCTGGACTTTATTGCCAATTTACCTTATTGCTTTTGTTCTACTGGACACTTAACCAAATTCAACACAACCTACCTGGATAATATTGACTTTCGTAATTGTTTGCAGTTATCCTAAACAACCCTGCTGCAACGATCTGATATCTGCATTACTGCCTCCAACAATAAGAGACTGAACATCTAAATGTCCAATTAACCTGAATTCATTTTACCTTTATATTCTGTTTATTTTAATCGTATTATCATATTGTCTGTCTGTAACCTATAATTCCACTTATAGGTTTCCCTTTCAACTGATAACCTTGTTGGGGCATATTGCCTAACTCTTTATTTCTGTTCTTTATTTATACTAACCTATAATTCTGTTTACGGGTTCTCCTTCTCACTATTCCCTTATTTCTACCTATAATTCGGTGTATAGGTTCTACTTCTATCTATTTCTATATAACCTATTACCGTATATACTCGAGTATAAGCCGACCCGAATATAAGCCGAGGCCCCTAATTTTACCCCAAAAAACTGGGAAAACTTATTGACTCGAGTATAAGACTAGGGTGGGAAATGCAGCAGCTACTGGTAAATTTCTAAATAAAATTAGATCCTAAAAAAAATATATTAATTGAATATTTATTTGCAGTGTGTGTATAATGAATGCAGTGTGTGTATAATGAATGCAGTGTGTGTGTATGAATGCAGTGTGTGTGTATGAATGCAGTGTGTGTGTATGAGTGCAGCGTGTGTGTATGAGTGCAGCGTGTGTGTATGAGTGCAGCGTGTGTATGTGTGCAGCGTGTGTATGTGTGCAGCGTGTGTATGTGTGCAGCGTGTGTGTGTGTGTATGTGTACAGTGTGTGTGTGTATGAATGCAGTATGTGTGCAGTGTGTGTGTATGTGTGCAGTGTGTGTGTGTATGTGTGCAGTGTGTGTGTATGAGTGCAGTGTGTGTGTATGAATGCAGTGTGTGTGTGTATGAATGCAGTGTGTGTATGAGTGCAGTGTATGTGTGCAGTGTGTGTGTATGTGTGCAGTGTGTGTATGAATGCAGTGTGTGTGTGTATGAATGCAGTGTGTGTGTGTGTGTGTGTATGAGTGCAGTGTGTGTGTGTATGAATGCAGTGTGTGTGTATGAATGCAGTGTGTGTGTGTATGAATGCAGTGTGTGTGTGTATGAATGCAGTGTGTGTGTGTGTGTATGTGTGCAGTGTGTGTATGAGTGTGTGTGTGTGTGTGTGTGTTGCAGTGGTGGGAGGTGGGCAATTTTATTATTTTATTTATTATTATTTTGTATTATTTTAATATATTTTTTTCCTTATTATTTTTTATTTAATTATTATTTTTTTTTCGTCCCCCCTCCCTGCTTGATACATGGCAGGGAGGGGGGCTCCTTCCCTAGTGGTCCAGCATTGGCAGTTCAGTGGGGGGGGGGGGAGAGGGGGCTGGCAGAGATCTTACTTACCCGTCCTGCAGCTCCTGTCAGCTCCCTCCTCCTCCGCCGGTCCGTTCAGCTCTTCTGTCAGCTCACAGTGTAAATCTCGCGAGAGCCGCGGCTCTCGCGAGACTTACACTGGGAGCTGACCGAGGTGCTGAACGGACCGGCGGAGGAGGAGGGAGCTGACAGGAGCTGCAGGACGGGTAAGTAAGATCTCTGCCAGCCCCCTCTCCCCCCAGTCTGTATTATGGCAATGCAAATTGCCATAATACAGACTCTGACTCGAGTATAAGCCGAGTTCCGGTTTTTCAGCACAAAAAATGTGCTGAAAAACTCGGCTTATACTCGAGTATATACGGTACTTCTGCCTATAATTTCATTTATAGGTTCTGCTTCTATATATTTCTGTAAAACCTGTTATCAACCTATAATTCCGTTTATAGGTTCTCCTTATTCTCCTCACCTATAATTTATCTTATAGGTTCTTCTGAGACCTGATAACCTGCTTGGGGCATATTGCCTAACTCGTTATTTCTCTTGGGGCATATTGCCTCACTCCTTATTTCTGTTCTTTCTTTATACTGCCTATAATTCTGCTTGTAAGTTCTTCTTCCTTCCAAACCTATAATTCCGCTTATAGGTTCTCCTTCCTTCCAAACCTATTATTCCTCTAATAGGTGATCCCTCTTCCTTCTAAACCTATAATTCCACTTATAGGTTCTCCTTCTTTCTCCAAACCTATAATTCTGCTTATAGGTTCTCCTGCTTCCCTCTAACCTATATTCACTTTATAGGTTCCCCATCGACCTTCTGTCTATAATCTCATTTATAGAATAACCTGTTTGGGGCTTATTGTCTAAACCACTATTTCTGTTATCTTCCATTATACCTACCTGTAATCCCATTTATAGGTTCTGCTTTCCGCTTTGCCTGTATTATTTCCATTTCCCTTTAAAGGACCACTCTAGTGCCAGGAAAACATACTCGTTTTCCTGGCACTAGAGTACCCTGAGGGTGCCCCCACCCTCAGGGACCCCCTCCCGCCGGGCTCTGGAGAGAGGAAGGGGTTAAACTTACCTCTTTTTCCAGCGCCGGGCGGGGAGCTTTCCTCCTCCTCTCCATTTTGATCGCGACGTCATCGGCTGAATGCGCATGCGCGGCGGGAGCCACGCTCGCATTCAGCCGGTCGCATAGGAAAGCATTTACAATGCTTTCCTATGGACGCTTGCGTGCTCTCACTGTGATTTTCACAGTGAGAATCACGCAAACGCCTCTAGCGGCTGTCAGTGAGACAGCCACTAGAGGATTTGGAGGCTGGATTAACCCTCATTATAAACATAGCAGTTTCTCTGAATCTGCTATGTTTATAAAAAAAAGGGTTAATCCTAGAGGTACCTGGCACCCAGACCACTTCATTAAGCTGAAGTCGTCTGGGTGCCTAGAGTGGTCCTTTAAGTCTTACTTCACTTATTATTTCTAGTCAAAACCATGTCTAAGTATTCCAATAAAGAACAACCTAAAGTCAACCCCGGCATAAATATCTTGTCTGACCTGATCAGAAATGTTTAAAGTTCGGTGGAGAGAGCTTGATGGGAATAGTTAGAGGGCCTTAGTGTAGGGGGACTTGTAATCTTTTTTGAGATCAGAGCTCTCCCTCCCCGGTCCGCAGGCACTGTGCTGGCAGCCGGCAGGGGAGGGAGGGAGAGAGGACCCGGGAGCTCAGCCTGCAGCTCCTCCAGGTCCTCCTCTCGCGAGCACGGAGCGTTGCCGCGTTATCACAGCAACGCTCCAAATCTCGCGTGAGTGAACTCTGGCCCTGAAACGCGGGCTAGAGTTCTCTCTCACCACTGGAACCACCGGGGATTCCCACTGGGACCACCAGGGATCAAGAAATTTCCCCCCTCCTCCTCCTCTATAAAGGTAGGAAGGGAGGGGGGACATCAATATATATATATATATATATATATATATATATATATATTATTAAATAAAAAATTTTTTTAATTAAAAAGCCCTTCCTGCCCTTCCCTCCTTCCCCCCCATACACACACATTGCCCCCACACACACATTGCCCCTACACACACATTGCCCCTACACACACATTGCCCCTACACACACATTGCCCCTACACACACATTGCCCCCACACACACACGCCCCCCCCATACACACACGCCCCCCCCATACACACACGCCCCCCCATACACACACGCCCCCCCATACACACACTGCCCCCCATACACAAACTGCGCCCCCCACACACACTGCCCCCATACACAAACTGCGCCCCACACACACACTGCCCCCATACACACACTGCACCCCACACACACACTGCCCCCCCCATACACACACTGCCCCCACACACACACTGCGCCCGTTTGGGTTACGTTAGAATTTGGTAATCACACAGTAATTCGTGTAGGTGTGATTTATAGGCCCCCAGGACAAATTGAAGAGTTAGATAATCTACTAGTTGAGGAAATAGCTAAAATGACAATGAAGGGGGAAGTTATCATCATGGGTGACTTTAATCTTCCTGATGTGAATTGGAAAACAAAAATAACTGCTTGTGCCAGGAGCACACATATTCTAAACTCCCTAATGGGATTGTCTCTAAAACAAGTCGTTGAGGAGCCAACTCGTAAAGAGGCCATACTAGATTTAGTGTTAACAAATGAAGATTTGGTATCCGATATTACTCTAGATGAAAGTTTAGGATCCAGTGATCATCAATCAGTGTGGTTTAATATAAGAACAGTGACTGAGTCACACCACACAAAAACAAAAGTTTTAGACTTTAGAAAAACAGACTTTTCTAAAATTAGAATATGTGTAAAGGAGTCATTATCAGACTGGAGCAATTTAAATGGCGTCCAAGAGAAATGGGATTATTTAAAAGTTGCACCACTGAAGGCAACAGAAAATTGTATTAGGCTTGTCAGTAAAAGCAAAAAAATTCAAGAAACCACTGTGGTACTCCGCAGATGTGGCCAAAATAGTAAAAAACTAAAAGTTAGCATTTAGTAATTATAAAAAAAACCAGAGTGAGGAAGACAGAATGATCTATAAGATGATTAGGCAGAAAGTTATAAGGCTAAGCAAGTTATAAGAGCTTCCAAATCACACACAGAAGAGAAAATAGCACAGTCAGTAAAAAAGGGGGACAAAACTTTTTTTAGATACATAAATGAGAAAAGAAAAGTAAAACAAGGATTAGTTAGATTAAAAACAAAAGAAGGAGAGGCGGAGCCTGACCGAGCAGGGAAATGGCGGCCTAATCCCCGAGCTCTGCCAAGGCCTCGCCGCAATCACACGCCATCGAGAGCACCTGAGCCCCCAAACCCCCCTAAAAAATACCCCGGACACCCACCTCACCATCCTCACTCACCCCCCAATGGGAGGAAACAGAAAATCGCGAGGATCCGCGGTGGCGCCGATCTTCCGGCAAAAGGCCGAGAAGGCCCAGGCGCCATCTTTAGAGCACTCACCAACGGACTCTGACTCTGAGATGAGCAGTCAGGCAATCCCGGACCGGGCAGAGGCACCACTAACCCGGCGGGACATGCGAGGGTTTCTCGCCGACTTCCGGAGGTCAGTAGCAGAGGAGCTGGAAAAGAAACTGGGCCCAATCATGGCGGGAATGGCGGATCTAACTGCCCGCACACAGGCCACAGAGACCAAGATGGCGGAGGCTATGGAGACTGTGCAGGCGCATGGAGGAGAGCTGCAGGACCTCCGCGAACAGCTGCGTTCCCTGGAAGAATCGAATGAGGATTTAAACAACAGGACAAGGAGAAACAACATAAGGGCGAGAGGCATACCAGAGACAGTCTCCACTGAGCTCCTGACTGACACCCTCACAGACATATTCAGGAACCTTTTGCCTGAAGCCTCCAATGCAGATCTGCTAATGGATCGCGCACACAGGGCACTGAGAGCCCCCAGCAACAACACTGCCACCCCAAGGGATGTGATCGTGAGGCTCCATTTCTATCATGTCAAGGAGCGCATAATGAGGGCCGCCAGAGACACTCCCATAGAGGTGGAAGGCGTCCAGGTCCAGCTATATCAAGACCTGGCGCCAACCACCCTGAAAAGGCGCCGAGACCTGCGCCCCCTCACGCAGCACCTCACTCAGCATGGCCTCAGGTATGCTTGGGGCCACCCGTTTAAACTTATCGTACGCAGGGAGGGCAGGTTCCACTCAATCTCACACGCCGCAGAAGCCCCTGCCCTCCTGGAACACTTAGGCCTGCCACAGCTCCCAGAGCCACTCAACCTGGCCTCAGGCCCCCCAGCACCACTACCAACAGCCAGCCGCAATCTGCCGCCCAGACGCCGGGATGGATCCCACGACCACGCAGAGCAGCTGAGGCCTGCCATCGCACGCACCTAGGAACCAGGCCACAGACGCAGCATGAGCACCAACCGGACACCAGGACTTGAACCACCCACCTACACAGGCCGGCCCCACGGGGCACAAAAGAGCCGCCATCAGTGGCCACCCTTGGGATACAGAAGCTGATGCCACGACGAAGACCGCACTCATTTTGCCCACTCGCAGCCCCCTGAAGCTCAAGTCAGCAACAGACGACCAGGCACCCACATGGACAGCTTCCTCTGAAGCCCTTCATAGACGGACACTGGACACTGGACTCTGGGCTGCAAGTATAACGGGGCAGACATACATACATACATACATGCAAGACACCAGGGACAGTAATTGAACTCTCTGGGGGGGGGGGAGGCGGGAGTGCATGTGGAGCGGGTGGGCGGATGGGGGGGGAGGGGGGAGGGCATGTGGAGCGGGTGGGCGGATGGGGGGGGACGAACAGGCTCACAGGGGCCAAAGCATACCGGGTGAACAAGGCCACACATGCACCGGGAGACGAGGGACCCCACGCCAGGCCCCCCACAGCCGGGGCAGCCACCCACACCCGACAGGGGAGCCCAGCACCCTTCCGCAGGCTCGGTCAGCTGTCACCAAACACCTCTGGCCGCGCCAGACAGACCCAGACCCTGGGGGGAAACACTGACGCCACAACACCGGAGTATGGACAGGCCCCTACCACCAGGGGAACATACGGAAGGCAACTGGGTGACTGGGGGACCCCCCTCACGGAGCACAATGGGCATCGAGACAGCTAGGCTCCCCGGGGGGCTACAACCAGACGGAAGGGACCGGACGGCCACTATAGCCCACTACCCCCTGGACCGTAGAGCAGGGGCCCCCTAAGTCCTCATACGCTATGCAACCCACGGAACCCGTAGAGACGGGCCCAGCCCAGACACCAGCTGACCGGACACACCCACCCAGCCGCCCACGCGGTACCCACAGGCACGTCTTAAGGGGGCCAGCAGACCGGAGTCACTAGATGGCTCCGGGATGGGCACCCAGGCTCAACAAGGCCGGAGACACACACCATGACAGCACGACCGAGAGACCAGCTGATGGGCCAAACTAACACCCGCTACACCCCCACCCCCACCAGACGGGCACACACGACAGGGGACCTGGAGCACCTAGACGGGGGAGCCCAGACAACCACCGGCGGAACCCACAACCACAGCCGCCGTCCCAACAAGACACCACTAGGGGCCCCTGACCTCCAACCAGAGAGACCACGACAGGACAATACGGGACCCGGGTGACAACACATGGGGAGACACATAGATGGGGAGCTCAGGCCCTACCCACGCATGGCCACCAGCGAGATGAGGCGCTTGACGCCAGCAACAGACCAGGAACACCACGCGGGGGGCAAGACTGCTAAAGCAACCTAGACGCACACACCAAACCTAGCACCCACGCTAACTGACCTGCACCCTCAGCCCAGATATCAATACGGCAGGTGACCGACAAAGGGAACCACAAAACAACAAACCCAAACAGTAGCAGAACACCGCTGACATACACACACGAAAACAAACACGGCGGGGCCGGACGAACACCACGTCACGCCACAGGCACCTCAGTACCACCCAACACCACATGGCACATGCAGGAAACCACACAACACATCAGGTGACGAGATGGTTGCTCATGCATATTACAAGGCTTATTATTGCAATGACCAGGTTCTTTGTTTACTTGTTTATATTACCAAAGCTACAACTAATATGTTTTAATGATGTTATGAAAATGTTGCATAAACTATGTTGAAAAGATGTCACTGACAGGCCTCTAAGCTCAGCACCACCACAAGAGGCGCCAACACCTTCCAAACCTTAGGGAAGAGCAGTTGGCCAGCTACTATGGCCACAGGCCACAACCTTTTCCTCCCTACCCGTGCTCCCCCCCCTCTCCCTCCCCTCCCTCCCTCCCTCCCTCCCCATAAAACAAGAAACACAGGAAGACACCGGGTACTGAGCTGCCCCGAACAACACCCCCCCACACATTATAACCCACTACGCTACCAATAAATGCAGAGGCACCAACAGCTACAACACGGGCATCACAGGACCTTAGGCGGGGACACCCACCACGGCAAGGACGAGGGGCTATCGCCCCCGAGCACGCTACCCCCACCACTCAGGGCAGCCACGGATACCATGGACTCACACACAACCCCGCACCACTCCCCTAGTCCTCATTCAGAGCTCAGCCAACACAGCCCCGTACTAGGCAGGCCGAAAGCAGGAACTGCCACGACCCGCCAAAACCCTCCCTCAGGACTTGCACCTTCTAATCCCACTAAGCGGATAGGAGACCGAGCCCTCCCGCCAACCAGACGACTGGCCAGATTGATAAGCCCAGTTACCCCCCGCCCCAATTACAGCGACAGCCCGCCGCGCGCTCCGGGGACCCCCCCAACCCACAACCCCTCCCTACCTCCAACCCGCCACCACCGAGGGCGCAGTGCGGGTCATGGCGCCACCTTCCACGAAGATTCGCCTAACCTCCCTCAATGTGAAGGGGCTACACTCCCCAGGCAAGAGACACGGGTTATTACGATGGGCCAACCGCACGGGGGCAGATATAATCCTACTCCAGGAAACTCACTTCACGGACCGGAAACGTTTCCCTCTAACCAATAGACGCTTCAAACGACACTTTTTAGCTAACTCACCGGACCCAAAGAAAAAAGGAGTTGCAATCCTGTTACGCAACTCCTGCCCTTTGGAAGATATACACACGTATCCAGATCCTGACGGGCGATATCTGATCCTCACAGGACACATGGGTACAACCCCACTCGCCGTATGCTCCCTCTATGCACCGGCCACGCTGGACCCCACCTTCTGGAGCACCTTCAAGTCCCGACTCAGCAGCATCTCGGCCAAACACCTCATCATAGGGGGGGATTTCAACGCGACACACACACCCGCCATAGACCGAAGAGCGCGTGATAACACAATACCGGCCCCAACGAGGAATGACAAGTTATATGCCAACTTCCTCCACGAGACCACGCTCCTGGACGTTTGGAGAGCTCACCACCCGGCAGATAAAGATTTCACCTTCTACTCCCACTCACACCGGTCATATTCCCGTATCGACTGCTTCCTGGTCTCGCAGGCGATCCAGCCCTGGACCACCCACTCACAAATTGGCAACATAACGTGGTCGGACCATGCGGAGATCACGCTGGACCTTCAAATCCCACGGCTATCCTGTCCGTGGCGCTGGCGACTCAATCCGTGGATCCTCCGGGACAAAGAAACAGTACATACCATAACCGACCACCTCAAAACCTATTTCGAGATAAATACAACCGAAGACATGGCCCCGGCAACAGTATGGGCAGCGCACAAAGCGACAATCCGAGGCCACCTGATAGCAATCGCCACGACCCACAAAAAACAACGCCTCCAGGACCTCACAGAAGCATTGGCTAACCTAACTAAGCTCGAAATGTTGCACAAACAAAACCCCTCTGATAAAGTGTTACAGGAACTTACCACCATAAGAGAGCACCTCCGGCGGCTATCCTCAGCAGACGTAGCACGAAACCTTATGTGGGCCAAACAACGCTTTTACGAAAAGGGGAACAAAGCAGACTCCCTCCTGGCTAATTGCCTCAAAAAACGACAGGACAACAAACGAATTGCCAAAATTAGAACCAGCACGGGGGAGCTCACGAAGGACCCAGACACGATAGCGCAAGAATTCCTGCGATATTACACGAAACTATACAACCATGCCGACCCCTCAACAGGGGACGGGTCCCAAAGAGAACGAATTTCATCTTTCTTACAACCGCTCAACCTGCCCACCCTATCCACACAGGCACAGGCACTGATGGAAGCACCCATGGAGGGCGAGGAACTTGCCCAGGTCCTCAAAACGCTGAAGCCACTGAAAAGCCCAGGACCGGACGGCTTCACCGCACTTTACTATAAAACATTCTAGGCAACGCTCATACCACACCTGTGCAAAACTTTTAACTCTATCCTCCAAGGTAATCGGCTCCCCCCGGACATGCTCGCCGCCGACATATGCCTCCTGCCCAAACCAGGCAAAGAACAGTTAGAACCCGGCCACTACCGGCCCATATCACTTCTAAACACAGATCTGAAAATCCTTACCAAAGCCCTGGCCAACCGTCTCAACACCTTCCTCCCCCAGTTGATACATCCCGACCAGGTCGGCTTCATTCCGAAGCGACAGGCATCGGACAACACCAGAAGAGCCTTCAACACAATCTGGTACACCCAGAATCGGAACATCCCGGCGGTCATGCTCTCGCTGGACGCAGAGAAGGCGTTCGATCGCCTTCTCTGGCCATACATGTTCCAAATACTCACACACCTCAAATTCCCGGCCGGCTTCATGAACGCCCTAGAAGCAATTTACAATCGCCCCACAGGGAAACTTCTTCTACCCAACATCGAGGCCCGAACCTTCACCATACAGAACAGGACCAGACAGGGCTGCCCCCTCTCACCCTTAATCTTTGCAATCTCCCTGGAGCCACTTCTACAGGCCATACGCACCCGCCCGGACATAAAAGGCATCCAAATTAGAAATGAAAAATACGCAGTGGCGGCATATGCGGACGATGTCCTTTTGTCCCTCGCGGACCCGATACCGTCCCTACACGCCACGCTCGAAGTAATAGCCGAATACTCCAGCTTCTCCGGGTACAAAATCAATCAGACAAAATCAGTTCTCATACCAATGGCAATGGAATTGCAACAAATCCAACTCCTACGCAAATCATTTCCCTTCCAAATCTCTACGTCTCATCTCACATACCTGGGCACTCGATTGCCCCCACGCTTGGAAGATACCTACGACCTCAATTACAAACCACTTCTAACAGCAGCTCACCAGGACCTCCAACGCTGGGACAAATTAGGGATCTCATGGATTGGTAGAGTCACAACCATGAAAATGAATTTACTACCACGCTTCCTGTATCTCTTTCAAACACTACCCATCCCCATACAGAAGAAAGATTTTACAGACCTTCAAGCAGCTATTGACAAATTTGTCTGGAGGGGCAAACGACCACGCATTCGTAGATCGACCATGTATGTCCCCAAAACCAGCGGAGGCCTCGGACTACCCAACTTCCAACAATACTATAATGCAGCACAATTGGCCCACGTCCAACATTGGCACGCCCCCCCGAGCACGAAGTGATGGGTGGACCTGGAGCATGATGTCATGGGATGGGATCTACCATCATCATATATGTGGGTGCCCCCCGTGCATCGCCCGCTCCCACCGCCCACCTCTCCGGCAATCACTCACACGCTAGCGCTGTGGGATAAACTCAACCTTAAATACGAACTGTCCTCTTTCATCTCCCCGGTAACACCAATATACCGGAACAAACTCTTCCCACCAGGGATGGTGGCAAAACACTTCCGCGCGTTTGACCAGAGGGACATCTCCAGACTCCTACACCTATATCAACAAGGGAAAATCATAGACTACAAAGACCTGCCGGACAACGAAACACTTACAACTGCGGACCATTTCCGCTACATCCAGCTCAGAGACCTAGCCAGACAGCCAATCATCAAACAAGCGGGGACCTCGCCCCTAACGCCATTTGAGAAAAGATGCTTCGACGCACCCTTGCACTCGGGGCAAATCTCCAGCTTATACGCCACCCTAACAACGCATACCTCACACATCAACCTCACCTATATTGCTGCATGGGAAAGGGACCTGGGACCACCGGAAGAACCGAGCGACTGGGCCGAAATCTGGGAGGCAACAAACTCCCTGACAGTGTGTGTCACCCACAAGGAACAAGCGTACAAAACGCTGTTCCGGTGGTACTTGACACCATACAGACTCCACAAAATGGGACAAAAAACAGACACCCTGTGCTGGAAACTGTGTGGCGAAGCTGGCTCCTACATACATTGCTGGTGGTCCTGCCCAAAACTTAAACCACTGTGGGCGGCAATCAGCGGTCTCATAGAACAAATACTCAACAAACCTTACCCGGCGCTACCGTGGACGGCACTACTCAACAAACCGCTGGACTCCCTCACCAGGAGCGAGAACAAGCTAGCCGCAAGGATAACACTAGCGACTAGAAGAGCGATCGCGGAGCGGTGGGCCGACCACCGAATTCCCGCACTCTCAACCATCATCAACAAGATAATAGAAACCCGAGACCTGGACGAGCTCACCGCGCAGATCCACGACTCTTACAAAGCATTTCACCGAACCTGGGATCCCTGGGACATAAACTACCCAACGCTGGACACCATGGTCAGAGCGTAAACGCTCCATCGGACAGCTGGCCCCACCACCTGGCGGACCTCGCGGCATGTCCATACCCCGTACAGCGGACCCACCAACGTCTGCACCCCTCTCCCACAAATCCACTCCCCTCACCCCCCCCCCAGGGGGGGCCCCGGCGGGCGCGGGCGGCAGAGGGGGACAATACCCACGACCCCACCACAGGACTCCCCAGTTGTTAGAGGAGGAGGAAGCCCAGGAAAGAAAGGGGGCACCCCGGGACAGATCCCATACCCGCCCCTGACCACAACAACCGAACTACTGCCACCCCACGGGACGAAAATGGGAATCCCAACCAAGACGAACACCCGCCCAGAGCCTCAGCACCAGACAGGTAGGACCCAACACGGCACAGCTCCACGGCCCCAACCATTACAACAGGCATGGCAATGGTCCACAAAGACCAGATACCGAGGCCAGAGGCGGGATCCCGCACCGCACAACGACGGGAAGAACCCCGAAGACACTAGGCCTCCACCCTAGGCCCCCCCCGACTACACATTCAAACACCCCCACACACAACCAAGGAAGAAGCAAACAGTGAGAATACCCCCCCCCCCCACCACCGACACGCTTAGGCGGACAGCCAAGCGCACCACAACAAATCACTGACCCTGGCTTCTCTCCCCCCCCCCCTCTTCCTTTTTTTTTTTCTTTTCTTTTCTCTTCTCCCTCTCCTTTCTCTCCCTCCTCCTCTACGGTACCCCCTTCCCCCACAACCCCAACAGAAACGGGAAGAGATACTGCCAACAAGAGAAGCTCATAGACCCCGGGACCAAGTACCCCAGTTCACCCCTACCCGGTTAAAAGGATAATGTACACAAATCAATCAGATTGGACATGGGATAAATTTGTGAACTGTTTAGGCTCAGCAGCTAGCAACAGCAACACTACCATGAACAACGAGACAGTGTTAGGAAACCGGCTTTAATTGATGTACCACCATGTCATGATCTGTACGTAAGCCTAAATATGCACCTTTGAAAATAAGGAATTTATAAAAAAAAAGGCAATACCCAACTGTTGTAACTAAGACTGTCTGACTAGCACTTATACTCATGGTGAACGACTGCTATAACAGTAAATGTATGATATGTAAACACTGTACCACAAACCAATTCCCAATTTTCTTTTCTGTACCCCCACCCCATAAAACAAAAATCTTTCAAAATAAAGAATTTATAAAAAAAAAAAAAAAAAAAAGAAGGAAGGTATGTAGAAGAGGATAAAGGTCTAGCTGACTGCCTCAATGAATATATTTGTTTGGTATTTACAGATGAAAATGAAGGAGAGGGACCTCAGTTAAGAAAAAGGATAAATGAGTTATTTATTACACGTGAGTTTACAGAGGAAGAGGTTCTATTTCAACTGTCAAAAGTAGAGACAAATAAGTCAATGGGACCTGATGGAATACACCCAAAGCTATTAAAAGAGCTTAGTGGTGTACTAGCAAAAGCATTAACAGATTTATTTAACCAAACATTGATAACAGGAGTAGTCCCAGAAGATTGGAAGTTGGCGAATGTTGTGCCCATTCACAAGAAAGGTAATAGGGAGGAGTCGGGCAACTATAAGCCAGTAAGCCTTACTTCAGTAGTGGGGAAAGTAATGGAAACCATGTTAAAGGATAGGATTGTTGAACATCTAAAAACACATGGATTTCAAGATCAGAGACAACATGGGTTTACTTCAGGGAGATCATGCCAAACTAATCTCATGGATTTTTTTGATTGGGTAACTAAAATTATAGATCAGGGTGGTGCAGTAGACATTGCTTACCTAGATTTCACTAAGGCTTTTGACACTGTTGCACATAGAAGGCTTATCAATAAACTGCAATCTTTGAGTTTGGATTCCAATATTGTTGAATGGGTGAGGCAGTGGCTGAGTGACAAGCAACAGGGGGTTGTAGTCAATGGAGTATATTCAAAGCTTGGGCTTGTCACCAGTGGGGTACCTCAGGGATATGTACTTGGACCCATTCTCTTTAATATTTTTATTAGTGATATTGCAGAAGGTCTTGATGGTAAGGTATGTCTTTTTGCTGATGATACTAAGATATGTAACAGGATTGACGTTCCAGGAGGGATAAGCCAAATGGCAAATGATTTAGGTAAACTAGAAAAATGGTCAGAGTTGTGGCAACTGCCATTTAATGTGGATAAGTGCAAGATAATGCATCTTGGACATAAAAACCCAAGGGCAGAGTACAGCATATTTGATAGAGTCCTAACCTCAACATCTGAGGAAAGGGATTTAGGGGTGATTATTTCTGATGACTTAAAGGTAGGCAGACAATGTAATAGAGCAGCAGGAAATGCTAGCACAATGCTTGGTTGTATAGGGAGAGGTATTAGCAGTAGAAAGAGGGAAGTGCTCATGCCATTGTACAGAACACTGGTGAGACCTCACTTGGAGTATTGTACGCAGTACTGGAGACCGTATCTTCAGAAGGATATTGATACCTTAGAGAGAGTTCAGAGAAGGGCTACTAAACTGGTTCATGGATTGCAGGATAAAACTTACCAGGAAAGGTTAAAGGATCTTAACATGTATAGCTTGGAGGAAAGACGAGACAGGGGGGATATGATAGAAACATTTAAATACATAAAGGGAATCAACACAGTAAAGGAGGAGACTATATTTAAAAGAAGAAAAACTACCACAACAAGAGGACATAATCTTAAATTAGGGGGACAAAGGTTTAAAAATAATATCAGGAAGTATTACTTTACTGAGAGGGTAGTGGATGCATGGAATAGCCTTCTAGCTGAAGTGGTAGAGGTTAACACAGTAAAGGAGTTTAAGCATGCATGGGATAGGCATAAGGCTATCCTAACTATAAGATAAGGCCAGAGACTAATGAAAGTATTTAGAAAATTGGGCAGACTAGATGGGCCGAATGGTTCTTATCTGCCGTCACATTCTATGTTTCTATCTCCATGACATTCTTCTGCTCTCAGAATCCATGAGTCTTCTCCATACACACCTGTACTGGGCGATCAGACTCTTCTAGAATTTAGGTTTCCTGGTAAATTGTCAGAATACATTCTGGAACCTTCCAATAGCATATAATTTCTGGTCGAACAAATGTTTCATCTGCTAACAGACAGTCATCAAGAGAAAAATCCAATGCCGGATCCAAATGCCCTCTTGGTGGATGATTTCTGCAAGATTGGAGTCCAGTAAGGCACTATGTGTTTCTTCCCTTCTGTCTAATTTTGAGACCTCTGCTTTCAGAGGACTTCTCCGGTACACTGCTTCTCTAGGCCTCCTGCTCCTTTATACCTTTTCGGATGTTAATGTTGTTTAATTTATTAAGATTCTATGTGGTCGAAATCAGATATTTCTTTAAAACAACTGTCAGCTAAATTAGTTATGTTGTATTGCTTAATGTCTTAATGTAAAAGTGCAGGCTCCTTGCATGATTATTTGTTCGGGAGAGAGCTAGGTTAGACACTTCTCCTCCCCTCTCCCCCCCCCCCCCCCCCCCCCCCAGCATTGTAAAGGGTTTAAAAAAAACTTATGTAATTTACCTGATTCCAGTGTCGATGTCCCTCTGTGCTGGGTCAGGCATATCCTCTGCTCCACCGACGGGGGGGACACCTAATGCGCATGTGCAGCGAGTGCTGTAAGCGCATTAGGACTTCCCATAGGAAAGCATTGAAGTAATGCTTTATTATGGGATTTTAGGTGATGCTGGATGTCCTCATCTAATGTGTGAGGACGTACAGCATCATTTAGCAGACCAGAAGTCTGCTAAGGACCCAAGAGCACCTCTAGTTGTTGTCTGGTAGACAGTCACTAGAGGTGGAGTTCAACCTGCGAGGTAACTATTGCATTTTCTTAATAACTGCAATAATTACAATTGCAGGGTTAAGGGGACAGAGACATTGCATCCAGACCACTTCAATGAGATAAAGTTGTCTGGATGCCTATAGTGTTCCTTTAAAAGACACGTACAGGATCATATTTAGCTCTGTTTGTCAACCTTATTGTCCATTTTCTATGTATTTTGGCTCAATGATATAATTGTCCTTGCTAAACGTGGATATGTCTATTTTCATCTCCCACTCTATTACAGGTGCTATGTCCTCCAAAGTTTCTAGTTTGGGATGGGTTTTTTTTGTCCACTTAATATTTCATGATGTAATATTTGATATTTTATTGCGTATTTATTGCTATGGTGATATATATTTGACTCGTCACGTTGTGAGGATTACCACATTCCTTTCTCTTCTTTTCAGCTTGAAACGTTTTTATCTCCACATTTGCAGTGTCAAGGTTGGAGTCTTTGTAAGTTGTTGGATTTTGTTCAGAGTTGGTTCCTGTTGAGTAATAAATTAGCATGGTCTTCCGTTGCGCAAGAAAGAGGTGTTGCTGGGGGTGGGCTTTGACATTATAGGTTATGCCCTGTTTTGATTGGTTTGTGTTGCTAAGCACATTTGTTAACTGTTTCATGTGTTTTCTATCATTTTATTTTTTTTCTTTGCTGCTGAGGTAATAAAGGAAAGGGAATAGCGTAATACTCGCCTCTGTGTCATTAATTAAATCATGACTTTACATCATATAAACGGTAGAATCTGGGAATTTTGCAGCAGACTTGCAACAAATATGGAAAACAAGCTTATCTGGATCTTTTCAATGCAGGCTTGCTGCAAAACATTTGGAACTTCACAAGTCTAGCAATAACTTAGCAACTCATTTTTAAAATTTGCAGCTAAATTATTTGTTATCCAGGTTGTCCATCTCTGCCTGCATTATGTTACGTATGAGAGCAGTGATTTGAAAACACCAGTGCAGCTGTAAAAACGGGTCAATTACATGACAAGTGGAAGTTATGCTTACATCATAGATGTAAGCATAATTTACATCTCCTCTATCCACAAACATCTCCTCTATCTACGACAAGCTGCTGTGCACATGCTTGTATGTACGTAGTGGGGAATCGCGATGCAGCCTAGAACAAAATCTAACCCCATTAAACCCCCCAATAACGACAGACCACTTAGTATGGATGAAACAGGCCACAGCATTTATTATCACAACTAAATTACTGCATAACACATCCATAACTTTAATTATTAAATCTCTTCTTTTCTGTAACCAAAACATTAGACATAAATAAGCATAAATTAACATATATACATATATAACTCCACCCATAGTGTTATACAGTGACCCAACCGTCCTTGCCAATAAAAACATGGAGTGGTTCCTAATCACCACTCCCTCTCACCTCCCCCCTCGTCATAAAAATCCTTCCAATGCCTGCCATCAGCCGACCTTATCCACGCTCGATGGGCACGAGACCTCAGGCAACCTAAAGTTAAACCTTTAGAGCAGGGGAGGTTTGAGACCTTAAAAAACTTGTTCATCTCATTCCATCTACTTAAACGTAACCTCAAACTCAATTGGCAAGGACATACCCCCGGCTAGCTGCGACAAAATATAGTATAGGGTGGGCGGGAGGGAAGCTGTTTGCTGGCCCGAATCCCAAGTGGCACTGAGGTAAGACCTCCCCCACACTGTCTTACACAGAACATAATCACACCCACAGATTCTTCCCAACCAATCCCATGCATCTATCCCCACACTCCTACATGTGCCCTTGTCCGCTTAGCTGCGCTATCTCCCCAGGGCCTTGTATGTACGTAGTGGGGAATCGCGATGCAGCCTAGAACAAAATCTAACCCCATTAAACCCCCCAATAACGACAGACCACTTAGTATGGATGAAACAGGCCACAGCATTTATTATCACAACTAAATTACTGCATAACACATCCATAACTTTAATTATTAAATCTCTTCTTTTCTGTAACCAAAACATTAGACATAAATAAGCATAAATTAACATATATACATATATAACTCCACCCATAGTGTTATACAGTGACCCAACCGTCCTTGCCAATAAAAACATGGAGTGGTTCCTAATCACCACTCCCTCTCACCTCCCCCCTCGTCATAAAAATCCTTCCAATGCCTGCCATCAGCCGACCTTATCCACGCTCGATGGGCACGAGACCTCAGGCAACCTAAAGTTAAACCTTTAGAGCAGGGGAGGTTTGAGACCTTAAAAAACTTGTTCATCTCATTCCATCTACTTAAACGTAACCTCAAACTCAATTGGCAAGGACATACCCCCGGCTAGCTGCGACAAAATATAGTATAGGGTGGGCGGGAGGGAAGCTGTTTGCTGGCCCGAATCCCAAGTGGCACTGAGGTAAGACCTCCCCCACACTGTCTTACACAGAACATAATCACACCCACAGATTATTCCCAACCAATCCCATGCATCTATCCCCACACTCCTACATGTGCCCTTGTCCGCTTAGCTGCGCTATCTCCCCAGGGCCTTGTATGTACGTAGTGGGGAATCGCGATGCAGCCTAGAACAAAATCTAACCCCATTAAACCCCCCAATAACGACAGACCACTTAGTATGGATGAAACAGGCCACAGCATTTATTATCACAACTAAATTACTGCATAACACATCCATAACTTTAATTATTAAATCTCTTCTTTTCTGTAACCAAAACATTAGACATAAATAAGCATAAATTAACATATATACATATATAACTCCACCCATAGTGTTATACAGTGACCCAACCGTCCTTGCCAATAAAAACATGGAGTGGTTCCTAATCACCACTCCCTCTCACCTCCCCCCTCGTCATAAAAATCCTTCCAATGCCTGCCATCAGCCGACCTTATCCACGCTCGATGGGCACGAGACCTCAGGCAACCTAAAGTTAAACCTTTAGAGCAGGGGAGGTTTGAGACCTTAAAAAACTTGTTCATCTCATTCCATCTACTTAAACGTAACCTCAAACTCAATTGGCAAGGACATACCCCCGCCACAACCCCGCTGTTTTACGCCTAAATCAGCGGGGGACCCCACCACAACCAGCCATGGCCTGTTCCACCACTTCACGCAGCGCTAGAGTAACAGAGGTCAAGTCCGACCTCCAGCAAACGCACCCCTCCCTTCAAGATACCCAGGCCACCTTTGGCCAAACCCAAAAGGCGAACTGGAAGTGTTCATGTTTTAGTTATTCATTTTGTCCGTTATACGTTTAGTCATTTTTGTTATGGCCATGACAAACCTAGAAACCCATCCATTCTGATGACCGACGGCAGCGCACCAGGGCACTCACATTGCGGAGTGCACTGCCAACAGGAAAGGGCGATAGGCGCAGCCTAGCCCCTGGGAACCTCAGGGAAGAAACAGAATGCGTAACATGTACCGATCGAAGAGCACCCAAGTCCTAAACCACCACCGACCCACGTCATTCCACCCAGGGATGACAAAACCCCTGGTACCCCATGAGGCGGGGCAGCTGACCCCGTATGAGGAGGAGCCACACCCCCTTCACGTAGCCGGAGCCAGACCACCGAACCTCCGCCATTCGAGCCCTCTGAACCATCGGCGCAGGCACGCCCAGCCTGGCGGTGTCTGTAGCCGCCCCCAACCAAAATAAATGCCCTTTGAATTCCCCACCATCCTTATCCAGGAAGTCGAGCCCCCAAGAGGAACACCCCAACTAGATGGACGCGGGGGTGAAAAAACCCATCTCCGAGAAACAAACCGGGGAGGAGGCCGAACAATCCCAGGGACGGAACAGTACTCCCAACGAAAACAGGCAAATGACGGAACCCTGCACCGCCCCCGATCGGAACGGTATAATACAGACCATCCTGGAAACCCATTACAGCTTGCCAGGACAAAATACAAACAGTATATCTACATATGATACCTCCAAATTAGTGACAATGGCATCTAGATATACCCACACTTATCTGGTGTAGTTACAACAGCCTCTCAAGGTCGTGGCCCAGTTCCTGACCTTTTACAACATATACATAGACACAGAGGGGAATGAGATACGGCTGTACATAATCTAAAACAGGAACAGAAAAAAAAATAAAAAAAAAATAAATTACCTAGTGTAATACCGCAAAAGAAAAGATAATGCGCTGAAACAAGATTGCACTCACAAGATCAAAGTGAATAAATCACCAGAACATGTGCCTGCCCGGATAAGCTTGGGCGGCTGGACGTCTCCACTCTCCACTGGAACTCCAAGCGGACCAAAAATGGAATGAGACTTCAATAGAGGTAGGTAGAGACTTCCACAGCTTGGTAGGAGCCCAACCATAACCCCTTGCATCCCACCTACCCCAGGAGGATGCAGAAAGTCAACCCTGCAACATCCAAGAATTGCACAGATTCTATCGATGAAACAGCCAACCTCAACCAACTTACCCTTCCCAATGACAACAGCCATCGAGCTGCGAAACCTGAAGGAAGTCCATTCCAACGCTTACTCAACGGAACCAAACATGTATATGAGCAGTCAAATCCTGGAACCCAAAAAGAAACGTACCCATCCGTCCCGAACCCTCCAACCATACTGGAGCGGGCCCCACGCCGCCCCAGAGATTGCCTACAGACCAGCTTCATCAGACCGCCGGACCAAGTGACCACACCTCCACTGCCATACAAATCGACCCCGTGACACCTCCACCCGAGTACGCTCTATAATGAACAAGACAGAGCATCGGCCATCATATCGGTAACCACCGGACAAACCCTGACCAGCCGCCCCTAGCCTCAAACAGCACCGAGCCAGAGTACCAGAGTACCTCCGGGGTATAGGGTACTGTAACATGTGAAAGACAGCCAGCATCACCCCACGATGGTCCCCAAGGAAAACCCACCCCCTTGTTCGTGAGCTGGGTACCACATGCCTACCATGCCACCAGAAAGGGGGACCTCCAAGAACACCAGCGTCCGCCAGAGCCAGCGTATTGGCAAGAGGCAGCACACCCCCGAGAGCCCAAATGGCCCAAAACCTGCTGCGGCGGCAAAACAGTTGGAAGCCAGCAGAAAAGGACACAGGGGGCCAGATTGCACAAGCCAGCATTAGAGGAGGCCCAGCAGGAACCCCATACAGTCCCAAGGGCAACCCCAACAGGCAAAGCCCAGCGTACCCCGGAGAGCCCACGGGTAGCGCAGCCGAAACCCACAACGCCCCTCCAAGCCCCCGACGCCTCCTGCCTGATGCCCCAAACCGCAGCCAGGGGCACCGGCGTTTCCCTCACAGGAATTGATCCCATTATCCAGGAGACAAGAGCACACATCCCGACCCACGAATAAGGCCTTGGCCACGGAACTCAGAAACTCCAAAACACTATCCCAAGAAAACCACTGCAACATCAGAGTGCGTACATGCGACACTGACGGCCCCACATAAGCGACATCGGGAGCAACTTACGTGGAGGCACATAGCCACCCAATTCTGACTATCAGAACACAGCCCAGAAACAACAACTCGACGGGCGTACCGGCAGCAGCCGGAAGACCAATTCCACCGCCGCCTTCGTCAGCAAGGCCCCAGGCCCCGCAGCCCCACCCACGCATACCGCTGCGCCGAGCCACCAACTCAAACCCAGCCCCCGGAAGGAAACGGGCACCTATAACGATTGGGAAGTAAGCTAATCGAGCGGTCTTGGGAAACTGGACCCACACCACCCGAAGGAGCTCTCCCATGGACTGGGGGTCCAGCACCGAGAGCACCCACGTCCCCATCCCGACAGATCGCAGAGAGGATGAAAAACGCACCGTGCTGAGGCACCAGGTGAGACCTAAGCAAAACCAGAGGCCGGAGCCCATCCGGCCCCAGGCCAAGAAGGGTTGCACCGCCAACTAAAGTGCAAAACGTACCTCCACCAACCCAGCTCCTCCCACGGACGATACGCGTCCGGAAAGTGTCCTGACCGCAGAACCACGCAGCGCATGCCCGGGGAGCCCTCTCCCCGACCATGCAAACCAGAACACAGGGTGCAATTGAACATGTGCCATGGGGTGTAACCGACCAGAGCATGCTCCCCACGACCCTCCTGGAGCCCCTAATGTCCCTCTTAGTCAAGGGACCCCCGTGGCAGGAGGGAACGTCCCTGCAATAAAAAGCCCCTCCCCATGCGCGCAAGCCAAGCGGGCCATATAAGCCCAGCAACACCCAGAGTCACACGAACTCGGGACGCTGCAGGAAAGCGCACTGAAACATACGATGCATACTGAAATTCAAGGGGGAGGGGGAAGCGGCGGCCATGCATCTAAGTACTTGTATTCTATTTCAGTTGTTTACTTCCGTTTCGTTCTTTTGTTTTTTTTTGGGTTTTTTTTTATAATTGTTGTTTTGCTGTTCTTTTATATTTGTTTTGTTTTTTATTTCTTTTCAGTTTTTTTTTTTTTTTTTTTATGTGAACGATCAATCTTCTTGTACAAGTCATAGCACTTTTGTCGTATGCACTTTACTTTTCTCTTTTTTTTTTTTTTTTTTGATAATTTATTCCAGTTGGCAATTTACAGTGCATTCTTTTTTTTTTTTTTTTTTTTTTTTTTGAGTGTGCAAGAGGACCAGACCGAATAAAGGAAGGAACAACGTATGCACGCGAAGCGCGAAAAGGAGGGGGGAAGCGTACTCACCGGTCGCAGCCTGGCGATCCAAGCCCGGCACTGCTCACAGAAGGCTGAGGCGAAGAAACAGCAGTCCCAGCATCCACAGAAGACCTCAGCTGTGATCCAGGCGCCACCTGCTGGACGGTCCATGAACTGCAGCAGTATCCTGAGAAGAAGCAGCAGAGAAGATGAGAGCCCACGCCCCAGAGGAGATGGCCGAGGTAAGTGACCTACACAGGGTGGGGGGGGGCAGGCTAGGAAGGGGGGGGGGACAGAGGGGAGGCAGACAGGGAGAGACAGAGGGGGGGGGGGTTAAAGCAGAAAAGGGGGGACAGGAGGGGGAATGAGAGAAGATGGGGGGGGGAAAGGGGGCCACCGGGGGTGGTGTGAAGAGGAAACCAGGCAAGAGGAGGGGGGGGGACCAGCCAAGGGGCCCCCCAGCGGAACGGACAGCCCAACAGGGGAAAGGGGGGGGGGGACCAGGCTAGATAGAGGGGGGGACATAGAGGAGTAGACAGAAAGGGAATGGAGACCCAGGGGAGGGGGAAAGAAAACATAGGAGAGGGAAAAAAGAGGGGAGAGGACAGGCCCACTAGAGGAGAGGGGGGGGAAGGAAGCAGAAAATGGGGACGAGGAGGGGGGACCAGGGGGCCCAAGACAGGGAAAGCTGGGTCCCCTGGGAGAAGAAGGGGAGACAGAGCCCTGGGAGCCTTCCTCATTGGCAGAGGAGGCTCCCGATAGGCAAAGAGACCCCCCCTATCCCAAACGGCTGTACTAAGGTACCCCGCGCGGCCCGCGGGGGCCTACTCACTGCCCCAACCCCCCGCCGGCCGCGGGGGGACCTGGACTGGTGCCGGGCGGCCGCCCGCCGCCCGGAGAGCTGAATCCGCCGCCCACCGCCCCCGGCCCGCAATCCAGCGCTGGCGGCCGAGGCGGATGGTGTGGTAGGGGGCCCATGTGTGTGCCGCGCGGCAGACGCCCCAGGAGGCCGCGCGGCATTAGCAGGCCGCATCCCCGGCCTTGCAGTGAGGGCCCGCGCGGCTGTGGAGGCCGCATCCCCGGCCTGGGAGTACCAGGCCGGGCGGCAATGGATGCGGCAGGCCGCGCGGCAGTGGCAGGCCTCGTGGCAGAAGGCCGTGCCACGCGCGCGGCCGCAGAAAGGCCGCAAATCCAGGCCCCAGTTGTCAGGCCACGTGTCTGGGGGGTCCTGTTGATGCCTCGGGCCCGGGTTCCACCTCAGCAACCGGGCCCGAGGAGAGGGATCAGGGGACAGTGCTGTTGCGGCCCCCAGGGGCAGGGACCGCATGGGAGGCAGCAGGGAAGACCGCAGGGGTTGCTCCAGGGGGAGGCAGGCCGCGGGGGGGGGCCCACACCGGTAGCCATACCTCTATTAATGCTTGCCAATTGTCCCCACAGGTGCCGGCCACCATCCACGCTGCAGCAGCCCTGAGGGAAGCCAGAAGCCTCAACCATCAGGCTGTGTAACCTGCAGGCCCAGGCAAACAGGAGCAGGAGACAGGAAGCTGTTTGCTGGCCCGAATCCCAAGTGGCACTGAGGTAAGACCTCCCCCACACTGTCTTACACAGAACATAATCACACCCACAGATTCTTCCCAACCAATCCCATGCATCTATCCCCACACTCCTACATGTGCCCTTGTCCGCTTAACTGCGCTATCTCCCCAGGGCCTTGTCCAGCTTGACCAACTTTTAGTACCATGTTCAAACGGCTTCGAGTTTTTTTTTTTTTCCATGAATGAAGCTAATTCCAAGCAGGTGTGCCTCAGCCACATGTTGTACAGCTTTCAGTAGAATTTCCTCTGGGGCATTATGTATGTTCTGAAAAAAAATTTTTTTTATTCATTCATTTTGTGTTGTGGATTGACAAAGTGCAGCATGTACGATCATGTGATTGTGGCTACCTGTCAAGTTACCACAGCTCACCAAGGTTTCTTGTTACCATCCAGGACCCCAAATGTATTTATTGCCAGCTTGTTTTTCATTTGCATCCATGGGCTCCCCCCCCCCCCACAGTATCATGTCCTCTTCACTTAGCACTCCCCATACTTCCTTTGCTGCCCACCCACAAAGTCTCTCACTCTCATCATTGACTAATGCTGCCTCCTTCAGAACCCACTATGTCTTCCCTCTTTTAGCACCCACCAACCCTACCTCACTCCAAATTATTAATTAATTAATAAGGTATTAGACTGAGAGATAAGTATTAAGGTTCTATATTGTTTTGGATTTAAACCTCAGATACTTTTTGGACCTAGCAAGACATGCATCTTCATATTCACAGTCAATACATGAAAAGTGCTGCCCAATAGCATGTAAAATTCCTATGTTGCAGGAGGTAAATTTTTTACGCATTATGTTAATTAACTAAAACTGAAATGCAGACATCCTCTGAACTTATCTTGACTGGTAATGAATACTTTTAAAGTAAGTCACTTGTCCACTAAGCCCAGTAACCCACAGTCCACTTCTAGTACCTTGTTATATTTGTAGAGGATCTTTTATTCTACAGACAGCCCTAGCACAAAAGGTGAAAGAAAATAAAGAGATGTATTACTAGTTCTTAGAATGGCCAAGCCTAATGTTGTAATCTCCAAAGTGGCCAAATTGGAGAAATCCCCTAAGGGAACAGAGTAGTAAATATGTCAAGGGTCAAGATGCCATGAATACTAAAAAAAGCCATTCAGGGTCAGAAATAGAACGGAGAGCAGTATGAGCTGGGTCTGAAGCTAAACTTTAAGGGGCACTATAGGCACCCAGACCACTTCAGCTAACTGAAGTGGTCTTGGTGCAGTGTCCCAGGCCCCTTAACCCTGCGATTGTAATTATTGCAGCTGACTGTCTCATAGAAAGTCACCAGAGGGACTTCCGGGTGGTTAGGCAACTTTTGGTTGCTTAACTGACGCTGGACATCCTCACGCTCGCTCTGCGTGAGGATGTCCAGGGAGCTATAGTGCTAGTAAAACAACTTTGTTTTCCTAGCACTATAGTTTCACTTTAAAGTAAATCAGAAAAACAGACTGAAGGGGAATCTCCGAACCTTCTAACGAGATGGCATTGTTTCCATGTTCCAGGAGGTACTTCAAAAATAGAAAAGTCTCAACATATTAATCCTGAAACAAAATAAAAACAAACAAAGAAAAACATAATAATCTCCTGAATAAATAAATAATTTATCAAGGCAGTACTTTTGGGATCCCTTTTAATGAATTAATTAATTTCATACATGCAGTTTGTGGATTCTATATATGACAACAACCCTGCGACATGGGAGGTATTCTATGAGGACATGGAGGAAACAGAACAGAAATCCGTCTGCCAGGGAGTTGTCCTCCATACAAAAGGGGCATGTCTGAATTCTACATATTACGGCTTACTTCTCAATGTAGGATTTATGCTACCAAGGCAAAGAAGCGCTGTAACGCATCCCCTATACTCTGACTGAGTACATCCGTTGGAAGTCTCCCAAATCCCAAGTGAAACAGTGATCAGAGCCCTTGGCTACCCAAACATCAGCCAAGACTTGATGAAGGGTACAACAGGAATGACTGCTGTTTATTTTTGTCACACATGGTTTTGCAGGCACAGACCCCTACATGGGGTCTCTAACACAATACAACAGGGGTTTCAATGCCAAGAAGCTGATGGGGGATGGAGGAGGGACAAAGCATCTGGTTTAAATTGGGCGGGCAGTGTCCCTCGGACACGCCCTGCTAGGACAGGAAAAGGAAGGAGGAGAGGCACAGACAAGAAATACATTCAGAAAAGGAAGGGGGAGGGGGAGAGGCACATACAAGCAATACATTTCAGTCTATAGAGCTGCTGCCCCCCACCCCCAACCCCCTTTGTTGACCCACAGCTGCATATATGGACACACACACTGCTCTAAGTAGAATACATGCACCCAACACAGAGACATCTAGACACATGTAAAAGTGTTACAAAAATGGTGCTGCAAGCTTGTGGCCTGTGCCAAACAAATCAGACCATCCATCACATATCTCGCACTATAGAAATAGACAGACCTGTGGCCAGACCCACGACGGGCCTGCAACAAGTTGGTTGGACCCCCTCTACCCTTCCCCCCCCCCCGAGTCCACAGTCCAGGTCCTTGGAGTGCACTGTGACTAAACAAGGGTATGGCACTCAGTGACGGCGGTTTGTCACAAGCGCAAAGAAGTAGAGCACAATGGAGCATGCCAGTGATGCAGTTGGAACTGGCACTCCTCAAAAGGGAGAGTTTGACCCTGCATACATAGTCACCATGCTGAGTTCTGAGCGGGGACCCACCGAAGGGCAGGCTATTTCAGCTGCTGTCCGTTCTCAGAATACTCTTGCGACCCATTTTTTGCTCTCCATAAGTTTAAAGGGTAATACAGACGTGGACCCCTTGCTCACGGTGCCTAGAGAGATATCAGCTATGCCCCACTGAAGATGCCTAACAAGGCTGAAACAATCGTCAGTGGTTGCTGTATCTCTCGTGCAGAGAGAACTTGCTGGCATACTGCCCGTATGGGTGGGACCAGTCTGATATGCTTCAGATATGTTCTCTCTGTAATGGCACAAGATGAGCTAAAACCAGCTTGAGTTCTGAGCGGGGACCCACCGAAGGGCAGGCTATTTCAGCTGCTGTCTGTTCTCATAATACTCTTGTGACCCGTTTTTTGCTCTCCATAGTCACCATGCTGTCCAACACCTTCCAGGTTTGCCCATGAACAGAGCATTTCTATAGCGCTCTCATATAAGCCTAAATTACATGTTATCATAGAGAATTAGAGAGCAAATCTACAATGGCAGGAGAGAGGCCAAGAATTACGACTGTCTTGCCAAATCTGGGACACTGTACAGAAGTGATATGCGAAAGAAAACAATAGTCAATCTGACAACCGTTGATGGGATGGAGAGAAATCTTATCACTCTTTGAAGAGAAATTGAAATTTTCGTAGAAATGTAATTCCCTCGATTGTTCACCCCAGTAAATGCTATTACTGCATTTAATGGGGTAAAAAGAGCACGTCTGTGTTTCAGGGGCATTGGCCCCCCATAATACCTCGGGCACACGCGCTCGAACATCTAACAAAAATTCCATAATTGCGCATGTGCAGTCAAAATTCTCTCATGCACTGCCAAGAGAATTAATATATTTACAATTACTTCAATTTTAACTAATTTATATTTATTTCAAATCTTGGAGAAATCTTTTTCATCTTAAAAGTGAATAAATGATAATTCATCTTCAGACAACTTCAACATAGTGCGAAGACGTGCTTTTGGGCACTTTAAAATTTAACTAAAATAGTCACACAAATTGTAGAGCCTAAACATTTTTTTGCTATAGCATACATTTTTAAAAAAATAATTATTGCATATTATGACTTCTGTTTGTCAGATTTTGTCAGTAATTTTTTCCCCTTGTTTTTGTGTTTGACATTTCGGGAGGTTTAAATTGTGAATCTGGTGTTCATTAACCCCTAGCGGATATATACACACAGATAAAGAGATATGCACACCCAGGACGATATCTGGCTTGTTATTGGCTGGGAGACAGGATACAGAGAGACAGCTGTTTATGCTCTAGATTCCAAAAGACATCTGGTCTGGAACTGTGAGCATGGAAGGGTTTCATATGTTGCCACTAAGACTGCTATAGTTCAAGGAAATGTGTTGCAATGCTTCTTCCAGAGACCCCAGTGACCCCTAATCCCTAGGACATCCATTGGGTCCAAGCACAGGAAATCGTTTGTATACAGCCTGATCTGCTGCTCTCCCAGGTTGCCATAGCCTATTATTAGATGTTAAATCAAGCAATTATTTTAAAAGGAAATTAATTTAAAAACCAAAACAAAAAAAAACTACTCTGTATTTAAATAAAGCAAAACAAAAACAAGACATCTTCCTGTTACATCGCTAATTAAATTAGAATTTGAATAGCTAGATCTAGCTTTCTTGCCAAGATCAATACAAGTTGATGTATCTCGGTATTCAGTCCCCTTTTTGTTTCATTCCTTGCACTCTCTCCTCCGTTATGTTGCACATCTCCCTATTTGTGTTTTTCCTTGTTCATTTCCTGCATCTCAGAACTCTTATCCAAGTGTTTATTTATTTTTTCTGTATAAAACTTTATTAAAGGGTCATTCCAACCCTGTTTTCCAGTAATACATTTTCTAATTTTTTTTATTTACAATATTCCATTAGGCATTATTTATTAGGTCACCACCGAATAAACCTTTAACAATATGCAATAACTAACCTAGAATCCAGCGCTGAGGAAGCTCCCCTCGGTGGATTCCACACCATCATCCGATGTCTCTGATGCCCTCTCATGGTCAAATGGTCAAATCAAATGCTTCTCATAAGGAGGAAAAGCCTTAAGCACTGCTCAGCCACTACATAAAGAAGAGGTCGATACAATGGACTGGATGCCGTGCTCCCCAGGTATTACCTGAATAATCTGCAAATTACAGTTTCACAAGCATTCGTGACGTGAGACTAAATGCCAGTCATAATTAAAGTGACAGCATGCACGGTTACTCAGATGTCATAGTTCCCTAATGGAGATTGGAGAACTCATCTAAAAGACAAGGAATTCTAAATGGAAGATTTCTGTTTGCCTTAAGACATTATTTTCTGCCTAACCCCATGATCAACTGACACATGGGAACATGTTGCTCTGTTTGTGGCTAGAAAAACAGGGGCTAAAGACCAAAACGTATACATGCATTCACTCCCTACATGCTACATCCATATCTGTATGCATCTATAGGTTACGTAAATGCAGGTTCTATCTATCTATCTATCAATCTATAAGTTGTGTAGCTCATTTGTGACTTCTGTTACGTCTGGAACAATGTGACTCCATGTGGAAATTGTGTTTTGATTTTTGTTTGTGTGCTATAAATAAACCTTTCATAAACCATCATTTATATTTATTTGTTTTAACTAATGGTGGGGGTTCTGCTTGAGAATTCTGTGCATACAAATGCAGAGGAAGAAAATCCGGCCCTGTATTGTAATTTATATATAACGTATATGACATAAAACAGCTGTAGAAGAAGAATATGTAACAGGGATTGAGCAGACCGTGGGAGAACAAACTGAATGATGTTAGACAGGGGAAGGATGCTGTAAGTATTATTCTGTAACTTAATACTTTTACCTAAAGAATTGATTGTTAAAAAGGTCATGAGGAGTAGAGTTTGTCCCATTACAAAAAAAAACTGTGTGAAAACTTCTTCAAAGAGACTAGTCAACTTGTTGGATGGCAATTAGTAATCTAGAGCTAATTAGCAAACAAAATGGCGTCAAACCACTCCTGGATTCCAAACCCACAGTATGTTCACAATAAATAATCTTTTTTTTTTCTATTCCAAAATTATGTGCAATAATTGTAATAATTTTAATAAGCAGCACATATATAAAAACTCTATGGAAGAAGATAAGTGATTTCGTAATACGCATTGAATAATAATGAATCAAACAAATTGTATTTATAATACTGAATTTTGAACAAAATTGCAGTAAACACATTTTGTTTTTAACGTGCAAGTGCAGCAGATGGATTATTTAAACACAATATATTCAGCATATTCTGTACTACATACTACAAGCTTTTACATACAGAAAAAAATTAAAAAAACTTTTATTCTATGATGGCACTTGCTTTATGACAGAGATGCAATTTTTCTATACTTCTGATCATCTTTTGGGCCTCCAGCTTCTCGTCATAATCTATAATTTTTCATATTTCTGATAACACTGTTACTTTTCTAATTATCCATTAACAAATCTACAATGTCACAAATGATCCTATCAACCTTTATAGCCAATCACTTATTTGGTACTTTCAGCTCTAACACAAAAACATTGCTTATCTTCTCCCCAAGGATGCAACAATTCTATTCCTTTATCATTTCCCATCTTGACTACTACATCCTAATGCCTGTTAACGTACTTGTATACTACGGTCTTTGATTCTACTCTAATGCTGTATATCACCTTTATACATTGGTTTACTTTTGTTGATTCACTTTGCAAAGACCACCACTGGTTGACCATCCAATCATGATAAATATATATAAACACCTTATCCTCTCTTAAAAAAAACTTCACCACTCTGTGTCCTTTTAAATCTCTGCTCTTATTATCAATTACTGCTCTACTTTGGCCTTCCACATGTAATGTGGATTCATATGTTATTATTATTAATATTATTATTATTGGTATTTATACAGCGCCAACTAATTGTGCAGCGCTTTATAATATTATGAAAGGTGGGGCAATTTAATTTCTATCTCATACGTTAAATGTACCCTTTTAATTTCCTTGTATCCACATCACTGGAAATCACTGCCATGTAATGTGAACTCATAGTTATTTTCTAAATTCAGCTATTATGATAAATTATTCAGCTCATAGGGGCACCAATAACAAGTTAAAAAATACAATGCATGCAAACAGTAATGTTAGTTTGCGGTTAAATGCCCAAAACATTTAAATGTCCAAGGGGGGGAATCTTAGAAGAAGAAGAAGAAGAAATATTCGCAATCCCAGAGACCAAATATTTTTTGTGATGTGGGAACCAGGTAAGTTGTCAAATCTACTTATTCTGTATGGGTGCCAGGCACTAAAGGCACCATAACCACTACAACAAGCTGAAGTGGGTATGGCGCTTGGTGCAGTTTTTGGTTGTATGCATTATGTCAAATTTGAAGCATTTTATTGTAGGGCTGTGTAATGCTCCCATTCATATTGTATGCTTTCCTAACACAAAAAAGGACACTTCGGAAAGTTAATAAATAAAGTTAATGAAACACTAGACGCAGTATAACAACCACAGTGTGCTCCTGCTAAGTGCAGGGCTGGCGCATTGGCTGATGGCGTCAATTGATAGCGCCAAATTTTATTTCAGTAACTATAGCCCACTGCTCTTGCCGAGCTGTAGTGGAGGAAACTTGTGGATCCCAGGTGAGAAGTCAAAATGTCCTAAAAAAAAAGTTTGCTGAACTGGGCAAGGAGAAGCTAAGTAGTCCTAGCACCATACGCACTGCAGTTCATTATAGTGGTTATGGTGCTTGGAGTGCTTCTTTAAACAAGTCCTCTTGTACATTTTTGTTTAATTTGTGGAAGAGAACCAACAAGGACTGATACCTTTCCACATTATAAAAACTTGGAGGTGTTTGGTTACATAGCTTTTCTCTAAATTGCTAGTTTTATAAATGAGCACTAGAGTATACAAAACAAAAACATCAACATGTCTATCTGATATCACTAAACCCGGTCATTATGGGGGCCTCATTGCGCAAATACAGAGTTGTTATTTTTTCCTTTTTCTCCCCTTTAGGTTATTTTCTTACTTTATTCAGTGATTAAGAAATAAGCTGTGCAGAAATAAGAAAATAGATATTTAAAAAAAGTAGGCTGGAGGGAAGTAATCAAAATCCCCCAAAAAAGAGTTAGAAAAAAAAAAAAAAAAGAATGAGAATGTGTTTAACCTTCTAGCCATCTGTTTTCAATTTTGGAGTCCCGCCAGAGGCAAGCAGCTGGCCCCCCTCCAAATCCTCTGTAAACTAACTCCCAGAATCTCACAAAAAAATGGCTTTATGAAAAAACTTGACTTTGTAATTGTTAATGTAGAAAATGTTTTGTGCAAACATAATCTAAGCAGAATTCTAATGCAAAACTAAACAATCTTCGTGTATTATTAGATACTATAAAAATGGTTATGCTATATATACTAACAATATAAATTAGTTGTGATGGGAGGTAATGAGAGACCCTCCGAGTTCCATGTCATGTCCTTATATAAAAATGGAAAAAAATATTTTAATAACTCCCTGCTAGAAATTTGAAGTGTTTTTTTTTTTTTTACTTATATACCCATTGTACAGCGCTGCGTAATTTGTTGACGCTATATAAATAACAATAATCATAATTACTATGTAACCGCTATTTTAATGGTATAGAGATGCCACAGGGCATCAGGAGTGGATTTTGAAAAAGAGGCTATATATACTTTTTTTATTACATTTTTGACAGGATAACTGCTAATTGAGTAAATACTGCTGAAAAAAAACTGGGTTTTAAAATACACCCAAAAATTATGTACCGTCATCAACTTTTATTTCTCGTTTTTGTGCCTGGAAACGTCATGGTTTGAGCCTCCAGATTCAAAAGTTGGGTTTTGGGTAAAATTGTTTATTTTTGAACAAGGAAATTGTGTATAACTGTCATAACATTTTAAAAGCAAATAGTAAAAAAAAATCGAAGCCTTAATTTCAAATTTTAGTCGAAATTATTTGAAATAAAAGCATATCTGAATATTTTTTTTAGTTTGGTTATATTTACCTAAAATTTGAAATTCACTTTGAATTCCCAATAATTCACAGTTTGTGGAATTGTACTTTGATAGTACTGTCACCGTACCTGGGTGACTTCCCCCACTGTACACAGTATCTTGGCAGAAGAAAAAATGCCAAATGCTACATCACCACTTATTTAAAAAAAAATTATTGAGATTTTTCAGTAGTACATAATTACAAACAATAATATTGATAGCCACTGTAGTGATGAAACAATTCCACATATATATACAATATATTCAAATCAACTAAACAGTAGTTACAACCAATCTCAGCCATGTGTCAGCGCATGCATATATATAAACATCTCATAATATTGCAGCCTGGCCAACCCCATATACTGCAGTCCATCAGGAAATATCCCAGTGGGCCAGTCCAGACCAGAAGAAATTTGTGATTATAGACTACTAGCCTATTCTCAAGCCTAGAGTGTGCTGGACTAGCAAAGGCCCTGCACAATTCTCATCTGCAATGCAATACATCCCAATAGGCCTTCTCCACAAGATGGGACAGGGGGCGGAGTCCTCCTGGTGGGACTGAAGTCATGAAGGGGCATTGCTAGTGACATGGGCAGTCATAGGCAATGGGTAGGGCAGTCAAAGGCAATGGGCAGGACATCCATGGGCAATGGGCAAGGCCACCTAGAAAATGAGTGGTCCAAAAAGTGGACAGATCCATCAGAAGAGGGGCAGGTTCACCAGCTGACAGGCAGCCAAGCCAGCCCCAGCTATCAGGACCATGCAGGGAGCACTATTGAAGAGCTCCTAGTGTCCTATGCCAACTGCACAGATGCCCAGGTAAAGTTCCCAGATGTCTCCAGAAGCAGGATGGCAGGACAGTACTACAAAATTGTGACTGTTCCATCATAAGCAGAACAGTTGGGAAGCATGGACATCCCTATGTACCTCTTGCTATTCTAATCTTCAGAAGAATGGCGTGGCCCATAACCTCTTGCCAACACTCTTATGCTATAGACCTGGGTCAATAACCTCCTTGCCAGCCCTCCTATGAGAACAGATATTATCATTCCATTTACCAAGGCTCAACATCAAAGTAATGTGAGGGTTAACCATGCTGGGAAGATAAATGTGAAAGAGATTTTGAACATATTCTACAGTTGGCACATTAACCAACTGATCTATATCACATGCATATTTTAAATTGCACTGAATTGCAAATAATACTTTTATTTCTTTGCCATCCAAACAAATGTATGTAGACTTCAGTCCAACTGGGAAGTAAATCATCCTTTTAGTTTACGATTTCCAAATTCATTTTTTAATTGTGCTTGAGTGGAAAAAGAATGCAGGGCTGGCAGAAAGGCTATTTTTTTTCACATAGTAGCCAAACCAAAACTAGTGATTGAAATGTCCCAGTTTTAAACCTTAACATTCTAAGGAAAGCCTCAATGCCAATGAAAGACTCTCGAGTCAGTTATTTTCTATCCAAGTCTACAAAAACACTCTTCTGATCAAAACTGAGTGAGAAAACCCTTTCAAGATTATTTTTGAAAAAAGCCCAAAAATATGCAGGACATTTGGGTGGTACTTCCCAAGGGCCCATGGTTTGGAAATCATTCAAAATTCCATTTGTTTGCTATTTTTGAGAAATTAGGGTTTTTGTTAACATATCCCACATCCCTGATTTAAAGAGTAATCAGCATGGAACAATTTGGAGCACCCCAGATTGTAAAGGACATACGTGAATTTGGGGGCCACTCCTTCCAGAAACAGAGAATATATAACCACTGTAGGTGCTATATGAACACCCACACTTACAACACTGTGCCCTCTCTACACCGGATAATAAATCAAAAACAACCAATAAGTGGGGTATAGATAAGATAAAATAAATCCCCTAAATGAAGGAGGTTATACCACCTTACGAACCCATTATATCCAGATATCTAAAATGGAAACAGAATCAATAAAAGGTAATATCGTCAGATATAAATCAACCTGCTGATAATAAATAGCACTCACTGGAACCTGGATATAGGTAAGCCCATAATGAGAATATCAGCATGAAAATTTCAACAATTAAATTCTTCCTAATTCTTGTGCATAAAAAGTAGAAGGAACCTCCGATTCTTGGCCTCTGCTATACTCAGTATTTATAGATGTATATGTAAAGTACCGGTATACGTTTCACTTTTCTGTGTTGAAATTCAAGCAAAAGAAATTAATGAACACCCAGAATGTGGGACAACTAATATTCTATTACAGTGTTCTTTTGTGGGAGGAGAGAGCATGCAACCAGGAATGGGGGTTCAGACAGTTGACTTATTGTATCCTTATTTCTAGGAAGTTTGTACAAGCTTTCTGACTAGTTAAATTAATGTAAATATTCCAGATCTCTACCTACAGGAATGCTCCACACCTTATTTTGACCTTATGATGGTGATTAAAGGCTGAAAGCTTGGCAGAAGCTGGGACTCTGTGATGTGGTGAGGTTAGCTCCCTGATCATTTCGACTGTACATTTTGGTAATGTTTTGATATTGTGATATTGGCTAATGTTCCTGAAGCAGTGGTTTGTGCTACGCCCAACTGCCACAATGATTTGTCTTCTTTTCTATGGTTGAGGAAACTACTGTGAGGTTGAGCCATGGTCAATCATAATACATGGGTTTTACAATCATTTATTCACTTGAGAGGCCTGCATTCACTTAATTGTGCTACAGTTACTTCAAAAGGTTATTCCAAGCACCATTACCACTTCAGTGATTTAAAGTGGTCACGGAGCCTAGAGTCTGTATGTGCAGCATTTTGTTTTGAAATGCTACACATACAGAGATGAACACGTCTGCTGCTGGAGGTGTAACCCCCACCTCCAACAATGTTATATGGGTGTCATCAGCCAGTCCGGAACCTAAATTCTGGACTGGCTAATGTCATTTCTGTGCAACTTTCTACAGTTAACACTCTCTGCCAATGAATGTTGGAAGCCACAGCTTGCAGTTAATAGATCAAGAGATAAAAACTTCTAAAGCAAGTTAACGTCTGATTAAAAATTAAACTATATTTTCATGAGGGCTGTGTGACTCACAGCCATAGGAGGTGTGGCTAGGATTGCAAAAACAAAAGTGATTTAACTTCTAATTGTCAGAGAATTGAGCAGTGAAACTGCAGGGGCATGATCTATACACTAAAACAGTTTCATTAAGTTAAAGTTGTTTTAGTGCCTATAGTATCCCTATAAGTATAAGCATAAACCCCATTTTTAAAAAAAAGTTATTTTTATGCAAATTAGTCAGAGTTTCCAAAATTAAAAGCCTTATTTTCTTTACAAATAGCTTTCGTTTATATTTTTTCTCTCAATTTCTTGACTCAATGATTTTTTTTAGGTATCGACTGATTATTGGTACCAATATTGCAGATAATGCAGATCAGAGCCGCCATTAGGATCCTGGGGGACCTGTAGCGGTCCTGGGAGGCCCAGCACACTCTTACTTACCTTCCCAGCAGCTCCCTTCAGCTCCCCTGTCTAACTCTTGCAAGTCCTGCGGCTGTCAGAGCATTTCCACGAGTTACAATGGCAACGCTCCGCGCGGCACACAGGCCGCAAGAGTTAGACAGGGGAGCTGCTGGGAAGGGAATTAAGAGTGTGCTGGGCCCCCCAGGACTGCCGCTGGCAGGGCCGGCCTAAGGCCATTAGGCACCCTGTGCGACAAGGCTTCACGGCGCCCCCTCCCCTCCCCACCATGATGCCTGTATACAGTCACACACACAGGCACAGGCAGACAGTCACACAAACAGTTACAGGCAGACAGTCACACACACACACACAGTTACAGGCAGACAGTCACACATGCTCTGTTACAGGCAGACAGTCACAGAGCCAAACACACAGTTAAAGGCAGACAGTCACACACAGTTACAGGCACACAATCACGAACAGTTACACACAGCAGACAGTGACACATGCAGGGAGGCAGTCACACACACAGGCAGGCAGACAGTCACCCACCCACACCCCCACACAGGCAGGCAGTCAGATACACACACAAACACACACACACACACAGGCAGGTAGTCACACACACACCACGTCAAGACAGTAACACGCAGACAGTCTCACACACACACACACACACACAGTCAGACAGACAGTCACACACAAAGGCAGGTAGTCACACAGACAGTCACACACACAGGCAGGCAGACAGACAGACAGTCACACACACAGGCATGCAGACGCACAGGTAGGCAGTCACATACACACAGGCAGTCAGACAGACAGTCACACACAAAGGCAGGTAGTCACACAGACAGTCACACATACAGGCAGGCAGACAGACACACACACAGGTATGCAGACGCACAGGCAGGCAGTCACATACACACAGGCAGGCAGACAGTCACACACAGGCAGGCAGACAGACAGTCACACACAGGCAGGTGGGCAGACAATCACACACACACACACACAGGCAGACAGTCACACACAAAGGCAGATAGTCACACAGACAGTCACACATACAGGCAGGCAGACAGACAGACAGTCACACACACACACAGGCATGCAGACACACAGGCAGACAGTCACACACAAAGACAGACAGTCACACACACACACACACACACACACAGGCAGACAGTCACACAGAGAGACAGTCTCACACACATACACACAGGCAGGCAGTCACACAAAAAGGCAGACAGGCAGTCACACACACACACACACACACACACACACAGACATACAGACTTACCTCTTTCCATTTTTGCTGGAAGGGGAAGTGGATGCACTTGGTTGTTGTCCTTCCTTCATCCCTCTTCCTGTGCAGGGGCTTCAAGTATGTATTAGCCCCGCCTCCGCCTCACAATAAGCCCCGCCTCTGCCGATCGTTAGCTCCGCCCCCTCAGGCTCTGCGGCGCAAGATTTTGCTCGATGCTTGCTGATGCCGTGGGAGCCGGAATATGTCGCCGGCATCAGTAGACAGCCCGTGAGGGAGCAGATCAGAGCAGAGAGCTCCCTCGCCGCATCAGACAGGAACCCTGCCACCCGCAACAGTGCAGCCCCACTGGACCCCAGGGACAGATCCACACCAGCTCTCCAGGCAGGCTGAGTGAACATTTAATATTAATAATTTGTATGTCTGTAAGTGTTTATGTGAGTGTGTGTGTATTTGTCTGCGAGTGTGTGTGTCTCTAAGTGTATGTGTGAGTGTGTGTGTATGTGTTTGAGTGTGTGTCTGTAAGTGTATGTGTGAGTGTGTGTATGTGTTTGTCTGTGAGTGTGTGTATGTGTGAGTGTGTGAATGTGTTTGTGAGTGTGTGTGTGTCTGTGAGTGTATGTGTGTATGTGTTTGTTTGTCTGTGAGTGTGTGTGTGTCTGTAAGTGTATGTGTGTGTGAGCTTCTGTTTCCTGTACCCGGCCAGACTGACAGGAGGTGTTCACTGAGAGAGCACCTCCTTTCAGTCCAGCTGGGTACAGAAAACTGAAGCTCCTGTAGAGAATCTGCTCCACTCTGCAATGCTACAAGAGAGGTAGGAGGCACACCAGGAAGGGGAGTGTGACCACTAAGGAGGTGGGGGTGCACCAAGGGACAGTGAGGGGAGAGAAAAACCAAGGGACAGGGAAAAGAGGGGGGCGGGGAGAGAAACACTAAGGGACAGGTAAGGGAGGGGACCAATAATGGACAGGGAGAGGAGAGGCGCTGGTTAAGAGGCACATAGGTGAAGATGTTATTTTTAGAGAGGGGGGCAGAAAAATGCATCTTCGCCTATGTACCCAAAAATCCTTGCACCGGTCCTGCACACACACTCTGCATTCATTATATACACACACTACACACTGCATTCACTATACACTGCATTCATTATATACACACTACGCAAACACACACTGCATTCACTATACACACACTACACAAACACAGTCTCTGCATTCATTATATACACACTACGCAAACAAACACTGCATTCACTATACACACACTACACAAACACACTCTCTGCATTCATTATATACACACTACACAAACACACTCTCTGCATTCATTATATACACACTACACAAACACACACACTGCATCCACTACACAAACATATATTCTTGAAAACATAAAAAATTCTGACTGGCATGTATATTTTGTGCATTTACCTTAACCCCTTCAGGACGGAGTCAATAGTGCACGTTCTGATCAAAACAAAACGTAAACAAAAACTGGTATTTGCGCTATATGTCTGTTCACCCGTAGTTCCCATCTTTCATATTAAATGCACCCACACGTATTATATATCATTTTGTTCAGGAGAAACAGGGCTTTCATTCCATATCAAATATTTATATATGAAACCTAATTTATTATGAATAAAATTAAAAAAACTGTGAGAAATGTAAAATTTTTTTAAAAATGTGTAGTTCCGCCTCACATTTTAGCCGTAAATGTCATAATACTGTTAGGTTTTACTGCAAAAAAATGCACATATTTGTAATCAGTGATGTCTCACGAGTACAACAGTACCCCCCATTAACAGGTTTTATGGTGTTTTGGAAAGTTACAGGGTCAAATATAGAACGTTCCATTTTTAAATTGAAATTTGCCAGATTAGTAATGTTACCTTTGAGACGGTGTGGTAGCCCAGGGATGAGAATTACCCTCATAATGGCATACCATGTGAAAAAGTAGACAACCCAAGGTATTGAACGTGGGGTATGTTTAGTCTTTTTTAGTAGCCACTTAGTCACAAACACTGGCCAAAGTTAGCGTTCATATTTGTTTTTGTGTGAAAAAAGCAAAAAAATAATATTTGGCCAGTGTTTGTGACTAAGTGGCTACTAAAAATGACTGGACATACCCCATTTGCAATACCTTGGGTTGTCTACTTTTGCAAATGGTATGCCATCATGGGGGTAATTCTCATTCCTGGGATACCATACGGTCTCAAAGGCAACATAACTAATCTGGCAAATTTCAATGTGAAAAAAATGAAATGCAAGCCTTATATGTGACTCTCTAACTTTCCAAAACACCATAAAACCTGTACATGGGGGGTACTGTTATTCTCGGGAGACTTCACTAAACACAAATATTAGTGTTTTAAAACAGTAAAACATATTACAACAATAATATAGTCCATAAAAGTGCCGTTTGTTTGTAAAAAATGCAAAAAACTCAAATATTTTTACTTAAAATATCATCGTTGTAATATAATTTACCAGTTTTAAACAGTAATATTTGAGTTCAGCGAAGTCTCCTGAGTAAAACAGTACCCCCTATGTACAGGTTTTATGATGTCTTGGAGAGTTACAGGGTCAAATATAGTGCTTGCGAATTCAATTCTCTGCACTTTCTCCCTGTGTTGTCAGGCATGTCAATCAAATTTTAATTAATCAAATGACATAATTATGTTAAAAGATTACTTAAATATACACGTAGAATTTTAATATATATGCATTTATAGGTATTTAAATTCTACGTGTATACTAATGTAATCTATTATGTAATTATATGTATTTATCTCTTTATTTATATTTGCGGTTATTTGTATTTTATATATAGATAGATATATATAGAATGTCATTCTAAGTGTATTTTGTTACCAATATATATATATATATTTTTTAAATTCTTGGGATGGGGGTACAGAAGAAAACAAGGGAATAAAATTATTGTTACAGAGGTCAAAAAGCTTATTTACCATGTGAATGACAATCATACATAAGATACTTGTAAGGTAAGGTCTTTCATTGGTTACATTATCAGACGTTTGTTGGTACGTTTGTACTACCTATGTAACATTTGTTGCTGCACTGTTTCTAAGGGTTAGGGAGGGGTACAAAAATAGAAAGGGGAGGGGGTACGGGTGCCCTGTTCGATTTTTTTTTTTTTTTTTTTTTAAATCGTTATTTTTGATAAAGGTTATTTTCATTGTCGTTGGGGGAGGGTACAGGAGAGAATGAGGTAATAGGGTAGGTGGTACAAATAGTACCAAGTGTAACATTGTTGACAATAAGTCATGCTTTATATGCATGTTAGGTACAATTCGTCTTTGGTTACATTAATTGCTGTGCATCAGAATACCAGTACTTTGTGTGTAACCTTTAATATTGCTCTGAGTCTAAGGGGAAGGGGGGAGGGGGGTACAAAAGTAGCAAAGGGAGGGGGTACGGGTGTCCTATCGAGTCTGTTCACGTTATAGTTCAATATTTTCCTATATTTGATATGTGTGTCGGGTTGTGTACCAGGAAGGGTAGAGGTGATAGGACAGGTGAGGGGTTGTATAGGGTTGAAGGGGGATGTCGGGTCCCTGAGCTGTCCTGTTTTACCGTCCGATTTGTTTCCCCGTATAGATATGTGTTCTTATGTAGTCATGGTCGGTACATCTGTCTGTGGCAGATTCGGTAATCGTAGCTTGTATCTATGTGTGTCCGAGTTTGCGTATCATGTTAGGTGGGTTTATCGGAGAATACGTTTATCGTACAAAGGTAAGGCGATGGGGTCTTGAGTGGAGGGTTGGTCTCAGGGTGGTTCATTCTCATGGAGGTCTCTTTTGGCTGTTGCATGGGGTACGGTAAGGCACGGGGCCCCGGTCCGGTCCGGAGGGGTCAGGTGGCGGGTATGCTCTGGGTAATCCTTTTGGTTATAGGGTTACTCCCTGTTCTTGCGCAGTGGGGAGTTCCTAATGTTTTGGGTCTTTTGCTTTATATATTATAATTACCAAGGTAGGGATGTGTCTCCCTCGATCCAAGGGTCCCAAATTTTGTGGTAGTGTTTAGGTGTGTCGTGGATCAAGGACGTGAGTTTGTCCATTTGTATGTGATCTAATATTTTTTTTGTGATAGTTGTCGGAGATGGGATTCGGGGGGTCGACCATAGTTCCGCTATTGCTCTTCTAGCTGCAAGAGCTATGCGGGCGCTAAGTTTGTTTTCTGCTCTTGTTAGGTCTTCCAGGGGTTTTGATAATAGTAACGCCCATGGGTCTAGTGGGTATGGTTTGTGCAGTATTTTAGTCAGTAGGTTTGTGACCTTTGTCCATAGAGGTTTGATCTTGGGACAAGTCCACCAACAGTGGAGGAACGTCCCTTGTTCGCCGCACTGTTTCCAACATGTGTCGGGTGTTTTGTGTATGATTGCTAGCCGTTTGGGTGTGAGGTACCATCGGAATAGCATCTTATATGCTTGTTCCGTATGTGTTACACAGATGGATCCCATATGTCCCATATATCTGCCCAGTCTGTGTTGTCTCCTGGAGGTCCCAGGTCCCTCTCCCACGCCGCGATGTATGGGAGGGTGACCTGGGTGGGGTGGGTTGCTAAAGTCGTGTATAGGTCGGATATTTGTCTTTGTCTGGTCGGGCATTTCATGCACTCCTTTTCAAATCGGGAGAGTGTTGCTGTGCCTGCTTGTTGGATTATCGGGTTTGAGGCGAAGCTTCGTAATTGGATGAATCTAAAGTGATCGAACGTCGTCAGTGTGTCGGCGTCTTTGATTTCCGTGAATTGAATCACCTTGTTGTTTAGATATAGGTGTTGGAGTCTGTCTATGTCCCTTTGATCAAAACTGGCAAATTGTGTTGGAGTGAGCCCTGGTGGGAATAGCTTGTTCCTCCATATCGGGGTCATGGGAGAAAGGAATGAGGATAGGTCGAATTTATCCTGTAATTTGTCCCATAGGTCTAGAGAGTGGGTAATGGCTGGGGCAGTTGGGGGGGGCAGGGGTCGATGGGGTCTAGGGACCCACATGTAGAAGGATGGGAGGTCTCTTCCAAAGATGGTATGTTCGATATCTACCCATCTTTTAGTTTGCGGGGGTGCGTGCCAATGTTGGATTTGGGCCAGTTGAGCAGCTGCATGATAGTATGAGAAGTTTGGTAGCCCTAGGCCTCCTTGCTTTTTTGGGATATAGAGGGTGGTTCTGCGGACCCGGGGTTTGCGGCCATTCCAGATGAATTTGTCGACCGCCTTTTGTAGCGTTTTGAAGTCTGTTGTGTGGAGAGGTATGGGTAGTGTTTGGAAAAGATATAATAGCCTGGGAAGTAGGTTCATTTTTATGGATGTGACTCGGCCAAGCCATGATATTCCCAGGGTCTCCCATTTACGGAGATCGGCATGTGCTTGGCGTAATAGTGGTGTATAGTTTTTTTCGTATAGGGTGTGTAGATCAGCTGGGAGCTGAATTCCTAGGTATGTTATGTCTGCAGGGCTTATTCGGAATGGGTATTTGTGTTTGAGGTCGGTTAGTTGTGTTTCCGAGATTTGTATGGGTAGTATTTCTGATTTTGCGATGTTTAGTTTGTAACCTGCCACTTCTGCGTATTCATTTATGGTGTCCAATAAGGGGTCTATGGAGTGATCCGGGTTAGTGAGTGTGAGGAGTATATCATCTGCGTAGGCGGATACCGTGTATTTTTCGCCCCTGATGGTTACTCCCTCTATGCTAGGATTGGCGCGGATAGCGTGGAGGAGAGGTTCTAGTGACAACGCGAACATGAGGGGTGAGAGAGGACAGCCTTGCCTCGTGCCGTTTAGGATCGGGAATCTAGGTGGGGAGATGTTAGGGAGCAGTAGGGCTCCCTGTGGGGAGTGGTATGTTGCCCGTAGGAATGCTAGAAAGGGGTTCGGGAAATTCATGTGTTCTAATGTGCGATAGAGGAAGGGCCATAGCAGGCGGTCAAATGCCTTCTCGGCATCCAAGGATATTACTGCGGTGGGGATTTTGCGGTGTTTGGCCAGCCAAATGAGGTCAATGTTTCTTCGTGTGTTATCCAACGCTTGCCTGTTGGGTATAAAGCCCACCTGATCCGGGTGTATTAGTTTGTCTAGGTATGGATTGAGTCTGGTGGCCATCATCTTGCTCATGATTTTGAGATCTACGTTAAGTAGAGAAATAGGTCTATAGTGATCTGGCTCTGTGAGGTCTTTGTTGGGTTTGGGGAGCAAGCATATATTCGCTGTCGTCATGTCCGGTGGGAGGTGATCTCCCTTCAGGGTAGCATTAAATACTGCGCAGAGGTGTTTGAGGAGCAACGGGCTAAATTCTTTATAGTAGAGGGCGGTATATCCATCAGGGCCTGGGCTTTTGTTAGGTTTGCAGGCCCCCAATGCCGCTGCCATCTCTTCCACCGTTGCTTCAGCCTCTATGGCTTGTTTAGCATTTTGGGGCAGGGTGGGTAGTTTTATGCGCTGTAGGTATTTATCTAGTATTTCTTGGTATGTTGCAGACTCTTGGTTAAGGTGTGGGGAGTGGTTATATAGTGATTTGAAGTATTGTTGGAATGTGTCACCTATCTGGTCAGGCAGATCGGTGATTGTGCCTAATTTTGTGCGTATAGAGGATATTTTCTTGGCTTCTATGCGTTTTTTGAGTCGTCGGGCTAGCATGGTGTCGGCTTTATTGCCCTTTTCATAGTATTTCTGTTTAAGCCACATCATTGCTTTAGTCGTGTCTGTGAGGGTGAGTTGTTTAAGGAGGTCTCTAGTGGCGGTTAGATCGCGCAGAGTTTGTGGGTGTGGGTTGTGTTTGTGGTTCATTTCTAATCTTCGTAGGTCAGTTAGCGTGTCCGTTATCTGTTGCATTTTTCTTTTTTTATGCGCAGAGGCTATGCTAATTAGGGTTCCCCTGATCACTGGCTTGTGTGCAGCCCACAATGTTATTGGGGAGGATACCGAGGTTGCGTTGGTGTCGAAGTATTCTTTTATGGATTGAGCGAGTGAGAGTCTTATTTGGGTATCATGGAGAAGTAACGGGTTTAACCTCCAAGTCCAAGGCCTTTTCAGGTCTGGTATGCGGATGGTGATAGTTATATCTGCGTGGTCCGACCACGAGATATTACCTATGGATGTGTGGGTTATCTGAGTTGTCAGGTTTGGGGAGATAAGGAAATGATCTATGCATGAATATGTGTTGTGTGGGTTCTAGTAGAAGGTATAGTCGCGGTCGGATGGATGTTGCGCTCTCCATATATCTACTAGTGTTTGTGTGGCTAGGAATTGTGCGAAGTATGTGTCATTTCTTGATGGTTGAGGTGTAGGCACCTCGCGGGTCGACCTGTCTATGGCCGGGATATGTGTGGCGTTGCAATCTCCACCTATTATCAGTCTTTTGCCTGCGTAGGCTTGTATGTGTGATGCGTAGTGGTTCCAGAACGTGCAATTTGGCACAGAAGGGGCATATACCAAGCTTATGACGTAGGGGGTTGCGCCTAGTTTACCTTCTATCGTGACATATCGGCCTTGCGGGTCTGCGGTGCACCTGACGTCTGTCAGGGGGCATGTGGTTTTGAGTAGGATCGCTACTCCTTTTGTTTTTGTGGTTGGGGAGTGGGCCATGTAACTCCGATTTATAGTATCGATTGGTAAGGGGGAACGATCTTTTGGTCGTGAAGTGCGTTTCCTGTAGGAGTAATATATCTATGTGTTGTCTGTGAGCCCACCGTAGGAGGCCATGTCTTTTAGTGGGTGCGTTAAGACCCCTGGCATTGATGGAGACACATTTCAATAAGAGGGGCATTATGGCGGCTATATGCCCAAGATGGTTCTGCTGCTCGCCTGGGCGTGTAGAGTGTCTGCGGTCAGTGGCCGGGGCGGTGGTCGTGCCCAGGGGCGGGCCGGGATCCCGTGCCTTGGGTATAGGGTTAGGAGGGAGGTTGGGGGATAGAGGCGAGGGGTGGGTGGGGTGGGGGTAAAAGAGAACTAGAGGTGGGGTTCTCTCTATGAGGGCCCTAGGGGGCCTATCTATTGGTCTTACACGTTGCCAATAGGTGGTGGGGTGGTTCGCCTGACGGCTCCTTAAGGGTCAAAGGTGGTAGTGGATAGAGTGATGGTCTACGGTGGCGGGTAGCCAGAGTCGCGGTCTGGTCCTTTGGTCAAGTCATTGCAATTATCTTATTAGCACGTAGTTGTGTGTGCCAAATGTCGGTTTCTGTGGCATCGCCCCCTCCCCCCCGCCGCCCCCCCATAGGGCGGGGCAGCCGGGGGGGTGGGGAGAGGCCGCGCGTGTGTGTCGCCAAGGAGCGAGTGGTGGGTTTGCGTACAGTACCCAGAGTCAGTCGTCAGTTGAGGGGTGTGGATCTTTCCCAGAGGGCGATGCGTTTCAGTGTGGTTGTCATCTATTGTTGCGGTCATCACAGGTGTGTAGGGTGCCTTGGTAGGGGACCACTGGGTAAGCGGTAACGTTCCTGAGCAAGATAAAGTAATAAACATTTGAACATCATCGCGTTATATTAGTACAGTTATACAAGTGCTAGTACATTCTCTTCGCATTCTTATAACAGACCCATTCCCATCGGTATTGTAGTTTCACCTCATTCCCATCTTGCTTTAGTTGTGTTATCTCTGCAAGCTCTCCCACTAGGTGATATAGGTTTAATGGTATATATGTTGCGGAGGAGCAGGGACTGAGCTGCTTTTATGCTGTAGACTGCTAGCTATCCGTATACTATGAAATCTATGGCAGCTCTTGCGCGCATAGTATTAGGCCACCTGGTCTGTCCTGGTTGCATCAGTATAGCTAAATATCTATGTTTCTGTTGTGATTAGATCGGTTCTCTGGTGTCCCTGAGTATTGTCTTTTCCATAGCGGAATCTATGTATGGTAGCTGTACTCAGGTGCTGCTATGTGGATGTTGTGGTGCGTCAATTGCACGTTGTTCAATCTATAGGTAGTGTGTATCCGGATATCATGATTATTTGATCCTAATTTTTCTAGTTTACTCAATTTATAGTAGGACTGTGTTTTTTTTTTTTTTGTGTGTGTGAGTGTGTGCATATCAGGGACAATTAGCATGTGGCTGGAAGTCATACTGCTTGCTTCGTTAGTCTTATAACCATATCGATGCTGTCTGCCCTAGATTGCCTCCTAGAGGCAGCGTGTCTCTTTCATACTAATTAAGACAGAAGGGGTGGTAGCGGCTAGCGCATTGTGCGGAATATACCGCCCGTGGTGACCTCAATTACCACATACCTTATGGATTGGCATATAAGCATATAGATTGTTACCGTATGTACATTTTAGCAATGATAAGGCGGATAGTGATTCTAGGCCATGTCCTAATATGGTTGCCAGTAGTTAATTTAGCCTGGGAGATATAGTCAAATATACTGTGAAGTACATAAACACATTCTGCTCTGGTTGCGTTAATGTTGAGATGTTGGTCTCTCAGGAGCGGTGATACTTGGGCCAGGGTATGTGTACCATATTGCTCAGGTGCTTCGTGTCCCCTTTAAACCCATGTATGTTACAGTTATGGCTACTCCTTAATATTGGATGCTGGTTGGTACAGGCCCATATGGTTGGGGGTGTTGTGAGTGCATAGGTGGTTGGGAGCGTGTATATGTCTTCGCTATGGGTATATGATTGACTATTGTCATGTCATACATATGCATAGGAATACTTAAGTGTCCGTAATGAGGGATCATCGTCCGTTTGTCTTGCTGATGGCGGTGGCGTCGGAGGCTGTCGGTGTGTCGTCTCTGGGTGAACTTCAGCGTGTCAAGCGTTGGAGTCTCTGGGTTTGGGAGCAAACATAGTCTGTGGTAATGTGTTGAGCGGGATCTTCATGTCAGTCGGCGGTGTTCAGTTCTGAGCGCTGGGGTTCAGGTTATCAGGAGGTAGACGGCGTTGGCGGTGTATATCTCCTTCCCTTCGGGTGGGTGGTGTCTGGGCTAGGTTGGATCCCTCTCCGTGGTTGGTCTCAGGGTGAGGGAGGCCCAATCGTTCCGCGAAGTTGGCCGCATCTGCGATGTCGTGCAGGGTGTACGTGTGGTTATTCCGGCGTACCGTGAGTTTAAAGGGAGGCCCCCAGGCGTACCGGATTCGTCGTCGCGTTAGTTCTAGGGTGAGTGGTTTTAATTCTCTTCGTTTTCGCAGAGTGCTGGGGGCCAAATCCTGGAAGAACATCACCGGGTGGCCTTCAATTTGGAGGGGGTTGTCTCTGGCCGCTCTCATTATGGCCTCTTTTATGTGGAAGTAGTGAAGCCTGACTATTACATCCCGCGGTCGGGCCATGCCTGGTGTAGGGGCTCGCAGGGCCCTGTGGGCACGATCCAGAAGGAGCTCGGCCGGAGGTGCCTCTGGGAGCAGGCTGCAAAACGTTTCCCTGATGGTAGATGCGAGGGATTCCATGTCGATCGTCTCGGGTATGCCTCTAATTCTTATATTATTTTGGCGTGACCTATTATTGAGGTCTTCCTGGGCATCCTCGAGTTGCTTCATTTGTTCCCTTAGATCTTTTATGGCCTGATCTTGTGTATCTGCCCTGGTGGTGGTGGCGGCCATTTTATCCTCCAGGGAGCTTGTTCGTTGCACGAGGTCGGTGAGGCCTGCTCTTATGGGTGCTAGGTGTTTAGAGAATTCTGCGGCCATATTAGCCTTGATATCATGCAGTAATCCACGGAGGTCTTCTCTTGTGATAGGGTTAGTGTTTTGGTGGTGGCTGATATCGCTTGCCGTCGAGTCGGAGTCATACTCCTTTGGGTCTCCGGCCTTTTGTTCCTCCTCCGGCCTGCGGGTTTTGAAAATCGGGGCCACGGCCGACCCCTGCTTGGATTTACGTCCGCCGCCCATACTGTCAGGTACATCTCCGATAGCAGGTTTAGGGGTGAGTTTTCTGAGTGGCTTTGGCTGCAAATTGCTGCTAATATTAGCTTTTGTAGGACCAGGCTGTGCGGAGCTCTAGCAAAACGCCGCCATCTACACCGGAAGTCAAGCGCCGCCCACCACCAATATATATTTTTTAATGACAAAATACAGTTAGAATAAAATTACATATGAATATATAATTTATTTTAAATTTTGTTTCAATATTTTATTTATTTACCGGTATTTAATAATTTTATTTATTTATTATTGTAATTATATGTATATATATATATAATATATGTGTATATATCTATTATATATATAATATATATACATATTATATATATGTAACGTCACTTTAAGTGTATTTTAATACTAATATATATACTAATATTACTATTAAAATACATTACGCATGACGTTACATATATATAATATGTATATATATTATATATATAATATATATACATATATTATATATATAAAAATGCATTTATTTAAATTTTACACATGTCTAATTATTTTTTTTAATTCTTCCCACCAGCAGGGGGACTGTCTGATATTTCAGACAGCCCCCCTGCTGGCAGATCCACAGCCAGCTATAGGGGGGCATGTGATCGCTCTTTGAGAGCGATCACATGGCCCCCGGGGGCCTGATTTGCCGTGGGGGGGCTGCCTGGGCTCTGAGGCAGCCCCCCAGAAGAGGATCGCGGCGGAGGTGAGTACCGCCAGACCTCCTGGGCTGCAAGCCGTTACGGCGTTCTATGCCGCCGCAACGGCTTTAAAGCCCTTTAAAGCCGCGACGGCATAGAACGCCGTAACGGCGTTAAGGGGTTAATAAAAAAAAAATAAATAAAAAAATAATAATAAACATGTTCAGTTAACAGAAGATTTGTGTAGAAATTGTTTATTTTTTTTAAATGGTAAATGTACAGAATATCGTTATCGGCTATCGGCCTGAAAGTTCACAGATTATCGGTATAGGCTCTATAAAATCAATATCGGTCGATCCCTAATTTATTTTTCTCGAAATAATGAATCTTACTTAGGGGAAACTTTAGATCGTTTCGCAGAAGCACCATAAAATGCACCTGAAAACTGGCTAAAGATAAAGGCATCCTTCATGGTTGAAGGGTTATTCCAAGCACTAGGACCACTTCAGTGATTTGAAGTGGTCATGGTGCCTATGAAGGTAGTTTAACCCTTCTGCTGCCATTGGGTTGCTACTCTCAGACAATGAATGGCGACATCCAGCCATGTGACCACCAGGTAGCATTGGAGGCTGCTGGGGACCCAGGTCACGGAACAAATGGTTGCTAAATGGCATGGTTCACCGGTAAAGGGGAAAACCATTACAATAGACTGTAAAGGTTAAGATGATTAGGTTTAAATAACTAAATATTATTGTTTCTGTGATACATTGCCTACTAACTTTAGCTCATTTACTTCTGTGTAAAATATCTGCAGCTACAAAGACATAGTAATAAAAAGCTGTAGCGCTTATAAGTGTGGAAACACTTCTTATGATTAGCTAGCAGACAGAGTGCTACCCAGCATTTAAATGTAAACCGGTAGTGTCCTTTTATTATTTTATTACTTATAAAGCGCCAGCAAACCCTGTAGTACTGTACAATTTTAACACTACTCTACAATTGCACGACATGCTCTGGCATGGGAGATACACTGCTAATTACCGGGATTCCCAAAAATGTGTTAAGTGTTTTGCGCTATTAACAACTTATTAATAAAAAAGCTGGTAGTAGATGTTAATAAATGTACACGTATATTCGCAAAACAGATCTATCTCAGCAAATCTATGACAAATATATGGCGATGTACTAAATCTATTTTTTCAGAGTAATATATTCTGTGTGGAATTTTATTTGGTGCATGAAAAAAAAAAACTAATTAAGGGTTTAATTATTATTTTTTTCTCGTGCACCAATTAGTCTTGCCAGACGAGAGTCACGACCTGCAGTCAGACTCTTCAGTTATTTTGGGTTAAACACATTAATACTTTATCTGTGGATTTATTTATATATATTTTTTATTTCTTAGTTTTTGAAGTAATGCTATTGTATAAATATATTTATATGTATGTAAAATATATTTTACCTGTATAGGATATTACTGTATGATTATTGAGTCGACATCCTGTTGATGTTGTCACTCGTCATGTCTTTTGAAGCATGGATTCCATGCCTGCCATTCGAAACAAGTGCAATAGTTAGTGAGCTAATTGCGGTGTCAGGAAGGAGGGAGATTGATTAAAGAAAGATTTCATGAACATACTCGATGCCAAGTTGTGCGAGGCTGATACTAGGCACGTATTAGCATAAACATTGTGGATAATTGTCACTGTACGATAAATTGCTTGCCGTTATCTGAAGGCGTTGCTGAAACTATAGGGGATATTTACCAACGTGTTCTAAAATGTGGATGTTAAATTCTATAATTATTTTGAATATGTTTATCAAAGTGATCTAAAAAATTAAATTTTTCTTTATAGTATATTTCACCACTTTTTGCAAAACAAATTAATTTCACGAACTGCCAAATTCCTCCACTTTCCTCTTGGATAGAGTAGAGTTGGAGTGGAGTTGTGCAAATGAAAAAAAATAGTGTATAAAAAGGACAAGGTACAATATAAGCAACAGATTAAAAAAAAAAAAATCCATTCATTGAGATGGAGTGGTCTGAGTGACTTTAGTGGCCCTTTAATATACCCCCAATAATACTCTACTATAGGGGTAGGAAACCTTTTAGTAGCAATGTGCCAAAACAAGATATTGAAGACCCTTGGAGTGCTAATCCTATTTTTTTTTTAAATATAGGTTTGTATGTTGCTGTATTGTGCTTGTGTTACTTATGGGTACTGCAGATGCTTTGTAGCGTTGTATTTGTGCGTATGTGGGCTGTTATATTGTATATGTTCATGAGTAGTTTGTGGTATTGTGTATAATACCTATGAATGTGTGCTGTGTATGAGGGCTGCTTGTGTAATTGTGTGTCTGGATGATATGTCACATTGTGTGTGTGTGTATGTGTAGGGCTGCTTGTGGTATTGCATTTGAGAGGCTGCTTGTGGGGTTGCGTGCATGTATGTGGATTGTTGGTGGCATTGTGTTTGTGGTGGCTGTATTTGTGTGTTTGCGCTGTTTGTATTATTTGTATGAAGGGGAGCTTATTCTTCAGCTCTGTGTATATTTAGAAGTGTGGGTGGCTTCCCTGGGGTCCAGTGCGGACTGGGATGGTCAGGTACAATTCAAGAGCAGAAACCAGTGCGGATGACCGTTCACAAGTGCTGGAAGGAAGTGATCTGAGATAACTTCCTCTTATTCCTGCAAAGTGTACATTGAGGATTGCCCCTCACCACCTGCAATCACCGCTCGGTTTGCTCTAGCAGATATCTGAAGTCCCACTGGAACTCCTGAAAGGCCAAAGCCTGTTTGTCTCTGGTAGCCTTGAGTGCCGTGCAAAGTACTTCGAGTGCCATGTATGGCACACGTGCCATGGGTTGCTGACCCCTGCTCTATTACATGGTGTAACGGACCGTTTCATCAGACAAGGAGTTAAAATCCGTTTAGGCGATATGCCCCTTTCTGAGAGACAGGCACAGCTACTGCAGAACACCCAACCCCCGAACTGGATACAAAATAGCACTCCAAACTGGAACCTCACGAATAGCTGCTAGCAGATGAACAGGAAAAGCAGACATCAGCTTACACTCCTAGCAATCAATCTCCAACAGCATACAGTGAATCCCCCCAAGAACGAGACAAGGCTCCGTGTTGAGGGTCAAGCAGTGGTCTGAGATGCTGGCACACTCAGCCTGGTTTTTATTACAGTCAGGTACAAACAGAACACACCCAGGGGGAGGTATAAAACAACCAATAACATAATAGTACAGCCCACAGTTTCCCTCCCCTCTGCTTGGGAGATAATTGAGTTTCCTAATATATCTACTCAATTATCTCCAAGCTAAAACTTACACATTCTTATACATTTTTATAACTTTATGATTTTACATAGTACATGAATAAAACTTACATTTTTTATAATCAATCCATTCAGGGGAACAACGTATTAAAAAATGGCATGAATCAGACCAGGGGTTTAAAAGTTAGTAAAGTATCTTTTAAAACCCCTGCCAGATAGTTTTTCCGGCTCAGACCGGTTTTACAGAGCCCTCTCTCCTGGAGGCAAGGTAGAAGTAATCTAATTACCTCCCAGGGCAGAGACAGACTCCATTGAGCACATGGGGACACAAAGACAGTAAAACACTTTAAAATACATAAAGTCACCTTTTACACATAACACACAGACATTTCACATATCCCCAGATAGCTGGGATCTGAGCGCACGAAACTACCGAATAGCGCGCAGATCCTATTCACACAGTTCAATTGCCATGGAGCCGAAGTCTTTAACTACACGAATGGGCTCCATGGCATAGCTATCTGGGGTATCACCGTTCACACAGGGCAAGTACTGAATGACCCCACTGTATTCAAAGGGCCAGAATGAGTGACATATACTCTGGTATGGCCGAATACTGTTTTTAAAGGGCCCAATCTCCCAGGGACCATAATCACATGGCAAGAGGCTGGCAAGCAGTCCTCTCCAGGCCCAAGTGGCGAAGGGCACTTCGTCACACATGGTTATTAATTGTGCTGGTATCAGCTACCACTTGATTGTTACTTGGCCAGCTAATAAAAAAAAGTTGTATTTAGTGAATATAAAAGATGTTGATTTATTTAACCCCTTAACGACGAGTGACGGACGAGGTCCGTCACTCAGGGGAAATCCTTTATGACGAGTGACGGACCTTGTCCGTCAAGCGGTAAAATTAACCCCAGATCGCCGCAATCGCGCCGATCGTGGTGTTAATGGTGCTCCGGTCTGCCTCTGTATTAGAGGCAGACCGGGAGCACCGGATCGGGCTGTCCCAGTACATGTGCCCGCTCTGACAGCATGTCAGAGCGGGCACATGTGCTCAGTATACTCACCTCCGCCTCCCTGCACTTCCGGGTTCACTGTGAAGTGCAGGGAGACGGATCAGTGCTGATCCTGCCCCCTGGTGGAAAAAAAACAAAGTTAAATTAAAATCCCACCCCCCTTTACCCATTTTAATGAAAAATTAACCCCTTCCCTGCCAATTGATCACTGACTACAGTGATTAATTGGCAGGGCTTACATTTTACTATGATCTGATTTTTTTTTTTTAACCCCTGAGGGTTAATTCTTTTTTTTAACCCTCAGGGGTTAAATTCATTTTATTAATTCATCTAAATATTTTAATATTATAAATTTAACTAGCTGGGGAGGGTGGAAGTTAGTGGGGAATTGGGGGATTTAGTGTTAGGCTAACTAGGGGTTAACGTTAAAAAAAGTTTTAAAATAAGCTTTAAAAAGTTAAAAAATTAAGTTAAAAAAAGTTTTAATAATGTTTAAGTAAAAAAATTGAAAAAAATAAACCCTTTACCCAGTCCAAATAAAAATTAACCCCTTCCCTGCCAGTCGATCACTGCCTACAGTGATCAAAATACAGATCAGAGTATTATACTGTGATCTAATTTTTTTTAACCCCTGACGATTAACTTTTATTTATTTTTTAACCCTCAGGGGTTAAATTTATTTAATTAACTAATTTAAATATTGTATAATTAAATATTTTGCTAGCTGGGGGGGGTGGGAGTTATGGGAAAATGGGGAATTTACTGTTAGTGCTGCTTACTGTTAGTTAGGGGTTAACAGTAAAAAAAAAAAGCTTAGAAAAATGTTAAATCTGTAATAAAAAGTTTTACGAAAGTTTAGGAAACTTTAAAAAAATTAATAAACAAAACAAAAGTTAAAAAAATAGTTTTAAAAAGTAAAAAAAGTTTTAAAAAGTAAAAAAATACATTTAATAACGCTCATTACCACTACACCTGGTACAAGCTAGCGGAAAAATGATCCCACGCTAAGGTTCAAAATATGCCTTTTGAAATACACTGGGATGTCTTCTTTAAGAAATGGTATGGCTTTATGGGGTATTTGGATTATATAGCCTGGTAAAATACTCTAAAATGGGACATGGGCACAGCGTAAAAATGAAAAGTTTGAAAAAAAATGGAATGGCTGTGTCCCAAATGTGCCCCACTGATGTCCACATATACATGGCAAAGGTTCATACGGGGGTATTTTTGTACTCAGCAGACATAGCTGAGCAACATATTAAGTATTATACAGTGGTAGTACACATATGGTTTGCAAAATATACTGTGCAAACTCACTTTGTGTGTCAAAAAGGCAGAAAAAAATGCTTATTACCACTACACTTGGTACACGCTAGCGGAAAAATGATCCCACGCTAAGGTTCAAAATATGCCTTTTGAAATACCCTGGGGTGTCTTCTTTAAGAAATGGTAGGCCTTTGTGGGGTAGTTTGAATTTAAAACTTGCGAAGATGCTTGGAAATTGCACATAGGCCCAGCATCAAAATTCAAAGTTCGGTAAAAACTGATATGGCTTGGTCTCCTATATGGCACTGTAGCTTCACAAAATAGTGCCAAAGACATTCATTGGGGGGGTCTTTTTACTCAGAAGACTTAGCTGAGCATAATTTGGGGGTTTTGAACTTAGTGGCACATATGAAATATACAAAATGCCCAGCAAAAATGCAATCTGTAAAAAAATGCCCAAAATAATTTTTTACCACATACTTTGGCATATATTGGTGGAAAAATGGGGACATGCTAAGGCACAATATGCATCTTATGAGATATCCTGGAGTGTCTACTTTTACAAATGGTAGGCCTTTGTGGGGTTTTTATGAACAGTCAAACTGTTATAATACCCCAAATGGAAGCATAGGCTCATTAAATCCGTCTCTCAAAACTCTACTGTGAATACTGAAAAGGGCAGGTCTCCTGTATGGCACTGTAGCTTCACAAAATAGGGCCAAAGACATACAATGGGGGTGTACTTTTACTCAGAAGACTTAGCTGAGCATAATTTGGGGGGTTTGAACTTAGTGGCACATATGAAATATACAACATGCCCAACAAAAATGCAATCCGGATGTAAAAAATGCACAAAATAATTTTTTACCACATACTTTGTCATATATTGGTGAAATAATGGGGGCATGTTAAGGCACAATATGCACCTTATGAGATACCTTGGAGTGTCTACTTTTACAAATGGTAGGCCTTTGTGGGGTTTTCTTGAACAGTCAAACTACTATAATACCCCAAAGGGAAGCATAACTCATTAAATCCGTCTCTCAAAATTCGACGGTGAATACTGAAAAGGACAGGTCTCCTATATGGCACTGTAGCTTCACAAAATAGTGCCAAAGACATACGGGGGTGTCATTTTACTCAGCAGATGTAACTGAATAACATATAAAACGTTGTACAGGAATAGCACAGACCAACTTTACAAAATACACATGAGAAGTTCTTTGTTATAAGTTTGTGTGCCAAAACCCCCCAAAAATACAATTTTACTCCAATATTTAGCAGAGGTTGGCGGTAAAATGGCTACGTAGAAAGTGTCAAAACAACCTTAGGTAAATAGCCTGTGGTGTCTAATTTATTTAAATATATACTTTTGTGTGGCAATTTTGTTTTCTTTTATGGCTATTAAGCTTACAAGACAAACATACCAAATTCTAAAATCGCTCCACATTAAAAGTTTATTTTACTCCATGTGCTTTGTGACCTGTAACTACCAAAAAAAAACTTAAAATCCCAGACACATTATATATTCTGTAAATCAGAACAACTAAATGGATTTATTTTTAATTACTTTCCTTAACCTGCACTAATTGTGCACACATTATTATTGCAAAAACTGTAAAAAAAAAATCAAACTTTTTCATTTTTTTTTGCATTTTTCTGTATTTTTTTATAATAAATAAGCATTTATGTATATATATATATATATATATATATGTTACATCAAATTAAAGCCCTTTCTGTCCTTTAAAAAACGGTATATAATATGCGTCGGTGCAATAAATTAGTAAAATGCAAGTTGCAGTTGAACGCAAACAGCAAAAAATGCAAAATATGCCGTTGTCATTAAGTGAAAGACAAGCTTCTGAAGCTCTGTCCTTAAGGGGTTAACAACTAATATTACCAAAGCAATGTTTTGGACTTTTTTTCCTCTTTTACTTAAAGCATGAGTACCATACGGAAGCACCTGGACCTTTGTTGTTCCTATTCAAGTGTTTAATTCTGGTATTAATGGAGTCCATAACATTCTGGAATGTGTTTTAGCATTTTCACTTTATTATAATAATTATAAAAATTTATTATAAATAAGTATGGAGCAATTTTACGATCTAGTGGCCATATCCACTATTTTCAGAAAGTCAGCTTCCAAGATTGATCCTTTACAATTCCCCTGAAACATATGTACATGATATGACATGATATGAGGAGATCGTAGGAGGTGGGTAGAAGTAGGGGATAATCGACTGACATTTCCAGGAGATAGGGGAACCATGGTTGGGTTCGCCACAGCGGGGTCACCAGTGTAATCATGACGCCCTGTGTTTTGAGATATTGTATCGTGCATGGGATCATGGAGAAACGGGAGAAGGCATATGCTCCTGACATTGGCCATGATTGGAGGAAAGCATCCACTGCCAGGCATGCTGGGTCTGGAAGCCAGCTGAAAAATTTGTCTGTCTGATGGTTCAGGTGAGACGCAAACAGGTCCAGGGTGAATGGTCCTCTTAGGAAATGGAGATGGTGAAATATTTGTGGATCCAGTTGCCAATCGCTGGAGTCCCTCCAATGACAGGAAAACAAATCTGCGACGAGGTTGTCATGGCCTGGTATATATTCTGCATGAAGGGAGATGCTACTGTCCAGGCAGAAATAGTACAGTTCTTTCATCAGATTCAATAGCATCTTTGATCGGGAGCCACCTAGGCGGTTCACGTACTCTACTGCTGACACGTTGTCCATTCTCAGGAATAGGCAGCAATTGTAGGCGTCCTTGGCAAAGCTGCGGATCGTGAAGGAACCAATAATTAGTTTGAGGCAATTGTTCTGTAGTGCTTGTTCTGACGGGGATCAGAGGCCTCCGGTAGACTGTTCCGAGCAGGTGGCACCCCATCTGAGGAGGCTGGCATCCGATTCCAGAATGAAATCGGGTTGTAAACCGAAGATAGCCCTTCCGTTCCAGGCTTCCATATGTTGAAGCCACCAGTTGAGTTCCAGTTGGACTTGGTCTGTGAGAAAAAATTGTTTTTTAGAGATGATTTTTGGAGGATGATTATGAAACCCAGATTCTGGAGAAGAGCCGAATTCATGTTTGTATAAAGACGTAGAATCTCTTCATCGTGCGCCGTAAGGAGGATATCGTCCAGGTATATGATGGATTGAATCCCTTGTGAACGTAGTAGGCATAGGCATGCGCACGGGGTGTGCCGGGTGTGCCTGGGCACACCCTAATCCCCGCGGCACGCCTGTGAGTCCTGCAGGAACGCTGTTCCTGCAGGTACTCTGCCGCCCCCAAATGCTTTCCTCCTCCTCCCCCCGTCATGGGGGGGAGCAAGAGGTGATGGACACATGGACACCCGGACAACCCCCCCCTCCGGTCGGGCGGCTCTCTCCATACAACAAGCGGCGAGGGAGCTGTGTGCTCTCTGCTCCCTCTCGCCGCGCGCCGTTTGCTGGTAATGGGAGCCGGAATATGACGTCATATTCCGGCTCCCAGCTACAGCAGACAGCCCGCGCGGTGAGAGGGAGCAGAGAGCACACAGCTCCCTCGCCGCTTGTTGTATGGAGAGAGCCGCCCGACCCACTGGACCCCAGGGACAAGTCCACGCCAGCTCTCCAGGTAGGGAGGCTGGGTGGACAATTTTTGTAAAAAAAAATAATAATAATTTGTCAATGTGTGTGAGTGTGTGTGTCTGTGAATGTATGTATGTGTGAGTGTCTGTAAGTGTGTGTGTGTGTCTGTGAGTGTATGTGTTTGTAAGTGTGTATGTGTGTGTCTGTGTGCCTGTAAGTGTGTATGTGAATGTGTGTGTGTCTGTGAGTGTTTGTGTGTGTGTCTGTGAGTGTATGTGTCTGTAAGTGTGTGTGTATGTGTGTCTGTGAGTGTATGTGTCTGTAAGTGAGTGTGTGTCTGTGAATGTATGTGTGTGTGCCTATAAGTGTGTATGTGTGTCTGTGAATGTATGTGTGTGTCTGTGTCTGTAAGTGCGTGTGTCTGTGAATGTATGTGTGTGTCTGTGAGTGTATGTGTCTGTAAGTAAGTGTGTGTCTGTGAATGTATGTGTGTGTGCCTATAAGTGTGTATGTGTGTCTGTGAATGTATGTGTGTCTGTGAATGTATGTGTGTGTGTGTCTGTAAGTGCGTGTGTCTGTGAATGTATGTGTGTGTCTGTGAGTGTATGTGTCTGTAACTGAGTGTGTGTCTGTGAATGTATGTGTGTGTGCCTGTGTGTGTGTGTGCCTGTAAGTGTGTGTGTGTCTGTGAATGTATGGTGTGTGTGTCTGTGAATGTATGTTGTGTGTCTGTGAATGTATGTTGTGTGTCTGTGAATATATGTGTGTGTGAGTGTGTGTACGCGTGTATATATATATATATATATATATATTTATACATATATACACTCACACACACACACGAGTGTATATTTTTTTGGGGGGGTGGGAATCTTGGGAGAGATCCCACACTTTATTCCCCAGGACTTGACCCCTGCCGGCAGGGGAGATCTCCGGATCTCCCCTGTCGGCTCATGCAGAGCTGGCGCTATCTAAGTGCCGGCTCTGCTCTTAGCCTCCATGGGCCGGCGGGGAGATCAAAGATCTACCTCACCAGCAGCATGGAGGGAGGCAGGAGAGGACCCGGGGAGCTCTAGACAGAAGCTCCGCCAGGTTCCTCTCGCGAGATCTGAGCGTTGCCGCGGCAATGCTCAGATCTCGCGAATGTGAACTCTAGGCCCACAGGCTAGAGTTCACTCTCCCTTGGACAGCAAGGATCCCCCCTCCCTACATAAGGTAAGAAGGGAGGGGGTTATTTACTAATCTACCCCCACCTTCACAATCCCTCCAAGCATACAGCACACACACACACACACAGCACCTACACACATACAGCACCCTAACACAAACAGCGCGCACACACGGCACCCTCACATACACAGCACACAAACAGCACCCTCACACACACAGCACACTAACAGCACCCTCACAAACACACACAGCTCCCTCACACAAACAGCACACTCACAAATACACGACACAAACAGCACCCTCACACACACATATCACACAAACAGCACCCTCACACACACAGCACACTAACAGGCCCCAAACACACATACACAAACACCCTCACACACAGCACACTACCAGCACCCTCACACACAGCACACTACCAGAACCCTCACACACAGCACACTACCAGCACCCTCACACACATAGCACACTACGAACACCCACACACACACAGCGCACCAGCAGCACACACAAACAGCAGTATATGTATGTGTGTGTATGTATATATATATATATATATATATATATATATATACATGCGGCGTGTGTTTGTGCTTTAGGGTGCACACCCTAATGCAATAGGCTGCGCACGCCTATGGTAGTAGGTGCCTGTATTAGTTTGGTGAAACATCAAGGTGCGGAACATAGTCTGAAGGGGAAACAGATGAACTGCCACAGTTCTTGACGCCAACGGAATTGAAGGAATTTGCAATGATATGGTGTTACTGGTACCGTGAGGTATGCATCCTTGAGGTCGAAACGGGAGAGCCAATCTCCCTCGCAGAGAAGGTCTCTTAATAGATGGATACCCTTCATCTTGAAATGTCTGTATTTGATGAAATTGTTCAATTCTCTTAAATTGATGACTGGTCGGAATTTTACCTGACTAGAAATATATTGCTCACGAAACTTCGTGGGGTGAAGGATCATTTCATAGCACCTTTGGTGACTAGTTCGTTGAGTTCAACCTGTAGGGTCGTGTAGTCAGACATCCTGAGCAGAGTAGGTGAGGAAATTTGAACTGGGTCCTCTGTAAATTCTAGGTGGCAACTGGACAAGGTCTGAAGGATCCACGGATCCTGGGTGAGTCAAGGCCACTGTTGGGAAAAATTGATTAATCGGCCTACGATAGGTAAATGAGAAAAATGAGAGTCCATTACCTGGAGCAGTGCGACCGCAGAGGGAAGCAGATCCACGTCCTCTAATAGATCCACGAGAGGGAAAGAAGTGTTTGTGGTGGAAACGGGTATTGCCCGAGTTCCAGTGATCCGATGGTCGAGGCCTGTAGCCCGTGAAGGCAGCTCTGCCAGCCACTCGGCTTCTGTAGTGGCTGGCTCTGCTAGAAAAACGCTTGCTCCTAAATACCTTGCGTAGAGAAGATTGCGCTTTAGTAAGTGTTGTAAACACAGAGACGTGTTTACTCAGTTCTTTAATAAATTTGTCTTCAAGTAGCATACCTTGTGCCTCAGACACAAGCTCTTTAGTGCCTAATTCGGCAAGCTTGAAATCAATTTTGTGTAAGATGGCTTTCCGTCTTTCAGTTGATATGACGACATTGGCATTGCCTAGTAGGCATAGTGCCCTCTGTGCCCATTCTTGCACGATATGTGCATTCAAAGTGCCACCTGCCAAAGCTTCATCTGCAATAAGGAATATCTGGATAAACGGGCCTGCAATATCCATCATTTTATCCTGAGTGGCCTTCAGGCCTTGTTCTAAACCTTTACGGGGATCTTTTCCCGTTTTGTACAGGAAGGTGACGCGCAAGGGATCACATTCTGGGGTAATAGCCACCTTGTCTGGGATAATAGGTCGTGGGCATTCTGCCCTTAATTTTGCTCTCACTTCCTTCTCCAAAAATCTGAGTCGTGGTTCTGGCCGTAAAAAGATTCAGCAGTACAAGTGTTTCTGATGGGGTCAGAAACCAAAGTAGAGGGCTAAGCAGAGGATTAACTCAGCCCTAAGCTGAGTAAATATTATAAAAATGTGAGTACAATACTGACTAACAAAGAAAACACAATACTAGAATATAATGAAATAAAACAACTTAGTATTTAAATGTAGAAAATAAGATTAATTATGTTAAACAAAGACTATTATTAGAATAGACTCACCTGGGAGGCTAAGCAGCAAAGAAAGAGGAGTTGGGAGGAGCCTGATGACTAGACATACTCTGTTATACATTCTGATTGGTTAAACTTTTTACTTACTGTTAACTGTTTATTTGCTTCTGGGAGTTTCAGTAAAGAAAGATAACATATTCCACAGCATTTAATTGTAACAACACATGTATGACATATGGGAACAGAAGGTGAAGGGGGCCCAGCCCAAACAAGCTTACAATCTAAAGCAGGTGTGCCAAACGAGTACATCCCTAGAAGTTTTAAAACCACAACTTCCATAATGCCTTGTCATTCTAAAGGCATGCAAAGACATGCAAAGCCTCATGGGAGTTGTAGTTTTACGACATCAGGGGATCTACCATTTGGGCACCTCCAATCTAAAGGGATGAGTGGCAAATACAAAAAGGGAATTGAGAGAATCAAGTAATCTGAATGTACCCGAGCATGGGAGAGGTGTTTGGTAGGAGGGAGCACAGTAGATGTAGACATAATGTATGTGCAGTGGTGTACCTACCACAGTCGCAGAGGTCGCAGCTGTGACCAGGCCCCCTGGAGTGAGGGACGGTGGGCCACCTGGATACCTTATGGGCTGGTGCAAGAGGGGAGAGCTCTGCCGTGTTTCTCCCCTCCTGCCTGTGTGTAGCGTGGCCGAGCGGTCTGACAGGAAGTGCTCACTGTGAGAGCACTTCCTGTCAGACCGAGAACTGCGGCAGAGAAGCAAATACAGGGTGGGGGGGAGAGAGGGACGGTATGGGGCACAGGGAAGGGGGGAGAGAGGGAGGGGTAGAGAGGGAGAAATGGGACACAGGGAGGGAGTAGAGAGGGAGAAATGGGACACAGGGAGGGGAGCAGAGCGGAGGAGAGAGGGAGCAATGGGACACATGGAGGGGAGAGAGGGAGGGAATGAGATACATGGGGGGGGGGGCTGGGCATGGGAATGAGACACTGGGGGGAAGGGGGAATGAGACACTGGGAAGGGGTGCCTTAGGGCAATTTTCGCACCAGGGCCCATTTGAATTCTGGTTATGCATTTGTATGTGAATAATGTTTGGTCTGATATGTGTAAATGCATATGAAAAGACCTCCTGCAATGACCCTGTCTCACCCAGTTTTTGTAAAAATAGTGATTATTTTTTTTATTTTTCATTTTTTTGTTTCTGCGGTAATATACATCTCCCACTCCCAGTTAAATAAAGGAAGTAATTTCAAGACCTTTTTTAAAAAAAGAAAAAAAAATAGTTTCTGTCTGTTTGGCAGTATGCTGATCAGTCTGAAAGCTTCCCTTCCTAAGAGAGGTAGTACAGCGAATAGTTGCAGTGCATCTGGAAGGCATCCTAAAAACACACGAATGCTTTGACACATTGCAGTCATGATCCAGAAAAAAGACACAACGCAGGAACAGCCCTGGTACATGTGCTTCATGATCTCTTTAGTAGCAAGAGAGAAAGAACACCATTTAATCCTAGCATTGCCTGACCTGTGCCTATAGTAGAGTGTGCAATGTGTGACAACACTTTGCCTTAAAGAACCCGGCATGCAGTCTCGTTGTTGTGGTTTTGGTGCCAGAAGTGTCCTGGTGTCATCCCAAATTATACCTGGGTCTCCTTTGGCACCAGCAGCTCCAGTGCACTAAGTAGGATCATGCAGGGCTACAACTACTGGCCAAGAGGGTCAGCCGAGTGCTCTCAGTCAAGGAACTTGAGCCAAGCTTCACTCAGGGGTGTCATGCGTCTTCTCCTATAAAATGCGGTGCGGCAGCCTAGAGGACCCAGGTAAGCTGTCAAACCATTATTAAAAGGTTTGATTCCTTACTCTGGGATGACTGATTACTCTGGGGTGGTGCCACGACATTCCTGGCACCATAACCACGACATTCCTGGCACCATAACCACTACAGTTGGCTGTAATAGTTAGTGCTTGGAGTATTCCTTTAATTATTGCTGCTATTTATTTATACATTTCACAATTTTAACATAGTTCTTTTATTGGACTCCTAACAAGTACTCATAGGCTGGGTTACAAATGGATATCTGTTTAGATTTACTGGAACAAGGAGTAGAGATACTTTTAACAGCTGGAATATCGTTTGTTGTGTTCATTATTCACGGAATTAAAGTCTCTATCTCTGATTTAATCTTTGCCAAGTTCCATACTCCAAAATCTATAATATATGTGTGAAACATGTATTGTACAAATCATATTTTACACAGGTTTTATACGATTGCATCAAGTTGAAAGGTCACCAAACACTTTTCAGACTTGCTGTTTTTTAGAGGCATGGTAAATATGTATCTTCAAAATCATTGTAGAGAGAAAAGAAATGTACATATAACTAATATATTAAAACATTCATACAATAATGTATCAATTATGATTTCAGTTTGTAAATTCATATGATGTATGTGTAATGTGTGTAAAAGTATGTTTGTGTGTGTGCCTGTATGTGAACCCATGTGTGTCTGTGTGTATGTAAATTTGTGTTTGTTTGTGATTGGATGTTTATGTAAATAACATCGCATAGAAATTGTAGATTATGCTAGCTTTAGTGTACCTATAATCTTAATTTTATTAATGACAGGAGGCATTAACTCCACAGAACTCCACAGCAGCACAGAAAAACAACCAATCAGAAAAAAGTTAGGTACGATAAAACCCCCCCCCCCCTCATGCATCATTTCCTCTTTCAAGCTGCGACAAAAACAGAATAAAAGGCAGAAAACATAATGGAGAAGAAACGAAGTCCTAGATACGATGAATACAACAATGTCCATCATCCGAGAAGAACTGCCACACCAGATAGCGTTGATGGACTGTAAACTGAAACGAGAGAAAAACAGAATCGAACAGGTTGATTATCCAATGAAATGTACTCCGAATAAACATGTTAGTACCCAATGTAGCAACCAAAAATACCTTAATATGTAGATATCCCAACCCTACTTATGAAAAACAGACATAAGAACAGGTGACAGGTAGCAGAGACAACAAGCAGAGTTGCATACATCCTGATTAATCCAAACTATAAAATGAAACCAGGGAGGGATAATAATGGGCGGGAAATACTCGCCTCCTGTCATTAATAAAATTAAGATTATAGGTACACTAAAGCTAGCATAATCTACAATTTTATAACATGACAGGAGGCTTCGTATTTGCTGTTTTAACGCTCAGTCAACAAATCCAACGCTGTTTGTTTTGCTGATACCTAATCCGGGAGATATTAGAGCAATCCTAAATGGACTTCCCAACTGTGATAAATGACAGTAGACGGATTGATGAAGATGCCAGCTGACGAAGCCTCCCAAATAGGGAAAAACATCATCCGCTGATAGATCCATTGTACGTGGGGTTGCAACCTGTTTCCTAGCAGCCAGTTCATGAGCTGCCAGGCTGACCTATTAGTCATTTAACTGTAGTTGTAAAATGTCAAAGGTCATTAGCGGACTCAGGGCCACGAGAAGAAACTGCCACCATGTCTCAACTCTTGATGTGTAAGGTGGCTCCTCAGATCATGCAGGGCCGTCTTTAACACGGGGAAAACGGGGCAGCTGCCCCGGGCCCAGTTGCTCCTGGGGGGCCCAGAGCAGCTGCCCCGTGGGCCCCGCGATTTGCGCAGCCTCCCTTGGACCCGGCGGTGCGGCTGCACAGAGCCGCACCAGCCCGCACGCTGAGGAGGCTCCCCGGGTGGCTCATGCACTAAGGGCCACCTGGGGAACATGTGCGAGCAGGTGCCCGGTCTGGCGCTGTGACGCTTAAACAGCGCGACCGGGCCCCTTCCTGTACCGGCTGGGACTTCCTCCCGACGGAGAGCACAGCCGCGCGGGAGGAGATTGGCAGGGAGGGGAGTTCCAGAGGAGAACTCCCATCTGCCTCAGCCTGCCACTGGACCCCTGGGAAACCACCCTCCAGGAAAAGGTAAGAACCTGGAGGGTGGCTAAATGTATGCTTGTGTGTAAGTATGTCTGTGTGTGTCAGTGTATGTGTCTGTGTGTGTCAGTATATCTGTCAGTGTATGTGTTTGTGTGTGTGTCAGTATATCTGTCAGTGTATGTGTCTGTGTGTGTATGTCTGTCTGTGTGTGTGTGTCAATACGTCTGTCAGTGTATGTGTCTGTGTGTGTATGTATATCTGTCAGTGTATGTGTCTGTGTGTGTATGTCTGTGTGTGTGTGTGTCAATATGTCTGTCAGTGTATGTGTCTGTGTGTGTATGTATGTCGGTGTGTGTGTGTGTGTGTGTGTGTCAATACGTCTGTCAGTGTATGTGTCTGTGTGTGTCAGTATATCTGTCAGTGTATGTGCCTGTGTGTGTATGTATGTATGTCTGTGTGTGTGTCAGTATATCTGCCAGTATATATTTGTGTGTCAGTGTATGTGTGTGTCAGTATGTATCTGGGAATGTTTTAATGTATGTCTGTGTGTATGTGCCAGTACGTGTGTCTATGTGTATGTCAGTATGCCTGTGTGTGTGTCAGTATGCCTGTGTGTGTCAATACGTCTGTCAGTGTATGTGTCTGTGTGTGTCAGTATATCTGCCAGTGTATGTGTCTGTGTGTGTATGTATGTCTGTGTGTGTGTGTGTCAGAATGTCTGCCAGTATATATTTGTGTGTCAGTGTGTATCTGTGAATGTTTTAATGTCTGTCTGTGTCTGTATGTGCCAGTACGTCTGTCAGTGTGATTGCGCATTGGGCGTAATTGGGGGGGGAGGTACAGGAGGGGCAGGGCCCAGGGGGCCCAAGAAAATGCATTGCCCAGGGTCCTAATCATATTATAGACAGCCCTGAGATCATGCCAGGGTTACCCGGCTATGTGGCCTTGCAAGTAGATCTCCAATCTCGAGGAATGTGCCTAAGTCCACCACCATTTCCGCAATAGAACCGAATAGGATCTTTCGTTCCCTCATGGCCTACTCGTTGAGATGTCTGATCCGCAAATAAATTTATTATGCCGGCAAGAGTGAGGTCAAACTAGCCGTATCCTAGTGAATCCAATATTCCAAATGGACTGTGTAATCCTCGGCTGCGGTAGAGAAAGGACTCCAAAGGGACGTCCAATCAGGGTCCCAAACTGAACTTGTGTGGTGGAACGGTAGTCGACTATTCTGGGAAGAGTGAATCCTGGAAATATTCAATGGGTGGGAAACGTAAGCCGGAGTTGAGATTTCCATTAAGATATGTTATTGTCTAAGAGTGAAAAGATGTTACGGATCCAATGGTGATTGGGACCTGTATAACAATGAAGAGCCCTCACGTGCTGTAGTGAGAGAGTGAAATAATCCGATTACCCATAGTATGATCCTGTTCCTTGCCCGACCTGTCAAAATTCTCAAAGACATAAAAGAGAATGGACAAATGTGTAGATTTGGCAGTAGAAGAACACAGGTATGGGTTTATTTTGTTTTTATTTGTTGAAGAATCAATAAATGTTGCAGCCTCCAAGGAATCTTCATAGGGGTAGTGCCATCCCCACTTGAATTGGTACAAAATGTATATACCTAGAGCCGGGACCCATAGGCTCAGGACCAGGTGAGCACCACATTTATTAACCCATACCTGTGTTCTTCTACTGCCAAATCTACACATTGGTCCATTCTCCTTTATGTCTTTGAGAATTATTCCAAGCCGAAGTAGAAGGGTGGTGCTACCATAATAAGAACACAAGCCTCAATACGGAGCCAGTGTTTCCATATACAGGCTCCTTAACCCCTTAAGGACACAACTTCTGGAATAAAAGGGAATCATGACGGAATATTTCCGTCATGTGTCCTTAAGGGATTAAAATGTGAGTGTACAAGTTCCCTACGATATCACTGCTATTATTGCACTGCCACTTTATATACCATCTGCACTATCTTGTATTTTTTTGTATTTTTTGACATGTGCTTTATACTGCACCATTGAACGGAATAACGTTTGGTAAGCTGTATATGTGTTTGAGCGCTCCACTTATAGATGTAGGTCTTTGTCACTTACACCGCACTATAATCTACATATTCGTTTAGTGGAATTGAGGATATCTCCACACAAGTGTATAGAGCTGCCTGTAAATCATTTCTCATTTTCTAAGCACTTTGTTACACACATTCCTCCATAAAAAGAGGTAACCTGTGATTGGTATTCATAATATCAGCATAAGACTGAGATCCTGAAGTGACCTCACAAGACCACTCTGAATCTATCACCTGAGATGGAATCAACTGGTAATAAACCAGACCGATGGAAGGTGGAATAGTATACAACCTCGGGCCTCGTCCATCCTAAATGACAGAAAGGGATGGCGAGATCTGACGAGATCAGGCACTTTTAGACTGGTAAGGCCGTAGGCTGAGAAAATGGGAAATAATGATGGAAACTACCAACTGACCGCCTGGATCCCGTGCGCGCGCACAGGGTCCAGGAGGACCGTCGGTAGCCTGAGGAAAGCTGGAGACATTCTCTGCAATCCACAAGAGCCCGGGAGGTCGGAGGAGGTCAAATCAGGCCTCTCGACGACCCGAGCGATAGGACAAATGGAAGGCTTGAAAAACCAAGAAACTACAAATATTGTAGATAACGGTAAATACGTACCTCGGGGCGTCTGAGCACTGGTCCCTGCCTGTGTGAAATTCTCTTTGGAGATGTGCCGCCACCGGATTGGAGTAAACCGGGGTGGCATACCCGGGGATCCTCATAAAAAAACCTTGCCCCTCAAGGCATGAGGTTTAGGGCCTTCACCCTTCCAATCATATTGAGGTGCCCGTATACTGGTGTCCTCTCGGATAGTAAGGCAGTAGTGCTTGCCTGGACACCCACCCATCTCCATGTCAATAGTGGGTACTGGGCTTTTCTCAGTGATATCCTTCCAGGCCTGCGGCCAAAAGGGGTTTTGGGCCCAAATAGCTCAGGCCTAACAAAGGGCACAGATAGAGCAGGCCAGTCATAAGGGCATGGACATAGCAGGCCAATCAATGAGGCACGGACATAGCAGGCCAATAAATGTGGCACGGACATAGCAGGCCAATCAATGGGGCACAAACATAGCAGGCCAATCAATGGGGCAAAGACATAGCAGGCCAATCAATGAGGCACAGACATAGCAGGCCAGTCAATGAGGCACAGACATAGCAGGCCAGTCAATGAGGCACAGACATAGCAGGCCAATCAATGGGGCACAGACATAGCAGGCCAATCAATGGGGCACAGGTGTAGTGGGCCAATCCTGGGTTGCGTATCAAATGAGTAATGGGGGTCCTTGCGTGTGGGCAGGGTCCCCTAAATATCTTTAAATCCTCAAGATATCCTGTGACATAAGACCCCTAGACGCAAACTCTGTGAGGAAGCGTAATACTGTGTGAATAACCTGAACTGGGATTGGCAGTCTCTACGTGCCCAGCAGGCACAATAGTGGTATTCCAGCTGTATTGGGTAAAAGCTGAAGTTGTTCCAGTTATTACAGTGTCCATAAAGTCAAGATTTACTGAGTGATACGGTCTTTAAACTGTGAATTAGTATGCGTGTGCACATACAGATCTGTTTGAGATTCTTATCTTAAATATAGATTATCATCATCATACCACCTGAAGGGTAATGTACCAATGGTCTCTTACAGGAGTAGGGCTAAACAAATCGCCAACTCAATGAATCTCCCCACAGAACCTGATAAAATAGAATAGTATCAGCATAAACTGGTCTCTCATACCAGTTTGAGCCAGAGCCAGGTCTGTCAGTTTTAACATATGCCATGGGCAGTGAATTCATACCAAAATAGTCTAATCTGAGACTCCATAGCTGGACCAGAATAAATAGACTGCGAAGCACACATAGGCGTGCGCAGCCTATTGCATTAGGGTGTGCACCCTAAAGCACAAGCACACGCCGCATATATATATGTATGTATGTATATATATATATATATATATATATATATATATACACACATATACACATACACATATACACACACACACACACACACTGCTGTGTGTGAGCTGTGTGAGTGTGCTGTTAGTGTGATGTGTATGTGAGGGTGCTGGTAGTGTGGGTGTGGGTGAGGGTGTTTGTGTGTGCGTGCTTGTGAGGGTGCTGTGAATGTACTGTGTGTCAGGGTGCTGTTTGTGTGTGTGTGTGCACTTGTGAGGGTGCTGTAAATGTACTGTGTGTGAGGGTGCTGTTTGCGTGTGAGGGTACTGGTAGTGTGCTTGTTAGGGTCCTGTTTGTGTTTGTGAGGGTACTGTTAGTGTGCTGTGTGAGGGTGCTGTGTGCTGTGTGCTGTGTGAGGGTGCGGTTTGTGTAATGTGTGTGAGGGTGCTGTGTGTTTGTGAGGGTGCTGTGTGTGTGTGTGTGCTGTATGTGTGTGGGTGCTGTGAATGTCTGTGGGTGCTGTGAATGTCTATGGGTGCTGTATGTCTGTGGGTGCTGTGTGTCTGTGGGTGCTGTATGTGTCTGTGAGTGCTGTATGTGTGTAGGTGCTGAGTATGTCTGTGGGTGCTGTATGTGTGTGGGTGCTGTGTATGTGTGTGGGTGCTTTATGTGTGTTGGTGCTGTGTATGTGTGTGGGTGCTGTATGTGTGTTGGTGCTGTGTATGTCTGTGGGTGCTGTATGTCTGTGGGTGCTGTGTGTCTGTGGGTGCTGTATGTGTCTGTGAGTGCTGTATGTGTGTAGGTGCTGTGTATTTCTGTGGGTGCTGTATGTGTGTGGGTGCTGTGTATGTGTGTGGGTGCTTTATGTGTGTTGGTGCTGTGTATGTGTGTGGGTGCTGTATGTGTGTCAGTGCTGTATGTGTGTTGGTGCTGTGTATGTCTGTGGGTGCTGTGTATGTCTGTGGGTGCTCTGTATGTGTTTAGGTGCTGTGTATGTGTGTGGGTGCTGTGTATGTCTATTTGTGCTGTGTATTTGTGTGGGTGCTGTGTATTTGTGTGGGTGCTGTATGTGTGTTGGTGCTGTGTATGTGTGTGCATGGGTGATTGTGGGGGTGGAGGTGGGGGTACATTACTTAATATCCCCCCTCCCTTCTTACTTTATGTAGGGATGGGGGATCCTTCCTTGCTACATTCCCTGGTGGTCCAGTGGAGGTGGGGGCAGATCAGTTATCCCCCCTCCCTTCTTACCTTATGCCTGGGAGGGGGGATCCTGCTGCTGCCATCCTTCCCTGGTGGTCCAGTGGAGAGTGAACTCTAGCCCCGCAGGGCTAGAGTTCACTCACGCGAGATCTGAGCGTTGCCGCGGCAACGCTCAGATCTCGCGAGAGGAACCCGGTGGAGAGAGCTGGCAATAGCTCCGCCGGTCCTCTCCTGCCTCCCTCCCTGCATGTGGGCCGGTGGGGAGAGAGGCTGAGAGCAGAGCCGGCGCTCGGATAGCGCCGGCTCTGCATGGACCGACAGGGGGGATCCTGAGATCTCCCCTGCCGGTATCACTCCATAGGCGTGCCGCGGGGATTAGGGTGTGCCCAGGCACACCCGGCACACCCCGTGCGCACGCCTATGGAAGCACATCAATCCCAGCATTGACTAGCAAATAGGTGCTGTATACACCCTGTACAGAGCCTGAATTACTGAGTTTCATATATACCTGTAACTCAGTACTCTGAGAAGTACACAGTCATAAAAACTCAAAGAAATCTGTGATCCATACTGCCATACAACTCACAGCAAACTGTGATATATACACTGCATTGAAAGTCAGTAATCTGAGGTGTAAACTGGTATAAACAGTCACAGCAAGCTGTGATATATATACCCTGCATATGATATATATACTGTATAGTGATCTGTGATAAGAACTGTCCTCTCAGTAGAGGAAGCACGGTAAACCTGATGAAAGCACAAACAGCAGGGTAACGCTAGCCAAGATCCGACCATCGTGGATGGAGGAGGGGCTGCAAGCAGGCACACCCTCCTCTACCCGGTCGGACGCCTGCGGCTCTAGAAGGAGCCGATCGCGGTGAGACGGCCACGTGCCCAAGCAGGCCGGCCGCCGGTATACTCATGAAGGAGCTCGGGGGATCAGAGGAGGCAGCCACATGGCTAGTCTCCTGAAACCCCGAGCGAACACTAGTAGTCCGCGGGTAGCAATGGCGGGACACATGGTGTTAGAGGGTGGGGGGAGGGGAAGCAACTGAAAGGGATCCCCAAGAACTCCCCTAGAACCACCACATGAAAGAAAAAAATTAAGTCTAATAAATATATAGCTGAACACAATATATATAATATAGAAATAGTAAATATAATATATAAAATATAATGAATATATAACTATAGTATACCTAAAAAATTAATAATAAATATAATATAATACTAAATAATAAATATAAAACTAAATACAGTATACATAAAAAAAATAAGAAATATAATATGATACTAAATCTAATAAATCCTAAATACCGTATATACTCGAGTATAAGCCGACCCGAATATAAGCCGACGCCCCTAATTTTACCCCAAAAAACTGGGAAAACTTATTGACTCGAGTATAAGACTAGGGTGGGAAATGCAGCAGCTACTGGTAAATTTCTAAATAAAATTAGATCCTAAAAAAAATACATCAATTGAATATTTATTTACAGTGTGTGTGTATGAATGCAGCGTGTGCGTATGAGTGCAGCGTGTGTGTATGAATGCAGTGTGCGTATGAGTGCAGTGTGTGTATGAGTGCAGTGTTTGTGTATGAGTGCAGTGTTTGTGTATGAATGCAGTGTGTGTATGAGTGCAGTGTGTATGAATGCAGTGTGTATGAATGCAGTGTGTATGAATGCAGTGTGTATGAATGCAGTGTGTGTATGAGTGCAGTGTGTGTATGAGTGCAGTGTGTGTATGAGTGCAGTGTGTGTATGAGTGCAGTGTGTATGAGTGCAGTGTGTGTGTGTGTGTTGCAGAGCCTTGGTGGGGGGTGGGCAATTTTATTTATTTTTGTAATTATTTTTTTTTTTATATTATTATTTCTAATTATTTTTTTTATTTAATTTCATTATTTTTGATGTTATTATTATTATTATTATAGTTTTTTTCCGTCCCCCCTCCCTGCTTGATATATGGCAGGGAGGGGGGCTCTCCTTCCCTGGTGGTCCAGCATTGGCAGTTCAGTGGGGGCTGTGGGGGCTGTGAGAGAGCGTTACTTACCTCTCCTGCAGCTCCTGTCAGCTCTCTCCTCCTCCGCGCCGTCCGGTCAGCTCTTCTGTCAGCTCACACTGTAAGTCTCGCGAGAGCTGCGGGGTCATAGTGCGGCTCTCGCGAGACTTACACTGGGAGCTGACCGAGGTGCTGAACGGATGGCGCAGAGGAGGAGAGAGCTGACAGGAGCTGCAGGAGAGGTAAGTAACGCTCTCTCACAGCCCCCACAGCCCCTGTCTGTATTATGGCAATGCAAATTGCCATAATACAGACTATTGACTCGAGTATAAGCCGAATTGGGGTTTTTCAGCACAAAAAATGTGCTGAAAAACTCAGCTTATACTCGAGTATATACGGTAAGTCATATAAAATCCCAAAGCCACCAACTAATATAAGCAGGAGGCAGTGGTACTCTGACCTGTACTGATGCGGAGCAGCAAAGAATGAGGAAATGATGCATGAAGAGGGGAGTTTTATAGTACCTAACTTTTTTCTGATTGGTTGTTTTTCTGTGCTGCTGTGGAGTTCTAGTAAAGAGAGACTTAAGCAAATACGAAGCCTCCTGTCTAGTGATGTCGCGAACATAAAATTTTCCGTTCGCGAACGGAGAACGTGAACTTCCGCAAATGTTCGCGAACGGGCGAACCAGGCGAACCGCCATAGACTTCAATAGGCAGGTGAATTTTAAAACCCACAGGGACTCTTTCTGGCCACAATAGTGATGGAAAAGTTGTTTGAAGGGGACTAACACCTGGACTGTGGCATGCCGGAGAGGGATCCATGGCAAAACTCCCATGGAAAATTACATAGTTGATTCAGAGTCTGGTTTTAATCCATAAAGGGCATAAATCACCTAACATTCCTAAATTGTTTGGAATAACGTGCTTTAAAACATCAGGTATGATGTTGTATCGATCAGGTAGTGTAAGGGTTACGCCCGCTTCACAGTGACAGACCAAACTCCCCGTTTAACGCACCGCAAACAACCGCAAACAGTCCATTTGCACAACCGCAAACTCCCCATTTGCACAAGGTTGGATACCAAGCTAGCCATGTCCCGTTCCTTGTCCTCACTGATGTCATTGAAGGTCTCTTCCTCCACCCAGCCACATACAACACCAAGGGTCCCCGAAAGCCCCCTGTATGTTTTTTTAAATGTACACTACTGTTACACCAGATATGAGTTGCACTGGTGTGACACTGTGCCCTGGCAGGCCCTGAAACGCACACGTGTGAAGGAAACTGACTGCTATTATTTCACAGTCAAATTTCTATTTTTTTTTTTTTTTTTAATGTACACTACTGTTACGCCAGATATGAGTTGCACTGGTGTGACACTGTGCCCTGGCAGGCCCTGAAACGCACACGTGTGAAGGAAACTGAATGCTATTATATTACAGTCAAAATTATATTACAAAAAAAAAGCAGGGCTTTTTGGGGTGCTGTCCTTACAGCAGAGATTAGATGAGTCCTTCAGGACTGTAGTGGACACTGAATGCACTAGCCTAGCTATCGATTTCCCTATTAAATCAGCAGCAGCTACACTGTCCCTCCTCTCACTAAGAATGCAGCTTCCGGGGGGCGGGGCCTAGCTGTCATGGAGGAAAGACGCACTTCGTGTGAGCTCCCTCAATATTTCACTTTCAGCAGCTATCAACAAGCGAATTTCACCCCAGAAGGGGATGACCCAGCAATGTTGCTCCTACCTGACCGACCCGACATGCTTAATAGCGGACAGCAACTCGACAGAGTCTTACTTACCTCCGCGTGGCAAGTGTGGCCTGGTGCTCACCGGGCGGGAGAGGCGGCCGATCTCCCGATTTTGGGATGCCCAGGAGCAGCTGCTTCCCGGCAGGAGCACCGTTACCCCCCACCTCTCGGACCGGTGGGGGTTATCCCGGTCCACGCCTGAGAGGCTGTCTGGAGCTAATGGACGCACAGAGCACAGCCGCCCAGGCTGACATACTCATCTGCGACTCTCCCAATATGGCGGCAGCCGCGTGTCCTCCTGGTACCAGCAAAGCATGGCAGGATATTGAGTCTAAGCTGGGCAGATGCTTTAATCAATTTTGGAAGCAAATAACAAGCAGGAAGCCCCAACAAACTCCACCACAGCCCCAACAAGCTCCACCACAGCTAAGCGAAGCAGTCCCTATTAAAATCCACCAATGCAAAAGGCGTCGAAGATGGGACCAGAGGCACAAACAGAAATGCAGAGCCTGCACTCGCCTCCACCTTAAGCCACCACAATCCCGCACCGGACGCGAAGCACCACCGGGACAGATCCGACCACCCGACAAAACAAGCTTCCACCACCTCAAGCCGCGAACCCGGCACTCAGCCAGAGACTTGCCTTTGTTGTTCCAGGTATCAGGGACTCCCAGGGTCTGCACCTGGCGCCCAGAAGGGATCGGATGAGCACAAGCAGTAAACAGAAGCCTGCCAAGCATGTCCCACTATAGCCGATCCTCCACACCATGCCTTTGATCACATGAACTGCTCTCTGCACATTAACCAATCGTAAAGTAGCAAGCATTTAAACATGTCATTATTTCACCTCCTAAAGAGTTTATTGTCGTAGTTCCTTACATGCCTTTACCTTAACCGTTAATGTAGAATGCTGCTTCTGAATGAATCTAAAATGGATGCTGTCCAGGAGGTGGGAGGGTCTTGGAGGGAGGGTCAAGACTAGGATATAACTTATTACATGGACTTAGAATGGCCAGACTAAACGTCAGACAGAGATAAATCGTAATCAGAAACGAGACGAGGTCATGGTAACAGAGAGACTACGAAAACGAGAACAAGCCAGAGTCAGGTAGATGGTAATCAGTCACACGGGCAAACAAGACAGAAAAGGGTTAAAGATAAATTCAGAGTCAAGAACAAAGCCATGGTCAATACCAAAATAAACAAAATAGATCAAGGAACGCACTAAAGGGTACTGACACAGAAATCACAATAGGACAAAGTGGATAGGGCTAGGGAAGTTTAAATATCCTTTAACATTTGATTGGCCCACGTCATGCCTACGCCCCCAAAACGTTTGTGTGTGGGGGTGCTGGAATGACGTGGGCCAATGGGAGCCTGAATCAACTTTTGGCTCCCACTGCCCCTTTAAGAGCGAGCTTGTGACTCGAGCCGTGCTCCTAGTGCCAGGCGGGCCACGTGACCGATCACTGCTGTCAGTGCAGGCGGCTAAGTCAGAAGAGGCTCGTGTGGATTACACACCTTTCCTAACGTCCTATACCATTAAAAGCATATTACCGCGTATTTAATAAAACAGATAGACCCCCTACTTCATCCAGGTTACCGATCGATGGTTCGATATTCTGAGCCCTCTCTGATTTACTGTACATGACTATTCGATATTCCCACAAATTTTATATAGCATTTTATGTTTGTTTGAGACCACCTTAAAAATATTGGATATCGCTAAAAATCATGATCACTATATACTTTCTCTACAAACCTCTAAAACGAACCAAACTACTCATCCATCCGCTATACCACTTTATCCCAGCTAGAACTAGTGCCCAGTTAAAATACTTGACTCTTACTTACCCACACTCAGTCATTCCACACACATTTCACCACTACTCTTACTGAATCCCTCTGACTACGGCTAAATTAATCTTCTACATCAGAACACTACTCCTAAGATTGGGTTGTATCCATGTCTCGGGTCTTTCATTTAGAATAGGGGCAGCTCCGGTCTCCTTCAACACTGACACTCCAGTGCATATTATTAAAAGATTGGGCAGATGGAAATCCTCAGTCTTAAAGCGATATATTCCTCATCCCGACAAAGAAATGAGGAAAGCTTTTTAACCCCTTAAGGACCAAACTTCGGGAATAAAAGGGAATCATGACATGTCACACATGTCATGTGTCCTTAACCCCTTAACCCCTTAAGGACCAAACTTCTGGAATAAAAGGGAATCATGACATGTCACACATGTCATGTGTCCTTAAGGGGTTAAGGACACATGACATGTGTTACATGTCATGATTCCCTTTTATTCCAGAAGTTTGGTCCTTAAGGGGTTAAGGGGTTAAAGTCTGGCTTTGTAAATTTGATGCAATAAGTGTGTTTTTCTTTAATACCTTTTCACCCTCTTTGCATGAACCCGATTTACATATATTACTAATATGTTTCTGAACATATATATTATATTATTCACTCACTCACTCACTCTCTGGGCCGGCCTAAGACATCATGCTGCCTAGGTCCAACGATAAATGACTATGGGGGATAATGTATAATAAACACAGGTTACTGGCTATGGGGGGGGGGGATAATGTATAATAAACACAGGTTACTGGCTATGGGAGGATAATGTATAATAAACACAGGTTACTGGCTATGGGGGATAATGTATAATAAACACAGGTTACTGGCTATGGGGGGGGGATAATGTATAATAAACACAGGTTACTGGCTATGGGAGGGATAATATATAATAAACACAGGTTACTGACCATGGGAGGATAATGTATAATAAGCACAGGTTACTGACTATGGGGGGATAATGTATAATAAACACAGGTTACTGGCTATGGGAGGGATAATGTATAATAAACACAGGTTACTGGCTATGGAGGGATAATGTATAATAAACACAGGTTACTGGCTATGGGGAGATAATGTATAATAAACACAGGTTACTGGCTATGGGGGGATAATGTATAATAAACACAGGTTACTGGCTATGGGGGATAATGTATAATAAGCACAGGTTACTGACTATGGGGGATAATGTATAATAAGCACAGGTTACTGACTATGGGGGGGATAATGTATAATAAACACAGGTTACTGGCTATGGGAGGGATAATGTATAATAAACACAGGTTACTGGCTATGGGAGGGATAATGTATAATAAACACAGGTTACTGGCTATGGGAGGGATGATGTATAATAAACACAGGTTACTGGCTATGGAGGGATAATGTATAATAAACACAGGTTACTGGCTATGGGGAGGATAATGTATAATAAACACAGGTTACTGGCTATGGGGGGGGATAATGTATAATAAACACAGGTTACTGGCTATGGGAGGATAATGTATAATAAACACAGGTTACTGGCTATGGGGGATAATGTATAATAAACACAGGTTACTGGCTATGGGGGGGGGATAATGTATAATAAACACAGGTTACTGGCTATGGGAGGGATAATATATAATAAACACAGGTTACTGACCATGGGAGGATAATGTATAATAAGCACAGGTTACTGACTATGGGGGGATAATGTATAATAAACACAGGTTACTGGCTATGGGAGGGATAATGTATAATAAACACAGGTTACTGGCTATGGAGGGATAATGTATAATAAACACAGGTTACTGGCTATGGGGAGATAATGTATAATAAACACAGGTTACTGGCTATGGGGGGATAATGTATAATAAACACAGGTTACTGGCTATGGGGGATAATGTATAATAAGCACAGGTTACTGACTATGGGGGATAATGTATAATAAGCACAGGTTACTGACTATGGGGGGGATAATGTATAATAAACACAGGTTACTGGCTATGGGAGGGATAATGTATAATAAACACAGGTTACTGGCTATGGGAGGGATAATGTATAATAAACACAGGTTACTGGCTATGGGAGGGATGATGTATAATAAACACAGGTTACTGGCTATGGAGGGATAATGTATAATAAACACAGGTTACTGGCTATGGGGAGGATAATGTATAATAAACACAGGTTACTGGCTATGGGAGGATAATGTATAATAAACACAGGTTACTGGCTATGGGGGATAATGTATAATAAACACAGGTTACTGGCTATGGGAGGGATAATGTATAATAAACACAGGTTACTGGCTATGGGGGGGATAATGTATAATAAACACAGGTTACTGGCTATGTGCGGGATAATGTATAATAAACACAGGTTACTGGCTATGGGAGGGATAATGTATAATAAACACAGGTTACTGGCTATGGGAGGGATGATGTATAATAAACACAGGTTACTGGCTATGGAGGGATAATGTATAATAAACACAGGTTACTGGCTATGGGGAGGATAATGTATAATAAACACAGGTTACTGGCTATGGGAGGATAATGTATAATAAACACAGGTTACTGGCTATGGGGGATAATGTATAATAAACACAGGTTACTGGCTATGGGGGGATAATGTATAATAAACACAGGTTACTGGCTATGGGGGGATAATGTATAATAAACACAGGTTACTGGCTATGGGGGATAATGTATAATAAACACAGGTTACTGGCTATGGAGGGATAATGTATAATAAACACAGGTTACTGGCTATGGGAGGAAAATGTATAATAAACACAGGTTACTGGCTATGGGGGATAATGTTTAATAAACACAGGTTACTGGCTATGGGGGGATAATGTATAATAAACACAGGTTACTGGCTATGGGCGGGATAATGTATAATAAACACAGGTTACTGGCTATGGGATGATAATGTATAATAAACACAGGTTACTGGCTATGGGAGGATAATGTATAATAAACACAGGTTACTGGCTATGGGAGGATAATGTATAATAAACACAGGTTACTGGCTATGGGGAGGATAATGTATAATAAACACAGGTTACTGGCTATGGGGGATAATGTATAATAAACACAGGTTACTGGCTATGGGGGGATAATGTATAATAAACACAGGTTACTGGCTATGGGGGGATAATGTATAATAAACACAGGTTACTGGCTATTGGGGATAATGTATAATAAACACAGGTTACTGGCTATGGAGGGATAATGTATAATAAACACAGGTTACTGGCTATGGGGAGGATAATGTATAATAAACACAGGTTACTGGCTATGGGAGGATAATGTATAATAAACACAGGTTACTGGCTATGGGGGATAATGTATAATAAACACAGGTTACTGGCTATGGGGGGATAATGTATAATAAACACAGGTTACTGGCTATGGGGGGATAATGTATAATAAACACAGGTTACTGGCTATGGGGGATAATGTATAATAAACACAGGTTACTGGCTATGGAGGGATAATGTATAATAAACACAGGTTACTGGCTATGGGAGGAAAATGTATAATAAACACAGGTTACTGGCTATGGGGGATAATGTTTAATAAACACAGGTTACTGGCTATGGGGGGATAATGTATAATAAACACAGGTTACTGGCTATGGGGGGATAATGTATAATAAACACAGGTTACTGGCTATGGGCGGGATAATGTATAATAAACACAGGTTACTGGCTATGGGATGATAATGTATAATAAACACAGGTTACTGGCTATGGGGAGGATAATGTATAATAAACACAGGTTACTGGCTATGGGAGGATAATGTATAATAAACACAGGTTACTGGCTATGGGGGGATAATGTATAATAAACACAGGTTACTGGCTATGGGGGGGATAATGTATAATAAACACAGGTTACTGGCTATTGGGGATAATGTATAATAAACACAGGTTACTGGCTATGGAGGATAATGTATAATAAACACAAACACACAAAAAAAAGACTGCAGCTTCAGAATTAATCTAAATTGTATGCTGTCTAGGAGGTGGGAGGGTCTGCTGCTGATTGGCTGGAATGTGTCTGCTGACTGTGAGGTACAGGGTCAAAGTTTACTCAATGATGACGAATAGGGGGAGGACCGAACATCGCATATGTTCACCGTCCGTGGCGAACGCGAACAAGCTATGTTCGCCAGCGAACCGTTCGGGACATCACTACTCCTGTCCTGTTATAAAATTCCTAAAAACTCAATGATGTATGCCGTGGGTTGTAGGGTCAATATTTTATGCTGTGGTGCTTATTCTAACTTCTTTCTTTCTTTCTTCCAAACTCCCATTTCTGTCAATGTGAGAACATTTCTTAAAACACCTATTATGCATTCTCTATCTTGACCTTCACTGTCAGAATGAGCTATAGAAACATGTATTCTAGATGACCTACTGTAACCCCAAGGAAGTTATAGCCACTACTGTCTAGACTGTCTGCAACACTGCTAGCAGGAAAGATGTCTCTTTGTGTACATGTGAATGAGTGAATTATTACATTTCTGGTATCAGTGTGTGCGTGTGCGTGTGTGTATGTGCGTGTGTGTGTATTTGTTTCACAGGATGCCACATCTCACACTGGGATTAATTAGCTAAAGTAAAGAAAATATATTCTCCGATTAATTACAATACAGCTTTCTGAGAAAAAAAGATATTAGTCCAGTTTATCTCTGATAGCTAGAACATGGACAATTGTGGCAGCTACACTATTTTAAAATAATCTTTAAATGGGATGTGTTGAAAGGATAACCATGGTTATTTGCTCAGGTGAAAATTGTAAGGATTTCATAGCGAATTTCAAATTCAAACACAAAGTAGCAGAGTTGGAACCATACCTGACATGGAGAAGTTTTTTAGTTTGGCTATTTTGAAATTCTGAAATTTGAAATAACCAATGTATTCCTAACAAATTCTTACTTCAATGAATAATCTTCAATGATACTGCGCAACCTACGGTTACTAGACAAAAGGTCTTCATAATCGATAGTTAAAAAGAGCTCGGAGTTACTGGGATTAATGTTTGGGACCACTGCTTCCTTTCTTTCTCAGTTCTAGATATCCAAGTAATAACCACAAAAGGGACACAATTCTCTTAAAATTAGTTGAGTCACTCAGAGCAGGTCAGTATCTCATGTGAAGGCAGAATGATTTTAAGAAGCCGAAACCTTAAAGGACCACTATAGTGCCAGGAAAACATACTCGTTTTCCTGGCACTATAGTGCCCTGAGGGTGCCCCCACCCTCAGGGACCCCCTCCCACCGTGCTGGATGGAGAGTAAAGGGTTAAAACTTACCTTTATTCCAGCGCCGGGTGGGGAGCTCGCCTCCTCCTCTCCGCCTCTGATCCTCCCTTTCGGCTGAATGCGCATGCGCGGCATTCAGCCGGTCGCATAGGAAACCATTTACAATGCTTTCCTATGAACGCTTGCGTGCTCTCACTGTGATTTTCACAGTGAGAATCACGCAAGCGCCTCTAGCGGCTGTCAGTGAGACAGCCACTAGAGGATTTGGAGGCTGGATTAACCCTACATAGCAGTTTCTCTGAAACTGCTATGTTTATATAAAAAAAAAGGGTTAATCCTAGAGAGACCTGGCACCCAGACCACTTTATTAAGCTGAAGTGGTCTGGGTGCCTAGAGTGGTCCTTTAACTCCACAAACTTGGGGGGATATCTGATCAATTATTAGCAGAGTATACAGCTTTTTATTAACATAGACTTCAATATCTACATATACGTTAACGTGAACCACCAACTTTCCGTTCCCCCAATACAATTGTTTTTCCGAGAATTCTGTTCCCGTAGCAACATAAGATTATATTGGAACCCCTTACTTAGGCTCTCCGATAGACCTTCGTTTTTGGCAAGGAGCTGGCCAAAGTAATCTTCTCAAAGCTGTGGCCATAATAGTGAAGACATAAAAAAAAAAAAGTAAGAGGAAAAGGGGTCTGTTGGGATGTATACATATGGATGTATCTTTTTTTGAGTGAAAGGAAGGTAAATGCTTTGTAATCAATACACTTTTATCTCAAAATATTTGCAGTTGACATAGTATACCAGCTGATTTGTATCTTTTTTAAAAATGCAGATCTGCCGGCAATATTGTTGTTTTATAAATAATAGGAGCATATAATGAGTGCAGATTTGAAATACGTTGTCTACCGTAAACTATGCTGTATACTTTTTTCGCTGTAATGCTAATTAAGGTAAGAAGGGAGGGTTACGACTGTACGCCAAACACAGAACGCGATAGCATCTGTCTACTCCTTGATTCATTCCACATGTGGGACATCTCTCTTGGGATGGTTGGTTCCTAGCGGAAGGAGGAGCTGTGAGAAACAGAATGGGCCGAGATCAGTAAACACAAGAACAAGCGGAGATTTAGATCTTCAAGCTAGAAAGAGATTTGTTTGAGGATACTTCATCTCTGGGAATGATCTCATTATAACAAATAATCCAAACAAATGTTTGGCTTCTCTTTTATCTTTTTTTTTAAACTTAATTACCGTATACTAATTGAATTAGTTTAATCTTATGGAAAAGTAATTTATAGCAGGAAAATCATCAATTTATGTTCACTAACAATAGTTCGTAACATTTAATCTTGTCGTATGAAATAAAAAAGAAAAAGAAATATAACCAAATTAGACGTCCTGACGTCATAGCACACTAGTGTATTTATACTTTTCATTACTACTATCCTTGTGCTATTTAATTATATTCTCATTTCAGGGATCTCTTTTTGTCTTGCTAGTGAATAATTTTGCTTTTAAAGGGAAACTATAGTGCTAGGAAAAAAAAGTTGTCCGGTAGACAGCCACTAGAGGTAGAGTTAACCCTGCAAGACAATTATTGCAGTTTATCAAAAACTGCAATAATTTCTGTTGCAGGGTTAAGGGACCTGGGACACTGCACCCAGACCACTTCAATGACCTGGTTCCATTTAACTCTTGTTTTTTTGTACAAATTATATTTAGACATATTTTGATGGATGTTTTCGCTATTCTTTATATGTGATAGAAAAAAAATAATGTTAAAATAGATTTGACTGTTTTTAATGCTTCCTTTCTCAAGTAAAGAAAACTGTTATTATAACATATTATTTCTATGAGATGTTTTACTGTCCAATTCCTATTTAAATCAGAGGGTTTGGAAGATTGGGTCTCTTCCTGACTTGTTAAGCATCTTCTATAAGTGGTTCCTAACCCAGGACTCAAGTCACACATACTGTTCAGGTTTTATCCGTATTTCTATTGGAACACAAATGAAAGATACTTAAATCCTATATTGTTGTTGTACTTTGATTACTGGACTGGAATTAATTTCTCTCTGCACCAGGCAGATATAATCCAACAAATCAGGCAATTAATTAAAAAGGGCTGGTGTTGTCCTGATGAAGACAATTCACTAACCTTTTCCTTTCCATGCCCAAGCTATCAGATACCTCACAGTTATTAGATGTATCTCATCTTTTGCCCGGGGATCTGTGACCTAGAGGACTAAGCACAGTGCAAACTAAGTGGATTATGTTCCAAAGCATGTTTTTGTTTTAATTTCGGTGGCTTAGCTAAAGCCTCTAAAGCATGACTTAATGTGAAGACGATTACTGCAGTCCATATTCACAAAATCTAAAAGTAACAGAATCAAGCATAGAAAAGGAAAAAAGGATTAAGAAAATCTGAAAGGAAAAGAAAAGGTATACTCACTAAAAGGAACACTCCAAGGTTAAAAATAAATATATTTTATTTTTTCCATTTAAAGTGTTCCTGTGCTGTATATTCAAGGTCCCTTCGCTATTTTTAAATGTAAATAAGGGAAAAAAAAACCAAAACACAAACTTTTTTGTATTTGAGCATTGGTACAGTCTCCTCTCGAAAGTCACCCTGCCTTTTCTGAGATCATCATTCTCTTGGTCCAATCCAGTGATGGATGATCTTAGTCCACTACTCATCGAGAGGCATTTGGAATCTATGTTCCATGTATGCTGGTTCCTGCACTCCATCAGTTTGATACTTCTACCAGAAGTATTGTTTGTGATTTGGTGTCCTCATGATGGTTGCCAAAAGTGAAAATTAATTTTCTTAATGGCGGACTTACTGGTTGTCAGACTGTGTTGAACTCTCCTGAGCAAACAAGCTGATATTCTGTAGGCATGTGCATGGGAAAATTTTTCGGTTAGGTTCGGCATTCCGAAATTCGGCACTTCGGCAATTTGGCACTTTGGCAATTCGGCACTTTGGCAATTCGGCACTTTGACACTTTGGAACTTCGGCAACTTCGGCACTTCGACACTTTGGAACTTTGGAATTTCGGAATTTCTCTTGCAGCCCACGGTATTAGGGAGTTATCTACTAAAAGGCTCCCAAAAGGCTGAAAGACCTAACTTGGTCTTTCAGCCAAATGTACTAATAATAAGTAAAGATTACTTAGTATTTGTAAATTATACCCCTACTCGCTATACCGCGAGTAGGGGATATGTCTGCCTGTGGCTGCTCACTGTTAAAAAAAAAAAAAAAAGGGGCCCTAAATTAGAATAAGGGGGGACCTAATGTCCTCCCCACTGGCCCCCACCCCTGAGTGGTGGGTGGGGGCCCTTAATACTAATTAGGGGGGGACCTAATGTCCTCCCCCTAGGCCCCCACCCATGAGCGGTGGGTGGGGGCCCTAAATACTAATTAGGGGAGGACCTAATGTCCTCCCCCCTGGCCCCCACCCCTGAGCGGTGGGTGGGGGCCCTAAATTAGAATTAGAGGGGGGACCTAATGTCCTCCCCCCTGGCCCCCACCCCTGAGCGGTGGGTGGGGGCCCTAAATTAGAATGAGGGGGGACATAATGTTCGGACCAAAACAAATTGCACATGTCTAATATTCTGAAGACAAAAGTGGTTCATGATTAGATAGAACTCCACTATACAATCAGAGAAGTGTTGATATCCAACAAGTATGGTTATCAGTTTGAGGACCCCCCACCACCACTCTTAGTAAAGGGAGGGTGAATGTGGCTAAACTTGGACAATTATCTGCATAATGTCCAGACCCTAATTTAACCTCTGGCCTCTGGGCAATGGCCTTGTGGTTAATCCAGATACATAGACAAGTGACCTGTGTAGCATTCCAAAGTAAAATCAGTCTGCACGCCCACTATTACTAATGTGGAAAATCATTAGTTTCAACAACCCTTGTTTAATCTGCTGCATTGAGCCATGCTTACAGTTATTGATTGAACTTTTTGTGATTATAGCTGTGAACTCACCAGGTGGTAAACTCACAAACAGAGAGTGATGTTACTCTACAGACAACGTTTAAACAAAGCCAATGTGTGTGCTGGATAATTGTAAAAAAATGTACACGTGTGTAATCTGCCTATAGCAATGTTACATATTTCAGTCTAAAGATAGTTTTAGAAATATTAGCTTTATTTCTTTAAGGTAGTAATATGAAGGTTAGCCTAGACTGCTAGACAGACCCGAAAATGCATCACCAGACAAAAATTAAAAACAGCACAATATTACAAAAAAGGGATCCCCTAAGATTACATCCCTGCAATTCTAGATCACTACCTGAAAATACAGAACTACCCCCCTTATTCCTCAATTAATGTTCCATTGGTTTTAATATTCACTAACTCCTTACTGTTCTATTGTAATGCTTGCCCTGAACCCAGTAATATGATATAAAGTAAATTGGTCATCAGATTTTTGTCTCTGATTGTAAAGAAAGAATCTAACATTTTTAAAACATCCTATTGTTTTCAACAGCAAAGGACCACTAAAGTCACCCAGATTACATCATCTCAATGTAGTGATCGTGTGCAGTCGTCCTTTAGTTTAACTCGGCAATGTAAAATATTGTTGTTTAATAGATACAAGGTGTACACTTCTAGTGGCTGTCTTCCTAACAGTCCAAAACTCTATGGAGAGCACTGGATTGGAAGAGAAGATAAGTCAACGTGATGTTGCGGGAGGCGGATCGAGCAGCTGCAGAGTCTGGATCTGGATCTCAGTGGTTGAAAAAAAGTACATTTTCCCTTTTTATCTGATGCAGAGGAGAAAATTATATAGTGCTAGGTTTGTATCCATGACATTGTAGTGTAACTCTTTCTGACCTTACACATAAACAAAATCATTTTGGGAGCAAATCTGCTCATCTCAGCAAATCGCAGATTCCTATTGGCTGTCACCTGCACACTTTATATTTGTATCAGTAATTAGTGATGAATAGTGATGTCCCGAACAGTTCGCTGGTGAATAGTTCCTGGCTGTCAGGATCGGGACAGGGATCCAACACGCAAAGTACAAACAGGACAGGGTACGTATACCGGACCTTAAAATGGCCGGACTAACGTACGGAGAGTAAAGAGAATGGTCAGAAACAAGCCGAGGTCGAGGGAACGAGAGGACAGGTGAGCGAGGAACAAGCCGGGTCAAGGATACCAGAGGGAAACAGAGTAAGTCAAACTAGCCGGGTCGGAACCAAAGGAATAACTGAAATCGCCAGAGTACTGTGTGACTAGACAGGCTAGAACCACGACAGGGCAATGAGTGAATGGGAGAAACAGGTTTAAATACCCTGGTTACAGTGAGTATACCGGCCTCCGACGAGTCCTGAGTGGCTTCCAGTCACTTGAGTGACAGATCGGTCCGGACTGACGTCATGACGTCGGGCAGCGTGCGTGACGTCATAAAATGAGACGGATCCCTCGCGGCCGGCGTGAGAGTGTCTAGGAGAGCCGCGAGGGATGGAGGAAGCCGACCTGCTGGAGGAGTAAACTACTAAGTCTCTACCTCTTTCGGAGGTAGAGGCTTCAGGTACCCTGACAGTACCCCCCCTCTCAGATACGCCCACCGGGACGGAAAGCGTGAGTGAAACGCCCTGCGAAGGCGAGGAGCATGAACATCCTCTTGTGGTACCCAACTTCTCTCCTCAGGACCATATCCCTTCCAGTCGACCAAATATTGTACTCTCCCCCGAGAGATACGAGAATCAATGATGGAGTTAACCTCATACTCCTCCTGACCCTCCACCTGAACAGAGCGAGGAGGGGCGATCGTGGAGGAGAATCTGTTACAAACTAGGGGTTTCAACAATGAAACGTGAAAGGAGTTAGGGATGCGTAAGGCAGCTGGGAGAGCTAGACGATACGCCACTGGGTTAATTCGAGTCAAGATCCTGTAAGGGCCAATATATCGAGGAGCGAATTTCATGGAAGGAACTTTAAGCCGAATATTCCTAGTGCTTAACCATACTCTATCGCCTGGAACGAAAATCGGAGCCGCCCTTCTACGTTTATCGGCGTGTTTCTTAACCAGCATAGAATTGTGTAGAAGAATTTGTCAAGTCTGATCCCACAACTTCCTCAAATTGGCAACATGTACATCAACCGACGGTACACCTTGGGAAGGAGAAACCGAGGGAAGAATAGATGGATGAAAGCCATAGTTCATGAAGAAGGGGCTCGAATGAGTAGAGTCACAAACGAGATTGTTGTGCGCAAACTCCGCCCAAGGAATCAAACCGACCCAATCGTCCTGGTGTTCGGAAACAAAACAACGTAGATATTGCTCAATCTTTTGGTTAGTACGTTCAGCAGCTCCGTTAGACCGGGGATAATAGGCAGAAGAGAAATTTAATTTAATACCTAGTTGAGAACAAAAGGATCTCCAAAAACGGGAAACAAATTGGGACCCTCTGTCAGATACGATTTGGGAAGGTATCCCATGTAAGCGAAAAATCTCCCTCGCGAATATCTCTGCCAACTCTTGGGAGGATGGAAGTTTAGGCAAGGGAATGAAGTGGGCCATCTTGGTGAATCTGTCAACCACGGTGAGGATAACAGTCTGTTTTTTAGAGATAGGTAGATCGACAATAAAGTCCATGGCCAAACAAGACCATGGTTTCTCTGGTACCTCTAAGGGATGCAGGAATCCACTTGGGAGCGTATGAGGTTGTTTGGTCTTAGTACACACTTCACACGCAGCGATGAAATCTTTAGTATCTTTACGTAAAGCAGGCCACCAGAAGTCTTTAGAAATCAAAGCATACGTCTTGCGGATACCAGGATGTCCCGCCATCTTGCTGTTATGGAAACATTGCAACAGCTCCAGTTGAAGAGTAGGAGGAACGAAATGTCGACCCTCAGGAGTCTGTTTAGGTGCTAGATGTTGCAGCTTAATGATCTCGGCCAGTAACGGGGAATGAATCCTGAGATTCGTATTAGCAACAATCTTGCATTTAGGAACTATAGAAGAAAGAATCGGTTCAGATACAGTGAAAGGTTCATATTGTCGAGACAAAGCATTGGCCTTAGAGTTCTTAGAGCCAGGTCTGTAAGTAAGTACATAATTGAAATGAGTCAGGAATAAGGACCAACGAGCTTGCCTAGAGGACAAACGCTTAGCCTCCCCAATATAGGACAAGTTCTTGTGGTCCGTCAAAATAGTAACCGGATGTAAGGTGCCCTCCAATAGATGTCTCCACTCTTTCAAGGCTTTAATGACTGCTAACAATTCCCTGTCTCCGATGTCATACCTGCTCTCAAGCCCAGAAAGTTTCTTGGAAAAAAAACCACAAGGATGTAACGGTTTATCCACCCCCAACCTTTGTGAGAGAACGGCACCTACTCCTGTCTCAGAGGCATCGACCTCAAGTAGGAACGGCAAGGATGTATCAGGATGGACTAATATTGGAGCAGAAGCAAAAAGTTCTTTGAGATTTTTGAAAGCAACGAGAGCTTCAGTAGACCAAGTCTTAGTATCAGCCCCTTGTTTGGTCATATTGGTAATAGGTGCAATAATAGAAGAGTAACCCTTAATGAAGCGCCTATAATAATTGGAGAACCCAATAAACCTCTGGATAGCCTTGAGTCCCTTAGGCAATGGCCAATCTAGAATAGACTGGAGTTTGTCAGGATCCATCTTAAAGCCTTCCCCAGAAATCACGTATCCAAGAAAATCTATCTGGGTCTGGTCAAAGCTGCATTTCTCCAATTTGCAGTATAAGCCGTGTTGTAGAAGTTTGTGTAATACCTTTCTGACTTGTCTATGGTGGGTCTCAATCTCTCTAGAGTGTATGAGAATGTCATCCAGGTATACAATAACACAATCCTGTTGAAATTCCCTAAGAACTTCGTTAATTAGATCCTGGAATACTGCCGGTGCGTTACAAAGGCCAAAAGGCATGACCGTGTACTCATAATGCCTGTAGCGGGTATTAAACGCCGTCTTCCACTCGTGACCTTGTTGAATTCTCCCCAAGTTATATGCCCCTCTGAGGTCCAACTTGGTGAAAATCTTAGAACCTTTTAGCCGATCAAAGAGCTCGGTAATCAAGGGGATCGGATAGGCATTCCTAATGGTTATTTTATTCAAACCTCGGTAATCAATACATGGTCTGAGTGAGCCATCCTTCTTTTTAACAAAAAAAAATCCAGCCCCGGCGGGAGAAGAGGATCTCCTAATGAATCCCTTGTCTAAATTCTCCTGAATATATTCCTCTAAAACAGAATTCTCTTTAATGGATAGAGGATATACATTACCCCTGGGGGGCATGGTGCCGGGCAAAAGATTAATTTTACAATCAAAGGTCCTGTGTGGGGGTAGTGTATCAGCGTTCTTCTTATCGAACACTGCTTTCAAGTCTATGTACAGAGGAGGTATCTGTCTCCCTGTAGACTGGGTAGAACTATCTGGTGTGTTAATCATAGCCAATGGAGACACCCTGCGTAAACACCTCTCCTGACAACCCTGGCCCCATGAGATTATCTCCCCTAATTCCCAATCGATAATAGGGTTATGTCTCTTTAACCATGGGTAGCCCAGGACTATGGGAACAGAAGGAGATGAAATGAGCATAAGTGATAAGTTCTCCTCGTGTAAGATACCAATAGTTAAGTTAATGGGTATAGTCTCACGAGAGATAACAGGCTCAAGTAAAGGTCTACCATCTATGGCCTCAACGGCCAAGGGTGTATCCCTTAACTGGGATGGGATAGTGTGTTTAGTAGCAAAGACTTGGTCGATAAAATTCTCAGCAGCTCCGGAATCTATCAAGGCCATGGTCTTTAGCATTCCCTTCTCCCACGTTAAAGAAATTGGTAGCAGAAGCCTGTGATCTTTATAATTATGCGTAGAGGACAAAATAGAAACACCCAAGGCCTGTCCTCTAGAGAAACTTAGGTGCGGGCGTTCCCGAGCGAGTAGGACAATTCAGACGCAAATGACCTCTGGCTCCACAATACATACATAAACCCTCCCTTCTCCTGTACTGCCTCTCCTCTTCAGAGAGGCGAGTATTGCCTATCTGCATAGGTTCAGGATACAGTGAGGTATTGGAATCAGGACTTTGAAATGTAGGGGCTAATTTAAAGGCAGGTCTGAAGTTCCTCTCTCTAGTATTCTGTCTCTCTCTTAAACGCTCATCAATACGAGAAATGAACGAAATTAAGTCCTCTAAATTCTCAGGAAGCTCCCTAGTAGCAACCTCATCAAGGATAATATCTGATAGCCCGTTCAAAAATACATCTATATAAGCCTGCTCATTCCACTTGACTTCTGCCGCCAGAGACCTGAACTCTAGTGCATAATCCACAAGTGTTCGGTTCTCCTGTCTCAGGCGCAACAGTAATCTGGCTGCATTAACCTTCCTACCAGGAGGGTCAAAAGTTCTTCTAAATGCAGCTACAAAGGCATTATAATTATATACCAATGGGTTATCATTCTCCCATAGTGGGTTGGCCCATCTCAGAGCTTTCTCAATGAGTAGGGTGATAATAAATCCAACTTTCGCCCTATCTGTGGGATAGGAGCGAGGTTGTAGTTCGAAGTGGATACTAATCTGGTTCAAAAAACCACGACACTTCTCCGGTGAACCACCATAACGTACAGGTGGGGTAATATGGGAAGAGGCACCTACAGTGGCTACCTCTAGACCAGAACTTACAGGAGAGATGGAAGTAGTACGGATCTCCTCAGGTGGGTTATTGGCACGAGATAATAGCGCCTGCAGTGCTAGTGCCATCTGGTCCATTCTGTGTTCCATGGCGTCAAACCTGGAATCAGAGGGACCAACCTGACTGTTTGTACCTGCAGGATCCATTGGCCCTGTCTTAATGTCAGGATCGGGACAGGGATCCAACACGCAAAGTACAAACAGGACAGGGTACGTATACCGGACCTTAGAATGGCCGGACTAACGTACGGAGAGTAAAGAGAATGGTCAGAAACAAGCCGAGGTCGAGGGAACGAGAGGACAGGTGAGCGAGGAACAAGCCGGGTCAAGGATACCAGAGGGAAACAGAGTAAGTCAAACTAGCCGGGTCGGAACCAAAGGAATAACTGAAATCGCCAGAGCACTGTGTGACTAGACAGGCTAGAACCACGACAGGGCAATGAGTGAATGGGAGAAACAGGTTTAAATACCCTGGTTACAGTGAGTATACCCGCCTCCGACGAGTCCTGAGTGGCTTCCAGTCACTTGAGTGACAGATCGGTCCGGACTGACGTCATGACGTCAGGCAGCGTGCGTGACGTCATAAAATGAGACGGATCCCTCGCGGCCGGCGTGAGAGTGTCTAGGAGAGCCGCGAGGGATGGAGGAAGCCGACCTGCTGGAGGAGTAAACTACTAAGTCTCTACCTCTTTCGGAGGTAGAGGCTTCAGGCACCCTGACACTGGCGAACATAGCTTGTTCGCATTCGCCACAGATGGCGAACATATGCGATGTTCGGTCCGCCCCCTATTCGTCATCATTGAGTAAACTTTGACCCTGTACCTCACAGTCAGCAGACACATTCCATCCAATCAGCAGCAGACCCTCCCTCCCAGACCCTCCCACCTCCTAGACAGCATACAATTTAGATTAATTCTGAAGCTGCACAGCTGGCAGCCGACACAGCTCACATGCAGGGGCTGGAAGCAAGCAGGAAACCTGCACGGAGAGTTGGGGGCGGAGCTAGACCGGCCGTGGGGGCGCAGCTAATTGCAGCCTCTTGCTGCTCACACAGAGGGGAAGCAGGAAGGAGTCCCTGCTTCCCCAACTACAGCACAGGAGGGACTGAATCCACTCCTCCTCCAGCCTGACTGTAAGTGAGAGAGTGAGTGCTGTGTGTAACTGTGATTGTGACTGTGTGTGAGTGTGTAACTGTGATTGTGACTGTCTGTGACTGTGTGTGTGAGTGTGTAACTGTGATTGTGACTGTCTTTGTCAGCCAGCCCACAACAAGAAATCTGGGTGGCTAATGTAAATTATATGCAAATGTGTAGTCAGATGCCAGCATGCAGAACACAGCATGCTGGCATCAGACAGCCAATGGCAGCATATTACCCCATCCCCTAGTGAGAAGTTTTACTGCTCCCCCTCCCCCTCCTGTTTTGACTGTGGTATCTTATGTGCCCCCACCCCCCCTGCATATTTATTGTTCCTAGAGTCGCCATGATGTCTGCATGTGTGTCTGTGTGTGACTGTGTTTGTGTGTATATGTATCTGCATTTGTGTATGTCCATGTATATGTATATGTGCAGACATCTAAAAATCTCGCCAACACTACACACAAATACACTCATGCATTTGAACGTCAACACTACATACAAACCCCACCATTATATATAACCATACCACTGCATTCAAATACCACACAACACACAAATGCCTGCTTGCATTCAAACGCCAACACTACATACAAACACACTGCTACATTCACTCACATATACTCCATACAAAAACATGCATACATTCAAACACACAATCACTGCTTAGTGCTAAACACATAAAAAACAATTTTGGTTGTTTTTATATTTAAAGTTGAGGGGGGGGGAGGGGGGTGCCAAATATAGGACCCGCCCCGGGTGCCAAATGCTCTAGGTACACCCCTGAAAAGGGGACAAACTGCAGCACTTCCGCCCACAGTCGTCGTGGCTTGACTTGGGTCCTGGAACCGCTCCCTCCAGGAGCTGAATGGGGAACTCGCTCGAATCCTCCACACTAGAGCAGTGATTAGTGATTAGCCCTTTCCCCTCCCAGTAACCAGACAACACATAGTTCTGGGTGTACAAGCTGGAATATTTTAATCTGGCCAGATGGCCTGCTTTTATACAATTCTAGACATGCCCCTGACACTCCCACGCAAACAAGATAATCCATCTCCTGGACCTGAGAGGGGTCTAGTTACCAGTCCCAAACTCCTCCCCTGTGCCTGAGAGATAATTGAGTCAGGAACTGAAATAACTCAATTATCTCCAGGCACAGAAAAACATATATTACAAAACCTCCAAAATACTTTTAAAACACATAAAAACCCCACAAAAGTTACATCCCATGATAGCCTCGATCTGGATGACTGACATATCCAGAAATCACCCAGATCGGTTCAAGGGTTCAGAATTTCCCTGGAAGTCATAATTTTGACCAACTGTGCACATGGTCCTATGCCCAAAGCAGTTCCATGACATCATTGCTAACGTTTGGTCAAGCTCAGTAGTTTAAAACGAACAAACTAATGAACAGAATCCATATTTCTACCATGGAGCATTGTTCACCTTGTTCGTGGAAACGTTTCCACCGAACAGTGCCCTTCTAAGTCATATAGAACCGAACACAGGCGATCATGGAAGTCCAGCTGTGTTCAGGAGTTTCTGTGTCTGATTTTAGTTTCATGAACTCGATGACCAAACACCGCTGCCTGTATTCATGTGAACAAGATGGCCGCCACCTCGTGGTCATTCATACGAATTGCGGCCACCCAGACAAACAATTAGAACACTGCGGTGGAACTAGTAACGAGGTGTCATTTGGGCTTACCAAGCTCCCTGGTGGTCTCTGGTTCGTGCGGTTGTTCGGTTCCTGAACAACATAATCCTAAATCACACAAACAGAGTAGTTTGCAGGGTACTTTGTAATCCTGGGGTAGGAGGCTGGCTAGCAGGCTCCTCCAGGAGCTTGTGGCAAACGACCAGACCACAGGGCGTTTGTCACAGCTAGATTAAACAGTATTGTTTTAAACGGCTCTATATAAGGAAATGTTCAAGTGACAAAGTTACCTAAATCTGCATGAGGAAGAGAAAAGCAATCTATGATCCAAGCTCTATCCTGTGGCAAAATGCATTGTGTTACTTTTAACTATTCTATTTGTATTGTTTTATTGCACTTTAATAAAGATAGTAATATTCTGACAATCTTGTTTAATTTTGGAACTCAACAAATTTCCTGGACTTGGGTCTCACAGGTGGGGAGTGTATCACCAAAGCCACACAGGGTGCACTACATTGCTGTTTTTTCTGTTTCTATATATACCACGGAACGCACACCACAGCATCTACACATCTTTAGAGTGGGGATCATACCACATACTAAGCTCCAATAAATGTGAATGTACTTCCTATTTTACTTAGTTTTATAATATTAACAGCACTTCAAATTACTACACTACATAGTGTCCATCTCTGTGTTCCCTTTCATATATTAAGATCAAGAGATGCACCAGAATATCCTCAGGCGGCAATCATACCTCTCAGGCACTATCCAGAGGAGCTATTTAGCTCCATTTTTCCAAGTGCTTCTCTTTTTTTCCTTTACTTCGGATTATGTTAAATACTATACTATATTACTCCTACCTCTCTGCCCTCCTGTTTTCTGTTGCATATATCATTGGAGGATTTACAAAGGCGCTACTCCCAAATTCCCTCCTTCCACTACATAGTCACAGTGGTTTACAGTTTTGTGAACTGGGCTGTAAATAGAGATCTCTCAAGCTACTGAACATGTGTACGGCAAGCCTCTGGCTGTCTCTGGGGCTGGGGAGAGGCAGGGTGATACGTGCTAGTCATATCACTGCAGTTATAAGCTATTGCATACTGCCAAACAATAAGAGGGAAATTTTCAACAACAATGGTGTGAAGTTGCCAGGGGCATACCTAGAGCATTTGGCACCCTGGGCAGATCCTGTATTTGGCACCCCTCCCAGTTTAGAATGTAAAAAAAAACACAGTTATTTTTATGTTTTCAAGAATGTTTATTGCACAAATTTGTATACTGTATGTTAGAAAGAGTCCCTTCAAGGTAGTGGTGGAACTACCGGGGCCCACACCCTGAGGGGTCCCATCGGGTGGCCCATGCAGTTTGGACCACCCAATGGGTATTTCTGAAAAAGGGCCAGGTCAAGCGCCAGAGCCTTTTAAGAGCCTGACCGGGCCCCTAACACATCGGATGCTGGGAGATCAGATCACTTCCTCCCAGCTACAGGAAGAGCCGCGCGAGAGGGAGAGGAGCCACAGCAGGAGTGGGAGGAGGCAGCACAAGGACGAGAAGCCCAGTTCCAGACCCACATTCCCATCAAACTGAGCCCGCAGCAAGACTCCAGGTAAGCCTAAAAATTTATTTGTGTAATTGAGTGTATGTGTGTGTGTGTGCCAGTCTGTGTCAGAGTGTGTATCTGTGTGTCAATGTGTGTATTTGTGTCTTTCTTTCCCCCCTTCCTGAGCCCTCTATAGCCCTCCAACTCTCCTGTGCCCTTCCTTTCTCATCTTCTCTCCTTTTTCACCCTCCTGTTCCCTTTATAGCCCCCCTCCCATCCTGTGCCCTTCATTGCCCCCTCCAGTGCCCTCTTTAGCACCCCTCCCATCCTGTGCCCTTCTTTGCCCGTGCCCTCTTTAACCCCACTTTCCTGTGTCCTCTGTAGCCCCTCCTGTGCCTTCTTTATCCACACTTCTACGCCTTCTTTATCCACCCTCCTGTGCCCTCTTTAGCCCACTTCCCTGTGCCCTTCTTTGTCCCACCTCCCCATGCCTTCTTTAGCCCACCTCCTGTGCCTTCTTTATCCACCCTCCTGTGCCCTCTTTAGCCCCCTCCACTGTGCTGTGCCTGCTCAGCCTCATCTGCTCAGTAGGCGGTCTGCGGCAGAGTAGCCTGTGTTTCCTGTACCTGGTCAACAGGAAATAGTGAGCACTTCTTGTTGGACCAAATAGGGGAACAAAGACTAAAGAGAGAAGAGACTGGAATGGGTTAACTACAGAAAGTGCTCTATACCCTTAATATAACTGCTCCACCAGTATAAAGCAACAAATTGCTAATCATAGAGCATTAGTGGAACTAAAAAAATAAATTTTTATTGACCCCTCTTAGGGGAAAGAATATATATAATGACAAAAACTAAATAATAAAATAAAAAGAAATAGGTTCATCTGCTAATTTGCGATATAAGCAGTAATTACACACCGTATCTGATTGCCACTAAAAATAACTGTTTGTCAGTATCTTCTCTATTACAAAGTGTCTGTGGGCCAGCAACATAGGATACGAGGTGTGAACGAAAAGAAAAGAAGTACAATGTACCTTGTTGGGATAGCAAACACCAGTGAAACTCTTAATAAAGTAATAGATAAACAGGACAAAGTAGGCCAGAAAGTGATATGTCCAGGAGGACAGACAAGGGGGTAACCCTAATAGAGTAAATACTCTTTATGTTTGTACCTATTTTTACTTTGTTTTTTTGTGTTATTAAAGTATTTTTTTGTATTATTAAAGTATTATTTTTAACTGCTTTACCTACTTCACCACATATAGTTATTTCTACTATCTTGAGTGACAGACTCTCCTTTCCCTCTTGTTTCTTAATAAAGTAATGTGCATATGATTGCACATATAAATGTTGCCTAATGAGGATAGCCCCAGCGGATAGATTCACAGTACTTGCTATTATTAGGGGAGCTCCAGAATCGATCGTGCGCAAAGGTGGTAAAGGAGCCTTTGGGGAGATAAACGGCAGTATTGAGCCAAACAAAGACTACTCTACCGCGGTCCTATTGCTTGACTACGCTACATTCAATGACTGGCAGGAGGGGAGTGCTGTGCATTGCGCTTCCCTTCTGCCGGTCACCAGGAGATTGGGCACCCCCCTGATGAGTGGCACTCTGGGCGGACCACCCCCCACTTAGTCCGCCACTGAAAGTTGCTATGGTGCGTACAGTGACCTTTTGACCAATTACATGCTCCCTGGAACTATCTACTGCTATCTCACCTCAAACTGTTTGTTGTCCTAATTTCTACTATATTGTAATATTAAAATTCCATAGAAGAAACAAGTATATATAGATAGTAACAAATTATTCACCAAAATTAGAATTGTCAAAGTCAATTCAAAGTCAAATTTAAATTCACCGCTGAAATAGCTAAACTGTAGCCCATGGATCAGCGCAGCTAAGAGGAATAGGCCTTGACAGAGCCAGGAGGTAGGCATAGCAACCACAGGAAGTAATGTCACTTAGCATGCTGGGTGGGGCGGAGCCATAATGGGTGTATTTATACCAGCCATTTTATGAAGTGGCCATTGAAAGAAATTAAGCTTACCTGTCAGTTGTCCCTCCCACCCTCCCTGGATTTGGTTAGGTTAAACGATTTCCCGTTTTTTCACAGCGGCGGGGAATGGCCTGGTTAAATCGGAGGGCAGATGGAGGAGAAAGTGGGCATCCTGGGGTTTTAGTGTGGATTGGACAGTGTTGCACGTGGTTGGTAGGTTCGAGCTCGTCGGTGGCTCCGAACCTGGGGGTGTGGTGGTGTCTTGGTACACCCCTACAATGGATATGGTGGGTAGCGGTGTCTCGGTACACCCCTACAATTGATATGGTGGGTAGCGGTGTCTTGGTACACCCCTACAAGTGATATGGTGGGTAGCGGTGTCTTGGTACACCCCTACAAGTGATATGGTGGGTAGCGGTGTCTTGGTACACCCCTACAATCGATATGTTGGGTAGCGGTGTCTCGGTACACCCCTACAATTTAACCGGGTGGAAATGTGGCCATATTGGGCGGCCAGTTTCTGTATTAACATGTTATTTGGATTGTTATCTATTGTTATTATTGGGGGGTCATTGCCAGGGGAACAATATGTACATGGGGGATGTTAACTTTAATAAGGGCTGTTGGCAATGACCCCATTTGTTAATCCTTAATTATCTTATTTATAATTTTAATAAAGCTGTGGACTAATACTTCCAACAATATAACCTGTGTCCCTGTTTTTATGGGGGTTGGGTAAAGGTGAGCGCAAATGCCGGCAAATCCGACTGTGCGCCTGTCATGGAAAAATTCTACTTTTCTACCAATTAGACAGCTTTGTCCTTTAATTAGAAAGTCACCTTGAATTCACAACAATTCTCACTTTAACAAATGATCCTGTATTTGTACTTGCACTTGTATTTGTGACAATCTATCTCCCGTTAGGGATACACAGCAGTTTTTCCTTTTATTTCAAACTCACTTTTTGTAAGCTGAACTGAATAGAACCCAATTTTTTTCTCCTGCGTACTTAGTTCCTAAACTTGTTGTGACTCTTAGGGTTAGTTACTAAAGAAAGAATTTAAAATGAACTTTAAATCTGAGATCAAAATAGCCGAGCTAGAAAGATTCTCTAAGTCATCTATGCTTTCAGTTCGACTACTCTGGCCTTAAATCTGAAATTCACTTTGAATTCACCTCAAATTCATATTTTGGTAAATTGCCCTGTCTGTGTTTAGTGTTTTATCCTTTGTACAACATTATGGAATATGCGGGAGCTTTATAAATAAAATTTACATTGTGTTTTACTACTAATTAATAAAACAAGGGGTTTACGTTGTTTTAGGTAATTGCCTTTTAGACACACTAAAAAAGAAACATTCAAATATCTCTCATTCCGGAAATATAAACCTTATCTCTTTATAAAGCAGGACAAAACTGCGCTCTAGGCTGAACCTGACACACTTAATAAGGAAAGTATTTCTGTAGAAATCGGAGCGATCTTTGAAGTCTACATTTAAAAAAAAAATTTTTTTTATATACAATGGGCTACAGAAGAAAGCAAGAAATCAAAGGAAGATATAGCAGCATCAAACTCAATAAACTGATCTTATTGGCAAGCTGCGGATGTCAACCATGTACCAGTATCTGCATAGATCTGCGTAAAATGTGTGTCTGTGTGTGTGTGTGTGGGGGGTGGGGTGGGGGGGGGGACCTGCGTGGGTTGGATGTGTATATGTATGGAATCTGTAGGAGAGAAGCATAAAAAGAGTATGGGCTTCAAAGCTGGTTTGAAGTTATTGTACAGTAGATGGTATGTTGTATTTATTAGCCACAACAGTGCCGTTAAGCATGCTTGTCTTTTCAATTCACATGATACAATATGAAGGCATCACAGCGAGATGTGCAAATAAAAATTTTTTCATTGAAGTCACACATGGCCCGGTTTACTGCAGAAAATACAAAGTTTTGACCGTGAAGGGATTCTAGAGTGTCAGGAATACAAAGTTGTATTCCTTACACTATAGTTTCCTCCGAACCCCCTCTCCCTGGTGGACCCCCATTGGGACACAGAAAGGGTTTAAAAAAAAAACAAAAAAACTTTGTTTACTCACCAGCTTATAGTCCTGATGTTCCTCGGTGCTAGATCGGCACTCTGCTTCCTCTGACGTCATCCGACGGGGGAACCTAACGCACATACTCAGCGAGCACTGTGAGCGCAATAGGTCCTCCCCATAGGAAAGCATTGCTTCAATGCTTTTCTATGGGGATTTTACTGACACTGGATGTCCTCATGCAGAGCGTGGCCTGATAGACGGTCTCTAGGCAGTCTTAGTCTCTCAATGTAATAATTGCATTTTCTCTAAAATAGCAATGATTTATATTGCAGGACTAACGGGGACATGGACATTGCACCCAGGCCACTTCTTTGAGCGGAAGTGGTCTGGGTGCCTATAGTGTTGCCTTTAACAGGTATCTCCGAGAGCAGCATGGACTTTCTACTAAGTTTTTAATTAATGCGTTTTTTGTCTCCTCTGGATTCTCCTGTATTAGCTCACCTTACTCCTCTTCAGTAACATGGGACATCATGGTCACATGATTGGAGGATTGAAAGCTATAGTCCTTTGCTAAATTAATGGACTCCCATCCTATGGGGCTTATTGTGAAATGCTATGTTTTAGCTTGGAGATCACAAGGTTTTCCCTGAACACTGGGCCATATTCGTTCATATATCTCTCAACTCCTCTCTTCTATATTATATGCAGGGAGTACAACCTTGAGGTTCCATACTGCCGCCCACCCCATGTGTTCCTTATCAAGGGTTAATAAGTGTTTATGGGTTTAGAAAAATACCCCTCTCTGTCTCATTAGAGTTTTGTTTTTTTTTAACCTGAAAACAGCAAGGTTCTCCTTGACACGGCAGGTGAGCTTACACTTAAATGGCCATTGGAGTGACACTTAAAAACCTCCAGTTATGTAAATATGCATAGGAATTTGGAATAGTGCACAGGTAACTCCTTTCTTTGTTTTTTAGTGCAAGTATTGGGGCTGATGTGTACTGCAGTCATTGCTGCCATCAAGGAGTAGTGGGAGTTTGAGTGCTGGACTTATTTTTGTATATATACATTTTTTCTATGTAGGTTAAACAAACCATTTTAAGATGAATGGAAATAGTTAGAAAATTCCAACAGGTCTGGCATAATGATTTATTCCACGGATACACAATCCCTGGAATGGCCATGAGAATATACCGCTGGAATGTGTGCTATAAATACCAGGGACATGTATAACACTGAACCCAGACTCTGTGCATCCACTAAGTTCATAGCTCTATATTTTAAAACATATTTATTTAGATATTGATTTCTGATCACTCTTGTTTTGCAGATTTAACAGTGAGTAATTTTCATGGTTGACCTGTTTAATGTATTTATAGGAAACCAATAATTTATATAGTTCTATTCAATGGCTATTAGAAAATCCAGATACCGTTCCTATCGGTGATGTATATTTATTGGTCTCTTTACGCGCATAAATGAAATGAGAAAAAGCAAAGAATCTAAATTTAAAAATTAAAGGGACACTTCAAACCTGAGGGTACCAATTGTTTTGTACACAGAGTGCATTAAAACATATGCAAAAATAATATATTGAAAATAAAACATGTCTAACTTTTGAAGTTCCGACATGTCCTTTAAAAGCTGAGCTAGATTTTGCAGTGCGTTTTCTCAAACCAGGAAGTGACCATAGGTTTCATACGTTTTATAGCACTACTGAACCTCTAGCATAAGCAGTGCTTTTTGGACACCACTAGGACTTCTGGGAGTTGTAGTTCAGTTGTTTGCTCTCTGCTCTATCAAGCTAGAAGCTGAACTATAACTCACAGACACCCAAATCATGACACATACAGCAGTACTTTGGAGGAAAAACAATTTGAAAACAGCGCAGAATGTAGAGGAAGGACAGAAAGGTTGGGTTGAATTCTTTTTTTTCTTCAGTAGTTCCCTATTTTTGATTGATTCTGCATATAGAAATGTGATGACAAAAAAAGTGTAATAAAAGCTTTAGTATTTTATCTATCTGTTCCAATGTCAAATATGTATCTATTAACCTCAAAACAGAACATACCTGTCATGGTTGATTGTCTATTTCCTACCTGTTCTATGTTAAATTTTGTATCTATTGTGTATTAATATTGTTTTTGTATTTTATTGTACCCTAATGTAACAATGCAATGATTTGTGGACCCAGGACATACTTGAAAACGAGAAAAATCTCAATGTATCCATCCCGGTAAAATATTTTATAAATAAAAAAAAAATATTTTATAAATAAATAAATAATACATTTAAGAGAAATGCTCTTTGTAAAAATACAATTTAATTTGCTGAAGCTATATTGAGTGAGATAATATAGTGAGCAAATTTGTGATATTGCAGCTTTAGTATTTATTTATACATTTATTGCTCTCACTCAATGTGCACCATTTTGCTTGTAAATCTGTGAAAATAAGTCCCTGAAAAGTGTACAAATCAAGCTTATATTGTGATTTGCAAAACCATGTTTGAAGGATTTAATAAAATGATAAAGCATAAAGTTAAAATATAGGCTTACAATTCTATTCGCTAAATCGTGTATTAGGGTACTTAACATTTGATAATTAAGATCTGAAAAAATCTTGAACCTGGCTAGAATAATACACTGTTAGTAATTAATTCCACCGATGCATTAATGTTTAAAATTAATAAATAGTAATTGTGTAGACCTGTATCAGACTAGTATATTTTTAGTTTAATGGCGAGCATGACTTGGAAATATATTATCATTATCTCTGAATAAATTGACGCATTACTCACATTACTTTATACGCAAGAGAGAATTCCTATTTAGAGTTGAAATTGTCTTGGGGGGAAAAAAACAATTGTCTGGCATGGAATCCTCTATGATCATAATTGTTCTTTTGCTTTGTTGGCATCTCTTGAAAGCTGGCTTAGAATGTACTGTTAATGTCGCACTCTAAGCAACCTAAGCTCTATAGCTCACTCTAGTGGTTATGTTAACTAGAATGTCCTGGCGCCATCACACAGTTTAATATCATTGTGTTTAGGAACAGTTTTGACATAAACCAAGTCTTTTTTTGGCATCCAGAGTCTGCACCCACCTCAACTGAATATTCATAAATCTAATACCAAACCCAATCCCGATAAAGCAGCGTAACACCAAGGATACCTACCTTGCAACTCTTGAGTCTGAGCCAAGCAAAACCGCAGTAATGAATAGACTGTGCATTAAAGGGGCACTCAAAAAGGTCTAAAATGTTCTCTTCTCCACGGGACATTAAGCCTTGCTCCTGTGCAGCCACTCAGTTAATGTTGTATATACACTTTGTCCAAAACAGACTAACCTTTTACAACAATGCTTGGCTGCAAACTCTGGAGATAAAATGGCAGGCCTCCCAATTCTCCTGATTTCAGCAGTACAGCCCCTATTTTTAGGGTCCTGTCCCGCCGTCCCAACTTTGTTTCCTGGTGTTTTGCTTTTGGAGAAACCAGGAAACTGTCCCCACAATGCGTCAAGCGAACACATCGTTACACGTGCTCTTGCTACACCCAGGGCACTAGGACTCTGCAGAGATTGCTGAAACAGTGCTCTCTACACGGCCTACAAACAGTAAGCTGGCCTGGGTGTTTGGCAGGCATCCTAGAATGCATTTAGTCCAGACTGACTATCCTAATCTTTTTTTGACATAATTTGCTTCACTGGCTCACCTCCATTTACCCCTCCCACCAGCATCCTGACTTAGGCTATTGTGACTTGGGCCATTGTTGGATAAAACATGAGAAAAGCAACAAACGCGATAACCACCAACAGTACCATAACCACGACTTTGACCTATAGTGGCTATGGTGCTTAGCTTGCACTGATATAATGTTATAAAGAGAACCTTTAACCTTGAAGTGTATTTGTTTGTTAATAATTAACTCTTTTCAAGCATGTAACTGCTTCCACTTTTAGATTATGAATTAAACAGAGAACTATGTTACAGGACAGTTTCCTGTTCTAATACTCCCATGTTTCTGATAACCTGTTACTTAGTTTTAGAGTTGGCAGGACAGTCAGTTCTTTAACCATTTCACGTCCGGATCAGCATGCAATGCAATGGCAAAGCATGAATTTTATGGTTTCTCACTTCATATGTAATTCATTCAGGTAAATTTACTTTGTGATAAAGGCTGTTATTACAGATATTCCTTGTGGATTTTTCCATTGATTTACTTGATAAGTGATGCAAGTTTTACACAACTAAACCGTTGGGCCACTGTTGCGGAAAATAAATCAAATTGATGATTTTTTTTTATTTTTGCAATATTTATAAATCTATTCAGTGTTAGTATGAGAAGGCACGGCATTTTCTCCTAATTCTCTTTTTGGGTATCACAGATTAATAAAAAAAAAAAAAAAAAAAAAATGTAATCTAGTTAGTCATTAAAACTGTCTTTGTGTGTATACATGTCATCGGGATCTGAGGGGTCAATTTTACATAAGAAAATAACCCAGAGCAGTATTACCCATTAAGTGGCCTAGCGGATGCTGCTCCGCCCTGTGACCCATCGCTTTGATGAGAGAGCATCGTGGTTTTCACTTTTAACAGGTGCAGCTGCAGGGGTGTATCCTGGTTTTGTGCTGCCCTAGGCAGGACAAAACTCAGGCGCCCCCCTCACCCCCCCGCCACCCCCACCCAACCCTTCCCCCGCCTTCTAAATACACACACACTGACAGATACGCATCCATTAGCTAACTGTTAGCTAATGGATGCGTATCTGTCAGTGTGTGTGTGTGAGTGTATGAGTGTGTCTGTGTGTGAGTGTGTCTGTTAGTGAGTGTGTCTGTTAGTGAGTGTGTGAGTGTGTCTGTTAGCTGCTAACAGACACACTCACACACTCACTAACAGACACACTCACACACACTGACATACACACACTAACAGACACACACAGTCAGACACACACACACTCTAACAGACACACTCTCACACACACACACTCTAACAGACAAACAGACACACTCACACTCACTAACAGACACACACTAACAGACACACTCACACACACTAACAGACACACTCACACACACTAACAGACACACACAGTCAGACACACTCACACACACACACTCTCACACTCACTAACAGACACACACACACACACTAACAGACACACTCACACACACTAACAGACACACTCACACACACTAACAGACACACACAGTCAGACACACTCACACACACTAACAGACACACTCACTCACATTAACTCATTTTTTTTTTTTTAATTTACCCCCCCAGCCTCCTTACCTTTGGGAATGCTGGGGGGGTTCTCCCTCTCCCTGGGGTCTAGTGGGGCTGCCGGTCGGGCTGCTGGGCTGGTTGCTGGGCGGGCGGCTGGCGAGGGAGCACTTCCTCTGAGCTGTCTGCTCAGCTCCCTCGCGCGCCGCAGAGTGAGGCTGGGAGGCGGAGCCGGAATATGACGTCATATTCCGGCTCCCAGCCTCACTCTGCGGCGCGCGAGGGAGCTGAGCAGACAGCCCAGAGGAAGTGCTCCCTCGCCAGCCGCCCGCCCAGCAACCAGCCCAGCAGCCACCAGCCCAGGATGTCTGTTAGCCGCAAGGCTAACAAGGCATTTGCCCTGGGCGTTTGGGGGCGGCTTTTTTTGCCGCCCCCTGGAAAATGCCGCCCAAGGCAAATGCCTTGTTTGCCTCGCGGCAAATACACCCCTGGGTGCAGGTCAGTTAAAGAGCTCCCATGCGAACCTATGGTGCTTCTCAATCATTCACTGAATCATTGACAGAGCTCCTTAAAAGTGATCTGCACCTGATACCACTCCCCAACTGGACCACCAGGTGTCAAGATTAAGGTAAGCATAAGGGGGGCAATATACATACTGAGATACTACACACACAACCATGGGCGTCCGCGGGAATTTTTCCAGGGGGGGGGGGGCATAATTGTAATGACATCTATGCTTGGCCCCTTTTTGACAGTGTCATGAAGGGGATGAGCATAGTCATTATCACATAAAGCCAGGGTAAATAGCGTTTTCACAACTATAGTGTCAGGAATACATGTTTGTATTCCTGACACTATAGTGTTCCTTTAAGCAAATTAAAGGAACATTCTGGTCACCATAACAACTTCATCTAAATGAAAATGCTATGATGCCAAGAAGCCCCTGGGTGCTCTTTCCTTTAAGGTGTTAAACTGCTCTCAAATGGTTTAACCCCAAAGTCTTCCTCCAGCTCCAGGTCGCTCAGTGGAATTCGACATCTGAAACGGAGTGTCACGAAGTGCAGATTGACGTCAAGCATGGGTTCCGCTGATTGGCTAGAGTTGACAGTTGACGCTCTAAGCCAATCGCTAGTTCCCGGTTCATAAAAGTTTTTTTACTTTTTTATGAATGGGGAGCTAGTGATTGGCTTAGAGTGCCAGCTGACCGCTCTAGCCAATCAGCGACACCCCTACCCAGCAGCACTCTGTGCTTCCTGACACTCAGTAAATAAAAGTGAACACATTAACACTGATATTTTTTTTTACCTGTGGAGATGAGAAGGTCCAAAGTTTCCCTGCCAGGCCCAGGTATCAAAGCCTTATGATGTGGTGTCCAGAATAAAGTGGAGGGTTCACTTCATTTGTCCTTCCTGCTCTAATCTCCTTTTCTTCTCCTTCATTTGACAGTCTTCTTTTTCTTCTGACGCTGTCTTCTATATGGCTCCTTCTGCTCCTTAACCTCTCTGCTTATTTTGCGCCCTTCTGATTCCTTTCTGCTCCTTGCAGACCCTTTCTGCTCCTTCTCCTACTTTAGCTTTGTGCTCCGTGCTGTCCCTTTCTGCTCCTTCACCTTTGTGCTCCTTCTGTCCCTTTCTGCTCCTTGCAGACTCTTCATTTAGGCTGCACCCACACCCCCCATGCCTCGCTTCCCTAATCTATAAGCTGCCCCGCGCCACCCCCCATGCCTCACCTATAAGCTGTCCCCCCATGCCTCACCTATAAGCTGCCCCCACATGCCTCACCTATAAGATGCCCCCCCACATGCCTCACCTATAAGCTGCCCCCCACATGCCTCACCTATAGGCTGCCCCCCACATGCCTCACCTATAGGCTGCCCCCACATGCCTCACCTATAGGCTGCCCCCCCACCACATGCCTCACCTATAGGCTGCCCCCCCACCACATGCCTCACCTATAGGCTGCCCCCCCACCACATGCCTCACCTATAAAATTAATAAAAGGAATGGAACATATCAGCTATGAAGAAAGGTTAACAAATTTAAACCTATTTAGTTTAGAAAAACGTCGCCTGAGAGGGGATATGATAACATTATACAAATATATTCGGGGCCAATACAAACCATTGTGTGGAAATCTATTCACAAACCGGACTTTACATAGGACACGAGGCCATGCGTTTAGACTGGAAGAAAGAAGATTTCGTCTAAGGCAAAGGAAAGGTTTTTTTACTGTAAGAACAATCAGGATGTGGAATTCTCTGCCTGAAGAAGTGGTTTTATCAGAGTCCATACAGATGTTCAAACAGCTACTAGATGCATACTTGCAAAGACAGAATATTCAAGGATATAATCTTTCAATGTAGGGTAATAACTGCTTGATTCAAGGATAAATCTGACTGCCATTCTGGGGTCAATAAGGAATTTTTTGTCCTAGCTTGTTGCAAAATTGTGCTTCAAACTGGGTTTTTTTTTTTTTTTTTTTTTTTCTCTTTTGGATCAACAGCAAAAAACAGGTGTGAGGAAGGCTGAACTTGATGGACGCAAGTCTCTTTTCAGCTATCTAACTATGTAACTATGTAACTATGTAACTATAGGCTGCCCCCCCACCACATGCCTCACCTATAGGCTGCCCCCCCACCACATGCCTCACCTATAAAATTAATAAAAGGAATGGAACATATCAGCTATGAAGAAAGGTTAACAAATTTAAACCTATTTAGTTTAGAAAAACGTCACCTGAGAGGGGATATGATAACATTATACAAATATATTTGGGGCCAATACAAACCATTGTGTGGAAATCTATTCACAAACCGGACTTTACATAGGACACGAGGCCATGCGTTTAGACTGGAAGAAAGAAGATTTCGTCTAAGGCAAAGGAAAGGTTTTTTTACTGTAAGAACAATCAGGATGTGGAATTCTCTGCCTGAAGAAGTGGTTTTATCAGAGTCCATACAGATGTTCAAACAGCTACTAGATGCATACTTGCAAAGACAGAATATTCAAGGATATAATCTTTCAATGTAGGGTAATAACTGCTTGATTCAAGGATAAATCTGACTGCCATTCTGGGGTCAATAAGGAATTTTTTGTCCTAGCTTGTTGCAAAATTGTGCTTCAAACTGGGGTTTTTTTTTTTTTTTTTTTTCTCTTTTGGATCAACAGCAAAAAACAGATGTGAGGAAGGCTGAACTTGATGGACGCAAGTCTCTTTTCAGCTATCTAACTATGTAACTATGTAACTATGTAACTATAGGCTGCCCCCCCACCACATGCCTCACCTATAGGCTCCCCCCCCATGCCTCACCTATAGGCTCCCCCCATGCCTCACCTATAGGCTCCTCCCCCATGCCTCACCTATAGGCTCCCCCCCCATGCCTCACCTATAGGCTCCCCCCCATGCCTCACCTATAGGCTCCCCCCCATGCCTCACCTATAGGCTCCCCCCCATGCCTCACCTATAGGCTCCCCCCATGCCTCACCTATAGGCTCCCCCCCATGCCTCACCTATAGGCTCCCCCCCATGCCTCACCTATAGGCTCCCCCCCATGCCTCACCTATAGGCTCCCCCCCATGCCTCACCTATAGGCTCCCCCCATGCCTCACCTATAGGCTCCCCCCATGCCTCACCTATAGGCTCCCCCCCATGCCTCACCTATAGGCTCCCCCCATGCCTCACCTATAGGCTCCCCCCATGCCTCACCTATAGGCTCCCCCCATGCCTCACCTATAGGCTCCCCCCCATGCCTCACCTATAGGCTCCCCCCCATGCCTCACCTATAGGCTATCTCTCCCCCCCATCCCTCACTCCCCTAATCTATAGGCTATCTCAAACCCTCCCCATCCCTCACTTACCTGATCTGTAGGCTGTCTCTGGCTGCATGTGTTGCTCCCCTGAGGTTTCAATCAGCAGAGAGAAGCAGGGATAGATGCAGCTTCCTATCCCTGTCTCTCTCCATACACATCGCCACCTACTGACCGGCGCCGGTATTGCAGTTCATTTTAAATCTCACACGAAAAATAGCAGCACAAGCTGAAAAATCCAGGGTGGGGGGCAAGTGCCCCCCCTTGTCCCCCCCTGCGGATGCCCATGCACACAACACTCAACCACACTCAAACTCCTCCAAACACTCACACAACACACACAAAACTTCTCCACACAAAAATTCATACACCACACCAGGGCCAGACTGGGAAAGAAATTCAGCCCGAGCATTTTTGAGTTACAGCGGCCCACTGAAAATGGAATTGGACCAGAGAGGGTCATCATCAATGACAAGTACGCACCCTCTCAAAGTGAACATGTTGGTTCAATGCTCTTGAAGGAGGCAGTGTGCATGTGAGGTGTGTGTGTGTGTGTGTGTGTGTGTGAAAGCTGAAGTGTGTATAAATGGCTCAGAGTGTTTGAAAGGTGCAGTGTGTGTATGAAAGATGCAGTGTGTATGTGTGTGTGTATGAAAGGTACAGTGTGTGAGGAGTGGGGTCAGTCTGTGTGTGGTGGGGGTCTGTCTGTGTGTCTGGGTCAGTTTGTGTGTGTGGGGATCAGTCTGTGTTTGGGAGAGGGAGGGGGGGGGGGCAGTCTGTGTGAGAAGAACCTGGTGGAGCTGCAAGATTGAGCTCTCCCGTGTCCTCTGTGTTCTTCCTCCCTCCCCCACTGGCTGTCCAGTAAAGTGCCTGTGGGCTGGTGAGGGCTTTGATCTCCCCACTGGCCCATGAAGGTGCACAGCAGGGCCAGCACTCTGATAGTGCTGGCCCTGCATGGGCTGGCAGGGGAGATCCTGTGATTTGCCGGTTAGCCCGATGGCCAGTCCGGACCTGCACCACACACATCTCTCAACTAAAACACACAGGCACAATCATCCTCTCACATACAGCTTAGCCTTCTCCACACACACACACACACACACACACACACACACACACACACACACACACCCTCTCACACACCACTCAGCCTCCTCTACACTTATACAACACTCATCCACCACAAACTTACATAGAAACAGAGCCCAGGGCTCTAGGAGGAAGCCAAAATCCAGTAGCTGAGCTAGGACTCTATGCAGTCTTAATCAGGCTCTGAATTTACCTAGAAAGTGGTTTACCAGAAACATACTCAGCCTGCGAGTTTCCCTTTCTGTCAATAGCTAGGAAACAAGATATTTTTTTGAAAACATGCTGTAGTGGTTATGGTGTGTTCTTTTGATAAATATAATTTTAATTGTATCCTTGCATGGTATTATCTCTACTTTGAGCAATCTAAGAGTTACAGATGTATTTGCTGACTACATGTATGTTCTTAGATGCCCTTTGCTTGCTCAAGATATCAGGATCTGTAGACACACACAAGTTCTTAATTACAGCATGTTTTTTTTTTTTTCTTATAATATAAGAGGCGTGAGGATGGTCGTCGCCACAAAAAGAGGGTAAGACATGAAAGGCAGTGAGGGATTAATTCATACATATGCATTGCAAAATAATATATACAAAAGTTTCAATTCATGCAATATTTTATTTTGAGTAATAAAATAATCATGACAGTTTTCCTTTAACAACCTGTAGTTCCAAAGAGAAATGTAATGGACAATTTAAGGTACATGACCGTAAATTTTTTGAATTTGATAGACATGTGTCTAAATATGTAACAGCCTCGCACTCTGTTATCCAGCTATAACTTTATACTTATATTGCCAGAAAAACGTTACATTACAATTGTTACATTAGGATATCTACACTCAATGTGGATGTCTACACTCAATGTGCAACATATGCTGCTATGCAGCTGCACATTTACATAAACCCTGCACTAGTGATTATGGTACCAGGAGTTTTCTAGTGTCCCCAATATAAGCAGTCAATCATTTACTCACAGTTTGACTTCTTACCTAGGGTTTGACGGGCGCCGCTCTCCTTCTCTCTACAGCCAGACCCTTCACATGTAAAATAGAATCTGTTATACCATGATAAATATCCCCCTCTACATCTATATTAAGGCTGCATCTTCAAAACTCTACTTAAAATGGGACCCTATTGTTAAGCTATGGACAATGCCAACTGAAAACCCTATAACAGAAGACTGACAAAAATGATATGTAATGTTACTAAAGTTTAATGTTAACATATAGTTGGAATTGCTTCCTTTTTATTTATTTTATTTCACTACAATTGTTCTTTCTGCCAACATTAAATTTTGCAACTGTTTTCGTGAAGTACTGATTTGGCTTTTGGAGATGTATCGAACGTTGTGGCTTCTGATATTTAGGGACTAACGTCGTAACTGGAGACATGTCTTGCACTGGATAGCTAAGGCCAACGCTCCTCTATCACATTTTCTTCTGTTACTTTTTCATCTTTTTTCAACCAATTTTTCTCCACGTTGCAATGCACTGATAAAAGCTCTACTGAAGCTTCAGGCATCCACAATGTCTTGTGAAGTCACATAAGCATGGACACAATTGTATGTCGTCTCTGTATTTTAATCTTTATACTGAGGACCACGGTAGTGCTTCATGTTTTTGGGTGATGAAGCCTTCAGAAGGAACCTTGTTTATCAAAACTGTAATCTCTGTTCACACTCAAATTTGGTTGTGATTTATAATAACACGGCACCCTCTACATATGGAAAAATATTCTTTTAGTTATAGTTGTGATTTTTTTTTTGTGTGGCATATACTTTGAAAACTAGGCATTTTTATGTATTGCTAGATTCCTCTGACCTTTTGATCACGTATTTCCTGCCCCAGATGGATTCTGTTACCAGAGAAACTATTGTTTGTGCCAACAACATTTCTCTTTCGAAAGAAAAAAAAAAATTCTATAAACAAACTTTTCTGGTTTCTGGAAGATTTTATGATTCATTTTGAAACATCAGCAAGCACTGTTGAAGCTGGATCAAATTTATTTGGTAGAGGAACGTGTTTTGATTGAATATGAATGCGAGCATATCATTTATCTTCCAGTTATTTATATGAGTGAAAAGCCAACTCAGCATGAATAGTCAGTTTCAAGGCTTAAAGTCAACATCTTATTCTGTTCAAGTCAATGCCAGCAGAAATGTCATATTCATTTACTATCACTAAATGTAAAACCATAACTTAATAAGTACAACTTAACTTAAATGGACACTATAGGCACCCAGACCACTTCATCTCAGTCCCACTCCCCACCCATTCTGTAGATCGGCAAAGTTTTTATTGCAGGGTTTAAATGCCTCTATTGGCTGTCACTCAGACATTGGATTGGATCTCGAAGATTTCATCCAAGGAGATGGGGGCCGGAATCCTAAACAACCAAAAGGGCACTATAGTATACACATTTATATTCCTAATGATTCCTAATATTATATTCCATAGTGTTTCTTTAAAGAAAAATTTTCACCCTAAGCAGAACTACTGATAAGGAATAAAAAACTTGTAAAATAATCATATGGACTCCACCCTTTGTGTATCTCTTCTTCAGATCACCCAAAGTCCCACCTTTTAGAACAGGTGTGCTCAAAAGGTAGATCCCCAGATGGTTTAGAACTACAGCTCCCACGATGCTTTGCTTGCCTTTGGAATGCATTTAGAATGGCAAAGCATCATGGATGCTGTAGTTTTAAAACCCTTGGGCATCTAACTTTTGTGCACCCCTGTTTTATAAGATATGACAACTATGCCTGTTTAGACTAAGCTGTCACTGCATCATTTCCCATACCATACCTACTAAGTTTGGAAGGTATGCAATCAGACCAGGAGCCTTGATAAGGTGGGGAGTAGGGGGCATGCTAGTGACATGTCTTTTGTCACTGAAAAGTGTGACCCAGGACCCATTGGGGCTGGTCTGCCTTCAGAAGGGGCATGTGTAAACTCACAACAGGATGACTGACATCCTTCCGTCTAGCCTCAGTTAGGGCAGACTGTGCAGAGAGATTTGCTGAGGCACTCATGGTCCTTATACTCCCAGCACAACACAAGCATGTCTAAAAATGGGCATGCTTCCCTGTGAGACTTAATTATGACCCCTAAATTGGGGCTGTCACATCTCAATTGGGACTGTTAAGAGGCATGAATTAGAGGTGTTTTGTCAGATACATCGAAATATCACTTTCAGTCTGCCGGTTATCCTGTAGTTTATCTCCTTTTACATTCTGTTTCGCCCCTGCTCTATCCTGCTTTTTTTCTTACATAGTCATGATTAAATTTTGTTATATTCTGGGGAAAGTCCCTAGAAGCTATGACTCATTTAGAGACAATATGGAGCCAGATCACAGCAGGAAGTATTCCTGTATTTAACCCATTCGGACCCTTCAGCTGCATCTTTCTGTCCTTTGTATTTGTGCACTCTCACCAATGGTGATCCTGCTGTCCCTATTGTGAATGCACCTTGATGTGATTTCTTCATTCCTAAAGTCTCTACTATAATATGTATCCCACCCAGGCCCGTCGCTACCCGACAGGCAAGCCAAGCAACTGCTTGGGGCCCCGAGCTGGCCCGGGTCCCCAAGCAGAGCCGGCAGGGGCATGCGGTCCTGGGGGGCCCGGACTGCTCAGGTCGTCCGGGCCCCACATTCAGTGGGTACATACCAGGTCGCAGGGGGCCCGGTATGTACCCACTGGGCCAGCCTCTTCTCCTGGGGGGCCCAGCAGCCGGTCACCTCAGGGCCCCCCAGAGGCTGGCCCTGCTGACACCCGGCGGGCGCGCGAGTGAGCACTCTCCTCTGAGTGCTTCCTCTTCAGCTCCCTCGCGCACCGTACTGATGCCGGAGCCGGAAGATGACGTCATCTTCCGGCTCCGGCATCAGTACGCGGCGCGCGAGGGAGCTGAAGAGGAAGCACTCAGCCAGGGAGAGTGCTCCCTCGCGCGCCCGCCGGGTGTCAGGGACAGAGAGAACATTTAAGTGAGTGGGGGTGGGGGGGAGGGAGGGAGAAAATTTAAGTGGGTGGGGGGGTGGGGGGAGGGAGAAAATTTAAGTGGGTGGGGGGAGGGAGGGAGACAAGGACCCGGGTGCAGGCGCCGGGGGGCCCAGACCTTGAGCGTGCATGTGGGCGGTGGGGGGGGTTTGAGTTTGGGGGGCCTCCATGTCCGTTTTGCTTGGGGCCCCCAAATTCCTTCAAACGGCCCTGATCCCACCCACTATGTATTTATGATGAAAAGCCAGATATTGTTGGTTATTAATGCTGGTTGCTAGTCAAGTTTCACAATGTTATGCCATGTTGCTCCCTTGGAATTTGACTACGCTCCATAATTGTAGCCACCATCTTCTGACCTGAGGGATAGTCCCCATACGATACCTCCTAACTTCAGAAGTTCAGGAATCAGGACATCGCTGGGAGGGGAGGGTTGGCCAGTGATGTGATCATGTCACTGGCCCACCCAAGAGGGACGTTCCTTCCTAGAATGGGTGTGTGCCCGCTCATGTTACTGGAAGGTCAACCTAGTGTGAATACACACTAGGATGCCCACCAATCTTCAAATGCCAGCCCATTCTGAAACAGTGCTCCCTTTTCTAGTGCCCTAAACATAGCGTAATTGTGGAGAATAGTTCTCTGGTGTCTCAGTTTGAACAGCGGGACAGGACACGTAAATCTGTACTTAACCACCTAAATCGGGACTGTTATGAGACAAGCCATACAATAAACAGAGCTGCATTTAATACAAAGATACACATACCATATCCAGAACTAGGTGTAATATAGTACAGTACTCAAGAAAGGGGTGGGCTTGCTCTTGAAGGGCGGTGTTAGCCTTGTGTCAAGCACGCCTGGCTGACTGGCAGCCTGTCTGGCTGGCCCAAGACCTACAGGACTACGCAGAGAGCAATGCTGAAGCCCTCTCTTCAAAGTCAAGTCCCTGCTGCACAGCATGAGCATGTCTATTGATGCATTTGTGCTGTACTGCCCTAAGACAGTTCCCGAAATCAGGATGGCTTGACAGGACCCCCAAAAAAGGACAGTCCTACTGAAGTCAGGAATTTGTTCAGATAAAAGATAAAATCTCTAATGACACAGAAAGGGTTATGTATATGTACCCCCTACACACTTATTAACCCTTAATTTCATTAGAGATTTTGCCTTTTAGCTGAAGGCAGCAAGGTGAATTGTTAGTGAAGGACTTACCCAAGAGGTTTGCCTTGACGTGGCAGGTGACCTTACACTTGAATGGCCATTGGAGTGATACAAAAAACCTCCAGTTATTTAAATGTGCACAGGGATCTGGGATAGTGTGCAGGTAATTGTTTTTGATTTCTGTTCTATGTATTTGAGCTGATGAATACAAGTAGCCATTGCTGCTGCCCAGGGGTAGTGGGGGTTTAAAGGATCACTATAGGGTCAGGAACACAAACATGTATTTCTGACCCCATAGTGTTAAAACCACCATCTAGCCCCCCTGGGCCTCTTATGCCTCCATAAATATAGGAAAAATCTTACTGTATTCAAGCTTGAAGCTGTAACTCTGCATGCTGTTAGACTCGTAAAAAACAGGCAGTGTGCTGACACCATCAGAAGTGGTAGCCTGATCCAATCACAGTGTTTCTTCATAGGATTGGCTGAGACTGACAAGGAGGAAGATCAGTAGCAGAACCAGCATGATTCAAACACAGCCCTGGCCAATCAGCATCTCCTCCTAGAGATTAGTTGAATCAATGAATCTCTATGAGGAAAGTTCAGTGTCTGCATGCAGAGGGTGGAGACACTGAATGTTTGGATGCATTTTAGGCAGCCATGACCCAGGAAGGATCTCTAACAGCCATCTGAGGAGTGGCCAGTGAAGTTATCACTAGGCTGTAATGTAAACACTGCATTTTCTCTGAAAATACAGTGTTTACAGCAAAAAGCCTGAAGGTAATGATTCCGCTCACCAGAACAAATTTAATAAGCTGTAGTTATTCTGGTGACTATAGTGTCCCTTCAAGCCCAGGGTTTCATGTTGTGTGCTTCTTTTCTTTTGTATTACATGGCCATGTTACAGTGCTGCCACCCACTCCATGTTTACCATGCTAAGAGATAACAGGTGTGTAGGGGGTTCACAAAAATTGTTAGTGTAGGACTCATGACAGACGCACAGTCGGATTTGTCGGCATATGCGCTAACCTTACCTGTGTTCCTGCTCCTGAGAACGCCCCCCAGGGGGCTCCCGCTTGCCTCTGTCCCTTACGTCCATTTCCACCCATCCTTGTCCTCTCTTCTGCCCTCTGCTTGCAGTACCTGGCCTCTCCCCGCCGCCTCATTCACTTGTGGGCCCTTTAATTAATCCTGGTTGCTGGCCTTCCCCTTCATAGCTGCTCTGCTGCGCCTGTGAAGACTCCGCCTGCTGCTTTCACTATCCCCTTCCTTCACCTCTGACCTGACCCTGGACCCATCCAGGGCCACCTCCGTCTATGTCCCGCTGACCTGGACCCCCCCGCCTGCCCATTGGGGGGGGGAGGCGCTTGTACACTGCTGGCCCCTTGCATCATTCCCACCTGTCCCTCAGGTATGCCACTAGGGGTAGACTCACCAGGACGCCTCTTGCCGCTCGCTCCTCCATCTCCCTGCCTGGTGGCCATCATGTCATGCTGGATTCCGCTGTCCTTCGTGCTTTTCCGCCCCCCTGCCTTATGTCAGGGGGCGCTCTTCCTGTGCGGCCTCATCCTGGCCTGCCACCTCGCCTGACCGGCGCCGCATCGAACAGCCGTCCCCTTGCCGCCTCCTGATAGGCTCTTGCACCGCCGAACTGCGGATGTCACTCCCAGGCGGCCACTGGGACAGCCTCACTCTCCTTGCCGGCCTCCATCACGTCGCCGCGTGTGGGGGGGAGGGAGCAGACGTGCCTGGGTGCCAGGTCCCTCTAGTTTTAACCCTGCAGCTGAAAACATAGCAGTTTCAGAGCAACTGCTATGTTTCACTGAGGGTTAACCCAGCCTCTAGTGGCTGTCTCACTGACAGCGGCTAGAGGCACTTTCGCGATTCTCACTGTGAAAATCACAGTGAGAAGACGCTAGACATCCATAGAAAAGCATTGAGTAATGCTTTCCTATGGTTGGTTTGAATGTGTGCGCGGCTCTTGCCTCGCATGCGCATTCGGAGTTGAGAGGCGAATTGGGGAGGAGGGATCCCCAGCGCCAAGGGAGTCAGGCGCTGGAGAAAGGTAAGTGCTGACAGGGTTTTAAACAGGGCTTTTACTTTCTCTTTCTCTCTCTCTACCCTTTCTCTCTCTTCCTTTCTCTTTCTCTCTCTTATTTTCTCTTTCTTTCTCTCCCCTTCTCTCTTTCTCTCTCACCCTTTGTCTTTCTCTCTCTCCCTTTTTCTTTCTCTCTCTCCTTTCTCTTTCTCTCTCCTCTTCCTTTCTCTTTCTCCTTTCTCTTTCTCTCTCTTCCTTTCTCTTTCTCTCTCTCCCTTTCTCTTTATTTCTCTCCCTTTCTCTCTGTCTTTTTCTCTCTATTCAATTCTCTTTCTCTCTCCTTTTCTCTTTCTCCCTTTTTTTCTCTCTCTCCCTTTCTCTTTATTTCTCTCCCCTTCACTCTCTTTCTTTCTCTCTGTCTTTTTCTCTCGCTTCAATTCTCTTTCTCTCTCTCCTTTTCTCTTTCTCCCTTTTTCCCAGTACATGTCTTTCTCTTTCGCTCTCATTTTTTCTTTCTCTCTCATTTTCTCTTCCTCTCTAGTTTTCTCTTTCTCTCTCTCTCTTTATCTCACTTCATTTCTCTTTCTCATTTTCTCTTTCTCTCTCTCCCTTTCTAATTCTTTCTCTCTCTTTTCCTTTCTCTATTTCCTTATTTCTTTCTCTTGTTCTTTTTCTCTCTCTCTAACTTTCTCTTTCTCTTTCCCTTTCTCTTTCTCTTTCTCTCTCCCTTCCTCTTTCTCTCTCCTTTTTCTTTCTCTCTCTCTCTCCCTTTCTTTCTCTTTATTTCCCTATCATTTCTCACTCTTACTTTATCTTTCTCTCTTTCACTTAATCTTTCTCTTTCTCTACCCTTTCTCTCTCTCCATTTATTATTCTCTGTTTCACTTAATCTTTCTCTTTCTCTCTCTTCCTTTCTCTTTCTCTCTCTTCTTTTCTTTCTCTCTCTCCCCTTCTCTCTCTTTCTCTCCCTTTTACTTTCTCTCTCCCATTTCTCTCTCTCTCTCTTCCTTTCTCTTTCTCTATTTCTTTCTCTGTCTCTTTCTCTCACTTCATTTAGCTTTATCTCTCCTTTTCTCTTTCTCCCTTTCTTTTTCTCACTCCCTTTCTTTTTATTTCTCTCTTTTTCTCTCTCTCATTTTTTCTTTCACTCTCTCTTTCTCTCTCTCTCTTTCTCCCTTTCCATTTTTCTTTCTTTCTCTCTATCTCCATTTCTCTTTCTCCCTTTCTCTTTCTTTCCCCTCTTTCTCTCTCCCGTTCTCTTTACTCACTCACTCTACCCCTTTCCCCCTGCCCCCTCTCTCTTTATAATGCACCAGGAAACCCCTCTTACATCACACTCTTTAAGGTGTTTATGTGTGCTGCTGCTCTATTTCATTTATCTTTCTCTTACGTTCTCTCTCTTTCTTTCACTTAATTTCTCACTCTCTCTCTTTCTCTCCTTTTCTCTTTCTCTTTCTCTTTCTCTCTATCCCTTTCTCTTTCTCTCTATCCCTTTCTATTTCTTTCTTTCTCTTCCCTTTCTCTTTCTCTCTCTAACTTTCTCTTTCTCTCTCTTTCTCTATATACCTTTCTCTTTCTCTCTCTTCCTTTATATTTATCTGTCTCTCTCTCCTTTTTTCATTTCTCTTTCTCCTTTTCTCTTTCTTTCTCTCCCTTTCTAATTATTTCTCTCTCTTTCCCTTTCTCTTTCTCATTCTCTCTCTCTCCCCTTTCTCTCTCTCTCTCCCCTTTCTCTTTCTCACCCTTTCTCTTTCTCACTCTCCACCTTTCTCTTTCTCTCTCTTCCCTTTCTATTTCTCACTCTCCCCCTTTCTCTTTCTCCCCTTTCTCTTTTTCTCTCTCTTACTTTCTCTCTCTCTCTCTCCCTCTTTCTCCCCTTTTCTGTCTTTCCCTTTCTTTCTCTCTCCCTTTCTCCATCACTAACTCTCTCTACCCCATTCTCTCCACCACCTATCTCTTTATAATGCACTAGGAAATCCTTCTTATCACAGTCTATAAGGGGGTTATTTGTGATGCTGCTCTATGTGATTTCTCTTTCTCCCACTCCTTTTCTCTTTCTTTCTCTCTCCCCTTTCTCGCTCTCCCTCCTCTTTCCCTTTCTCTTTCTCTTTCTCTCTCCTTTTTCTTTCTCTCTCTCCCTTTCTTTCTCTTTCTTTCCCTATTATTTCTCACTCTTACTTTATCTTTCTCTCTTTTACTTAATCTTTCTATTTATCTACCCTTTCTTTCTCTCCATTTCTCTTGCTTTCTCTTCCTTTCTCTTTCTATCTCTTCCTTTCTCTTTTTCTCTCTTCCTTTCTCTTTCTTTTTCTCTCTCTTCTTTTCTTTTTCTCTCTCTCCCTTTCTATCTCTCCCCTTCTCTCTCTTTCTCTCCCCTTTCTCTTTCTCTCTCTCTCTTCCTTTCTCTTTCTCTCTCTCTCTTCCTTTCTCTTTCTCATTCTCTCTCCTTTTCTCTTTCTCCCTTTCTTTTTCTCACCCCCTTTCTTTTTATTTCTCTCTTTTCCTCTCTCATTTTTTCTTTCACTCTCTATCTTTCTCTCTTTCTCTCTCTCTTTCTCCCTTTCCATTTTTCTATCTCTCTCTCTCTCTTTCTCTCTCTCCCTTTCTTTCTCTCTCTCCATTTCTCTTTCTCCTTTTCTCTTTCTCCTTTTTTCTTTCTTTCTCTCCCTTTCTAATTCTTTCTCTCTCTTTCCCTTTCTCTTTCTCCTTCTCTCTCTCACCTTTCTCTCTCTCTCCCCTTTCTCTATCTCACTCTCCCCCTTTCTCTTTATCTCTCTCCCCCTTTATCTTTCTCTCTCTTCCTTTCTCTTTCTCTCTCTTCCTTTCTCTTTCTCTCTCTCCCCCTTTCTCTTTCTCTCTCTTCATTTCTCCTTCTCTCTCTCCTTTCTCTCTCTCTCTCTCTCTCTCTCTCCTTTCTCTTTCTCACTCTCCCCTTTCTCTTTATCTATGTCCCCTTTCTCTTTCTCTCTCTTCCTTTCTCCTTCTCTCTCTCCCCTTTCTCTTTCTCTCTCTCCCCCTTTCTCTTTCTCTCTCTTCCTTTCTCTTTCTCTCTCTCCACTTTCTCTTTATCTCTCTCCACTTTCTCTTTCTCACTCTCCCCCTTTCTCTTTATCTCTCTCCCCCTTTCTCTTTCTCACTCTTCCTTTCTCCTTCTCTCTCTCCCCGTTCTTTTTCTCTCTCTCCCCCTTTCTCTTTCTCCCCCTTTCTCTTCTCTCTCTCTCTCTCTCTCTCTCTCTCTCTCTCTCTCTCTGCCTCTTTCTCCCCTTTTCTGTCTTTCTCTCTCCCTTTTTCCATCACTCACTCTCTCTACCCCATTCTTTCCACCACCCATCTCTTTATAATGCACTAGGAAATCCTTCTTATCACAGTCTATAAGGAGTTTATTTGTGATGCTGCTCTATTTGATTTCTCTTTCTCTCGCTCCTTTTCTCTTTCTCTCTATCCCTTTCTATTTCTTTCTTTCTCTCTCCCCTTTCTCGCTCTCTTTCTCATTCTCTCTCCCTTGCTCTTTCTTTCTCTATCCCTCTTCCTTTCTCTTTCTCTCTCCCTTTCTCTTTCTCTTTCCCTTTTTCTTTCGCTCTCTTCCTTTCTCTCGCTTCATTTCACTTTCCCCCTTTCTCTTTCTCTCACTTCATTTCACTTTCTCCCTTTCTCTCTCTCCATTTCCCACTCTCTCTCCCTTTTCTCTTCTCTCTCTCCCTTTTCTCTTCTCTCTCTCCCTTTTCTCTTCTCTCTCCCCCTCTCTCTCTCCATTTCTCTTTCTCTCTCTTTCTCTCCTCCTTTCTCTTTCTCCTTATCTTTCTCTTTCTCCCTATCTTTCTCTTTATCCCTTTCTCTTTCTCTGTCTTTCCCTCTCTTTCTCTCTCTTTCCTTTTTCTTTCACTCACTCTCTCTACCCCTTTGTCTCTACCCCCTCTCTCTTTATAATGCACTATGGAAACGTAATTCACAGTCTATAAGGTGTTTACTTGTGATGCTGCTCTATTTTATTTCACTTTCTCTCTCTTCTGTTCTCTCTCTTTCTCTCACTTTCTTTCTCTTTCTCTCTCTCCCTTTCTCTTTCTTTCTTTCTTTCTCTCTTTCCTTTCTCTTTCTCTCTGTCCCTTTCTTTTTCTTCCCCTTCCTTTCTCTTTTTCTCTCTCCCCCTTTCTCTTTCTCTCTCTTCCTTTCTCTTTCTCTCTCTCCCCTTTCTCTTTCTCTCTTTCCCTTTATCTTTCTCTCTCTCCCTTTAACTTTCTCTCTCTCCCTTTAACTTTCTCTCTCTCCCTTTCTCTTGCTCTCTCTCTTCCTTTCTCTTCCTTTCCCTTCCTTTCTCTTTTTCTCTCTTTCCCTTTTTCTTTCTTTCTTTCTTTCTCCCCTTTCTCTTTCTCTCTTTCCCTTTCTCTTTCTCTCTCTCCCTTTCACTTTCTCTATCTCCCTTTATCTTGCTCTCTTTCCCTTTCTCTTGCTCTCTCTTCCTTTCTCTTTCTCTCTCTCCCTTTCTCTTTCTCTCTCTTCCTTTCTCTTTCTCTCTCTCTTCCTTTCTATTTCTCTCTCTCTTTCTTTCTCTTTCTCTCTCTCTTCCTTTCTCTTTCTTTCCCTTCCTTTCTCTTTTTCTCTCTCTCCCTTTTTTTTTCTTTCTCCCTTTTCTCTTTCTCTCTCTTCCTTTCTCTTTCTCTCTTTCCCTTTCTCTTTCTCTCTCTCCCTTTCACTTTCTCTTTCTCCCTTTCTCTTACTCTTTCTCCCTTTCTCTTACTCTCTCCCTTTCTCTTTCTCTCTCTTTCTTTCTCTTTCTCTCTCTCTTCCTTTCTCTTTCTCTCTCTCCCTTTCTCTTTCTCTCTCTCTCCCTTTCTCTTGCTCTCTCTCCCTTTCTCTTTCTCTCTCTCCCCCTTTCTCTTGCTCTCTCTCCCTTTCTCCTTTTCTCTCTCTCCCTTTTTCTTTCTTTCTCCCCTTTCTCTTTCTCTCTCCCCCTTTCTCTTTCTCTCTCGTCCTTTCTCTTGCTTCCTTTCTCTTTCTTTCTATCCCTTTCTATTTCTTTCTCTCTCTCTCCCTTTGCCTTCTTCCCATTCTCTATCTCTCCCTTTATCTCTCTCTTTTTTCTCTTCCTTTCTCTTTCTCTCTTTCTCCCTTTCTCTCGTTCTCTCCCTTTACCTTTCTCTCTATTTCTATTTCTTTCTCTTTCTCTTTCTCTGTCTTTTCCTCTCTTTCTCTCTTCCTTTCTCTTTCACTTACTCTCTCTACCCCTTTCTCTCCGCCACCTCTCTTTATAATGCACTAGGAAAAACCTATTACATCACAGTATATAAGGGGTTCTTTGTATTTGTGATGCTGCTTTTATTAAGGTAATATTTATTTAGATAAATCCAAGCAAGGGCTGGTATTATCGCTTTCAGTTTTCTTATGCCACCTGCTGGCACTCGGTGCCTACGAGCACTTGTGATAAAACTGATAAGGAGTTTTTGATGGGAAAATTAGCTTGTGATTTTTGTTTCCGCAAGAGGCAAAGTCTATTTAACACAAAACTCAATATATCTTGTTCACACATATTTATCATTGCTGAGATACAGGTTTATTCCTCCATGGTGTGAAACTAATTAATCAAATGATCATTACAACATTTTCAAACTTATACCCTGATAAGTAAAGAACGTAAATAAATAAAGTTTGATATGTCTGGGAGAATGTTTTTGTTTGCTTAATACTGGCCTAGTCTAACCCTATACTCACTGAAAATGTTGTGTAAAGCAACCTAACACAAAACGTAGGTTCAGAATGCTCCAAAAACAAGGTAAAAGACAGAAGTTGCAGGACATGCTTAAAGGGACAATATAAGCATCAAAACAACTTTCGCTTAACTTAAGCAGTTTTGGTGTATCAACTGCAGTCTTACTGCTCAATTCTCTGCCATTTAGGCGTTAAATCACTTTTGTTTTTGTCCATGCAACCCTGGCCTAACCTCCCCTGGCTGTGACTGATTTAGTCTGCATGAAAAAAAAAATCATGTTTATTTGTTTTTCACATACAAAAATAAGGTATTTATCAATTTTTACAGTGATCTTCTGTTATTATATAGTATTAACTGAGATCTCTCCTTAAAAATGGGCTATGGAATGTTTCAAGATGATGGATGATGATGAATTTAGTTTCATATTAGAAAACCAACGTTTCTTCTTATTCATCCAGCTTCATATTTACAAAAGTGCCCATTGACTCTCTACACTCTGAACAAATTAATATTTCTAGATTAATTTCACATGATGAATTGATGTTGGCTTCAACATCATTTGAGATGGATACTGAATATTGAATCGGTTGGTAGTAGGTAAATGTTGACAGTCAGTTAACATGTTTGAGTTTCAGATGTGTATCAAGTTTAATTTCATTAAATATAGTCCTCAGAGTTGATAGACAACACAGCAGGAAATGTTGGACTAACTTTTGGTTACACAACATGTCACTGTATTTGATTCAGTTCTGAATCTTTAATACTGCTTGTCAAACCCCTCAGTCTTCGTCTCTTCACAAGAATTGCAAAGATGGTAGAATATCGTGTCTCTTATTAAAGGGACACTATAGTCACAAGAACAACTACAGCCTAATCTCCCTGAAGGCTTTTTTTTTATCACTAGGCAGTGCTTCCTGGGTCAGTGTCGTACAACTTCCGCATCTCCACGCTCTGCATGGAGGCGTTGAACAGTCCCCATAAAGATGCATTGATTCAATGCATCTCCATGAGGAGATGCTGATTGACGTGGAGTGGTGCTTTGCGTGCCACTATGGGAAAGCAATGGATTTGCTGAGATAGTCGATTTTGATGATCTCACCCAAGAGGGCAGAGCATGTGTGGGGGCAGCCACGATGGAAACTGAGTTTTACACCTTTTTAAGTAGAGCAAAGGAGGGCCAGGGACCTATCATGTGTTTTTTAATGCTATAGGGTCAAGAATACACATTTATATTCTATAGTGTTCCTTTAATAATAAAACATTTTACCTGTAACATTCTTCATGTGTATGTAAGTATAGACCTCTAAGTATATTTTTTTATACAATAATATATTTAATTTTCATTTAAATGTGTTTCCCTCTGTTTGTCTCAATCTCCTTCCACAATAGAAAAGTTCCTGATTAGCTAAGCATTTAATAAAGAGTAACTAAGTCTGATGCATTATGTATCCTTTTAGTATGACAATACAATTGGACTTTGATAATCAGAACAAAAAGCACATTTGTGTGTAGCAGATATTAAGACATGAATCAGCCACAGTGAGGATTGTTACACTACCCCATCCTTCTCATCTTCCCTTGTAATGTTTGATGGAATAAGTAGCACTGAAAGCCAACATATGCCATTCAAGAATCTGTTTTTCCTTTGAAGTCTTTGTGTTCATTTCTAGTATATTTACCAATGGGTATTATACCTTGACATAGCCCCAAGTCAAATTTCCTTTTGTTGTAAATTACACACCTGTGAACATATCCATGGACTGCAATAATAAGTGAACATTTAAACGTCCTATTAGCTCTCTTTGATCGATCTGTCTGTCTGTCTTTCAGTCTGTCTGTCTGTCTGTCTATCTTTCAAGTGAAAAGCACTTGTAGACAAATGCAGAATGTTGAAGGCTTCTTTCCAACATAAAAAAGGACTTCAGCCTTTGCAAAGCATCATGGGAGTTATAGTTTTACAACATCTGGGGATTTACCTTTTGGGGACTACTGGTCTAGATTATTCTGGTGAAAATAATAGAAACATTTCATGATTGAAACTTCGTTAATTGAAACTTCTGCTTTGAGAGATTCCTTTTGGAGTAATTCCATTGCAAACTATGCATTTCAGTCTCGGTGACATGGTCAAGAACAAGCATCTCTTGGTGCCAGATGAATCTAATTAAATGTTGATTATGCAAGGAAGCGAGATATCCGTTTAATAAGTTACTGTGTGAATCACAAGCAAATCATTCTGTCTAACGTAGGCTTGGTGAATAGAAAGGTTAATTAGAGTAAAGTCGTTTTTTTTCTCCAAAACAATTGACTATATTTCAAGAGCTTGTGATGGTAACACCTAAAGTGATGATGCAACCCTTAGTTCTACTGCTGGGTTTTTCTTTTTCAGTACTGTTGGAAACTGCCGTAGATATGGACATAGAAGCAGAATGCTTCAGATATTTAAAAAAACAATTCTTTATCCTTCAAATGGGAATTCAAGCCTAGCTCTCAAAACACAATGGTGGTCAGGGGAACCAAGCCAACGTATTTGTAGCTAGAGGTTAATTGTTATTTCCTCACTGTAGGGTACCTTACCAAATGAGTCCTCGGAGAAAGACAACTAATGTTTTTTAACTATGTGAAAACATGGAAAGGTTTTCAATATGTCTGCAGACAAATGTTTATAGGACTGTTTGGTGAACATTCCAATATTATGAGTAGGAAAATTGACTCATCCAATGCTATCTGGATGAGTCAGGGGTTAGTGGCACAATTTCTCAGGGCCCACAATTTCAGTGACTCTGCACTATTGAAGCACATTCTGGGACTCACATAATGGATGAGAAAATAGTTTGTAAACCAGAGAAATGTATTCACCTTGCACTGTAGACAATTGACCACAAGAAACCAAGGTCCCTCTACCAGGCAAAAGATGGGCAATGACAGGAAGACCTGTGATATGAAGGTGCAAGACGAGGCCTTGTTTTCATCCTTAGTGTTTGTTATTCCAGTTTTGTGAGCTACTAAACAAGTCATGACAGAAAGGTGGAGTTCTATACCAGAACTAATAGACCTATCGCAAAATATTCCACTTTTGTGTTCCATGCAAATAAATGTTTAGGACCTCACAATTTCCACTCTTCACTCATTATAGGCTAATAGAAATTGAACAACAGTGTATGAAAACTGCAGGATTCTAGAGCTGCCCCTCTCTGAGTTCTGGAGGCCCTTCTCTGAATGCCAGACTGTGATGATGCCAGAGCCAATTTAAAAGCAGGGCTGCTCAGCCCATCAAATGGTTTGCCGTTATTAAGGGCCACCAGACAGACTGACAGCCTTCCCCTCCAGCAAACCATGCTAGAAGCACTGCAGAAGCATTATGTACATGGTCCTAGTGCCCTGTTCCTTCCTGCATTTTGAAATCTGACAGCAGATTTGAAAATACTGGAGATGTTTGTAGGAACCTATTTTTGCTGGACAGCCCCCCAAACTGCAGAACTGTGCAGGTTAAATTTGGAACTGTTGGCACCTATGCCATAGCAACACAATTTGGTCCCTAATAGGTGACATTTATCTCTAACTGTTGCTTTTTCTCTTCAATCTACTTTGATCTACTTTTGAAAAATTCCAGTCCCTCAGACTCTACCACAGCCATCGGAGATGTAAATGTTCCTTGGGCTCTACCCTTGGCCCTAAAAGCGCATTAACATGGCAAATAACCTCACTAGTCTTTGCAGGTGCACACGTTGTGTTTACATTTTTATACTGGAAACTTTAAATGTGATGTCCATTGTACAGTGCTGCGGGATATGTTGGTGCTTTAAAATACCAGAAATAAACAAATAAAACAAATGTCAGTAGTTACTAAAGGAGACACCTTGATTGAGTATTTAGTATTTTTCATGTGTCTAGACATAGAGCCAAAATAAACCTACCACAGTGAGACCTCCAGTAGCCAATCACACTGAATTTGGAGATTGAACCCCTTAAAACTGTAGCGTAGCGCAGACTTACTCAGAAATACTGTGTGTTCCCTTCGCTTATAAAACAATGGTTTCTATAAAATCACTTGCACCTTCTGCATCCGTAGTGACTTTACTGTGTCGTCACGTCATGTGATTAAAATGCAGACTCCAGACTTCCTTGAATAAACAGTCCAACGATGGGGTCTGTATGAACTTTTATTGACAGACATACCTGTGATAACAGTACAGCATACAATACCAATGCGTAATATGACCGTGGAGAGAAAAACGCCAATTAATTGTGCTTTGAATCACGCTGGCAGTGAGATTAGCTTCTCCGGGATATGAGATGTTTAATGAAGATTTTAGTGGTTTTAGGGAGTTTTGGAGAGCAAATACTCTAACAATGAGTAATCAGGTTAAACAGCACCTGCATCACAAACTATATTATAGCTCCACTAAATAGTGAAAATAAAAGAACCTCTTGATGCAAAAAGTGATCTCTATGAAGACTTTAGCTTAAAAGTGACAATATATAAATTCTTACGGCATATAATCTTGTTAGTCGGGCTCTGGAGTCACAGAAACAGGCTGGGGCCAGGTACTATGGGAGGATATGTACAAAAAGTATTGTGTTCTGAAAAGTTGTTTATAGTTGTATAAGTGAGTTAGTCACCATGGAAACCAGTGGAACCTGCAGCCATTTTGCATTGGTTACTCCGCCCTTTTTCCACGCTTGCCCCATTTTTCAGAACAAAAAAAACATTTATGCATAACCCTCAATATATCATTTCTATTCCAAGTACACTAAAAATATAAACTTTAATAAAAATGTAATTTTGATTCAAAGATCTATTAAACAAACAAAAATTTTAAGTGTAAGTGATGCTTGGTGTTCCTCTGCTAGTAACTGTGTGTGTGTGTGTATGTATATATATATATATTTTTTATTTTATTTATTTTTTTGCTGGTGTGGCACTATTATAATGTAAAATGGCCACTTCATCAACCATCTTGAAATCCCATCTGTTAACATAATCAAAACGTATTTTATTCTTCACTTTCCAGAAAAGCAAACACACTGGGTTCAATTTATAATTCAATTAGCTCACTTTCAAGTGAACTCGGCTAAGTTTGTCTAGATATGTAATGCTATTTAAGCCAGTGTATGTATAATATACACTTTACTTAACTAGACCTGGCTTGCTGTCATCAGCATATCCTATAATGTAGTGTAGGTGCGTGTTTAAAGCCTCTACACTTGCAGGACCCATTCATCAACCTGAGCCACCATGGCTGTTTGACTATAACTCTCACCATTCTAATCCAGTTTCCAGAGGTCTCAAATAATTCCTGAAATCTATTTCTTATAATATCACAACAGTCCTTGTATTTATTATAAAGAGGAAGTACATGTCTGCCATATAGTTACAGTGCTCTATCTACTGAATAAATTGAATATTACACCGTTTCTGGCAGTACCACTAGCAGCGTTGACATCGGGAGTGGTTCTGTAGGCTACTGATCACAATGTAGAATTTGAAGTCTTGGCCATCAAATTCCTTTTGGCTACATTTCCCAAAATTTGTAACGGACAAAGAGGTACCGTTTAATGGTCAGTGGGGGTGTGTGCCAGGTGATTTAGGTGATTTACTGATAATTTATGGAACTAAAATGTAATTTAGAACAATGACAATGTATCTTACTTACACAAGATGATTCCTAAACACATTTATTGTAGTTTAAAGATACATTATTGTGAGTATTTGTGCCGTGGGGCTCTGTTATACACCTAGACACACCAGCAATATGGAACTCCTAGAAAAGGGATACTATTCGAATAGAAAAGAGGGGAGGAGGGTTTTGGGACCAAAATAGGGACTGTATCTCTTAAATAGGGACACTTGAGAGGTGTGTCAAAGTAAATATGCAGTTACTGCTGTGCTAAGTGAACTGTATTATCAAATTGAATGTGGTGTTCCACATAATGGCTCACAACTGGTGAGCAGGATTTGCTCTGTTCTTTGGGAGCTGATATAATATAAAATGTCATGCAATATATGCTCACAATGCTTCAATTGTTATGCATTTTGGAAGGGTGTTATATTATTTGCTATCATCATCTGATCGCAATGTGACCCCACCAATCTTCTGTGAAATTTGGGGAAAAGAAGTGTGCTTTAATGTGGTTAGTTTGTTTACTTCCCAAAGAAACACAGGACGTACACAGGAGTGAGATGAAGACATCAGCAGGTGTATTGATTAGCAACTCAAATAATTTACTATATCTCATTTAATTCTGGACAAAACAAAACAATAGCTTAACACTCTTGGGTCTGCAACTATATGTATCACAATAAATAATTGGCTTTGCAAGAGTATGCAAATGTGGGATATAAGATTAACCCATTGCAAGCAGTGCACAATCAATCACATTCTTTGGAGGGGGGGTGGGGGCGTGAAAACATATTAGAATTAAGGCAATGGGATTGAATGTGTATGCTTGTATCATTTTCAAGCACTTGTGCATCAGGGAGCCTCTATATTAATTTGTTATCATGTGGCACTCAGAGACGTGGGTGACATTGCTTTGTACTACGGCATATGCCCTTGTCTCTGAATGGGTTAGAAACCCCCCCACCCCAAAAAAACAACTAGCGTTTACCAACACATCATGATACAGTATTATAAAGGTACATGAAACGTGTTTCCAATTGGAGATGTTTAGTAAATACATATGAGTAACGGGTAGCATGATCACATCAGCGCTTTGTTCTTACAATAACGAGTAATAGTGTTACATTTAATGCTTGTGTGTCTGAGACTAAATATAAACAAAATAAAACAGGAGGAGATATAGCACAAGGGGCAAAACAAAAAACAAGCAAGAGACAGGTTTCCTTTGTTTTGTTTGCTTCTATGATGTTGGATGGAAACCAGCAAGTGACTCGACTTGTCCAAAATTCTGCAGAAGAGAACAATGACAGATGATGAGTTAGGAGCTCGCAGTTTGGGATACAGGACAATGTTTGACATAGATCATCTAATAATGTAAAAACGAATGTATATCTACTGTAATCGGATGGGATTTTTTTTTCTGGATTAACCTGAAATGTCTGTAGCAGCAGGAACAGCAGATAGAGTTATCCTATAAAGTTTGAAAATTGTATGTATCCGACATCCCTCCATAGAGTTATTGCCATCGTTAATGCTCTCTCCTTTAGATTGTAAGCTCACGGGCAGGGTCCTCTAACTGTTGTTTCAGTCTGTTCTTATTGTGTTTGTCTTTTTCCCCAATTGTACAGCGCTGCGGAATTTGTTAACACTTTATAAATGCCAGTAATAATAATAATAGATTCTTTATCTGCAAGTCCCTGTGCATTTTTTTCTCCCAGTCACATTTCAGTGTTTTTCTATCTATTTCGCATTGCACGTGCCTCTTCCCCAACTCTGTGTCTCATTTCTGCTATTTCTCTGCCAGTCTTTCTTCCCCCTCTCCATCTGTCATTTTCATCTAACTAGTATTTATCACTGTCTCTCTGTCAGTGTGTGTGTGTTGAAAGATGTGTGTGGGGGTCTGTGTATGTGAAGACTATGTGGTAAAGCAGCTTTGTCCATAGTTGGCACCCTGCAGCACCACGGAATGGTGGTGATTTGACCAGTGCTGTGCGGGGGCTACTATCATAAATTACGGGCCCCTAACACAGCTCAAGGTCTGGGTCCCCAGGACCCACTTTCAACTCCATCCACAGGATCCCTCCCCTGAATCTGCCTGCAGTGTTTCTCCCCCCCCCCCCCCCACTCCCATTACGTGTGTGTAAAGTGGAAGTGCTGAGTGTGGTGGATGGAGTGCATGTAGTAGATGTGAGAAAGCTTGTGGTCTGCCCCTTAGATGGGTACAGAACACTTTAAATGATCTTTCCTGGTCCTGGAACGGAAACAGAGTTTACAGTGATCTGCATTTGCCAGGGATGCAGACTACTAGCTCTGTCCAAGAGACCACAAAGGAGCAGGAGAATATAAGCTTTAACAAATACTGTAATGTGTGGGAAGGATGGACACAACATAAACACAGCCTGCACACTACCCTTGCTGCCCACATCACATACAACCAAAATACACACATCACACACAGCATACAGCTAGCCACACACATCCCCCTGAACAAGACCTCGTATCTTGCATACAGTCACAAAAACACAAACATCACACACAGCAAAATCATAAATAACACAGTCAAGACACTCATAGACATCCCCCCCCCTCCCCCACAGGGGAGGGCTGGCAGCCGTAGGCCTGGGGGGCAAAACCAGTCAAGTGGCCCATTGCACCACCAAATCAGTTCACCATCCATGCCCACCTTTTCCTGGTTTTAGAACGGATATTGATGTTATGCTAATACCCGCTCCTTCACGGCTCTGACTTTCAATGTTGTCAGAGCGCAGACTGAGAATCTCTGAGCCTGTGCTCTGACTCACTAACTGAGCGCCGGAACCACGAGGGAGAGGATATGATCTGACTGCACCTACTACTGGTGCGCACCAATGGACCACCAGCGAATCATTTAAATTAAATATGCTGGTGTCCCCAACTTGTGAGCTGTGTTGGCCGCCGGGCGCCTCTGTTGTCATGGCACCCTGCGTGACCGCACAGCTTGCACACCCCAACGGCTGGCCCTGCTGACACACTGATGTTACTACTTAGAAATCCCTCAATATTAATACAGACATCAGAGTAAACACCAATAAACTGTGAAAACAGAGCTGATCCCCCAAATGTATAAAGATTTGCTTACTGGATTTGTTGTAAGATCAAATCATGCCTCCTCCTCTCTCTCTCCCATGCGCTGCTCTGTAGGCTGGGAGGAAGTGAAGAGTAATCACATTCTCCCAGCACAGCGCCACCTGTGGCTGCATGGGGAACACAGCCGCAGAACCTCTTTGTTCCCGTCTCTGCAAAGAGCTCCAGGCACTGCTAGCTGTGAGTGTGAGCCACTGTAAATTACGGGCAGAGGGCACTTGCACTGCGGTAAAGACTGGTCTGGGCAGGAGGAGAGTGCTGTGCAATCAGTGCACTCCCCTCCTATGGGTCACCAGTAGACTGGTGCACCTGCCCAGGATCAGAGCCGGTGCAAGGATTTTTGCCGCCCTAGACAAAATAAAAATTTGCCGCCCCCCATGTGACATCACAATGCCCCACCCTTATGATCTGCCATATGAACTAACGCCAGTGCTGCACACAGTGTGTGTTTACATTAAAAAGCCTGCAGGGACCGGCTATAGACACAAGAACCACTTCATTAAGCTGAAGTGGTTCTGGGAACTATAGTGTCCCTTTAATGTGAGGTAAATTATAGATTAGTGTCACTAATAATATACTAGATTGCCTACTTACAACCAGATGAGGATGATGATGGGCTGCAGTTTGGCTCCACTGGTCTGGTGTAGAACAGGATCTCTGGAGGCTGTTTGCAACTGTGGTCACAAAATTCAATGTTCTGGGAGAATTGGAAGCAGCTCAATTTTTTGGGGTGTGTGTCTGTATGTGTGTGCATTGAGTGTGTGTAAGAGATGCATTGTGTTTCTGTGTGTATGTAAGAAAAGCAGTGTGTGTAAGGGTTTGCATTGTGTGTTTCTGTGTATGTGTGCAAAGGATGCATTGTCTTTGTGTGTAATGGATGCATTGTGTGTTTCTCTGTGTGTAAGGGAAGCATGTTGTGTTTCTGTGTGTGTAGGGATGCATTGTGTGTTTCTGTGTATGTATAGGGATACATTGTGTGTGTGTGTGTGTCCGCGTAGTGTGAAAGAGCTCCCTGTCTTGCCCCCTGTCCTATAGAGCTGTTCCTTTTGTCTCTTAGAGCTCTCCCCTGCCCCTTAGTGGTCTCTCCTCTCCCTCACCCTCCCCTAGTGGTCTCTTCTCACACTCACCCACCCTCCCTGTGCTCTTCTCATCCCCCCCTCCACCCTCCCTGTGCTCTTCTCACTCCCCCCCTCCATGTGTTCTTCTCACCTCCCCCTCCCTGTGTTCTACTCACCTCCCCCCTCCCTATGTTCTCCTCATATCCCCTTCTCCTCACCCCCTCCCTGTGTTCTTCTTACCCCTCTCCTCCCTGTGTCCTCCTCACCACCCACCCCCCATGTGTTCTTCTCAGTTCCCGTTCTCCTCATCTCCCCTTCCCCACACCTCACATATTCCATAACCTCAATACAATTTATTGAGTACTAGTTTGTTTGATAAATAGAAATGACAGTTCTAATTGAATGCATTTAATAATTATTAACTTTATATTAAAATAAAATAGAGAATTCCCAGGTGTACACCCTAATTACATTTGATTTCTTTATGCTTGTGCTGTTGTGTATTGAGGAGGTTTCTTTTGTGTGTGGGGGGAGGCTGTGTGTGTTGTCTATAGGGAAGCTTTGTATGTTGTGTGTTAAGTGAGACTGTACCTGCGTCAGGAAGCTATACGTGTTGTATGTTGTAAGTGTGGTGGCTGGTTGTGTTGTGTGTGGGGAGTACATCAGTGGGTAGGATCTCTAATTTTCCAGTGAACTTGTGGTCTGCACAATATTTGAACGCTCACTTCAGTAAATAACCTTTTCTATATGTGTGTGTGTGTGTGCATGTGAATGTATGTATATGTGTGTTTGTGTATATATATATATATATATATATATATAAATATATATATAAACACATAACTAATACCATTCAAAAAACGGACCCAGGCAATATGAATGGGGGTTTAGTTACAGTATATTATCATCCATTATTTAAGCCTGCCACAACGACAATGTACCCCACTTTTGACACGCATTCACACGTATGTACATACATAAAGCACAGTTCAACTTAATCTTGGCCACTCAGTTCAGTTTCTACATCTGTATGAACACCCAAACATCATTTCAGATAGGACATTAAGGCAGCTGATACAAAATCTTAGTCTACATCAACACAAGAAAAATAAATATTTTCTGTAAGAAGGAAGTGACTAAGATATTACTTAGGAGGTCAGACTTTGAAAAAGTCCCTAATATACGTCTGCGCCCTCCTTGGTATTATTATGGGAAATACAAAAACAAAGGTTTAGCAGTTCAACCACACTAGCTGCCAAAATACTATAGCAGTTGCTGGACTGGAGCTGCTATAATGTCCAGCAAGGATGGGGTTTCGTCATTACCCCCAAATTATTCAGCTCTCTTTCACCACATTAAACATGATTGCGGCCAGTTGGCTTGATCTAATGGGTTAGTTATAGCTCTTGCTAAATCCTCTCGGGCAAGAGATCACAGATAGTTTTTGAGAAGTAAAGGCTGTGAGATATTCCTACCATACTTACTGTCACATTTCATCCAATTCAACAGGGCTGTGTGTTTACTGGGGAACTGTGAATCGAAAAGAGGAGAAAAGATAAAGATTACACAACTGCATTGCAAAATATTCCATAAAGGGTTTTATTATTTAATAATTTTCTCTAATTTGATTAAACTTATATGGACATATATTCTTATTTTTGTCTTTTAGTTTTAAACTAGTCATTTGACTTCTTCACTCCTGAGATAAATACTTACTAGAAATGCAGTACATACTGGATTCATAGCAAGTACATGGAATAGCAACAAAACAACACGTTTCTAGATTAACTTTAAAAATTTTGAATTAATGCACTCCAAGTCTTTCTTTAACCTTAAAATATCTAATCCTAGCTCTTTGCCATCCCAACCATAACTTTAGATATGGCACAATTAAAAATATTTCTGAAATAATCCTTCATTAATGCCTGAGTTTTAAATCAATGTTTTAACATTAAAGGGATACTAAAGTCCCCAAAATAACGTTCGCTTAGTGAAGCAGTTTTGGTGTACAGATCATGCCCCTGCTCAATTCTCTGCCATTTAGGAGTTAAATCACTTGTTTTGCAAGTTACATGCAGTCCTAGCCACACCTCCCTGCATGTAACTTGCATAGCTTTTATAAACACTTCCTGTAAAGAGCCATCTAATGTTTATTTACGTAATGTTTATTGTAAATTCTGTTTAATTTAGAAATTCCTATCTCCTTTTTTGTTAATAGCTTGCTAGACCCCAAAGGATCATCCTTCATGTTATTAACGGAAATACAAGTGATTTAACTTCTGAATGGCAGAAAATTAAACGGTGAATTTTCAGATATATGACCTAAACACAAAAAACTGCTAAATTAGGCTAAAGTTGTTTTGGTGACTATAATGTCCCTATTACATTTTAAATGCATGGTTAATATATTTTAAACAAAAATTCTATGGACATGACAACATGGAGATAAAACAGGTTCTTGTGTTTTAGGGCATATGAACTAAAAACAAATAATCAGGATCCATTTCTCAACACAAATAATAAAACCACAAAAACAAAGATGTGACATTAAAAATAACGTTTAACGTGAATATCTCTCTCTCAGCTTTTCTCAAACAGGGGCCCAGTGCATTGTGGGAAGGGGACGATATGTGCTACGGAAGATATCTATATAATATTTTAAGTTAAGATAAATGGGAACGTACATTTTATTTTACTCTCTCTTTTTTCTTATCTTTATTTAATAAGCTTATTGGGCAGTAAATGATGGAAATCACATGCTTATATATTGAATGCATGACTGGGCAAAGCTTAAAAACAACATGATTCATGCTTGGTAACATCAATCTTGGATTCATGCCAGCAGCATTAAATAATTTAACTCACGACTGCCCGGTTTTACAATACCTACATTCACAAGGTACATTAATCTGCAATTCCCTGAATTACCACTGGATGGCAGACTTACATAACCTAAGCTTTATTTCAACTATTTAATTATACTCAATCATTGCACACACAACTGCAAAAACATAATTAAAGCAGTAATTTCTACAGCTGTTTATAGATGTATAATAATCACGTCTCCTCTGGCTTAATGGAGCGTTTTGCTGTGTATGCTGTTATTGCCTTTATAAAAATGCTCAGAAGTAATGTGGTACCGTCCTGACTTCACGTAAAAGAGGCATATAATTGGTTTTCTGATGACTAATTGATTTATTAAGTCTTAGACCTTTCTGAAATGTGATGTCTTAAAGGGTCACTATAAACATACACCACAACCACTACAGCTGCCTGACGTGCTTTAGTGCCAGCATACCCTTGGCACTCTTCTCTGGTAATGTGTAAAAATTGCTTCTGAACAGTTTGACACAAAACAATGTTCCCCTGTCCCCATGCAGTCCAATACACTCCTGCATTAGCTCATTCAATTGTTACCATATTAATATGGCATACATTGTAAGCTTATTTGAGCAGGGTCTTACTCATCCCTCTCTATAATTGTAAAACGCGGCACAATATGCTGGCGTTACCATTAATAATAGTACAAAGAAAGTATTGGCTGAGCACATCAGCTGACAAGCTTAGCCAATGAATGCTAACTTCCACATTAGACATTTGGGCAGTCAGGGGCTGGATCATCTCGTCAAACAGTTTGAGAACACTTTGACACATAACTGGAGCACAGTGCCAGGGAAATTCTGGCACTATAGCCACTAAACTGTGCTTCTAGTGGTTATGGTACTTAGAACGCTCCTTTAACCCCTTAAGGACCAAACTTCTGGAATAAAAGGGAATCATGACGTGTCACACACGTCATGTGTCCTTAAGGGGTTAATTTGCAGTTGAAGACAAAATGTTGCATAGGAAATTTATTCTCTAGAAAAAATATTTTAGTGGGGCAAAAAGATCATATATGCAACTTTTAGGAAGCCATTGTGGGTGGGGGCTGTCAACCTGATTAGCAATAGCATGCATCATTGTCATGGTGCCAACGTACCAACTGACCCTGGTATGTGCCAGTTGTAGTTGTAGGTCACGATCACGTGCTGTGACACCTGTTTGCTTTATGGATCATTTTGGTAATTTACTCTGATATCCCAAAAAATATAATCATTAAAGAAATAACACTGATTATTGGGAATTGGGTTGGCAATCAGTACAGTTGTAGAGTTGCTTAGATATAATTGATACCTCGTACACAGCAAAAACCTATGTATGGCTATGCTGGACACATGCCTCTACATCTTATCCAATGAACAATGCAAACGTTGAATATGTTTTGTTAAAGACAGCTATTAACAAATCTTTGACAGCTGTGTTTCCTCAACTAAAATTACCATGTTGCTCAAAATAATAATGTCTTTTTTGACATTATCCATTCCATTCCTGTCTCGAATTTTTTTTCCCCTCTAAAATATGTTTATAAAATAATTAATAGATGGCTATCCATGCACCATGTCTGGACTTATATGAAAATTACAGAGATTTTCTATTCAACATATTTGATTTGGTTTACAAACTTCGACGATATGTTTCCCCAGAAAAAATGGTGGAATTGGTAGGGTTTGTGCTTCTGTCACATTTTTCACTGCCTTGGGTGTGACAAGGACACATGTATCTGTTCTGGAACTTTGGGCCTGAATCCGGTAGAGATTATTCTACTATAATGGGGTACCAAAGTTTTTTGTTTAAAAAAAAAAAAAGGAAAGTGTCCTAATTGCAGAGAAATATTTACATTTGACACAATTAAACAAAACTTTCTTCTGTCTAGACTGCCTATTTATCTTGTTCTTTTTCATTATACTAAGTATTTTAAATTGTTTTACTGAATGTGCGTCTATTATTTTGGCTGAAAGAAAACTAGATTACACAGATGTCCCTTACGCTGTGCAGTATTGAGAGGATGTTGGTTCAATGAACTATGTCACTCTGGAGACCTAACAAGTCATAGATTGGACATAGCTTGGACACTAAGTAACCAAATCTCAAAACCTCAGAACTTGATTTACTCTCCCTAAGCTTCGGTGCTTCCTACTGGAATATGTCCAGATATCATGTTCAGCTGTATCAGTCCAAGTTTTTCAAGAAAAAATCTTTAAGATTTATATTTTGGATTCTGAGCTGTATTAAAACACTGATGTCAGATACTGAAGTATATTGATACATATGGTAGACTGGAGGAAAGCTAAAAGTCCTTGAGGGGCACGTCCTGTCTGAACATATCCAGTTGGACAACCATGGGCATTGTCCTTCTTAAATATATCCACTCTTTGTAATACTAGCTGCAATAAATCTGAGAGGAGTACCTGAGGTGACTTGGTGTCAAATTCTATAAAAGATTTCTTCTTTTTCTAAAAAAAATATCTAAATCCTCAAAACAAACTCACATGTATATAACAATTACCTCCATAAATTGAGTTTTTGCCAGCTGACATAAGTATAAATAAAATATAAAGATTGTATAAACATCTGTTGCTGGTATTGTTTCTGAAAACTTAGTCATGTGGATCAAAACCATAGAATGCTGAGTGCCTAGGAGAGAGGTCCTCCTTCTTACATTTCGTTGTTGCTTCGGAGGTAGTGTCTATTCATGGTTGCGCTCCTTTTAATCCGCAATCATCTACAAATTGCCTTCCTTATTGTCCCTCAGTGTTTCACTGGACCATCTTATCCTCTTATATATGTTAATCCTCAAAGCTTCTTTTGATTTTCTTTCTCAATTCACATGCTTTCGCTCGACTTCTGAGTGATTTACATAATGTTAATCGCTATTGTCTAGTAAAAGGGATATGCGTTCTTTTTCTTGTTTTCATCAACTTTGTTTCCTCATTTTTTCCAGTTGGCAATTTTGTTACCTGTTATCATGAAGAACTTGTTGTTGATCATCTACTGCCAAATTGATGCTCTTGTATCACCAGCCAAAAGAAAATAACTGAATTGTGTAGGATTACAACAGATGTCAGGGAACAATTGCTGAAAAAAGGCAATTGCTTACAGAAGGCCTTGATTTAATATTGTTGCATATGTTTTCCAAACGATTGAATTTTTTTGGATAAACTTTTAATATCATAAAACTATAAACGTTTAGATTTTTTTTTTTTACTATATTTATAAATATTTTTTGATATAGGAGTTTTTTGATATTTTAATATGTTGAAAAAAATATCCCAAATATTAAATCATCGTGGCTTGGATCAGCCAGATTATGGACATATGAGCTGAGCTTAGACATCCCTTAGACATTTCTTCCTCAAACTAGCTGACGAGGATGAAACATCCAAAATGGCCCAGAAGTAATGGAGATAATGGGTATTGGAGGACCTCATATTCCCACAACATTGGAAGCCAACCTAAAAACGCTCATCTACCACTTACTCATGAAACTGACATTGTCTCCATGCTAAACACACTTGGAATCAGCTTTGAGGACAAACCAGCCTTGTGCATAGCCATCCTTTCGAACCAATTTACTGGACACTCAGTGCTCCAAAGAAGGTTAGATAATGTTGACAACAGAGGGAGAGGCAGCAATTTAAGGGTTCAATGAGTTTCAAAACCAGGTAATGCCAAAGAGGACATTCAGCTAACACTGAATCAGTCTTCAACCAAATTCTGGAGCACCTAGAGGATACTACCATAATTTATGATTGAGCATATCGAGTATTGAGCCAGAAAGGCCCGAAGAAAGATGACCCACACAACATAATATGCCATATCCACTGCTATGCTATAAAAGAGAAAATGTTGATTAAGTCCCATATGGCAGATACTATCACCTTAAAAATGGAAACTATACTAACCCTGCAGGACCTCTCACTGGCCACTCTTTAAGCAAGATGCATATGTAAACCACTTACAGATACCATCAGTGAGCACAACCTTAGGTATCAATAGGGCTTCCCTCTCATGCTCTCAGCAGCCTTCAATGGCAAGATGCATGCTATCCACGCTCCACATGACATTCCTGGATTTCAAAAGGCCTTAAATTTGCCTGAACTGAATACTGGTGTGGCACCTCACAACCACCTATGATGTCTGCTGCCCCTTAGAAATCGCAGTCGCAGAGGATCACCAGCCAGAAGCGATGACCTACCTCTTCCCATAGAGATAAAGGAACCTGAAGATCAATTTGGGACTTGGGTAACAATTTCTTTTATTAGACCATGCTTCACCTACCCTGATGTCCCCTATCACTCTTTACCTGTCTACCAACCCATGGTCGCTACTTTAAAGTACGGTTAAATGCTTCATTTTTCTCACACAAGATGGTTTAAATGACATTACTCCATACAATGAATTTGATTGCTTATGCCACATATTATTTTTCCAACTCTTAGCATTTCTTATTTAACATCTGTTGGATACATCAATATCACTTACAAAACACTGTACCAGCCCCAAGAGTGGCTTACCTCCTGGGTAGACTCTTTAATACCCTCCTGACTACATGATAAATGTATCATGCCCTCAACCGTCATCCCCTGGGGTTGTAGATCCAATCCTTTCAGGGATTTACACTGTCTCCTATTCTCTTTCACATGGGATTAGTCTCTCAATGACAATGTTTATGTTCATGTTGTATATAGTTACCCAATGTCTTAAGTTCTATTTTCATTGACCAGGATCATCAGCTGTACACACAATTCAAATCTGGCCACTCTAAGGCCTGGTAATATGTTTTAGTATTTAGTATTATGCATACATATATAATTATGTGTGTTGGTTAAAGCATTCCTGGCATATATACTCTCCAAACACAGAACAATTACCATTTATCAAGAGAGTCTTAGCTAAACTGGAGTCCTTTGGGAAAGGATTACTAGTGCTGGGAGGGGATGGGAATCTAGCCATGGATATGACACTGGATATTGCACCTCTAAGGATAGGGATGCCCTCAAACCCCATAGGCATGCAATACAGAAAGCATTACTACATGATCATTGATTGATGGACTGTTGGCACTTAGTGCACCCAACAGAGAGGGATTTTACTTTTAATTCACAAACAACCAAGATTTATTGGAGACTGGATATGTTTTTTTTTTCACACAGACCCTTACATCTACTTGTCAACGTTTGGTAGCATAACTTGGTCTGACCATCTCCCTGTGACCATTAAAGGACCACTACAGTGCCAGGAAAACAAACTCGTTTTGCTGGCACTATAATGTTAATAGGTACCCCCCAACCTCATGGTCCCCCTCCCACCGGGCTCTAGCGGGAGGAAGGGGTTAACGGCTTACCTTTCTCCAGCGCTGTGCTCCCTTGGTGCTGGGGACTCTCCTCCCTCTTCTGACGAATGCGCATGCGCGGCAAAAGCCGTGCGCGCATTCAGTCAGTCCATAGGAAAGCACTCTCAATGCTTTCCTAGGGATGTTGGCGTCTTCTCACTGTGAAAATCACAGTGAGAATCGCGGAAGCGCCTCTAGCGGCTATCAATGAGACAGCCACTAGAGGCTGGGTTAACCCTAATGTAAACATAGCAGTTTCTCTGAAACTGCTATGTTTACAGCAGGCAGAGTTAACCCGAGATGAACCTGGCACCCAGACCACTTTATTGAGATAAAGTGGTCTGGGTGCCTATAGTGATCCTTTAAGCTGGAAATAATTGGATCCACCTCATCCCCGACTCCATGAAGGCTTAATGAAACACTACTGGACAATCTACCAATTATCAATGAGGTTAAGTCAACCCTCACAAATTACTTTAAGGAAACTTGCCCTCTACATGGGTTTGGAAGGCACACAAGAGTTTGATGAGAGGAATACTGATGGAATTAGACTCTAGGCTTAAAAAAGAATTCTCTGCTATTTTAAACTGCTAGTCTTGGAGGTCTTGGGGTGAAATGTATATGGATAACTTTGCCTATTTATTTTATTTTATTTTATTTTCATTTTAGTTAATTTTGTGCTGTTTGATAAAATTGGAAATATGTTTACAAGAAGTTACTCCAGGCATTTATGTGGGAACACCATTTCAACACATATAAAGCAATCAGCTGGAGAAGGTCCTGGAGTACAACAAAGGAGATTCTATTCATGGGCGTAGGAACCCCAAAAAATCTGGGGGGGATAGCATTTTTACTCGCCGGGTATATTCTTATTCCGTAAACTAGGAGTTGTTTATCCCATTGTACAGCGCTACGGAATTTGCAGTCGCTATATAAATGATTAAATAATAACATTAAAGGGTCACTACAAGGAAGGGGTTTTACTTACCCGTATACAGCGCCGGGATCCTCCTGATTAGAACCACCCCTACCCTTCCCATGAATATTAGAACCACCCATACCCCTTCCATGCACAAAAGAACCCCACCTACCCCTTTCACGCATTTTAACCCCCTACCCCTTCCATGCATATTAGTACCCCCTAACCACTTCCATGCATATTAGTACCCCCTAACCCCTTCCATGCATATTAAAACCCACCCTACCTCTTCCATTCATATTAGTACTCCCCTAACCCCTTCCAATAATTTTTCTACCTCCCCCCTCCTCCCATCCATATTAGTAGCCCCCCCTAAACCCTTCCAATTATTTTTCTACCTACCCCTCTCCCCCTATCCTTATTAGTAGCCCCCCTAACCCTTTCCAATTATTTTTCTGCCATGTTAACTAACGCCAGTGCTGGAGTGCCGCCGTGTTTACATTAAAAAGTCTGCAGGGACAGGCTATAGACACCAGAACCACTACATTAAGCTGCAGTGCTTCTGGGGACTATAGTGTTTCTTTAATGTGAGGTAAATTAGAGATTAGTGCCACGAATAATATGCTAGATTTCCTACTTACAACCAGATGAGGATGATGATGGGCTCTAGCTGCAGTTTGGCTCCACTGGTCTGGTGTAGAACAGGCTCTCTGGAGGCTGTTTGTAACTGTGGTCCCAAAAATCAATGTTCTGTGAGAACGGGAATCAGCTCAATTTTTTGGGGGCCCTTTACACAGCTCAAGGTCTGGGTCCCAGTGTCCACCTTCACGTTCCACCAATGAGTTTGTTCACAGGGGGTGGAGTGTGTAGGGGATGTCCTGATATGTGTGTAAGGAATGCATTGTGTGAATCTGTGTTTGTATGTGTAAGGGCTGCAAGGTGTGATTCTGTGTATGTACGGGATGCAGTGTGTGCGTCTGTAAGGGGTGCATTGAGTGTGTGTACGGGGTGCATTGAGTGTGTGTAAGGAATGCATTGTGTGTTTCTGTGTGTGTAAGGATTGTGTAAGGATTGCATGATTGTGTGATTGTGTGTGTGCCCCCCTCCCTCCCTGTTTCTCCCCCCCCCTCCCTCCCTGTTTTTTTCTCCCCCCCTCCCTCCCTGTTTCTTTCTCCCCCCTCTCCCTCCCTGTTTCTTTCTCCCCCCCTCCCTCCCTGTTTCTTTCTCCCCCCCTCCCTCCCTGTTTCTTTCTCCCCCCTTCCCTCCCTGTTTCTTTCTCCCCCCCTCCCTCCCTGTTTCTTTCTCCCCCCCTCCCTCCCTGTTTCTTTCTCCCCCCTCCCTCCCTGTTTCTTTCTCCCCCCCTCCCTCCCTGTTTCTTCCCCCCCCTCCCTGTTTCTTTCTCCCCCCCTCCCTCCCTGTTTCTTTCTCCCCCTCCCTCCCTGTTTCTTTCTCCCCCCCTCCCTCCCTGTTTCTTTCTCCCCCTCCCTCCCTGTTTCTTTCTCCCCCTCCCTCCCTGTTTCTTTCTCCCCCCCCTCCCTCCCTGTTTCTTTCTCCCCCCTCCCTGTTTCTTTCTCCCCCCCCTCCCTCCCTGTTTCTTTCTCCCCCCTCCCTGTTTCTTTCTCCCCCCCTCCCTGTTTCTTTCTCCCCCCCCTCCCTCCCTGTTTCTTTCTCCCCCCCCCTCCTCCCTGTTTCTTTCTCCCCCCCTCCCTCCCTGTTTCTTTCTCCCCCCCTCCCTGTTTCTTTCTCCTCCCATCCTCCCTGTTTCTTTCTCCTCCCATCCTCCCTGTTTCTTTCTCCCCCCCTCCCTCCCTGTTTCTTTCTCCCCCCCTCCCTCCCTGTTTCTTTCTCCCCCCCTCCCTCCCTGTTTCTTTCTCCCCCCCTCCCTCCCTGTTTCTTTCTCCCTCCCTGTTTCTTTCTCCCCCCCTCCCTCCCTGTTTCTTTCTCCCCCCTCCCTCTCTGTTTCTTTCTCCCCCCCTCCCTCCCTGTTTCTTTCTCCCCCCCTCCCTCCCTGTTTCTTTCTCCCCCCTCCCTCCCTGTTTCTTTCTCCCCCCCCTCCCTGTTTCTTTCCCCCCTCTCCCTCCCTGTTTCTTTATCCCCCTCCCTGTTTCTTTATCCCCCCTCCCTCCCTGTTTCTTTATCCCCCCCTCCCTCCCTGTTTCTTTATCCCCCCTCCCTGTTTCTTTATCCCTCCCTCCCTGTTTATTCCCCCCCCTCCCTGTTTCTTTATCCCCCCTGTTTCTTTATCCCCCCTCCGTTTCTTTATCCCCCCCTCCCTCCCTGTTTCTTTACCCCCCCTCCCTCCCTGTTTCTTTACCCCCCCTCCCTCCCTGTTTCTTTATCCCCCCTCCCTCCCTGTTTCTTTATCCCCCCCCCCTCCCTCCCTGTTTCTTTATCCCCCCCTCTCTGTTTCTTTATCCCCCCCCTCCTTGTTTCTTTCTTCCCCCCTCCCCTACCTGTGTTGTAGCGTGGCCGAGCTGTGTACTGTCCGCGGGTACAGGGAGCTTTTGTGAACAGTGTTCACTTCCTTTTAGTCCGGCCGGGTACAGGAGACAGGTTCTCCCTGTACCGGCGGACTATACAGGGCTCGGCCATGCTACATTGAGGGAGTGACAGGAGGGAGCGCTGAGCGCTTCCCTCCTGTCAGCCCCTCTCCTCTGGCTGCGCCCGGGCGGTGCGCCCTCATGGACACACCAGCCCGGGCAGAGCTGCAGCTGCCTAAGGCTCTCTGCAGAGCGCTCGGGCGGCTGCAGCAGAAGGGGGGCCGGCGGAGCTGGGGGGGATTTCCCCATTGCCTGTCCCCCCCGCATGATTTGCTGGGGGGGATGCGTCCCCCCCATCCCCCCCGGTTCCTACGCCCATGATTCTATTCCTGCCTTTATGTCTGAGTCAACTTTGAGTGACTCAGGAGTAAGTAGTGGACAAAAATTATAATTTATGTAAGACTTCTTTACTCTGGTATACTGCACCATAAATTGTGCTTTTGTGCTTTATTTCAGATGATATTCCCTGAGGGGTAATGTGTTTTAATTTAGTATTGTGTGTTTATTAATTTTGTGCACTTTCACCTGCACTTGCTTTTATATGTACTCTGTATTTTTTGTTGTTGGGTGAAGTGACACAGAAGTCGGGGTTTTATGCACTTAACCACACTCTATTAACTTGTTTTACCTCTACAACTACCTGAATAAAAGTGGAACTTGTTCTCTTTGAAGTCCCGATCTACCTTACCTAATAACTAAGAGTTTAATTCAGTAAATATGTTGATATGTGGTCATTCAATAAGGGAAATCAGAATGAAGTCGAAATTGCAAAAAAATTCTAAAACTCTTTCTATGTCAATTATTTTGCTCAACTGCATGTGCCAATTCGTAAAGTTCAGTTAATAAACAATCAAGAATATACTGATAAAGTTGAGGTACTTATCACTTAAGTCTGCCGTACCTCTCACTTCGAGTTTGCAAACCACCTCCGCTTCTCCTAACTCATTGATGGCCTTACAGGTGTAAGTTCCACCATCAAAGGGACTTGGTTTACGAATATTCAAAGTGAGAACTCCTTGATTATGTTTCATTAAGAATTTGGGGTCATCACGGATCTCCATCTTATTTTTCATCCAGATAACTTTAGGCTGCAAGGGATTAGATAATAGGATAATTATTACATAGATAGGATAATAGACAGATAGGCAGGTCAACAAAGGCTGGCTGACAGGCAGGAAGGCTAACAAATGTTTACAACTAAATGTATCCCCTCGACTACTGAGCACAGTTTGATTGAAAAAATATTAGCAAAACATTTATTTAAAGCAAGGCATGCATAGCTAGCATATTTGCATATCATAACACAGCGGTTTTGTGAATAGATTGCTTTGCAGACAAACGTAAAAATAAATAAATATGTAAATTTACACAAATGTTATTTTTCACTTATTCGTCTATCCTTTATAAAAATATCTGTGAAGTAATACCGGTAATCTTTAGGCAGCATACAGTGTCTTTTATCTTGCAAGCTTTCACACAGGGCTGACATGTTTGCAAATGCAGTTTTTCTCACATACAATAGATGTGACGAAGAATATATCAATATAATTGGTATTTGTAAGGACCCTGAAGCCAGTTCTACTTACTGAAATTAGCAACAGAATTGAAAAAGAATGTCTGCATTTGAGTATATATTGCTCTCTTAAAGTAAATACAGTTAAATCATATTTTTTTTTAAATAAATGTACTTAAAACTGCTATAGCAATATTTATCAATCTCTGAAATGCCAATATAATGTTGCCAGTGAAATGGTACAGTCCTTTCAAAGCTTCCCCCTCCCTAACTGTAAGAATGGTATCACCCAGAAACACTTCCTGTACTGTGTGAATGCAGGGAGTGAGCAGACATGTTCAGCAACTTTACATTCATAAATGACTAGTGGCATCTGGTAGAGAAATTAATTCCTTAACAGCCTGGTAATCATAACAAGAGTATAAATTAGAGTGAATGAGTCTTTATAGAGTAATTTTCATAATGCAAAATACATGGAAATAAAAAAATGTTTATACTCGATTCTGGCTTTGAAGAGGTTATGCACAATTGGATGAACGCTAACATATTATTTTATGCTGGTGCCCATTTTCTGAACATTTAAGACTATAATCACAACACAAGTCAATTGCTCACAAACTCACAACTGTCTTCCTGTTAAAGGGAACCTCGGGTCTCAAAAACAACAATCATTATTTCAGGAGTATAAGTTGCCTTCTGTCCACCCCATGTTTTTCAACCCACCTTTGACTCTAAAAAAATAGAGTTAACTAATGATTTCTTACTTCCCACAACTTCTTTGCTGCTGCCTCAAGCTCTGCCTCCAGTGATGTCAACATTCAACCAACAATACATTTTCTTACTGTAGTAGTTCTGCTTCAACTAGAGCAACGAAGACCACACTCTCCACTGTCAAGACTAATGAAGGAGGTTTTCTGATTTTTATTTTTAATATACATTATATATTTGAAGAACAGGTCAATGGCCTTATGTTATGGCTGAAAAATATGCCCTAAAATTAATAGAATGCATATAATATGGAACTTTTCTTAAAAAGGTTAAAGGAACACTACAGTGTTAGGAATACAAAATGCTATAGTGCCCTAGTCCATTACTAGATTTAGCAACCCCCCCATTCAAATTATTTTTACTGTATCATGATCCAATCAAATGCTTCTCATTCAATGCTTTCCTATGAGCCTCACTCACTCACTCACTCACTCAGCTGTTACATTGGCAGTGTGATTAACCCTGCAATGAAAACATTGCTTTTCCTACAAAACGCAGGGATAAAACTGCAGGACCACTGCACTGAGACCTCTTCACTGAGATGAAATGGTTTGGGTGCATCTAGTGGCCCTTTAAGGAATAAGTTTCCTTTTGATTTTAAACTATCAATAAAACCGCTGCATAATACCAAATAACTAACTGGCATGAACACTTAGTTCAAGGATAGGGAAGTGCAAACTCTCCTTCACTATGTCACGCAGTTAATAGAATTTTAAGGAAAGCTGTGTTCTTGAAAATGTCCCAATTCTTGCAGACCCTGTTGTTAAGTGTGTTTCTTCCATTCTTTGTCTACAGGGAAAACGTTTGGAAAGTAAAACTCATAAACCATTTATTCACACGCATTAAACAATCTTTATGAGTTACGTCTATGCTGCGTTCCAATACTCTGGCGCTTGCAGGAAATATAAGGGTGACGGCCAACTTTGTGGGAAAGTTTTTATCCAATTTTTTTTTTATGCATGTGGCTATTAGATTTCATACAGTGACACTGCATGCTTAATAAAGTTTAAAAAAAAAAGTATATTTGGTCATACTGATTTCCTGTAGTTTCTGAAAATATCCTTCTTCGAAAAGGATTAACATAACCATGAATATCTGGCCAACTTAAATCCTAAATTGGCATATTTCCAAGTTGGTCTTGTTCAGTTTTTCTACCAAGAAGGGATTTACCAGTCTATGCAAAAGAAAAAAAGCTAAGCTTTGGTATTGCTTAAAGGGACATGCCACTGCCCAAATAAAATAAATCACTATCTAGTAGATATTCCCCGAGGAAAACATGCATGTATTTAATTATGCATTTTTTAAATTGGGGTATATCTAAAACATCTTGCAAAAGCTACATGGCTCTTATTTGTACCCATTGCAAGCTCTCTCCTCCTAATCCCGCCCAGACTTTCTGTGGCTGTCCAATCACATACTTCCTAATGCAGCTTAATGCAGGTTAAAGGGACTCTCCAGGCAGAGTCTTTTACTCACCTCGTTCCAGCGCCGGGAGCCTCGTGAAGCCGCGCCCCCTATTTCGTCAAAATGACTAAATAGGCGGCCGTGAGCAGGGAGCAATCAGATGCTTCCATTTGGAAGCGTCATTGCTCCCTTGTGCGCATGCGTGGCTTCGCCACACATGCGCACATACTTCAGAGGGCGGCATTCATGCCGCCCTCTGAAGTCCTGAGCGCACTACCGCGCATGCGCGCTGTGTGCGCGGCCGCGAGCTGAGCTGACTGACAGCGCAGCTCGCGGTCTTTGCCTGCCCCCCTCCTCTGCTGACAGGCTGGAGAGAGAAGGCGCGCACACAGTGCCTTCTCTCTCCTGCACACATCAGACGTATTTTAATATGTCTGACGTGTACAGGGCCTTTTTAGGGCCCTGCATGATAGGAAGTCCCTCTGGTGGCCGTCTGAGTGACGGCCACTGGAGGTATTCCTATCAATCAATGTAAACACTGTATTTTCTCTGAAAATACAGTGTTTACATTAGATTGCCTGCAGGGAGCTATAGATAATACCTGAACAACTACATTAAGCTGTAGTTGTTCAGGTGACTATAGTGTCCCTTTAAGTCTTTGCAAGGGAAGTGCTCTGGGCATTTCATGCTTCTTGAGTTCAGCTCCACTGAGCTAACCAAACCAGGAAGGACCTTTGCCTGATTGACAGCCAGGGGGATGTAACAAGGTTAATTTCTATTTAAATCTACAGTTTTTGTAAAACTAAAAAAAGAGGACGCATTTCAAAATGCTAATGTGCTTAGCCTGGCTGCTAAACTGAATGGTTGCGTGTTGAGTGAGCTCCAGGCAAGAACATCGGAAACTGCTCTAAGCTAAAACCTACACTAATTTCTGCTCCAATACGCAGATTTTACAAACACATGTCGATCAGTTTGAATATAAAGCTTTAACGGCCTACCCGTGGATGCAGGTGTGGAAGAGGCGGCCAGTCTCCCCACCGGTTTCCCCGCTGAAACAAGTCAACGCAGTAAGGGTTCCCGTCCTGCAGGTGGGGGTTATCCCGCCCCATTCCTCCAGCTATACTCACCAGTCAGTGGTGGGCCTGCAACCCAGCACATTCTCCTACTGCATGAATCTTGCCTCCTCACTCGATCCAAGATGGTGTACGCTAGGCCTTTCACCACACCACGAGGTTCAATTGAGATGACGCTAACAAGGCTAGACATGATTTTTGAGACATTCATGCAAAAGCTTAAGCAGAGGCGACAGAGTGTAAACATGCTGCACCACCCACTTCCCGCGGCTCAGCAGTCCATGCCGGTCCCTCTGAGACGGAACAGAATCGCACCCATGAGCCAGAAGGTATGGAGGAAGCAATTCCGACCTCCCACCACATGCTTGTGCCCCCAATTATCCAGGACCTGTTACCACAGTGCCGGGCTAGAGTCCTCAAAGGGGATAACCCTAGAATGTGCTCCATGCAACAGGAGGGTATACCATCGCCGCCATTCAGTGACCACAGCCCTCCGAGGCCCCTGGTACCAGGGGAGACCAGAGCAGCAGAAACTGTTTGTGGGCTCTTGGTGTGGCATGGGCCGGCGGGATGACCGGCATTGGTCCACTGGGACCCAGTCTCGAAATGAGACTCATGAAACCCAAAACCGTTTGGACGCACGAGGCGCACCATGTTCCTTAACCTCTCGCGTACATCCTATTGTGTGCCCTATATAACTTGTAATAGCAGTCCATTCATCAGTGCTAACCCTTACTGGAAAACCAACATCCCTCTATGCTGAGCTCACGACAGGCAATATTTTTAAGCTCAGTGGAGTTGGTGTTTCATTATACGTAGCTGTGTATAATCTTCTGTGTTTCATTATTTAATAACATAGCCACTGGGTGTTATACTTACTTACTATACATTGTGTATTATGTGAATGGGAATTCTTTCTTGTGTTTCTCTTCTGTTTCTGCAGACCCTGTACACTAATTTTCTAGTTTTAACTAACTCTCAGTGACCTAGTTTAAATTCGCCATGTGGTTTTCACCTGTCCTTGCACTTCACTAGTCACTCACCCCGACATGGCTTTAAGATATGTTATGAACTTGCAGAAATGTCTTACTAAGTGTGTCATTATTTCATTTGCACTGACAAAAAAAAAGAATAAAAAAAAAAAAGAATTTAAAAAAAAAATGTGTTTGGAGTGTTCCTTTAACAGGAATCGATTAATAATGCACATATTCAGTATGCCAGTGTTGTATATACTGTAATTGTTCTATTCTGATATAAAATTCTAAATGCTGAAATATATTCTGTTGGTTTCCATGGTGATTACTTATTATTTAGTACTTTGCTCCAGAATAGCACCATTTTTCACAATGCCAGTCCAGGATGTATCAGTCATTGGATGTGAGAAGCTTCACCATCCCTTTGCAGTCTGACAGCAACCTGGGTTGAGTTGTTCTTCAAATACTTATGTATGTACCCCAGCCCTAACACCACCAACCAGCTGTAGACAATATATATATATAGACTAAAAAGGCAAAACCACATCACTTAAATAACTTCATTCACATTCATTCATAAAAAACAGAAGTTTTCAACGTTAGCAATGGAGTCAGTGGAAAAAAGAGTCTACGTCTCCTAGGGTTGCACAGATCTCCTCCATACGGAGGAGATCAAACTAATGGAGGCTGCAGAGATAAAAGGAAGGCTCACTCCATCTATGAAATCTCTATATAAGTCATGGTCCATGCGAGTAGGACAATCCACACTGAGATCCATGAGTTTCGTGTTTAAAGACAGGCCATTCATTTGTGCTTGCCCCCCAAGCCACAAGGCATCAGGTTTTCACTGATGATGTTACATAAGAAACAACTACATACCTTGGGAAAACCTCTTACAGCACAATTCAAAGCTGTACTGTACCCAGCCACAACGGTACGGTCTACAAGGGGGGTGAGGAACTTGGGGGCCATGTTGACATCACGTTCTCTGTAGTCCTGAGGTTTATATACTAAGCCTGTGAAAAAAATGCAAACACTACCATTTAAGAAATAAACTTATATACAACGATGGGGAAAAAAGGTTTTAGCAGCAGTTTCTTATTCTTGTTTCACAGTTTCATAATACAGTTATTATGTACACGAGGAATGGAATTGAACAGGATCAGCAAATCTGGAGGCAAAATAGCCAAACTTTAAAAATTCTCCAGTTCAGCTTCGAGTTCAGTCAAAAAAAAAAAAATAATTCTACGGTAATTTTTTTTGAAATTCTTAATTTAGTGAATAACCCACTTCTTATTTATATTCTTGATATGTTTGCTTACGAAGTATTTATTAGTCCTTTATCTTTTGAGAACTGAGTCAGGTATGATCAACTCTCATGTATTGTGTGTAACATTGTATGGCAAAATCGCTGTTTTCATTAACAACAGAGCAATATAAGATGCTTACTTACTACTTACTGCATTTGCACTGTTTATTTATTTTTACTTATTCATTTGCCTTCCAATAAAAATAAAAATCTTGTGAGCATATTTAGTATAAGAAACTTTGACTGTTATGTGTATTATTATTATTATTATTATTATTATTATTATTATTGTACTACTATTTTAGGTTCTTTTTTTTTTTTTTTTGTAAGTTAGTACCGCCCACAAGGAACAATTAGTTCTTTGTTTCCTTTCACGAAGGACATACAATTGTAGAGGATTTGGCTGCAAAATTGCAACAGAAACACTGGCAGAACAGGTAAGCCAGCATAAAATAAACTTACCATTCATTTTAAAGGAAATAATAAATAGAAATTAGTCTTACTTCAAGCTAGCTAATACTACATGAAAGAGAATAGCCCCATAGGAATAGTGGAAATAACCTTGGCTGGCAGGCAGGCAGGCTCTTGTATAAACTAGACTTAACGTTGTCTCCATCTTCATAGAATCTAAACCGTATGTTTATATTGAATGTTATCCTTTCGCTCTCTTCTTGCCCTTTTGATTTAAATGTCTGGTGCTCAAACAATGACAAACTATAATTGCTAACCATATTATGTTCTATTTAATATGAGTGACACAGAAGTTTAGTTTCTCTTTTTTAAGTAACGTGAGAGTTCAGTGAAAAATTAATCCCTTAATAAAAATGTGTCAAACTGCATGAGTCCCGATGTGGTTTTGCGGCAACTCCCGTAATTATCTGCTAACATTAGGCATGCCAAAAATGTGGCAATTGTAGTCTACAAATGTCTCCGAAGGGTTACAGGTTTACACTCCTCTATTTTTAAACCTACGTGTTTTGTTTTTACCAACAATGTACAATAGTGACATTAAGAGACATTTAAATAATCAAGTATTGAAAATCAAAGGTAATAATGGCATATATTCTAAACAAAACTCTACATCAAAGCGTGTGTAGAATTTCTTTCTTTCTTTCCTGACAACCTGACAATCACTGTTTGAAATGTATTCACAATATGTGTCCGAAATTGCTCATGTGGGAACATCATTTGTGGTTTCCCAGCAGTTAAGATAAACAAGGGCTAATTTGTTTGCTAAGGTGATGTTAAAAACGTAAAAAATATCATGGGAAACTGATTAAGTTTAATCCCATTTTATAAAGCATTTAGCAAGAAAAGAACTTAATGGAAACTCTATAGCGTTAGCAATACAAATTTGTATTCCTAATGAAGCAGTTTTGGTGTATAGATCATGCCCCTGCAGTCTCACTGCTCAATTCTCTGCCACATAGGCGTTACATCACTATGTTTATACAGCCCTTGTCACACCTCACTGTATGTGACTTACACAGCCTTCCTAAACACTTCCTGTAAAGAGTAATCTAATGTTTACACTTCCTTTATTGCAAATTCTGTTTAATTTAGAATGTCTTATCTCCTGCTCTGTGTATAGCTTGCTAGAACCTGCAGGAGTCTGTAATTAATGTTCAATTTACAGAGCAGGAGATCAAAAATCTAAACTAAGTTACATCTGATTGAAAATGAAACCATTTTGTTTTCATGCAGGCTGTGTTCATCACAGCCAGGGGAAGTGTGACTAGAGCTGCAGAAACAGAAACAAAAATGATTTAACTCATAGACAGCAGAGAATTGAGCAGATAACCTTCAGAGGCATTACCCATACACAAAAACTGCTTTATTAAAAAAGTTTTTTTGGTGACTGCAGTGTCTCTCTAAAACTATCTATTGCAGCCCGAATTTATCATTACCTAAATTAAAAGTTGATGATTTAAATTAAGGACTATGTGATCCTTGAGATCTGGTTTAAAAACCACTTCTCAAAATTCAATATTATGAAATTAGATTATGCTTGTGCCCCACAATTGGAAATTTCCATCAGGGTAACTGTCATTAAACAAAATGCTAGGTGTGACATTATGACATGAATTGTCTTGTGTTTTAGCTTTCCGATTAAAGGGACACTCCAGGCACCCAGAGCACTTCTGCCCATTGGAGTGGTCTGAGTGCCAACTCCCATCTCCCTTAACCCTGCAAGTGTAATTATTGCAGTTTTTATAAACTGAAATAATTACCTTGCAGGGTTAAGTCCTCCTCAGTGGCTGTCTATCAGACAGCCACTAGAGGGACTTCCGTGTTCTTAAAACCCCAAAAGTGTTTTAAACGATGCCTGACGTCCTCACGCTATGCATGAGGACCTCCAGCGTCGCTGGAATCCTCATAGGGAAGCTTTGAATAATGCTTTCCTATGGGGAGGTCTAATGCATTAGGTCTCCCCCGCCGGCTGACGTGGGCAGGGGAGGATCGTGGGCAGAGCCTGACCCAGCGCCTAGGGACATCAGCACTGGATTCAGGTAAGCAACATGGGATGGGGGGTAGGAGAGAGGAGCACTGTAGGAACCTTCAGTGCCAGGAAAATGGATATGTTTTCCTGGCACTGGAGAGTCCTTTTAAGGCCTTGATTTAATATTGTTGGATAAATGATTTCATATGTCTGGATAAACTTTTTTTTTTTTTTAATTCAGTGTATTAAAATTTTAAAAAATGTATCATATAGGAAAATAATATCAATATATAAAAAAATTACAAAATGTTAATATATTTCATAATATCAAATAATCGTAAAAGTTTATTCAAAAATGTGAAATCATTTGGATAGCTCGTCCATCAATATTAAACTGAGGCCTCGGACAGATCTTTGGCTACATAATTATCCATTTTGTTTGATACGGCACCTGTTTTCTGGATGACAGCAGTATTCTTGGAAACTGTTGGTTTCTCGCTGAGGCCACATATGTTCTCACTGTACACTCGGAAGTAGTATTCATTCCCCATGATAAGGTCAGAAATGGTACAGCGCGGTTGCCGATTGTGTTCATAAACATTGAACCATTCCTAAAAAATGCATTTTGATAATACATGTTTTCATTAGTGACTCAGATTATTTAATACTTTGGATAAGGCATTAATTCTTGTGATGAATGTATCATTTTGTCTCCTTAAAAAAAAAAAAAAAAAAAAAAGACTAGACCATACCTTGAGCTTAGGATTTATTTTTTAAAATCTTTTAGATCTTTTTTAGTACGTCTCCATAACAGGTTGAGAAACTTTGATGTAAACTACATATGTCAACCATGTGTCACAGGTTCCGAGGGAACTTTCTGTCTAGTATGTCAGATCTAAAGACTTGATGGGAAAAATACTAATAATATACGACATATACCAACAGAGCATACATACTAATTACATAGATATGAAGAGAGATCAACAGGAACAGCAATATATTAAATAGTTTGATTTTCAGCCAGTTGGTTTCACTATTTGCTTTTGATTCACAGCTTTGGAAGATATTGCTATCCCACTTTGACACCAAACTAAGGCCTCGGTTTAAAACTTTTCAAAACAAATTTTAATATTTTTGGATACATTTACAAACATGTAAAATGATTTTTAAATATATTAAAATAATATATAATATAGATTAAAAAAAAATAATTATATATAAACAATTATCTAAATTTTAAAATATTTTTAAAAATACTAAATCCTTTCAAAAGTTTATTCAAAAATATTAAATAATTTGAAAAGCTTTTCCAAAATTCTTAAAATTGATGCCAAAGCCGTAAAGATTACAAACTCTCTACAGACAAAAAAAAAAACTAAACAAAACTTTGCAACATTGACACAGTGGGGGAAATGTATCAAAGTGTTACGTTCTAAGTGGTGCAAAGATGTGAAAGTGGGGGAGTCACCAGTGGAATGTGACTGCTGCTTCTAGTGGTTTTCATGGTGTTTGCTCTACTTTTAGTTCTTTGGACTGCTTTTTAGAACAGAACATTGTGATAAATTTCGATCTCTTTGAGATGGTCTAGCTACTCCTGCTCCCAATTTGTAATCCCCAGCATGGACTCTTAGATTGAGAGGTTGTGTCTCGGTTTGCCGATAGTTGTTCATGTTTTTTGGGTACTTGCTGTATTCTGATATCTCTAGTCTACAAAACTATAGGATTCCTTCCGTGGTGGATTCTGTAACAGCGACAGAAATTATTGCACGTGGAATCCCATCGTCTTGTGGATCACATCTAACCCCCTACTTTTCTTTATCTTGATTTTTGCACTCAGACTTTTTTTTTTTGCAAATAAACAAAGAAAAGAAAGTTATTAGAGACATTATGGCAGGGTCATTTATAACAGAATTACTTTGAAATATGCTGATGACAGCGCTGGGTTTGTCTTAATACCAAAACACTGTTATTATTAACTAATGTTAGAACCTTGCCATCTGTTTTATATCTGCCGTTAGTCCATGATGTTTTTCTTGGGTTTTATAAATTACAAATGAATAAAGAAAATGAAGAAGTATTTTTTTTTTAACATTACAGGGCTCCACTGTGTGAAAGCAATCATATTTAAAGGTTTACCCAGCAGCGGGTTTAAGTCAATATATAACCATGCCACAATATGTTTTGACTCAGCTATTTTGAGATTTGACTTGCAGTTCATGACTTTCCACTGTTTTGTGGCTAAACCTCCGACACTAATCTCTCACCATAGTTTTCTTGTCCGCTTTTTCAATGGTGTATCCTGTGATCTCTGTGTTGCCATTGTCTCTAGGAGGTACCCATTCAACTAGAGCATTAAAGCCCCAGACTTCTTTAACTACTACTGCTACGGGAGGGCCAGGCTTATCTGAAACAAAAAACAAACAAACAGTTTTAGGTGTAATGGTTACTAATAATAAATAAATAGTTCAAAATTGTAGACTCATCTACAGCTTCTTTTTTTTTTTTTTCGATTTACTCATAAAAATCTTTGCTCCCTGGTGTCATGATACCCGAAAAGCACCTGAATGATACAAGAGGCAGAGGTCTCACAGCTTCATTGCACCATTACCACTACATCGTGCAGTAGTTATGGTGCTTGAAGAGTCTCTTTAAAGCAACAGCCAGTCTCTGTTTTCAGCATTGTCTGAGTACATTTGAGTTTAGTGTGGGATAACCACAAAACACACATGATTATATGATTATGTTTATTAAAAAATGTTAACCTTAATATCACCATTGAGTAATATAAGGACTACAATCTATAATTTACTGATTACAGCACATGAATAATGCAGTTTTCACAAATTGATTAAAACTGATTTAATGCCAAATTTCCTGTAATCCCCCAAAGGACCATTTATAATGTGGGCTAATGGGGACAACTAAAGCAATGTAAGGTTTAATGACGTGGCATGTAGGTCAACAATCTTTGACTTTGAAATCGTAACTTTTGAACGGCTCATCTTAAAAATAACAATAAAAAAAGAATGACAAAGAAAATGGCAGAAAAACCCCTCAAGAATCCCGTGTTTGTGCTTACTTTACTTTCCGCGGTTTTGGCCCCTCCAGAAATAAAACTATGGCTATTACTTTCACACTCCTCAGACTTACAACCTCATGGCTACATCTTGTGACTCGCTACAACAAAGTGATAAGTTGCTGTCAGAACTGATGGGACGCCTAACATGGAAACTAAAGGTTCTGCTTTCTATCATCCTCTGTAGAGAAAGTTGAATGCAAACAGATCAAGGAAAGCTCATACTTATTTCCATTTGCCTGAAGAAGCTTTAAATGCACAAAATAGTGCGACAGCTTTCAAAATCAAATGTTTTAGTTAAATGGTAGTGGTTATGTTGCCAAGAGTCCTCAATCGCAGACCCATAGTGAGTAGTTGCAATCACACCATAAACAACTTTGAACCCACACATGACATCATGAGATTGCGTGGCCAATATTTGTTGTAAATTAACGGCAACATACTTTGAACGCTTATGTCTCCAATCATTTTATGATTCCAAATATTGCAATAATTCCGCTCTTCTTTTTTAACTGATTTGTCTTAACCACTATGCTAAAAACATTGTTTCTTTTGCATATGTCAGCAAGTACCACCAAAACACATCACAATATCTAGAATGCAGTTGCACACAGAGAAATTACCTTTGGACCACATTATACGTGCACACAATCATACCATCTTCTATTTCCACTAGCTTTGTTAAAGGAGTAAGAGATCTTGGGTTAAGTATGTTTTTTTTTTTTTTTTTATCAATACATTTACTGACAGTCTTACAGCAGTTCTGATATCTCTGGGCACGTTTTCAGTGTTTCATAAAAATGACATCTTTACGAAACACTCTTGTTGACCTCTTTGGAATTTCACTAAAGTTTCAATGCAATCAAAAGGTATCACCACATAGTTTGGAACAACTTTGTGTTAGGAGTGAAGACAGATTGACAAAGGTTGAAAAGAATGCAGATCTTCTGCCATCAACTTTTGTCAAAAGCATGTTCTCATGCATTGAACAAATTGGTCTATGGAGGATCCCATGGTCATGTAAAACCATCCAAAGACCTTCATGTAGTACTTTGGCACATGCACCAAAGTCAGTAATGACATGGTTTCTGGCAGATGAAGCCCCAAGAGACTGTACCCGTGAAGAAGAATTTTAAGTAAGTATTTCTAGATTTAACTTCGTCCCCTAGCCGCACACAAAGTTGGGATTTCAACTTCAGGCGTCTTTTGGAAATAAACGACTCCTAAAAGTAACAAAGCTGCTTTAAGCGAATGCTCTGTCATAGGTAAGAAGTGGTACCGTGGCAAACTTCAACAGCAGCATTGTATGGCTTTGTGGTTGAATTGTGACTGCTGTGACTGCTGTTGACAAACTTATATCTGACAGGTCTGCCTTTAAATTCAATTGTGTGCAACATAACACCCATAAATTGGAATGAAATGTACGTATATTTGTATAAATCATTTCACCATGAAAGACTTTTGATTTAATATGGGTGTTTTAACTCGTTTATTTTTTTTAACTAAACTGAAATGTTAGGCTCTTGAATAAAGCAAGCTCTAGCTGAACTCTCTACAAAGTAAAAGGACAAACCTGATTTTGTTCATCTTGAGTATATGTACATAGCACTAAATTGCTGGTTACACAGGACATTATAGGGTATACTGTGTGCCATTTTCAGTTTTCTAGCACTGTGTGGACACATGGTGGAGATTCAATCAGATATGTTCAGCGTATACTGTGGGAAAGATCTGTGGATTTACCTGTGCAATCTTGTACTTTGATACATTTTACACTGTACAAAAATCTGGGTTTTAGGGGTAATAACAACAAAGATTACATTTTCTTTAGCATATTTTTATAATATGGGATTGAGAGTGTGAAACACATAAGGTATTTTACTCTTACAAGGCCCCCCATTGCATTTGTTTTTATTTATATTTTTTTAAAGGAACACTATAGGGTCAGGAACACAAATGTGTATTCCTGACCCTATAGAGTTTAACTAACCATTTAGTCCCCTTTCCTCCTTTAATAAGTCATAACTCACTTTTTTTTAAGTGCTGCATGGGGCTCCTTGCATCTGGCTCTGCCCCCTTGGATGACATCACCAGATTTGATGATCTCAGCCAATTGCAATGATTTCCTATAGGAAAGGATTTAATTGACTGAGATAGTCAATTCTGATGATCTCAGCCAAGGAGGTGGGCCGGTGGGAGGGGAGGGGTGTTGTACACTGTGCAGCACTGCCCCAGGAAGTACCTCTCATAGCCACCTGAGGACTGGCCACTGGAGGTGTCCCTAGGCTGTAAAATAAACACTGCCTTTTCTCTGAAACATTACATTAAAAAAGCCTGCAGGGACTTACTATACTCACCAGAATAACTACATTAAGTTGTGACTATGGTGTCCCTTTAAGACATATAAAAGGAAACAGTTTATATTTATTAGATTTTTGGCCTACAGTGGTGTCATTTAATTAATCTTATCGTTGCTGAAAATGCCCTGAGGTTGGGTGCTCTCCTTAATAATTGCACTACTGGGCAATTCTTTTGTAATCTCAAGACATATTCTATAAATGGTAGATTGGAACATAGTGTAAAAATTGAGAAATGTGTAAGGAGAAGAAAGAACTGTTAAGCTTAGTACTAGTGCTAGTTACATCCCTTCACTAACTGTCCTGTTGGGATCTATTGTCAAGATCTACCACATTCCATTTTATTGCTCCAATCTTAATTTAGTAAAATTTGAAAATGCAAAATGAGCTGAAAGGCAAAATGGCTGAGTGTGTCGATTATCTGGACCTGATCTTACATAACAATCTTCTTTTTAAAATGCCACTATATTACCTACATTAATATCTTACAGTATTGTACAGCATTAACTGTATAGTGAAAATGCTGACATTATGATATGCCAGCCCATGTAACTAAACCATGCCCAAGCAGTCGGGTGTTCTGCCAAATTCTTTGGAGAGCAAGAACACTTTTGTGACCAATTCAAGACTGATACATTTTCACTTTAAACGCCGATTTTAGAAGGGATTAAAATAAACTCTCTCTTGAGTACTGTAGCTCTCTATGGGGCCGAGATAACACAGCCTTGGCTGGTAGTTGTCTAGTCGGATGTGTGAGTTAAATATAGCAAAAATAAGGCAAGATGATATTTTGTCTGCATGAACTTTGAAATTTACTCTTGCACCCGTCAGCATAATGAATACAGTGCAGAGATTTAAATCTGAGTGCTTGCTGCACTGACATGACTCTGTTAGAACCTGGCTCTATGGCTCTCAACACATTTACTTATTGTAACTAAAAGTTATCTATATGTGTCTAACGTAAAGGATATATTGCATGAACACTTTGACATTCAACAGCAGTAGTTTTTGTTTTCCATGTATGGCGTTACAAAAGGGTCATCCATTGGGAAAGGAGATGGCGTGTAGTCCGAAATCCTTTAAGGATTTGCTTCCTTTAATGTGTTTCCAGACTGAGGTCTTATAATGCCTCCTCGATCCCCATGTAAGATGAGAACATACAGCTGTTTCATCACTATGCAAATTTAATTTCCCTCACAATGTACCTTTAATGACATTTAACACTGGAAGGGGAGGCAGCCAACAGAATATACAAGAGTCCGAGAGACACAGAATATTTTGTGCCACATGCGGAATAGGAAAAGGCAGCTGGGGCTATTAGAGAGATTATGGAGTGTTAAGAAAATGAAATTACACTTAGCTTTGAACATTATAGATACTTACCCACTGAACATTTTATTCTATTGTCGAATTAGCACGCGTCTGAATAGAGAATTCTGTTTTCCACATATACATTTTTTTTGTAGAATAATTCAGAAATAAAGTTCTCACTTTATTGAAAATCAGTTTGTACCTTTTTAAGTGTCAAGGACAAATTCAATATGTTTAAAGATTTTTTTCCCCCACACTTTAAAGGGACACTCTATAAGCACCACATGCACCTTAATGTGGTGGTTCCGGTATAAAGACACTGTCCCTGCAGTTTTGCAATTGTCCCTTCGCTCTACCAAAGACTTACACCTACATACACAGAATTCTCAAATATATATATATATATATATATATAAATATCTCTGGGCTCAAAATATGCCATAAAAATGCCACTAGCCATATATATATATATATGTATGTATGTATGCACTTCTCACATAAACCCCACATATACTCATGTCATGTCAATCCAAAACACATACACATACATGTCCAACACAGTTAACACACACACAAGATGTCAAAAACATAAAGACTTCTTCACATCTACAAGTTACCCAGTCACGCCTCTTTATAAATTTATGATAAGACCACACCAGGAATATCCTGTGCCATTTTGGGCACCTGTTTTAAAGTAGGATATTATGGCACTAGAAAAAGTGCAGAGGCAGACTACAAAATTAATAAACGGAATGAAACATTTTAGTTACGAAAAGGTTCAAAAATGTAAATCTGTTTTGCGCCTCTGAGGGGATATGATAACATCATACAAATATATTGGGGGCCAATACAAACCATTATCTGGAAATCTATTCATAAACAAGACTATACATAGGACACAAGGTCTCGCATTTAGACTGGAAGAAAAGAGATTTAGTCTAAGGCAAACAAAGTTTTTTACAGTAAGAGCAATAAGGATGTGGAATTCTCTGCCTGAAGAGGTGGTTTTATCAGAACCCGTACAGATGTTTAACCCCTTAAGGAGACATGACATGTGTGTCATGTCATGATTCCCTTTTATTCCAGAAGTTTAGCCCTTAAGGGGTTAAACAGTAACTGGTTGTATACTTGCAAAAACATAATATTCAGGGGTGTAAATTTTTTATTTGTGGGGTAACATCTTCTTGATCCAAGGAGATATCTGACTGTAATGCTGGGGATCAAGAAGGATTTTTTTTTTTTTACAAGCTTTGTTTAAAAATTGGAAAGCGCTGCAAACTGGGTGTTATGCCTTCTTTTAAATCAACAGCAAAAACAGATGCTGTTGCTTTATGTACACATGTCTCTTTCCAGCCTACGTAACCATGTAATGTGACTCTTGGTCTTTGGGCCAAAAATGGGTCATTTTTTATTGTTTCTCTAAACCAATGTTATGGTGGCAGAGTTTAGTTAAAGAAAAAAAAAAGGAAGAAAATTGGTTTATTCATCACATTGGTTTCTGTCAATAAGATCCCATTGGATCTTTTAGATCATCTAGAGTCCACAACCAATGTTTATAACCGTTTATAACTGTTTTGTTCAGGCTTTTTCTCAGAAGTAACCTGATTTAAAAAGATAAAAATAAGCACTGCCCGGGACGGTTGTCCTTGATCCTTTTATGAAACTTTCCTTTAAGAATTGACCATTACACATTGTATAAATAATCCATGCACAAGATATATGTTTAAAGCAGAAAATGTGGCAAAAATATTTGCAAAATATACTTCTTTATGTATATACATAATGATAGTAATTATGTTTAAATGAATATGATTCCTTTAGTTATAGAATTAGTGTATATATTATTATTATCGCTTTAGTCCTCTTAGCGTGATATACCCTTTAATAACAAAAAAGCTTTTTTATTTAGTAGATAAGGACCTTCTTCTATAATTGCATTCTTGGCTTGCTTTTTATTAGTGCTTCTCCACTTCCTAAACATACAATAATCTGGTCTCAACAAAGTCTGGGAGACAGACGAAACGCGCAGACCAAGAGAGAGGACTCGTTCTATTTCACTGCCACTAGGCGGTGAGCTTGTTCATCAAACTATTTTCCTGGATTGTTACAAAGCCATTTTGACCAATGGAGAATTGATTGCTTGCGATACCGAACAGCTTGATTCACCTAGTCCATACTTCACTGGGACTTACGTTATATTTCCGGTGACAACAAGAAAGACAGGAAGGGTTCAGCCTTCTTCCTCTTGATTGACTGTGACGGACGTTCGTTGTTTTCTCACTCATACTTACCAGACTCACGATTCTACCGTTATATTTATAAATGTTCATGCTTGTTGTTTAGAGTAACAGTTTCTTCTTTTTTATATTTTTGTTATTTGCACATTCGAACATATAACCATATTTATTTTTTTAAATATAACCCACATAAAATTGGGAAATAAAGCATGACTGACAATTGCTGTGTCCTTTTTTTTACTCAGACTAGACCTAAGTTGTTACATGTACTGATCAGGATACATACCCTTGCCTCCTTGTGGGCCAAGAGGAATGGACTGGTTTCAGCCATAGAAATGGTCACAAAGTGACCTAAAGTACAATCTATTAACCAGGAGAAGATAGGATAAACAGACAGACTGCTAAACAGATGAAACATGGATGGATAGAGAGAAAGAGAGCTACAAGTGAAAAGGCAGGCAGGTGATGGATGGATAGATAAAATAATAATAATAATAATAATAGATAGATAGATTTAAGAAAAAAAAAGATACACGTACCCACAACACGAATATTTATTGTTGCACAATCCTCCATATTTTCAATTTTAACGGAGAGTTCATACTTTCCAGAGTGAGATCGTTCTGCAGATCGTATAAAGAGGATGGTGTCACATTCAGATATTCTGATGCTGACCTGTTTTGGGTCCAAAGGCTGTCCCTCTTTTGTCCATGTGACAATAGGCCTAGGTTTCCCCTGAAATTGATAACATGTGAATATATTTTATTTTCCTGTTCCTTCCTCTACACATTAAACACACATGTTAGTATTATTCTCCATCGTACCTGGAAGGGGATAAGTAGGTTGATTTGTTCCCCAACTTTTTTAATATAGGTCTGCCTCAGTTGCCGGGGCAAGCGGATTTTGGGTTGTTCTGCAAGATACGGATATTTAAGGAAGAACATTACTCTCAATACATTTCATATATATACTATTGCCTCCCTTTAAAGTTAAACTAAAGAAATCTGTAATTTTAAGAGATAATCTAAGATTCCAATTTACAATAAATAGTGAGGAAAGGATGGATAAGGATAAGCTGTACAAATACAAAAACATTCAAAAACAAAGTTTTGCTTATCCTTGAATTGTTGCTCATAGCTCTTCAGTAACACATGACAGCAATATATATATATATTAATAATCATATCAAAAACCACTGTGTATTTGAAAATGTATTGTCAATGAGTCATTTTGAAGAACTTGTTTTAGAAATTGCATTCAACCCAAACTATCTATCGTACTCTAGATGAGTATTTTTCTACCCATCCACGTGACACACAGAGGAAATCAGTTGACTTACGAACAATCTCTCGGATGGTCACAGGCTGGGCCAATATGGCTGGCTCACTCTTCCCGGCAATATTAACAGAACGTACGCGGAATGAGATTTTTTCTCCAGTGGGAAGTCCTTTTACAGTATAACCACATCTTTCTACCAGCTCTGTATTGGCTTCAACCCATTCATCAGCTGTAAGTATAATTTTATACAAAATGCAATGTCAGCAAGGTTCGATATATATATATATATATATATATATATGTCATCAGCTAAAATACATGATACACTAGAAAAATTTCACTTTGTAACTTTGTTGCCAGCATGCCGGCGTCTGAACATACACTCCTACACTCCCTAGCCAGTGTTGGTAGCATCGCCTAGGGAGTTTCCATAGCAACCACTGCGCATGCTCTGTGCTAGCTATGCATGGGAGAGCAGGAGGACTGCCTGTTGGGAGGTCTTTCTGCTTTCTCTTGTCAGTCACATTATCAGCATAGAGTCTATGCTAAGGATTTGACTTAGACCTGGAAGAAGAACCCTTTTTTAAATAGTTTTTTTTTTCTTAATATATAAATATATATATTTACTAACTAAAATGTATAGGTGATACGATGCTTTACTAAAGAGCGTAAATAGTTTGTGGAATGGCAGGTATCCCTTAATATGAAGTTCAAATCTTAGTTTGTAACAGACAAAATCAGCTATTCTGGTTTACATTTTTAATTCATTTTGAATTCCCAATAATTTACACTTGCCAGTAATTCAATGACTAACTCTATAAATGATCTTTGCAGAGTCAGAGGGACCACAGGCAGATGCCCTCAACCAACATGCCCACCACCACCAGACAAGAAGTGATTTTCAATCCCAAAGTTAATATATGATTTTTGGAGGTTCTATAAGAAGGGTGATTTATTTCTAAGTCTTGTTTGTGTTTTGCTCTCGGGGTGATGAGACCACTTAATTTCATTATGCTTTGTTATGACAGTACACCATAAGAAAGAGTGTTCCAGAAAGCTGCCAAAAACATATTTTTATTTCTACTTACACCCTTCTCTGCAGTATTCAATTAGGTATCCGTCAATTCCTCCTGCACCAATACGATCAGGTGCCCTCCACTTTAGTGTGCATGTAGTGTCTGTTACATCTTCAACTGTAAGGTGCAGAGGTTCACTAGTAGGTGCTGAGAAAAAAATAAATCATCAATAAATCATTCAAATATTGCATTTTCCATAACAGAATAACATAAATCATTCATCATGATTTTTATAGTGGTACATTAGACACCTTTTAGATTCAGCTCAGCCCATGTTTACTAACAAATCCGAGTAACCAATGTACAACTGAGTGATGATAATGGAGACAAAGAGTTCTTTATTATGGCATCTACTATAGCTCATTGAGAAGTCTGTCTTTATAAAGCAGACTGTGTGAACGCTCTTGTCTCACCTAAAGAGGTTTCAACAAGCCTATGATTGGTAAATCTGCAGAGAGAGACTGAAGTTCTGAGCCGGAGAAAAAGGGGACATCAGATCTGCAGTTTTTGCAAGCTATATTTTCATATACCCCGCAAAAAAAAGCAGAACAAAAAAATGTGAAAAACATTTTTTTTTTTTTAGATTGCAAGTACTCCTTCAATACTCAACTATTCGAGTCGAGTATTACTTCAGTTTTATAGTTTGAAGTGTTCTATGCATTTTTTTTGTAGTAAAAAAAACTAGTATTATTTAGTGGTAGTATAGCTAATTATCTAAAAATAATTAATTATCTATAAAGTATGTTTAAACACAATGCGTGTAGCTCTGCTTAAAATTATATTAATTTTCATAAGAAGGGAAGCATTAGTTTTTCTTATATTTTGATTAAACTGTATCTTATAAATTATACATAAAAGGTGAAATTGCTAACCTTTACAAGAACATTTTCTTTTCCCAGTGTTTCTATAAATTACTTTCTGTCTATTTACACATTTATATAGAGCAAAAACAGACCATGCCGAGCTTTCATGCTTTACGGAATGTCCTCTGCATCATTCAAAATACAACTTACTGTTTCTTCACACTTAACCAAATAGGACACAAAATGTCAGAGCAAGCAGACCTCCCTTCCCCTTATTGGACTATTTGCTGAAACACATTGTTTATAGTAAATTTCATGACAATAGACCTACTCACCAATAGGCATGAATGGCTTTGAGGTATTGGCTTGTTGAGAAATTCCAATGGCATTGACAGCAAAAACTCTTATTTCATACATGATACCCTCAATCATCTTTGTTGACTGGTATGCAGTTTCTGTGAAGACTTCAAAGTTCATCTTCATCCAACGCTGACTGCCCTTCTTTTTCCTTTCTATGAGGTAACCTAACAAAAAAAAAACATAAAGCTGCAATTTCAAGTTTTCAATTCTAAGATGTCAAAGTAAAGAGTTTAATTCTGAACTTACGCACCAGGAATATGTTTGGACCGCTAAGGTACACTGACTTTGATTTTTGTTTGTTGTTTTTAATGCATTTCATAGAAACATAGAAACATAGAATGTGACGGCAGATAAGAACCATTCGGCCCATCTAGTCTGCCCAATTTTCTAAATACTTTTATTAGTCCCTGGCCTTGTCTTGTAGCTAGGGTAGCTTTAGGCCTATCTCACGCATGTGAACCTCTACCACTTCAGCTGGACGGCTATTTTATGCGTCCACTACACTCTCTGTATTATTATTATTGGTATTTATATAGCGCCAACTAATTCCGCTGTGCTTTACAATATTGTAAACTCTGTAAAGTAATATTTCCTGAAATTATTTGTCATAATCAAACGAATATATAGTGACCGATTATGACCTTTTGAAGGTTATCTGTCGATGAATATAAACAAGTAGTACAATTTAATTTAACCATATCTCAAATATATAGTTTTAAGTGGTATTGTTCATTTAAAGAATTAATGCTGTTTGCATCGAGAAGAATTATGTCATGTCCCATTCCCCAAAGGAATGCTTTCATGATGGATAGACATTTTTTGATGTAAATATGGTGTCAGTTGTATAAGCTACAAAACAAGCAGATGTAATTATATTATCATAAGAAAAAACACACACAAAGTTAAAAATAGAATGAATACAACAAAAGACATTTACTTTTCGGATGAAAGATATCAACTTCAAAAGTCTCAGTTTCTAACAATCTGATTCCGAAATAGGAAGATGACATCATAAAAAACATGATCAACAAGTATATCTTGAACTGTATTATTATATTTTAATTGGAACGGCGCTGTGCATGTTGAAGCAGGACCTAACACAATAAAACTAATAAAAAAAAAAAAAGAAAGCATGCAGTTCTTTTCTTTATTATGTAAATTTTCTAGAGCTTTTCTTACCTGTTATTGCCTCACCACCGTCATACAATGGCTTGTCCCAAACGACATCGGCCCAATCCTCACCAACACCGGTGATGCGAACATTGTCAGGAGGATCAGGAACATCTTAAATTTGAGATAATGATATTAAGAACATATTAATAAAACCTACAAACCTGTGCCAAAAAGATTGTGGTGAGGCCAAATACAATAAAACACACTACGGTGCAAATCAAAATATTACTGTTATGCATCATCTGTGTATCTCAACTTGTACTTTTGAAATCCCACCTTGGGCACAGAAACTCGTGAAATCATGGAAAACATGATTCTAAAACTAACCTCCAATAATAGCATTTTGTTAATTAATAGTAATCTATTCAGTTCTTTTGTTAGGAAAGTCATATTATATCAAAATAATTGCTAGCTGTTATTCAGAATTTCAATCACAACACTTATACGTCACAAATAATTGTTTCAAAATGAAGACTTTATATGGCAGCCCTGGGATGTTTCTATTTGCTGCATTTAAGGCTAGAACATGTATGTTAATTCTGTGCAAATTCTCTGCTCAGGGGTTCATCCGCTGGCAGAGCACTTAATGGATAATCTCGGCTACTGAACGAATGACAGGATTGGCAGTCGTATGTTGTAGCGCTACAGAAGCTGGATGCCATTCCACTGGTATACCAGAAGGTCATGGTCTTAGAAATAATGGATGGACAAGGGAATAATGAAATGAGGTCATTGGGGCAGATGAGTTAAGAAAGACTGGTTAAGGGGCTGATTAATGAATGGCTATTAACATTTATGTAAATTTGAATGTTTAAATGAGGTGCTAAAGAGCAGACTTTCAACAATAGAATGTATTTGGTATATACATTCAGAATCACATAATTTATTTGGTGGCTTAATGCAAAATACCTAACTAAAAAGGGTCTAAAATTTCCTTCCTTATACCAAACCACTTGAAAAATTGGCTTTGGGCTCTTTTTATTCTTGCACATTTAAGACAAAATCACTATAATTGATGTGAGTATTGTTACATAGATGACAATCTTTTTCTTTAAAAGGAAATATAAAGAATTTATATAAATTATTTAAAAAAATTAAGTAAAAAGCTTGTCCAATCCATACTGAAAAATAAATGTATTGAGTACTTACAGGAGGAACTACATTTTGTGTTTGAACATGCATGCTCAAATTTGTACTGACTCCAAGGAATTGTTGGGAAAAGGATTGCTTTCTTTACCTACAACTTTAATAACCAAGACGGCCTTGTCTTCTCCAACTGGATTGGTCACCACAATAGTATATTGTCCTTCGTCCGCTCTCTCTGCTCCTTCAATAACAAAACTGCTTAGCTCTGTTCTCAGTTCTATGCGGACACGTCCTTCCAAGTCACTGAATTCCTACAATGGATAAAGATAGTCACAAAACTGGAACAGAAAATTACCTAAATTATTTAGGAACTTGACACTATGAAATAATTATCTCCTGGTGGCAGTAGTGTATTTTGTAAGTATTGACATAGTAATAGGTTGTAAGGGTGCAATTATGATTTCGCTGTTCTTTGATTGACCAGTTAGGGAACAAAATGATGGGGTCTAGCTTGTCGTACAGGGTTAGTCACTAAAGAGGGTTTATAAACTTATCCTAACCTAGCTCTGGCTCTAGTACATTGAAACACTCCAAGATAGAGCAGAAAAAAGAAAATTATTCTTCCAGAGGCATGGCTGTTCGGTTCCTCTGTTCCTCTGTTAGAGTACCAGAAAAATGCACCAGGGGGTGGGGAAGGATTAATGCAAGAGACGGGAGCACTCTACAACTGACTATAAGTAGGAATTTAAAAACGTTTCTGTAGCACCACAAAATGCATACTAACTTATAATTTTCAAACACCTTCAAATACATTTAAAGATGATAAGCTATACGTTGGAGTTAACATTTTATACACATTGAGTGATACATGGAGAAGAGACAAACCCTTGATTTAGAAACAGCTTCCAGGGTGGAATGTATAATTCCTGAGTTATCTGGTCAATCACAATAAATCAATATGTGGGGCGCTAACTTCCCAATATTTTTATAAACTGTTAAGAGGGAAACTGAACTAATTGTGACAACTTAGATAACAAATCTGCACTTAGCAGGAAAAACTAAATCTACTTGCCGTATCGCCCTTAAACCAGGCAACAGTTGGTGCTGGCTCTCCAGTGATCGGGACATCAAAACGTAACTTGTTTCCAGCCACTACAACAATTGTATTGACATGTTCTTTGCCACTGCAGTCAAGATGGATCTTTGGTGGTTCTAGGGGAGCATGAATAAAGTTAGCGAAGTCTGAACATATATACAATATGTATTCAAACACAACACTGTGTTTGTTAGATTAAATCAAACTGTATGGACAGTTCTTTATCATGAGAACAGAAATAATATTGTATATCTATATAAATACTTGAAAAAAACAGCTTGCACTCACGGACTTGGAAAAGTGAAAAACAGGAATCTCTTTATTCAATAAGATGTCACACCATCGTCACACCAACGTTTCAGCCCTCGTCTGGGGCTTTCCTCAGGATGAACTGTTTGTCAGTTCATCCTGAGGAAAGCCCCGGACGAGGGCTGAAACGTTGGTGTGACATCTTATTGAATAAAGAGATTCCTGTTTTTCACTTTTCCAAGTCCGTGAGTGCAAGCTGTTTCTTTCAAGTATTTACATTTGATGGCTCTGGCTTTTCAGCACCCGGCATTTATATTATTGTTTGGCCTGAGTGCAAGGACACATTGGTATTTTATATATATATATATATATATATATATATATATATATATATATATATATATATAGGCATCTTGTCTACTGGACTAATACGGCTAATCCAATCTACACTATATATATATATTTGTTTAATTTCATTTTTTAAATTTCTTTTATAATTACTGTAAGTGATATATGTATCAACATTATTATGTATCTAAGGTTGAAAAAAACAAACATACCTTGGCGTGGAACATAGTCAATTTTGATCTCTGAAAAAAAAAATAGAGAAATGTAAAGATTAGTAAGTTATTACTTGACTGTATATCTTGCCCAAGATCCAGTCTCCGCCGTGGTGCCTTTCTATTCGTGTGAAACTCTCAACTGGGATTCTCTGCATTTGTGATGTGACCTCACAGAGCTCTTACCTACTTTTTCTAAAATAAGGTCTCTAAACTCTAATCAGTCTACATAATGGTTATGATACCAGGTGTCTCCTAGCTCAATCCTAACCTATTGAAACCATTTGTGAATGGTTTGACATCTAACTCAACCCTCCTGGAGCCTGCAGTATGACTCCTCTTCCCAGATATCACTAAAGTATAAGATCCCTTCAACTTTAACAATATTCATTTTGTCCACCTTTGGATGGAATTCACTGGGTGTCTTTACATTTTATCTAACCATTGCTTCGCCTGCTATAACTTTTTAATATCTTTAGTATTTATTATTATTTTATTATTTATATAGCGCTGTAGTACTGTACAATGGGTAAAATATTTTTGACTCTTCTGATGCATTCATTGTCTCTCGGATTAGTCACTCTAATGGTTATACCTCCTGTCTAAACTGTGTTGGATGAGTTATCTATCTCGTTAATGGAATTTTATGCTCAACTGATGGGAAACATTTTTTAAATCTTCTTCTAAAATATTTTCTACTCTCACACAAAATTGTAGCTACTCGGCTAGCCGAATGCAATATATATTACATTTAAAATGTATAAAGAAATAATTAAAATAAAAACCCTAGCTCAAATTTGATTGTTTTTTCCATTGGAAATTACCATACCAAGGAAGTTGAGTTTGGCGGAAAGAGTCAATGCATATCCATCGGGTACAAATGTGTAATCTGCTTCATCTTCTGGTCGGACATCATCAATCACTAACTTGTGAATCCTGTAATCGGAAAAAAATGACTTACCATTTATGATTATTCTTTTTGCACAAACCCAATTTGGCAGATGAAAAAAGAAATGTTGTTTTCGTAAAATTTTATATCAAAATAAAGCAAAAAAAAAATGCAGGATGGATTGAATGCAGTCAATGTTTATATGAGTTAATAATACTGCTTAAACTATCATGAGGGATTCCATCATCTGCCTATCTGTCTATCTGTCTGTTAGTCCATCTGGCTCTCTTTGTCTGATTCTTATATTTATGTGTCTATGATTGAGCGATGACTCTTGATTGGTAAGATTTCTTTTACCTGCCCTTGTGTGTCATTGAGATACGTTTGCTAGGTTTGATCTCCACTCCATTTTTCAGCCACTTGCCCGTTACTTTGTCATCAGACACTTCACACTTAAAGACAGCTTGTTCGGCTGCCTTAACTGTCAGATCAGCAATACCTTGCAACACTTCTAGTTGTTTATCTGCAGAAATCAAGGAAAAAGAAGAAACACAATGATATTGGGTTAATTTCTAGAAACAAATATCCAGTTCCAGTTTGTTTACATTATATATATATATATATATTTTTTTATTTTATTTTATTATTATTTTCTTTTTTTCTGATTGATTGGGAATTTGGCAACCTGTATCTGCTCAGTTCCAAGCAACAAAACCAAAATTGAAATCACTCATTTTGTAGAAGATCTGCTCAACAGAAATGTGGCCAAAATAGTACATAGCACAAGGAAAGAATTAAGAACTTTAAACTAATGTACAAAGTAAGTTTGGAATCACCAAAAACATGATGATGATAATGGGATTAATCAAACAATAAATAGACATTGCAAGCACCATAAGTGCTACAGCTTATTGTAGTGGATACGGTGAGAATAGCTGTGCCTGACAACTTTAACCCTGTAAATCCTTGTCTTTTTATGAGTTTTGTTTTTGTTAACTTTCAGTGCCATGGCTCCATACTTCTCCCACAAACATTATATGGGGAAGTCTAGCTTTCCTATTCAGAAATCCATGTCTCTTTGTCTTGAATGAATTGTTCTGTGACATGGGAACAGGCAACTGTACTGTGAGTGAGCTCACAGCCCCTGTAAGTTTTCGGACAGCATGTTCTTGGACAGCTCAATAGGGAATCCAGACTAAGAAAACCTTGGCTAAGAAAGCATTTGAGTATTAGAGCCATATGTGAGGAAAATAAAATCGATATAAATGTCAAGGCTTTAAAAAAGCTAAGTTTTAATAGAAAGATTCCTAGCACCATAATTACTACAATAAACTGGTGTTTATTGTGCTTGGAGTACCCCTAGAAGCATCTTTTCAAGTTATTGTGTGGTTCCAGACTTCCAATAGATAGATTATAAGATGAATTTATAACATTGTGGCTTACTTAGAAGTAAATATTAAAATCATACTAATAAATATAGCTTTGAACAAAAATACAGTGGGATGAGCAGAATAAGACAATCTTTGGATGTAAACACCAATAACATAGTATATTGTCTACGCACGCACCTTCCACTTCAAGATCAGCCTCGCACTTCCCACCATTGGTCATCACTTGGTAGCGTCCAGCATCTTCTTTTGTGGCCTCGTTGATGATCAGAATGTGTTTTTTCCCATCTTTCTTAAAACGATATTTGAATGTCTCCTCCCGCGTTAGCTCAACTCCATCTTTCATCCTACGAAGAAATTAAGTATAGTAAGTGTATTAGAATGAGGCAAATGAAGAAATAATAGTAATAAAATGACAAATTTAAATTTCAACAAATCTTACATAACATAGAGAACATACCACATAACTTGCGCTCCCTCTTCAGAAACCTCGACCTCTAGTTCCACTTTTTCACCCACAAAGGCCTGATGATCCTCCAGAGGCTTGTTAATCACTACAGGAGGCTCTAGATGCAAGTAGCAGAAAACACATGCTTATTTAGGTGTGTGGTGGGATGGGCAAAGATTATTTTGTGTCTTAGTGGACATTCATAGGTCTTTTTTATCACATTTAAAAGAAAAAAAAAAAAACATTGTCAGAATGTATACTTTTACAGGTTTGCACACCATCCAATCAGAGGGCGGTGAGTCTTCAAAGTATATTCTAAACTATACATCCGGAAAATATGTTGCTAAGAACATTACCAGTTCCAGAAGTGCGTAGGTATTTTAAGAGTAGTTAAAGGAACACTATAGCGTTAGGAACACAAATATGTATTCCTAATGCTATATAGCCCTAGTCACCGTTTAGTTGACTAGGGCCCCATTCCGTGGCAAATAAATGGTTAATTAACCATTTATTTGCTTACCTTAATCCTGTGTTCCCTCGGCACTGGTGACCTTTCCTCCTCCATCGACGTCAGCTTCCGAGTAGAGCCGAATGTGCAAACTCGCCTTTTTTGACACTGCACTCCGTGAGGAAGTCCAATAAGTACGATTTACTCAGTGTAAATCGCTGAAGCAGACTCTAGTGGCTATGTTTTCAGCTGCAGGGTTAAAACTAGAGGGACCTGGATCCCAGACCACTTCATTGAGCTGAAGTGGTCTGTGTGCCTATAGTGGTCCTTTAAACTTGAAGGAATGTAGCCAAAAGACGAGACTAGAGATAGAGATAGGCACCTGTTGTGGGCAAAACCACCATCCTAATTATAGCAAGAATTCATTATAGGCATCTTTTCATCATATGTGCAATACGAATTAGACAAAATATACATAGTGTATCAAACTAGTACTAAACAGATCTACAACAGATCTATAAAAGGAACACACCAAGTCTTCTATAAACTATATCATGAATCATGGCCATACATCATCCATACCTAGGTAATGTAAATTACGCTCCGGTGATATGCAGGCCGACAGCTAATGCTAGCTCACACGCTTAACATCCTTAGACAGGTAGGTTCATAAAAACTATCTGTTAACTGCCTTTTAACGAATCCTATACAAGATGTATAATAAATGACCAATTATAGTGGGAGTTTTAAAGCACATTAATGAACAATGATTACATCATACACATCGAGGGTTATTTACTAATGTGGCAATTCGACGTAGATTCAAAAAGGATTTCAAATTAGACCAAAATAGCCAAACTAGAAATACTTCTGACTTGGAGAATATTTTTCTAATTTGACTACTTTGGCCTTAATTATGAAATTCATTTTGAAATCATTTTGATTTCAAACCAATTCGCACTTTAGTGAACAACTAAATTTAGTGTAACTGAGAGAATCATGGGACACGCAGTCCACTGAAGCTGGAGTGCCATTACTCGGCCAACACTGCTCTAAAAATACCTTTCACAAAGAGTTCGGTTTGGCTTCTCTCATCTCCAATAACACACTCATATGCTGCATCATCTGCCAAGTTGCACTTGTTGATTGTTAATATCCTTCTCAATCCAACATTTTCAAATACATATCTGGAGAAGAAATTGTAGAGATGAACAATTTGCTTTGTGTTCTCCTAAATGGGTGTACCAACTGGCAAAAGGAAACACATTCTTAACCCCAGGGCATAATTTAAACACATGGAGTGGGGTGTTGTGAAATATGGGGCCTAGCAGTAGAGGAAATCTGTGTATAAATATGAAATGTATAAAAACAACTTAAAAATTAAACATAAACAATTATAATTGTCATAAAAAAAAGAACTGTAATTTTTGTTTTGAAAAGAAGTATGAGTGACTTTTTTTTTTTATCTCAATTTTCCTAGAGAAAACTAAAAACACGCTAATTTTAATATATTTTCATATCTTCAGTTTTTACCGGGACCTTACTGCTATGCCACATACACAACAGTAGACTGCATCTAAGAAGTTCCCACCTCAAATTATACAATTAGTGTATGAGAGGTTCACTTAAAAGAGATGGGGACAGTGTGTTAAAAGTTATATTTTCTTGTGGTTTTATGTAACAGTCTTTACTTATACTTAATTATTACTGTAATACAAGATCATTGCATTTAAAATATATCTTAATTTAAAAAAAATAAAAAAAATCTAGTTATATAATGCAAGTTTTCTCTGACATGCTACAAAAGATAAACAAACACTTACAACTATTCCTTAAAGCAGAATTTTTTATTTTTTATTAACAGTTTTCCTTTCCTTGTGCATCTCGAATAATGATTATGCTTCCCTCTTTGACACGTGTCTTTTCTAACTTGCACAAGATCTTAACACTTGAGTCCCTCAATTTTGTTCTCTTCTGTGCATGATGCCTGCAGTTTGGCCTTTCGTGGGATTCTTTTTCCTGATGGATTGTGGGTAAATTTGCTTAGCAACTGAAATTTAACTTTGCTTAAGCTCCGCCCATTGCCAAAATTTGCCAAAGCTCACACTCTCTACATTGTATATAAAAAAAAAAATCTAAGGCGAATTTAAAAGATATAAAAACAAGAAGACAAAAAAAGGCATTAATTTAAAAGCAAAACCTGCAGTGACAAAGCTGTTTTAATGTGAATAATTTTACATTCAACATTACCTTTTAATATAGCATTTAATGTTACATCATGATTCAAGTCACTCATTTATCAGTTCTGAGTCCTTATTGGACGTAAGCAAAGTTGCATTTGTTGGTACTGTGTCCTCAAATAACCTTTTCCCTATCTGAACTCTGAGAGGGTTATTCAGTGAAGTGCGAATTGCCAGGAATTTAAAGTGAAATTTAAAATGTAAGCCGAAATAACCAAACTGGAAAAATTATCCGCATAAATTCTGTTTTGGCTATTTTAGCATTACATTTCATTTTCATTATTTGAATTTACTTTTAAATTCCCATTCATTCTCACTTTAGGGAATAGCCCGGATAGATTGGGCAAAAATATCTCAAATGGGGGGCGGAGCTTGGCAGCCAAGCTGAGCGGTTGCACACTAGACGAGCTCTGAGCTAAAGTTGGCAAAAACTAGACCAAAATACTGCAAACTACCTACTCCATGCCTGCTTTTGAGCCCCAGAGACAGGGGTCCACTGCTACAGCGATGCACAATCGGGTCCTTAGCCAAAATCGGCAGTTGCGGCCGGGGGATAGATCTGAGGCCTACCCAGATGGCACGAGGGAGGCGGCTGATCCCTCCACTGACTACGGCCAACATCACTGACGGTCTCCCAGGCACACTCCATTCCCCCCCCCCAGCCAAAGAGGGATATCCCGGCAACAACAGCCTGCAGCCTGAGACTGGGACACCAAAATCGGCTTACCGGCACCACCGGACCAACGATGTAAAACATGGCGGACTCTATATGTTACCCAGCACCCGGGCCCCTGCTGTCGCCACTTTCGGAGCGGCTTGACCGTCTGCTCGCTGATTTTTGGGCCAGGATCTCTACCCTCAGGGGCACCTCGGATGAAACCCCACGACCGCAACCCCACGAGACTCCGAGCAGCAGCCCGCGACTCTAGGACGGGCCTCAGGAGAAAACTGGAAAGCGGGAAGAAGGAGACGGGCAGGCAGACGACAGTACCTTAATCACCGACCAGTGGTGAGTCGCCCAAAGCCTAAACGGGGACTCACCCCGTGGTCACCCCCTCAGCGCCCCTCACATCTCCAATTTGCTCAATGAAGGGGAGGAATAAGACACCCACAAGGAGGAAAGCACCAGAGCCACCTCCGGCCTAGCCTAAATCCCCTACACGCTACAGGGACTGAGCCAAAAACGCTGCATACCTCTGTGCCAACACCCACATGGAACACCCGCATGCTGTCTCCCTGGGAAGCCTGGAAGCAGTCTCCATCGACCGAAGGAGCCCGCGGATTCGCTCCCCATCCAGCACCAACCTTGCCACCTACAGGGATCGGATGATCGGAGAAAAGGGCCCCCAGAATGTGAAAGGCTTGACCACACACTGACAGACACTATTTGCCGGTTGCAACACTACCCGAGCAACCCGAGATACATGGTTAAGGCTTACTATTTGTGGTTTTTTTTTCTCTTTTCACGTTTCTCTAACCATACTCTTAAAGCATGTGTAATAAGGGGAGGAGCATAAGGGGCTGAAATCGGTAGTTCAACCCATTAATCTAAATATGTTCATGTTTAAGTATGCACTGGATATGATTATTAGCAATAGTAAGCGAGAGCCGTGAATCTAACATATGAGATAGGAAACCCGAAATATTAGCCAATCCGTCCACTCACTTTTTTTCTGTTGACAGCCTAACCTAACTCTTAGACACACATACTCAGTCTACAAGATATTCTCCTTTAATTACTAGCTCTTTTGCTCTTAAATGCAAAAGTAATATAGGAATAACCAAAGCCCTACAATCCAGTGGTTACCTCACTCCGCATGTATATCCCACACCTAAACCATGGGTAAGCCTGAGAGTCAACATCTATCTATGTATAACCTCTCACGTACAGGTTAGATTAGAATCCTTTGTTATGCCTGTTCATATCTTGTTATGTAAACCTGCAGACTACTCTACATAGCATTTTACCTACCTAGCCTGTGACCTATTACCTTTACTAAATGTAAAATTGTGCAAGTACTACCGCATACCTCAATGTTACTAATGCCTGAAAATAAAAGCATGAGGACTGCCGTTGGGGTACCCCATGCAAGTTTGTTATGTTCATATGCACTGCAAAAATAAATAATAAAAACTAAAAAAATAATAAAAAATAAAAAAAATATTATATATATATATATATATATATATATATATATATATATATATATAAAGACAGGAAAAAAATATCTCAAATGGCAGTAGCAAAGAGAGCCACCTACTTAGCGCTGGGTCGGATTGCTTGACCGTTCTTAAACCACTTCACTTGAACATTAGGGTCCGCCAACTCCACTTGCATTTTAATTTTATTGCCTTTGTCTACAGAGTAGCAGGGCTCTAATTTCTTTGCAAAGGCTGTGAATGGAAAAATATACATAGAAAACAAACATAAATGTTTTTTTGCCATAAAACATTTTGCTACATTTGATTACTATTTCTAGATATTTATTCCCTTGCTTGTTTATGTCAAATGCACGAGTCAATGACATCCATTTTAATGCGGAAATACATTTTCACTGTAGAAATCAAAATGTTTGGCTGGGTTGTGCTCCATTTACCTACTAAGTTGGCATTTTAAAATCAGTAAAGAATACAGAAACTGCGCGGTTTGTAAAGACTTGGCACAAATCCCGGGAACAGCAGCAAGTCCTTTCCAAACTCAGCAATATCCTGTGTGGTAATTATCACAGACCACCCTGGCAAGGTAATTCGCTGGAATCTAATTGGCAGGTATTCATTGGAGAAAAATACAAAAAGTGATTTTGGATTCCCCCCCCCCCCACACTCTCCCCCCATTGTCTTCATTACTTATCAAACTATTTGTGCGAAATATTATTTATATTTAATCAGGTAAAAACAGTTCTTGCAATGCTCAAAATATCTAGAAATGTAGGGAAAAATGTTTCTACTGGAACTACCTTGACTCTTTTTGATCTCCACCTTTGTTCTCTTAAGCCGTTTAAGCATGCCTCGGAGGTCAGTAACACCATATTGAAAGGCAATTCTCTCATATTCACTAGACTTAGCTGTCTTCAACATCTCCCAGACATCTGGGGGAATCAAGTCCATGGGGTCATCACTGTCCTTCTTCTTTTCCTCTTTTTTCTTTTCTTCCACTCTACAATGAAAAAGAATCATAGTCTTTCAAAATTCAGGTTGCATGGTGATTGTCACAAACCACCCTAGTCACCATCTACATTCCTGTTGTTATTCCCTATGTTTTCCCCAAGAGACTGTTTTTACTGCCCCTCGCTCTCATCAGCTTCCCCTCAAGGCCAATTAACTGGCCGTACAAGGAGTCCAGAGAGCCGCAAGGACTGTAGCAGGACTTACCTACAACTCCTCTGGAACTCCATCTCGGCTGCAGTCGCGGGGAGGAACAGGGAACTACTGTAAATGGAACTATAGCTCCATGAGAGGCAAGCGAAGCACCCCCCTATTTCGTCCGCAGGAGCTCCAGACAGTTGACCGGCCAAAGCCCCATTCGACATAGAACTCTTTTGGGCATGGACATTGCTAGTGGCCAGTCAAATCTTTACCCTGGTGGCGATTTGTCAATTCTGCATTGATCTAAGTGCTATTTTGCCAACATGGACTCTTGGATAAGAGCTATTTGAGAATATATAACATGTTGGGGTTCATGTTGGTTTTATTATGTTTTTTCGGGTATTTTTGTGTTGTGCCCTCTGTATCTGGGAGATAATTAGTCTAGCGAGAAGCAACTCAATAAAACCAGATCTATTCTCAACATTAATTCTCAACTTATGTAAAGGGGGACAGGGGGAAGCTATACACACTATAACACTATCACTTCCTTAGAGAAGCTATAACACTGAGGCAAAGGGAATCTCTGGCGGTGATACAGCGGTAATCCGCCAGAGTGATCATCTGCTAAACGGTTAGGTTCTATTTAATAAAGTAGAACTATCCCAGCGTGAAATACTAAATGTGGAGAAACAAGCAATCAGATTCTGTGTGTGTGTGTGAGGGATGCAGTGTGAAAATGCTGTGTGTGTAAGGGGTTATGTGTGTGTGAGGGGTGGAGGGTGTGTGTGAGGGGTGCTTTTATGTGTGAAGGGTACTGTCTGTGTGTGAGGTGTGCTGTGTGTGTATGTGAGGGGTGCTGTGTGTGTCTGTGGGAGTGCTGTGTGTGCGTGAGGGATGCATAGAGATAAGGGTGCAAACGTATGTATATTTTATTATTTTCATTTTAGAAAAAAAAATTAGAAAAGATTTATGTTCCTCTCACCCTTCTTCTTACCTTTTGGCAGGGAGGGGGGTGGGGGAGAGGCACTGCAAGCCCTAGTGTTCAGGTGGTTAGCAGTGATCTTTAGCCTGCAGCTTCAAATAAATAAAGGCTGCAGGCTGACTTTACTTCTCCTGCAAGGTGCGCACTGTGTCAGAGCATTGCCATGTTAACGTACGGGAAAATGATGATAGCGTGATCCGTCGGCTTGGATGGCCTTGGGAGCACTAAGGGGTAGTTCTGCAGATGTTGTTCTGCCTTAAATACCAATAAATACCAATCTTAAAAAATTATTGCGGGCATCATAAACTTAGAGATCCCTAAAAAATAAAAATAAAACTTAATGCACCATCACCACTAAGGATAAAATACTGGGGGTGGAGAGGACGATATAATCTGTGGAAATATCCCAGATCGAAAGGTAGTGACGCTGATGGAGTCTAAAGGGAAAAAAGCCTGCGTGAAAAATAGCTGTGTGAGTATCTCAAACTGAGGAGGCTCAATGTCACAGCCGCAGGGTAAACCCAAGGCTCCAATCAAAGAGTGATTGTCTTGAAAATAGCAACTAAATGTGATTCAGTAATTGCATGAGAGAACAGTATCCATGGGATAACAGCTGTATCCCTGCCACATTCATACAGTGAGCCAGTGCACAGAGTAATGGATCTATCTGTGGAGATCCTACTGTGCATGCAGAGCTCATATGATGGCTGTGGAACAAAGCAGATACTATTCTATAGGCACACTTCTGGCTGGTTCTAACACTTGATAAAGTTTGCAAGTGTATCATACACTGGATACAGTTGTAGATAACCTGCTGTGTCTGCAGGGCTTGGTAAAGATATCACCTCTCAATGTTGCTGTAAAAGAAAGAAGATTCTACTCTAAAAGCATCATTCTAACTAACGGTTAGCTACCAAAATGCCCATACCCCCTACACCAAAGATTCACATCAAACGTGTATAAGCTAAAAAACAAGTAGCGGACCTAACGTACGTTTCGGCGCTGCCAAAGCGCCTTTGTCAAAGGCAGACACACTCTTGTTCCCACTAGCTGGGAACTTCAGCACTTCGGTGCTTTCTTTTTTTCATGTTAACGTACGGCAACGCTCCAACCTGCCTGCTCGCAGGACGAACGATCTGCTGACTGCCTCCCAGGTCCTCCTCCTCCCTCTTTCTCCCCTAACGAAGTGTCTTTGGGTGAGTGAGGAAAATCTTTGATCTCCCCACGGGCCTGAGAAGGCAGCTACCAAGGCCGGTTCTCCACGGGCCGGCAGGGGAGATGAAAGGATCTCCCCTGTCAGCCTCAGCACATGGGAATCGCTCTGGGGCCCCTATGCTTGTCGGGACCCCTGAAAAATGCCCAGTGAGCCCATGCGGAAAGACGGCCCTGACTGTATTCATTACACACACACTCTACATCCACTACATCTTTGTGGGCCGATTCGGGAGCGGCACTGTTGGCACATTCAGAGGTGGGCCTGTGGGTTAACTCCGGGGTGAGCTCCAGGGGCCCAGATCTTGAGCTGTGTTGGGGGCCCCAAAATATTTGATGGCAGCCCTGGTTCCCAGAAAGTGTAGAGTGAGCGCATCATTAGATGCAATTGCACCAAGCTCAGGGAGCTGTCTGCATAGTACGCCCTTAGTTGGCCAGCCTTTCTGGGCATGCCTGCCCCTTTTAGCTGTGCTAGTTATGTGATTCATGTCAGTTGCCCACACTTTTACACCACACACCAATGTCCTGCTTTAGGGGTAATGGATATGCTTGAGAGATGAAAGCGAGAGATTAGCATAGATGTGTTTTCTTATAGCTGCACCACTTCTACCAGACACATGGCACTTTTAGTGTTTTCTGTCAATAAGATTCAGTAATTCGGCCCATCGTAATTGTCAGCAACAGGCCCAATATGCTCTTAGTCCGACCATGATACCAAGAAAATAATAATATACAAGCTGCGTTTTTCAGGTGCTCTTGATATTGATCTCTACAAATGGTGGTTCTACAAATTCATTAGGAAATTAAATTCATTAATGTTCTAAAGAGTCATTTAGGAACATAAGCATGTGTGCCGGGTATGCTAAAGCCCACCCTAATGCAGCTTGAGTGTTGGTTGCTGCATGAGCCAGCAGGGAGATCAAAAAATCTTCCTGGCCGGCTCTGCGCCCCCTCATTGCTGCGAAGAAGCTTGTGGTTCGCATCTCAGATCACTCCGATATTACAAACGCAATGGTGGTGCAGACCACAAGCTCCTCCCACTCCTCCCACTGACCCCATCAAAGTGATTGTGGAGGCTTTTTTTCTTTCTTTCTTTTTTTTTTTTTTTAACATTTCTTGTATTTGATGGGGAGGCTGGAACAGTATGGTCAACTCAACAAGGATCAATTACTGCTATCCACACACAGCAACACACACCACTTATAGCTACCCACACATCATGCACAGTCACACATATCTCATAGCTACATACACACAGTCACACACTTCACTTACACCACAAAGACATACGTCACATGCAGACTGTCACAACACACATCATGCTTGCAGTCACCCTACATCTGCACAACACATGCAGTCATATCACAGATGCTACTTTTAAATAAATATTCACCCTACATACAATATACAAAAAATATAACATAATTCATAATAACAAATTCCTGGGTGCACTTTAATTAAATGTGCTGTGCATGCCTATTTTAGGGGCTTATGAATGTGAGTCAATGTTTTAATATGGCATCAATATCATGGAACTAATATCGTGTTCCTATTGAGTGATTCACTTTAAAGGCCAGCATTGCTCTTTATATCTAAATTGCTTTATACACTTGGTCATTCCAGTCTTGCTCCGCTTTTGAGTAGAAATCTATCTACATGTCCACATTTGAACATATACCTATATTTTACTTGAATTAACAGACTCTATATGTTCCAGTAGTTTTACTGAAATAGTTTTGTAGTGGTATAAAATGTATGTTTTCTATAATCCTTCACCATCTTCACCACTTGTGTATATAGGCTATGGATAAACTAAACAACTGCCATCATTTTCTAATTGTATGAAAATGGGCATTTATAATATGTATCGGTCACATCAGTGTATATCGACATAACTTAATTATTTTCTAAATGCAAAACAATAAAATGCTCAAACATGTTCTGCAATGTCCTAGTGCAGATTAGTGGTATGTACAGAGTCATTGCACATTTTTATTCAATGTACAGAGCAATGAATATATAAACACACTGGCATTTGCTTCGCCCTGTACAGTTAATGGTAGTTTTGATTGACACAGACGGGTGAATGTAAAGAATTCTAAACAAGATATCAATGCAGTGTATTAAATGTCCAAAGACTTCAATGACTGGCCTTATGCATACCCGAGTGTATGCATCTATATCTAATCATTTAAATGGAAAATGTCTAGATGTCATTTGAATGGGCTGCAACGATTTCTGACACCTATGATGTCATTATGGGAAAAATATCAGCAATATGCTAGGGAGGACTTTGATCTATTCCACCTGTTGTGAATGGTCTTCATATGGGATTCTGCTTGCATAAGCTACACCAGCATAGATAGAAATAGGTTAAGCATATGATAAGATGCAATTACCTACAGTTGTAATCAAAATTATTCAACCCCCATTGACAAATTTACAGACTTTCAGCGGTTTGCAATGAACAAATCAAACAAAAATATCCTAGCAACCTACTTTTCTACCCTATCCTTACCCTTTGTGTCATTATACCCACTACCTCTAGCATGTAAACTCATTGAGCAGTGCCTTCAATCCCTCTGTTCCTGTGTGTGCAACTCATCTGGTTATAAATACGTGTCTATTAGTCCACCCGTTATACAGCGCGGTGGAATTTGTTGGCACTTTATAAATAATAATAATAATAATAAAAGCAATTGAAATCACTCAACACAACAAATGCTCCAAGTGGAATCCCCAAATTCAACTGAAAATGCAATTTATAATGACTTCTCTAGCCTCAAAATTATTCAAACCCATGAATAGAATCCCTCACAACAGCACAAATATGCAAAACAGTTGTTGCCTCAAGCACACTTGATGCAATTAATCAAGGGCTTCATTAGTTGTACCAGGTGTGCTTGAGCTGAAACACTTGAAATACCTAAACTGACTAGGGGTTTGTTGAGTGTCACGTTTGACTGCATGTTAGAAATATATTCCATTCACACACAGCACCCTCACACACAGCACCCTCACACAGCATTCTCACACACATCACACACAGCACTCACAGCATTCACACACAGCATTCTCACACACATCACACACATCACACACAGCATTCTAACACACATCACACTCAGCACTCTCACACACATCACACTCAGCACCCTCACACAAATCACACACATCACTCACACACAGCACTCTCACACACATCACACACAGCCAGGGCCGGCCTTAGGTGTTCAGGCACCCTGTGCGAAACAATCTTGTGGTGCCCCCCCACCCCCACCTGTCTCTGTTTGGACCCCTTCAAACAATTTCAGGAGCATTCACAATCTGTCGCCTCCACCCCCTGCTACAAAACCCCTGCACCTCTTAACCAAAACCCCTGGCCAGATCTTCACCAAGCCCCTAGCCACCACTTCATCAAACTCCTGGCCACCCCTTTCCCTTCATCAATGCCCTGGCCACCCCTTCATCAAACTCCTGGCCACCCCTCCCTCTTCATCAATGCCCTGGCCACCCCTTCATCAAACTCCTGGCCACCCCTTACCCTTCATCAATCCCCTCCCACCCCTTTATCACCCACCTGTCCTCCTTTAATTAGCCCCATACCCCCCTTTTCAATCCCCTGCCCCCCTTCACCAGCCCCCTTAATAAATCCCCTGCCAATTAATCCAACCCCTGGCCACCCCTTCACCTACACCTGCCCCCATTAATTAAACTCCTGCACCCCTTCAACAAAACCTATTTAATTAAAAAAAAAAAAATAAATAAAACACAGCACCCACACACAGCACACACATCACTCTAACACACATCACACACAGCACCCTCACACAAATCACACACAGCACATCACACACAGCACTCACACACACATCACACACATCACACACATCACCCTCATAAAAATCACACACAGCACTCTCACACAGCACTCACACAGCACCCTCATAAAAATCACACACAGCACTCTCACACACATCACACGCAGCACTCACACACACATCACACACAGCACTCACACACACATCACACACATCACTCTAACACACATCACACACAGCACCCTGACACAAATCACACACAGCACTCACACACACATCACACACAGCACCCTCACACAAATCACAAACAGCACTCACATACACATCACACACAGCACTCACACACACATCACACACAGCACACACATCACTCACACAGCACACACAGCACCCTCATAAAAATCACACACAGCACTATCACACACATCACAATCAGCACCCTCACAAAATCACACACAGCACTCACACACATATCACACACATCACCCTCACACAAATCACACACAGCACTCACATACACATCACACACAGCACTCACACACACACATCACACACAGCACACACATCACTCACAGCACTCACACAGCACACACAGCACCCTCATAAAAATCACACACAGCACTCTCACACACATCACAATCAGCACCCTCACACAAATCACACACAGCACTCACACACAGCACACACATCACTCTCACATGCAGCACTCTCACACAAATCACTCACAGCACTCTCACACACATCACACTCAGCACTCTCACACACATCACACACAGCACATCACACACAGCACTCACACACACATCACACACATCACACACATCACCCTCATAAAAATCACACACAGCACTCTCACACAGCACTCACACAGCACCCTCATAAAAATCACACACAGCACTCTCACACACATCACACGCAGCACTCACACACACATCACACACAGCACTCACACACACATCACACACATCACTCTAACACACATCACACACAGCACCCTGACACAAATCACACACAGCACTCACACACACATCACACACAGCACCCTCACACAAATCACAAACAGCACTCACATACACATCACACACAGCACTCACACACACATCACACACAGCACACACATCACTCACACAGCACACACAGCACCCTCATAAAAATCACACACAGCACTATCACACACATCACAATCAGCACCCTCACAAAATCACACACAGCACTCACACACATATCACACACATCACCCTCACACAAATCACACACAGCACTCACATACACATCACACACAGCACTCACACACACACATCACACACAGCACACACATCACTCACAGCACTCACACAGCACACACAGCACCCTCATAAAAATCACACACAGCACTCTCACACACATCACAATCAGCACCCTCACACAAATCACACACAGCACTCACACACAGCACACACATCACTCTCACATGCAGCACTCTCACACAAATCACTCACAGCACTCTCACACACATCACACTCAGCACTCTCACACACATCACACTCAGCACTCTACACACAGCACTCACACAGCACCCTCATAAAAATCACACACAACACTCTTACACATCACACACAGCACTCTCACACACAGCACTCTCACACACATCACACGCAGCACTCATACACACAGCACTCTCACACACACAAATCACACACAGCACTCTCACACACAAATATCACACACAGCACCCTCACACACAGCACACACACAGCACTCTCACACACATCACAAGCAGCACTCATACACACAGCACTCTCACACACACAAATCACACACAGCACTCTCACACAAATATCACACACAGCACCCTCACACACAGCACACACACAGCACCCTCACACACAGCACCCTTACACACTTCACATACAGCATTCTCACACACATCATAAACAGCACCCTCGCACACACATCACAAACAGCACCCACACATCACACACAGCACCCTCACACACAGCATCCATCACACACACATACTGCACCCTTCACATACACACTACACCCCTCACAGACACCCACTACACCCCTCACACATACACACAGGACCCCAACACACTGCACCAAACACACACACGCACACACACAATACTTCCAAACATATTTATATTATATATATATATATATATATACACACACACACACACACACACACACACTACAGCACCCCTCACACACACTGGACCCCTCACACACATACTGTACCCCTAAACACATTACATTCCAGACACACATTAGATCCCTTACCCAACTCTGGATCATATACACACACACTAGATCACTATATACACTCTGAATCTATTATATACACACACTCACTAGATCTCCTACACATTCTGGGTCCTTCAAACACACACTAGACTCCTGTATATATATATACACACACACACACACACACACTGCACCACCTACACACAAACACACACTACATTCCTAACATACACACTCTGGATCCCCTATACACACACTAGATTCCTTGTAAACAAACACATACTACACCCCTAAACACACACTCTCTACAACCACTTCAAACACGACATCACCTATATACACACACATTATAGCCTGTATGCACACACTTATTACATCCCCTATACTCACATTCTCTACATCCCCTAGCCACATATGCATTACATTACACCAAAAACAAAACATGACTAAAACCGACCTTATTACACAATACCACACCACAATCAGCTCACTCTACACACACACAATCCCACAAGCAGGCTCCAAACACATGCACAATACTCTTTCTTGGCCCTTTTGTCTCCTGGTATCCATTTATAGAGACACCACAGACAAGTTGCAAGGAAATACAGTGCAAGCATGTTATTAAATTTGCTTGCACTGTGCAGAACAAATACAGGGCTTATTTCTCATGCTAGAGCTCTTTAGCAGAGCTCTGTGCATGGTCTGCCCTGGAAGAGCCAACCAACATGCTCACTTTGAGAGGGGGCGTGTTTGTCATTGGTGATGATGAAACACACCTTCTCTGCCCCGCCCCCTTCTTAGTGGGCCGCTGTGGTAAAAAAATGCCCGGGGCGAATTTTTCTCCCAGTCGAACCCTTTGTGTGTGTGTGAATGCCAGTGTGTGTGTGTGTCTGTCTGTCAGTGTGAGTGTTTCTGCCAGTGTATGTCAGTGTGTGTGTGTGTGTGTTTGTCTGTCAGTATGGGTGATTATAGTGTCCCTTTAATCATAGTGTCAGTGTGTGTCTGTCTGTCAGTGCCTATTCTTGAGACCAGTAGAACAGTGGGGTCTGAAAAAAAATGTTTCTAAATGCATGGCTTAAAATTTCAAGACCTATGCTACTAATCATGCTTTAAGCCAGGGGTAGGTAAACTTTAGCACTCCAAAATTGTATTTATTTATTTATTTATTTATTACTGGTATTTATATAGCGCCAGCATATTCCGTAGCGCTTTACAATATTATCAAAGGTGGAGTTTTAACAACAAATGAGACAATTACAAAAACTTACAGGAACAATAGGTTGAAGAGGGACCTGCTCAAACAAGCTTACAGTCTATAGGACGTGGGGCGTAAAACTAGACAGGAGGTAGCAATCAAACAAGGTGGAGTGAAGCAGAGCTGGAGGAGAGAATAGAGTGCTACCCTTTAGGAGAGCGCAAGGGACAGGTATGTGAGATAGAGGTTACTCTGGGAGGGCTTAGAATGACTAGTGGTAAGCCCAGGCCCATAGTATTTTTTTTTTTAAATGCTTTGAAATAATCAGTTTTGATTATTTCTGAAAATAAAAGACTTGCTGTCTATTATTTTAGCGATAAATATATGTAGTTAATGCATGATTTTAGTGCATTTCCTTTCTGCCAAGTCAAGAGAACTTAAAGAAATTTGTAGGTAGATGCACGAAAGTATTTACTCATATGCATGCATTGCAAGATGATACACGGAGGCTATAATACATGCAACTTTTTATTTAAAAAAATAATAATAAAACATGATGATAGTTTTCCTTGATGGTAAGCCTTCAAATTAAAATATAGAGCATCATAAATAATGTTAAAATATAAAAACAACTAAATATAAATACAAATATTTCCTAAATAAATTTGTCATGAACTAATTTAAAGTTTCTTACCTTTTTTTAAGCAAACCACTAAAATCAAGCTCCCCAGCGGTGTCATCTTTTTTGCCATCGCCTCTAAAGAAGACATATTTAGAGTATATATTAATTTAAAGAGTTTATAGTGAATTTATAAATAAATAATGTCTTCCTAATATAGTTTGTCTTGCTTTCCCCTTTCTAGTTTTCTAAATTACAAATATTCTCCTATCTAATCAGACATACAGAGAGTACATTTCAACAACTCCTCGAATGTAAAACGGTTATTTTGGGTAGCCCAAAGGCAACTAGCAGAAATGCAGAGATCCATAACTTGCTCCCACTTACACATTTTATCCATTTAAATCAAAAAGGGGCATTTTAAATAAACAGTTCACTTCTGCATATGGTTTCAAACGAGTCGCGATTTGTCTGGAGTTTTGGTGATCGACAAGTCAGTCGAATTCCGAAATGACATATAACCAAAAAAGAAAGGTGAAGCGCTACATACAATATTGAAATAAGTCCACACTCTTAGGGGTATTCACTTCCCAAAAGTTCGTAGGATGGGTGGAAAATGGGACAGAATGTTCTGAAAAAGAAATTAGATCTTCATGGTGCAACTCTGTGATTCAATATATACGTATTAAATTTTTGTATAGAACCACTCACATTCAGTTGAGCTTATAGCCAAGCTCAGGGGTACACACTTTCAGGTCCGTAAAGGCGACCTTTCCCCTTGTTCAGACTTTTCTCCTCGATATGGCTGGAGCTCAAGCGGAGGAAAAAATATATAGTATAATACCGTCTAAAACCAGTGTACAATAAAAAAGGAAATAGGAATAATACTCACGAGCCGAGAGCCAACTATTAGGCTCAATCTCTGCACAATGTGTAGTTAAGGACTACACTCCTTTAAGAGCAGGAACCAGTAGCCCAAAATGACTTAAAAAATATATTTATTAGGTATAATGATCTAAAATTGTAATGGCCAATTACAATATATAAGAAACAATACACTTTAAAATTACTAAGTATACAAATATACTGGGCATAAAGGTGATACTATAGTTGCAATCTCCAGGACGCGTTTCGCCAACTCAATGTCGGCTTCCTCAGCTAGGTGCAACAATGTTCCAAACTTGGAACATTGTTGCACCTAGCTGAGGAAGCCGACATTGAGTTGGCGAAACGCGTCCTGGAGATTGCAACTATAGTATCACCTTTATGCCCAGTATATTTGTATACTTAGTAATTTTAAAGTGTATTGTTTCTTATATATTGTAATTGGCCATTACAATTTTAGATCATTATACCTAATAAATATATTTTTTAAGTCATTTTGGGCTACTGGTTCCTGCTCTTAAAGGAGTGTAGTCCTTAACTACACATTGTGCAGAGATTGAGCCTAATAGTTGGCTCTCGGCTCGTGAGTATTATTCCTATTTCCTTTTTTATTGTACACTGGTTTTAGACGGTATTATACTATATATTTTTTCCTCCGCTTGAGCTCCAGCCATATCGAGGAGAAAAGTCTGAACAAGGGGAAAGGTCGCCTTTACGGACCTGAAAGTGTGTACCCCTGAGCTTGGCTATAAGCTCAACTGAATGTGAGTGGTTCTATACAAAAATTTAATACGTATATATTGAATCACAGAGTTGCACCATGAAGATCTAATTTCTTTTTCAGAACATTCTGTCCCATTTTCCACCCATCCTACGAACTTTTGGGAAGTGAATACCCAAAAGAGTGTGGACTTATTTCAATATTGTATGTAGCGCTTCACCTTTCTTTTTTGGTATTTGTATTTCGTGTATATGGGAAGCTACACTTGGTGATATAGCGGCTACAAGGTATATTTGGATTTTGTCAAAAGCGCCAGTATATTCTACCTATCTACTTGACATATAACCAAAACACTGGGGGTTGAACAAGCCAGTTAAATTGTTTTGTGATTTGGAGTTCCCTCGGTGGCGCAAAAAAAAAAAAAAGAGAAGAGGTTATTAATGGTTAATGGACAGCCATCAAATAATTTTATTTACACATCAAGTTAGAAATAAACCAACAGAAGGGAAAAAAGAGAACTAGTAAACAATTTAAATTGATAGATTGTATATTTAATAAAAATATATCAGTATAGATTTTTACTGCTCCTCCTTATTTTCCTCTATTGGTCATTTTTATTTATATTATTTATATATTATGCAATACACTGATTGGTCCATTTCATGCGTCTTTGGTTTGTCCAAATAATTTCTCCTGAAACGATGGCATTACCTAAATTTGTCTGAACCAAAACACTACATGGACGAATCCCAAATCGACTTCAACTAAATGTATTTTTCCACGAATAGATTTGGACGAACCAAATTTTTTCCAGAAGTCTAATAAGCAGCACAATTTTCTAAAGATGTTGTGTTCAAATTACCCCAACATTAGTAAGCCACCAAAAATACAGCATAAGTAAAAGTTAGGATAAAGTAAGAGGTTTGGGGTAGTGTTAGGGCAATTTTAAGATTAGTGTAATGGTGTGTTTATAGCCGAAGGTAGTTTTCTCTGGCTGACTCACATGGGGTTGAATCACGATTACAAAGTGGTCAGAAAAAAATATCAAAATACTTGAACTGTTTGGAAAATGGAAAGATCTAGGAATGTAGGGCTCTATATGAACTTCCCACATTAAGTTTGCAGCCCTGTTTGTGACTGAATGGTTTAATTTCCAATCAGATGTGACTTGCATTAGATGCTTCTTTACAGGAAGTATTTGATAAGGCTGTTCAAGTCACATGCACGGAGGTGTGACTAGGGCTGAATAAACAAAGTGATTTAACTTCTAAATGGCAGTGAATTGAGCAGTGAGGCTGCAGGAGCATTATATATACACCAAATGTACTTAATTAGCTAATGTTGTTTTGGTGTCCATAGTATCCCTTTAATATCAGAGTTCATGTTGAAATCACAAAGGACTCAACTTGGCCAGTCTTATGCAAGATGATTAATACTGTATTTAAAGCATTGTGTGCACCACAACATTTCCTAAAATATCCCTGAATGCATTCAGGGAGAATTAGGAAATGCATTCAGGGATATTTTAGCAAATGTTGTGGTGCACACAATGCTTTAAATGCAGTATTAATCATCTTGCATAAGACTGGCCAAGTTGAGTCCTTTTGTAGCCACACCTATGAGGTAGTGAAAAGATCCCACAATAGGACTTAAAATTAAAAATGATTACATCTAAGATACCATATTGCAGCTACAGATTGATATTTATGAGATGACGAGACAATACACCCAATAAAATATCACATATGGAAGGTTGGCATAAAAGCGATCATATGCTTACGTTCTTTTGAAAGCTTGTAGGATGTTCCCTTCATCTCTTACAGCTGTGGAAACAAAATAGCATTTTCAATGTTATATTCTAAAGTCAAGATGAGATTTTAGATATAACCATAATCTTAATTAGAATACTCTAAAATACAAAACTTTGTAAAAAATAAAAAATAAAAAATTACCATATACATATACATAATTTTAAATACTTTATCAGTTCCATGTATTTTTGCATCATATCTCATACAACCGACTATTGTTCTAGATGTGATAATGCTGGCACCAATTGGATGACACCAATAAGCAGATATGCACCTCTTCTTCTAGAGAGGGAGCAACCAAAAGAAAACAATAGATCATATGTAGGTTGGTTTAAATCCAACATAGTTTTTTTTTCATGATATTTGTTTTGAAAATGTAGTGTTTACATCTTGTTGTTTGTTTCATCCACTGAAAGACATTTTAACCAACCTTATATGGATACGCAATGTGGTAATAATACAAAAAGTTATTTATCTGATATATCTCTTTGCAATGTGTATACAAGTGCTTAGTTATTGAAAATTGTATAGTGCATGCAAGAGATTTTTAAGCTCACAGAGAGTTTTCAGTAGACACACAGCAAAATAGAAGTAATTTGTGATCATCCGATCCAACTGATGCTGAGCTTGAAGGAAACAACTACAACAATTTCAAATTTTTCTGCCATCATGAAAAATAAAACTACAGTGGACCAAATCAAAATATGGCATGCCCAACATATCTGGGTTAACTCCGTTTTTTGATAATCAAGCTTAGCTGTAATCTGCGGACATACTAAATATCTGTTTTAAAGAAGCATTGAGGCTCAACGCTACACTGTGACTACTTTTAGCAGACTCCACACATTAATATATGCAATGATTAGAGTACATTTTATGACTCTAGAATTATCTTTATACCTGCACTACATAGATGTAGATTTGATCTTACCACCATGTATTTATGTAAAAGAACTAAAGCTTCTTGAATTTATTCTGGTGAGTATAAGCATTCCCCTCATGCTTTTTGCAGTAAACACAGTCTTTTCAGAGAAAATGCTATGTTTATATTACAGCCCTGGTATATCTCCACTGGCCACTCCTCATATGACTGATAGAGGTGCTTCCTTGGGCAGTGCTGCAAATTGTGCAGCACTGCCATTCAGTGTCTCCACCCTCAGACACCGAACTTTCCTCATAGTGATGCATTGATTCAATGCATCTCTATGAAGAGATGCTGATTGGCCAGGGCTGTGTTTGGCTTGTGCTGGCTCTCCCCCTGATCTACCTTCTTGACAGTCTCAACCAATACTATGGGAAAGCATTGTTATTGGCTCAGAGTACTACTTCTGATAAGCTGCAGACTTGAATAAAAGTAAGATTTTACTATATTTAGGTGGGAACGGGGGAGGGGGTAAGATGGTGGTTTTAGGGTCAGGAATATATGTTTGTGTTCCTGACCCTGTAGCGTTCCTTTAACTGAACAAATTGTTCCTACATTCATGGACAAAGTATGTGAACATTTACACCCTTATTTAGGTTTTTGATAACTCTAAATTGCATGAAATATACAGGTTAAGTTTAATTGCAATTAACCACATACACATTTTTCCTAGAGAATTGTTCCATGTAGTTTTTGACTAGCATGCCGACGCAATTTTTCTGATAGGGTGGGAAATGGCAAACTCCTCAGGAAACTCAGTCACTTTTCACTAGCAGTGGTCAAGATGTGGAGGGACCTTACTCAAGCTTACAATCTAGAGAACATTGGTTTTAAGAATACAAGAGGTAAAAAGCAACATGTCCAGAAAGGAAGAAAGATTGACAGGTGTAAAATCTGCATCAATTAAACATGTATATAAATATATCAGGGACATTTACTAAAGTGAGTATAGTCAGGCATTCAAAAAAATGTCTCCTTTAACCCCTTAAGGACCAAACTTCTGGAATAAAAGGGAATCATGACATGTCACACATGTCATGTGTCCTTAAGGGGTTAATGTCAAAATAGCTGAATGTAAAGATTTATGTAAAATTTGAAATTCACTGTGAATTCCCACTTTAGTAATTATTCTTGTTTTTTGATGGACACGGTAATAGAAAGTGATGGGTTCAACGAATTTACCCAAGCATTTTATGTACCTGTTAATTAAACTGCTTACATTCATAAATCACTGGACTGTCATGCATAGACCATTAACATTTCAGTTAGTTTAAAGTTGGTACAAAATGCTAAACTGTATCTCCTGTGTCAGCCATACAGCTGAATATTTATTTTAGGGTTGATGTCACACTGCACACCTACTTTCTGTTTTTTTTGCAGCTTTTGGGACAACCCCAAGATTAAGCTATAGAATTTCTTGGTACAGCCTAAATTTAGTTGTTTTTTTCTATATTCCATATCTATGATGTTTTAAGGATGCAACGGTGCCATCAACAATCATACTCCTACCACCATGCCCACTGGACCCTGCTTCCCCCACACTCCCTGGCTTGCAATCATGCCCATCACCCCAAAGCAGTGGTGGAACTATAGTAGAAAGAGCCCTGATGCAAGAATTGTTGTGGGCCTTCAAGTCGCAACTATCTGTCGTGCAACTCCAACAATGCTTTGAAAGCCGGGGGTCTACCATTTTCCCATGCTTGCAAGGTTGTACTTAGCACTGAGCCTTGTTTGTGTGTTTGAATGTAAGCATGTTTTTGTATGGAATATGTTTGTGTGAATGGAGGGGTGTGTTTGTTTTGAATAGTTTTATTGGTGTCGCAAAAAAGCATGAGCCGGCACAGTATAGGGTAATAGATGTAGTATATGGTTGCCTGCGCATAGGCATATAGGTCAGAATAAACAAGCATTTGAGTAAATTCAATAAAGCGTGTGGTACGGTAATCATATATGGTAATAGTATTATATGAGGCAGGCGTCTTGATGCGATGAAAAAATCCTATCTATTAACATTATGACAGCGGCCAATTCATCACAAAATAAGCATGCCACGAAGTGAGTGCATAATCATCAGAGCTGATAGCTTATATATGTGCCTCAATGAGCATGGTTGTTTCTATGTTTAGATTCAAGCATATTGGTATACGTCGTATAATGCAATCGCCTGACTATTTAGGTAAGCAATAATGGATAGCATATTCATTCTGAAGCTGATGCGAAGAGTCGCTTAAGTATATGTCAATTAAGCAGTGACGTAAAAAGCTTATTGCGTAAGCAATTAACAGTAAACTTTAGCCCCTTTAGGAGCATTTTTGCATTTCTAAGCAAAACAATTTGTGCAATTTCTGCTGGTAACTAGGCAACTTAAACAGTGTTTATGTAACAGAGGGAGAAAATGTTCGCATCAATCATGAATTTAAAAATGCGTAAAGACAAAAAACCCTAATATGCATCAAGAAACTCTTCTTAGGCGAACTGCCAGTGACCCTTTCCTGTGGCCTTATATACCCTCTGTTGGTTTATCAGTTCTTTGCGTGATGCAGCTTTTAGGAAGGGTAGAGCTTGTTATCAGGGTAATTTGGGCAAGCTGTGTTCTACTGGCGCGGCCAGTCTCAGCACTATCTTTGCATGATGCGGGCTAAATGACGCAAAGTCCAGTATTTTTAAAAGAAAGTGATCATCCTATAGTGCGCGGTCTAACGTGGACTGTTACTAATAATGCAGTGCTTATAGATGGGAATATAGACAAACCAATTATATTGGGTGCATTAGTAGCGCATAGCGTGTCATATCTCTGGCATACGATATTAGGGAATGCATAAACAAATAACAACTATAAGAACTATAACAGTGTAGGAGCAGAGCTGTTCGTAATGTCGGTCCGATGAGGGCCTCCCATGGCCCGGCCTTGGTGCATCTCCCGGGACGCCGAGTTTCCGTCAGTCCCCCCCGGGACGGTCCCAGCCCAGCACCTGAGTCCTCCACGATGCTGTGGGCACTCGGGAGCAGAGACACCTAGGGTCCGCGGGCCACCCGCTCCCTGCACCTCCCCATCACCACCCCAGACCGGTCCGCCAGAAGGGCCGCGCAGCTCTAAGCATCAGGGACATGGCTCTCTGGGGACCTCCCAGACCCAGAGGCCCGGACACTCACTTTTCCTGTTGGTCGGCAGGCATCGCGGGGGTCCATCGGGGGCCTGGCAGCACCGGGGTCCGCTCCAGCTGTCCTGGTCGTCTCCCCATGGTGAGTTGTCTCCTTTGGTGCCTCTGCACTCTTCTTTCAATAGTGCCTTTGAGGAGAAGCCATGTCAGTAGTATGGCGCAGCTGCGTCAGATCTCCAGCCTCCTGAGCTTCTGTGTCGACTTGAATCACCTCTGTCCCTGCCAGGATGTTTTCTCAGTTTAGTATATTTCTCCTTAGTGTTGATGTCTATTACAGCTGGCTGGCAGTCTCTTTGCCATTGCCAGTTTAGGTAGTCAGCATAGTGTCCATGCGGGGGCTCCCGCTGTGTTACTTGTCGCCACCATGTGGCCGGGGAGGGAGACGGGGCCGTGCCCCGGGACAAGGGTCTCTCCACGCCAGGCTTGCTTGCCCTGCGGCGGGTTGGCTCTGTGTTGCGCCATTTTACGGTGCCATGCTGCATGCAATGGCGGACGGTGCTCAGAGGCGCGTGTAGGCCAGATCCAGTCCGAGGGGTGTGTTTGTATGTGGTGTTGGAGTATGAATGCAAGCATGTGTTTATGTGTAGCGTTGGATTTTGAATGTAGTGTGTTTGTATATATGTTTGGTGTTAACATAGAGGTATCTTTGTATGTAGTGTTGACGTTTCAATGCAAGAGTGTGTTTGTATGTAGTGTTGACGTTTCAATGCAGGGGTGTATTTGTATGTAGTGTTGGTGTTTGAATGCTCAGATGTATGCAGATATACACATACACTGCCACACACACACTGTGATACACATACACACAGATACACATACACACACTGAAAGACATGCAGATACACATATATACACACTGACACAGATGCAGATACAGACACCCAGACTGACACAGATACAGACACAACAATACACATACAGACAAAAAGATACACAACCTCACACACATTCAGACACACACACATTGACTACAGATACACACACTGACAACATATAGATACACACATATACACACACTGACCACATACAGATACACACAATGACACCATATAGAAATACACACATACACATATACTGTCAGACATACTGGCACACAAATACATACGATGACAGACATACTGACACTGATGGTATACTGACAGAGATACTGACACACACAGGCACATGCACTGACAGAGATACTGACAAACACACAAGCACATGCACTGTCAGACATACTGACACACAGACACATACACTGACAGATGTACTGACACACACACAGATACATACACTGATAGACATACTGACACACAAGCAGATACATTGACAGACATATTGACACACACACAGGCACATACACTGACAGACATACTGACACACACATTAACATGCACTGACAGACATACTGACACACACTAACAGACATACTGACACATGCAGATACAAACACTGACAGCCATACTGACACACACACACACACACAGACACATACACTGACACACGCACTGTTAGACATACTGACTCACAAACACAGACTTATTGACACACAAACATATATATGCACTAACAGACATACTGACATATACAGATACATACTTAGACATACTGACACACACACACACACACACACACATATATACTAACAGACACAGATACATACACTGATATACATACTGACAAACACACACAGACATGCTGACACACACAGATACATACACTGACAGACATGCTGATACACACACACACACACACACACACACACAGACAGACATACTGACACATACATACTTACTGACACACACAGATACACTTACAGACATACTGACACACACACAGGCATACTTACTGACACACACACACACACACACACACACACACAGACAAACATACTGCACACACAGACTTACTGACACACACCATTACATACCCTGACAGACATACTGACACACACACACACACACACATACCTACTGACACACACAAATACAAACACTTACAGGCATACTGACAAACACAGACAGACATACTGACACACATGCACAGACATACTTACTGACACACACACACACACACACACACAGACAGACATACTGGCACACACACATACACTGATAGACATACTGACACACACAGGCAGATAAACTGACCGACATACTGACACACAGGCACAATCACTGACATAAATACTGGCACACACAATCACATACACTGATAGACATACTGGCCCACAGGCACAAACACTGACATACTGACACACACATAGATACATACACTGACAGACATGCTGGCACACAGACATACTGACACATACACAGACTTACTGACACACACATACTGATAAACATGTAAAATTTTAATTTTTAAACCAACCATCCAGTTACCTACCTTTTGCTGGAGAGTGGCTTCCATGGGTCCAGTGTGGTGCCTGAGATGTGCATTATTGTGGACAATTCTATGTTAATTATCTGTATTTTACTCAACTCTACCTGTTGTATAGGCATCTCTGTAGTCTATCCAGCTCTGTGTATTGTAAAGGAATTGTTATGTTGTGTCCAGGTCTGTGTAATATATTTCTATTTTTTCACAGCTTTGTTTGTGGTATTGTTATCTCTGTATTGTATGCAGCTCTGTGTTTTTTTTAGCGATATCTCTATGTTGTGCCCAGTTTGTTTTATTGTATGAGCATCTCTGTATTATGCTCAGCTCTCTGAATTGTGTTTGTATGTCAACCAGGAGTTAAAGTCAAATCTTAGGCATGGGGAGTGTGATGAGGAAAATGTGGAAGCTTTATTAGTAGATATCTGCTTGAGGCAAACAAAGGGAAATCAATTATTGGTTGGGATATGCTATAAACCACCTAATATAAATATTAATGAGGAAGAACAGCTGGTAGAGCAAATTGAAAGCTGCAAATCTGGGTAACACGTTAATTATTGGAGATTTTAATTAACCAGACATAACTTGGGATAGAGGGACTAGTACTTCAGCAAGGGGAATCAGGTTTTTGAATGTGTTAAATGACACCTTCATGTCACAACTGGTATAAGCACCAACTAGAAAGGATGCTTGTCTGGATCTCATTATAACAAACAATGTTGATCTTTTGACCAACATTCAAGTAGGGGAGCATGTGGGAAATAGTGATCACAATAAGGTAATTTTTTAAATAAGCTCAAAAAAGCAAAAGCATGTGGGGTATACTAAAACATATAATTTTAAAAAAGCCAATTTCAATAAGATTACGGCAACTCTGCAACATAAAAACCACTGAGGATAAATGGAAACTATTCAAACAAATAATAGAAAGGTACATTTCTCAGTATGTACCATTGGGTAATAACTATGAAAGAAACACATTTAAACCAATGTGACTTAGTAGAAAAGTAAAACAAGAGATTAAAAATAAGAAAAGGGCATTTAAAGCATTTAAATCGGACAAATCAGAGGCATCCTGTACAAGATATAAAATCAGTGTACATCCTGTATAAAAAGGCAAAGAAAGTGGCTAAACTAGAAAATGAGAAATTGATAGCCAAAGAATGCAAAACCAAACCCCAATTTGTTTTCAAGTACACCAATTCTAAAAAAAAATTACAATTAAAAATGAAAGTGTAGGTACACTGGAAACAGAGATGGGTCTGTTAGTTAATGAAGACCAGGAAAAGGCAGAAAATTTTGACAACTATTTTTCTTCAATATATATTAATAAGGATCCTATGGCAAGATATATGCAAATGATTGCTGCAAAAAAACTTGCATATAACTTGTGATTGGATGCCTCGAGACAAGGTGCTACAACAGTTAAAGAAAATGAATGTAAATAAAGCTTAGGGGCCTGACGGCATTCACCCACGAGTACTTAAGTAGCTTAGTGGGGAAATAAGTGAACCTCTGTATTTAATCTTTCAAGATATTTTGTTTCAGGTATTGTACTGGAGGATTGGAGGAAGGCAGATGTCATTACTATATTTAAAAAGGGTTAAAAATCCTTGCCTCAGAGGGGATATGATAACATTATACAAATATATTCAGTGCCAGTACAAACCATTATCTGGAAATGTATTCATAAACAGGGCTATACATAGGACACGATGTCACGTATTTAGGCTGGAAGAAAGGAGATTTCATCTAAGACAAAAGACAGTAAGAACTATAAGGATATGGAATTCTCTGCCTGAAGAGGTGATTTTATCAGAGTCCATACAGATGTTTAAACAGCAATTGGATAAATACTTCCAAAAACATAACATACAGGGATATAATTTATAATTAATGGGGTAATTGCTGCTTGATCCAAGGAAATATCTGATTGCCATTTTGGGGTCAATAAGGATTTTTTTCCTAGTTTTTGCAAAATTGGAAGCGCTTCAAACTGGGTTTTTTGCCTTCTTTTGGATCAACAGCAAAAACACACGAGAGGAAGGCTGAGCTTGATGGACGCAAGTCTCTTTTCATCTATGTAACTATGTAACTATGTATCTATGTATGAGTATATCTGTACTGTATAGAGAGTAGTAAAATTCTGTGGGGGGAATTCGGCACCTCACCATCTTAAAACGTCACCTGCCGCCATTGATTTTGCGGCTTCTTTAACCAAACCTTTTATCTAGTATCAAGACCGATGAAGATAAGATCAGATTACATTGATTTAAATTATTGCAGGAATACAGATAATTTGGTGTTTTGTAAACTCTGCATATTGCACTCACCTTTTAGACCCACAGTTAAATTCCATTACATTCAGTATCAAACAACTGAACCTACATATATCTATGTAGTATATGTAATTTGTCATGTGCATGTTTTAGGCCCTGTTATATTGAACAGCACTGCAAAATTGTCTACCACTTTATTCAAATCATGACACTGATTAGCCATCTAGTATTTACAACATATAAATATGCGCAGAGCCTGTATCAATTTATTTAGAATGTATATGTCATCTGCTAACACAACACATAATTCAGGAAATTAAAAACTACTGCGCACGTGTAGACATAATATTCCCTAAATCTCATGTTTCTTCTCATCGATGCTTTGAACGAATGTAAGCTAATTGAGCAGGGCCCTCCACCCCCTCTGTTCCTGTACGTCCAGTTGTCTGGTTACAATTACATGTCTGTTAGTCCACCTATTGTACAGCGCTACGGAATCTGATGGCCCTATATAAATAATAAAATAATAAATAATAATAACAAGAATATTTGCACGCAATATTGAATTAGGGAGCAACAAAAGAAATATCTAAAAAAAAATAAATATACATGTGCATGCAGCAAAAATTCACTCTTTGCTTGTGCATGGATAGGAAGCATATAGTTCTAAACTAAATATATTAATAACAATATTCACATGTAACCTGATGAGGGGTTTTGACATCCATGAGTTACAAGTTCCCCCCTTGGGAAATAGAATCATTTTAACTTGGTAGATCCATTCATTTTAATGTATTATAATTCTCCTGTGGTTAATGCAGTGGAAGGTGAGGATAAATCAAATGAAATATGTTCTTCCTCGTTCAATTCCCATATTGTCAAGACGTACCTTCTACATCGATTGTGAAGGTGCAGCTATCACATTTCTCTTTGGAAGTTACTTCACATCTGTAGCCACCGGCATCAGCCAATGCTGATTTTATGATCTTTAATTCGAAGTTATATACCTGTAAAATTAAAACACAATGTATGCATATTTGCTTTTTTTATTTGCATAGCATTATTCTAGTGTAGTAAAGCATCCAAATGTAACAACTGTTACACAGTACCAGTGTTAATTTTGTCAACTAACAATTTTAGTCAAATTTTAGTCGACTAAAATTTTTGAGATCTAGTCGACTAAACCTACACGAAAACTAAAACTAAAACTAAAACAATTCAGATGACTAAAATACGACTAAAACTAAAATGGCTTTTTAGTCAAATGAATATGACTAAAACTAAATTAAAATGTGCTGCCAAAATGAAAGGGACACTCCAGGCACCCAGACCACTTCTGCACATTGGAGTGGTCTTGGTGCCAACTCCCACTACTCTTAACCCTGCAAGTGTAATTATTGCAGTTTTTTATAAACTGCAATAATTACCTTGCAGGGTTACCTTAACTCCACATCTAGTGGCTGTCTACTAGACAGCCACTAGAAGGCACTTCCTGCTTCATAGCACAGAAGCGTCGCTGGACGTCCTCACGCTGTGTGAGGACCTCCAGCGTAGCTCAATCCCCCATTGGAAAGCATTACAAAGCATTTCAATGCTTTCCTATGGGGAGCGCTAATGCGCATTAGGTCTCACTGGCCGGTGGGCGGGATCAGTTTCGCCCACCAGCCAACGTAATGCAGAGGAGGAGCGGCAGCGGAGGAAGAAGCAGCGACGTGGGACATGTCGCTGCCGCTGGTAAGTGACTGAAGGGCCGAATATAATCAGCAATGAGATATTTTATTTTTGGATAATGTTTCCTTGATTAAAAATTACAAATACAACCAGAAATGATTTAACTTCTACCAGCACACCATTATTAATTGCTGACTCTAGTTTGCTGCAATGATTTTTGGTGTAGATCTCTATAAAGTGACACTCCAAGCACCATAACCACTACAGTGCTCATCAGTGTGTCCCACTACTGTAAAGATCCAAGATTTTGATATTGCTACTGGTATGTTGACATGTCCTAATTTTTACACAGGGCCGGCACTACCTATAAGGCGACCTAGGCAGCCGCCTAGGGCGCAACTTAGCAGGGGGCGCCGGATCCCTGTGCCCGGTGTGGCTCCTCATGCTGCGCCGCCTGAGCGCTTTTACAAGCCTCAGGCGGCGCAGCACTGCTGCATGGAGGGCGGCCGGGTTTGAGTGACCGGCAGGAGGGAAGCGCAGAGCGCTCCCTCCTGCCAGTCTCTCCATGTAGCGTGGCCGGGCGGCGCGGAACGCGGGACAGGAACCTCTGTTTCCTGTACCCGGCCGCCGGCGGAATGACAGGAAGTGCTCACTCAGTGAGCACTTCCCTTCAGTCCTCCGGCGGCTGGGTACAGGAAACAGAGGTTCCTGTCCCGCGTTCCGCGCCGCCCGGCCACGCTACATGGGCAGGAGGGGAGGGTAAGGACCACTGGGGGGGAGGGAGGGGGGATAAGGACCACTAGGGGAGGGAGAGAGAAGGGGGATAAGGACCACTAGGAGAGGGAGGGAGGGGATAAGGACCACTAGGAGGGAAAGGGGGGGTATAAGGACCACTAGGGGGGATAAGGACCACTGGGGGTGGGTAAGGACCACTAGGAGGGGATAAGGACCACTGGGGGTGGGTAAGGACCAGGGGGGTAAGGACCACTGGGGGGGTAAGGACCACGAGGGGGGGTAAGGACCACTAGGGGAGGGGTGGGTAAGGACCACTAGGGGAGGGGGGAGGAAGGACCACTAGGGGAGGGGAGGGTAAGGACCACTAGGGGAGGGGAGTAAGGACCACTAGGGGAGGGGAAGGTAAGGACCAGTAGGGGAGGGGAGGGGGGAGCAAGGACCAGGAGGGGAGGGGAGGGGGGAGCAAGGACCACTAGGGGAGGGGAGGGGGAAGTAAGGACCACTAGGGGAGGGTAAGGACCACTAGGGGAGGGTAAGGACCACTTGGGGAGGGGTGAGTCAGGACCACTGGGGGAGGGGGGTGAAGGAACACAGGGGGAACGGGGGTGGGGAGGTAAGGACCACTGAGGGAGGAGGAGGGGAGGTCCACTAGAGGTTTGGGAGAGGGAGGACCACTAAGGAGGGAGGGAAGGACCACCAAAGGGGGGTAAGGAGGGAGGACTACTAAGGAGAGGGGAGGAGGGTAAGGACCACTAAGGGGGGGGGGGATTACCACTAAGGGGGTGGGGGGAGTAGGGGAAGGTCTACTAAGGGGTTTGGGAGAGGGAGGACCACTAAGGGGTTTGGGAGAGGGAGGACCACTAAGGGGGTGGGGGGAGTGAGAAGACCACCAAAGGGGGGACTGCAGAGGGACAGGGGCCAAGGGAGAGCACTAAGTGATAGAAGGGGAGAACACGGAGGGACAGAAGGGAAGGGGAAATCAATAATTGACCGGAGGGGAGAGCACTATGAATTTAAAAAAATAAAATAAAGAGCTGTTCCCCTCTCAGTCCCTATCCTACCCCACAAACCTCTTTTATACTACACACATACACAATGCTACCCCCCCCACACACACAGAAACATACAATGCATTCCTACTCACACACAGACACACCCGAAACACACAATGCATCCCTTACGTTCGCTTACATAATTAATGCCCTCCTTACAGACACACACTGCATTCAATTACATACACAGAAACAAACCTTGCACCCCTTACACACACACACACACACACACACACACACAGAAACATACAATGCATTCCTTACACGCAAACACACACTACATCCCCTATAAACACACTACATCCCTTACACAAATTGCACACATAAAACATTCCAACTCATGGATGGGCCATGTAGGTGGATTTATGGGTGGGCATTGTAGGCGTATGCCCCCTGGGGGCCCAGACCTTGAGCTGTGTAAGGGGCCCTAAAAAATGGAGCTGCTTCCTGTTCGTTAATTGTTGTGAGCACTGTTAAAAACAGTCTCCAGAGAGCCTCTTCTACACCAGACCTGTGGAGCCAGACTGAGCCCATCATCAGCCTCTTGTCCTCATCTGGTGGTAAGTAGGCAATCCAATATATTATTAGTGGCACTAATCTCTAATTTACCTCACATTAAATGGATACTATAGTCACCAGAAGCACTACAGCATAATGTAGTGGTTTTGGTGTCTATAGCCTGTGCCTGTAGGCTTTTTAATGTAAACACACTGTCTTTTCAGATTGAAGACTGGCGTTGGCCCATATGGCAGAGCATATGGGCGGGGTATTGTGATGTCACATGGTGGGCAGGACATATGGGGGGGGCAGCAAAAAATTTTTTGCCTAGGGCGGCAAAAATGCTTGCACCGGCCCTGTTTTTACATTCCTCTTTTCTTGCTTCAAAGGGACGGTACTTGTTAGAGTGACAATATCTGTGTTACTAGAAGGATCAGTGCCAAATTCTGACATTATATCTAACCCTAACTCTAGTCTTTGCTAAAGCTTGCTAACCCTAAACTCATTTAACCCTTACCCAATCTAACACTTATCCTAGCTAACACTAGCCCTAGTTAACCCTAATCCTAGTTAAAGCAAACCCTTACTAATCCTAAGCCTAACCTGCTACTTTGCTAACACTAACCCTAACACTCCACAGTTTAGTAGATTGCCCCAGGGTGAGTGATTGCTGTGAACTGCCAGTTAAGGCAGAGACAGAGAGAACTAACCAGTTGAAGTGTGCTGATAAATGCACAGGCTCAACAAAGCTAATCTATAATGCACTCCAAAAAACATCAACGATTCTCAACAGAGACAGGAACCTGATCTATTTGAGATAGTGCCTGGGTGAATCCTGGGTAGTGAATAGTTCGGCACTAGCTCAGTAGTACAGTGATTGCTGAGACCTGCAATTTTAGGGCATTCTAACTCCTTAAGGACCAAACTTCTGGAATAAAAGGAAATCATGACATGTCACACATGTTTTGATTTGATGTACTGGATCTGATATTTATTATTGTTACAAATCGCTATTTGTAACTGGCCCTTTAAATGGAAAATTGCCCTGCTTCCCTGGATTGTGGAGAAGCCTATTTGCCAGCCTCCTTCCTTATGACTATGGCCCTGTGTGAACGGTGATACCCCAGATAGCTATGCCATGGAGCCTATTCATATAATGAAAGACTATGGGAAAGACTTTAGCTCCATGGCAATTGAACTGTGTGAATAGGATCTGCGCGCTATTCGGTAGTTTTGTGCGCTCAGATCCCAGCTATCTGGGGATATGTGAAATGTCTGTGTGTTATGTGTAAAACGTGACTTTCTGTATTTTAAAGTGTTTTATGTCTTTCTGTAACCATGTGGTTAATGGAGTCTGCTTCTAGCCCTGGATAATTGGATTACTTTCCTCTTTGTCTCCAGGATAGAGGCCTATGTAAAACCTGTCTAAACCGGTTTGCCATGCGGCTAGTAAGGGACAAAAGATACTTTTAGTAACTTTTGAACCCCTGGTCGGATTCATGCCATTTTTTAATATGTTGTTCCCCTGAATGGATTGATTGTGGATATGTATTTTTGTGTGAATGTGATGTATGGTTTTGGAGTTATGAAAGTTGTGTAAAAAGTATATTTTAACTGTATGTATAATGGGATTATGTGTCACACTAAGGGGAGGGGATGTGTGGGTTGCACCCATGATACTATTGGTTATTTTATGCCTCCCCCTGGGTGTGGCCTGTATGTGTACACTTGTAATAAAAAACAGGCTGGGTGTTCCAGCACCTCAGACCTCTTCTGACCCTCTAACTTGCAGCCTTGACTCATGTTTGTAGGGGACAGCTATAATCACTACAGGGATTGCTATGCTCTTCATACTCCCTTAGCTACTGAGCTCTTGTAAGAGCTCTTGTTCCTGATCCTGCTTCGCTCTACAAAAGGAAGAGGTTCATCTACTGGAACCTGGAGCCTGGTCGTAGGTCCAGGGCGCAGAGCAGACGGCGAGATACCAGCCCAGTAGCGGTGGTTCGTGGAGTCTGCAGTACTTATGGTGGCTACGCAGTAGTTATGGTGTCTATGGTGCTGATGGTCCTTTGGCGAGCGCTAGGAGCATCCTTTTCTACGGTCCAACTTCCAGCCAGCCTGGAGGCAACCGTAACAATTATAAAGGCTCACTTAGTATTTCAGAGTCATTTATTCTACATCTGCAATTTTTTCGATAAACTTTGCCTGGAGCAATAGGATATGACCTAATATTGAAATGTTAAACACATATTTTTGTCTCAAATTTACTTGAATCACAGATTTACTTGACATGTATTTTATCTATTAATATTTTCTTGACATTACAGAGTTATTACATAGCTTTATTTATTACCTGCCAACTTTTTTGCCCAACCTATACAATTACAAATGACAAATTTGTTATTTTATTAGGGCACAGTTGTAGAGTTGTAGAATGTTGGCCCCACCATACACTGTTGCATTATTATTGTATCTATATCATTTACAAAATATTTTTTTTCTCTAATATTGGATAGTATTTTTTATGAACAACTAACATGTCTGAAAATAGGAAATTAATGTGGCAACATTTCCCGTATGGTACATTGCAAATCTAGCTAACCTTGTATGATGGAGTCACAGACTCTATTATGCTAAAAATAAATATACTCATCTAAACCTAGCAATAATGTTTTTATTTGAATCCAACCGTTACACAATTATATTCAATAGATTGCACAAAGCATCACCTTTTTTTCCTTATCAAAAGTTTCTTTGAACTGGTATCTTGTTCCACTTTTGCTGCCCAGTTCCAGCCATTTCCCTTTGAACCATTTAACGGCAGGTTTCACAGAGAGTGCACTGGCATCTACACTAACATTTAGAAAGATGTCTCTTCCTGTAAAGATAAAAAATGCAAAACATGTATTTTAATGGTTAGATGTTGCTTCATTTATTTAACTTGCAATGTGATTGACTAATTGTGCTGTGGTTCTTCTATGATCAATCAAATCATCATGCACATTATCCTTATGCAGTTCATTTGTGAAATAGTATTAAAGGGACACTCTGGGAACCATAATAGCATAATTTAGTGTAAGGCATTATTGTTCCTGGAGTGTCACTTTAAAGCACAATACCTTCGCCAGTGTGCTGTAGTGGTTATGGTGCCAGGAACTTTTTGCTAAAAGTTTGAAACTTACCCGGGGTCCTTGGGCATCAGTCACCTTTTCAGTAGTAGGAACATCTCATCCAATGAGCTGATCCTGCTCTGCATGGCTTAGCTCAGGACAGCAAACAGAAGCTTTGTGCAATCACTTCCAGCTTTCAGTGGATGAGGTGAGTGGCACAAGGCTGTCCTCAAGTTAAATTGTCAAACCAGTAGCAAACGTTTGATGACTTGCACTGTTTGATGACTTGCACTGCAAGAGTGTTGCAAGTAGTCAGACCAATAGTTTTCCAATAGCTCTTTATCACAAGTGGTCCTCCATAGCATGTTCTCTATTATTTAGAGCATGTGGGGGTAATGTGATGTTTTTAGAATCACCAGATGGCAGATCAAAAATTCCTTGAGATGGAAAAAAAACAAACAAACATCCCTCTACCTGTATCTCCAGAACTGTAGAACCCTTACACAGAATGAGTAATTCACACTATTCCTTCAGCCCAGTTGCACATGCCCTGAGGTTTTTTTTGTTTTGTTTTTTAATGCTAGTGTTGAGGATGATTATAGCATCTTCATCAACCATTATTTTTTTTAAAAAATACTTTACTGTCAGTAAAGTGAGGTTCTGAAGTAATACCATACCGTCTGATTTTTGTATTCTTTTTATTCATTACTAAAATAAATCCCTTTGATTAACCGTTCATGTTCCCCTTTTAAAGGATCTCATCTAATTTCTTGTCCTCCATAAAGTTTTTTCTCTAAATTTGAGTAATAGCTTAATTATCCTTGAGAAACACACCGAGCAATAAAAATTTTTGTACTATTTTTGTTTCCATTTCTTCTGTGGAGTCTGAAACATCACACTGTCTATGTGAACTCACCAGTCTTTTAACTTTGACCTGTCTGGGCAATCTGTGTATGTACTAATTGTTCCTGTAGCAAACTGGGTCCACTGTTCGTTCATTTGCTGTACTCCTTGTTGTTTCCTGAACTTCGAACCACCCTATGACTTATTTACTTCAAAGAAACTCATTATATTAAGTACTTTCCCTGGGTTCGTATGACCAAACGCATGTGTTTTAGGGCCACATGGTCGTTGAGCGTCTGGAGCTCCTTTCGGATACACGACCCAAGGAACTCCCGGGAAAATTGTACCACTGCCTGTTCCACTCACAGCCTAGTTAGGAGAGCGCTGTTCAGGAGAAATATACTACCGACCAGGGGGAGCATTTGCTACCTAAGAGCCAGGGGGAGCCTGCATCGGGGTTCGCACAGGAACCCCCAAAAATTTGACCGGCCACAGCCTTTTTTTCCCTGGAACTGTTTTGGGCTAAGACCTCGTGGCCGACCAGTCAGAACTTTACCTAAATGGCGATTCCATTTCACAGAACTGATCAAATCACTATTTGGACAACTTGTGCGCTCAGATCCGGGCTATATAAGGATATAAGACTTGTGGGGTTCCTGTACAGTTTGAATATATTTTTGTGGTATTTTGTATATTTTTCTATCGTGTCCTGTAACTGAGAGATAATTGATTTATTCTTCTTTTGACTCAATTATCTCCCAGACACAGAGATGTCTGGGAGTAGGTTGTACTATTCTCTATAAAGACCCTATGCTGGGGGTCTGTGCATAAAAAGCAGAGTGTAGCATAATAAACCTATGTGTCAAGTTACTGGGGTGAAGAGTTATGATCACTGAGCAGAGCTTCTTATAGCTGCAAAGAGAAATCAGGGGAGATACCTAGTCGGGGTATTGGAGCTATGCTACAGTTCCCATTCATAATCTGAGCACCTTTAATTTATACACTTAGATATACACTCACTGAATGATGCTTATTTTATGAAGTGGTCTTTATTGTAATTATTATATGTTTCTATTCTGTATTAATTCTCACCTTGGTAATGTCCCTAAACATATGTTGAAACTAGTGGATGTTTTGCAACATCAACTTCTCATTAGCTTCTTTCTTGGCGCAATTCTTAGCACTGTATCATTACATGCTAGCACTGTTTTCATAGTCTGCAATTTAAGCTTCATGGGAATTGTAACAATACTTGTGGAGATTCTGACAAGGCAATTCAAAGTGAATTTCTAATTTTAGGTTGAAACAATCATGTTGAAAAAATTCAAGCAATCTATGGCCTTTATTTTTATATTTTTACATAAGATATACAAATGATTTAATATTGTTTGCATAAACTTTTAAACTTATTTATCTACAAAAAATCCCTTATACTTTAATGGTGACTGTAGATAAATGATTGGAAAAGTTTATCCAAAAATATTAAATCATTTGAAAGTTTATCCAAAAATATTATGAGGCCCATGTTTTCAGTTTGGCTATTTTCATTTGAAATTTAATTTTGAATTGGCGTAGAATTCAAACATTCACACTTTACTGAATAAGCTAGTTTGTGCATGTAGACATAATCAGTAAATTAGGGCACATACCAGTTTCCACAGTTACATTTGAAGGCTTCTCAATAAATAACCCAATAAGTTCGGGGGGTGGACGCTCTTCAGGGTTTGTATCTACCATGGAAAAAAAAGAGTAAGATAAAACAATTCTATAAAATAATACCTCAAATATAAAAGAAACCAACAATAATTTTATCTACTGGAAAACAACAAAGCCATTTAATTTCTTAATTAATACTACAGATTAACTTTTGTATTTCTCTATTTTTAAGTTGTAAATGGTATAGCTATAATTAGAGAAGTACAATTCAATTTTAAACACAGGAAGACACATACTAAAGGTATAGTATTTTGTTTTCCAGTTAAAAATAAAATGTTTTCATTATATCAACAATGCTTATTTATGTTTTAATCTCAATACATGGACATTCTTTATAGTAAAAAGCATCATATGTGCTAAATCAGGATACTATTAGTCACAAAAACTGTGACTGAAGAAAACATTTTCAATGTCGTTGCATCTTCAATGTCATGTCCTTCACTGCGCAATCAAAAACATTTTTTGGTTTCCATCAATGGTAATGTCCAAATAGTTCCAAATTCATTGACGATCTTCGGGCAACAACAGTCTCTTATAACTTTTCAATCTTCCTTGCAATTAAGATTGTACAACAAAAGATCCATGAAAAAAATGTCCAATCTTTTTGGGGGGTTTGATGTAAATTTGGATGATGGATTAAAATTTAATGAAAATCAGTTCATGAAGCTTGCCTTCTGCATCTTCTGCATCTTCTGTAAACTGTAGCTAAGATCAGGAGGCAAATCACAGAATTCTCCCTCAGAACAAAGCAGATATTTCCATCAGAAATAAAGTTGCTTAAATGAAAAGTCACTTCTTTGCAAATTATTATATTTGTTCACCAAAAATTGGAAATACCAGCTCCATCTCACTGGAAGCATTGCATTTCTTTTTCTTCACTTCACTTAGTTGGAACATGTTGCAAAGCAACACACGTGGCACACAAAAATATAAATGCAGTAATCTTCTTCCTTACAATTAATTCATTGGTCTTGCAATTCTTCATCATATGTTGGTGAAGAACAGAAATCTTTTATGATCCAAGTGACTTTTAATACTGTTCTAGAATTGTTAAACTTACCATCTGGTGGCAATCCTTCCTCACTGGTCTCTGCAAATTAAAAATGGAAATGCATAAATAAGTACAGAAGACACGTTCTCTATATTGCATTTTCTACCTTGTGCTGTACCACTTTATCCTATTTCTACATGTCGTAGGGATTTTTCGGGAAAGACTGTACATAACGTAGATGTGTCAGACTGACGAGACCATGGACATTCTGGCATGATGAGGTGTTCTTTCAGTGTTCTTCAAAATTACAACTTGAATGGCACCTCTCAGCCCGTCAAGCTTTCGGATATCCAATGACTTGCATGATGACAGTTTGACAAAATGACACATGCAAACATGCACAAGTTGAGACAAGGACGCACATGAAGAGCATTGGGGTGGCGAATAACACGTGGATGCAATAACATGAAGCCCACACAACAGATGTACTCAAACACACAAAACAATCTGCTTGGAAAACCAGTATATATACTTATAGTACACCAACATCCAGGGAAGGTTTAGGAATAAGGGTAAATTATGAGGCAACATTATAACAAAATGTTTTCTTGTACTGATTTTATTCCCAGCCACATTTACGGATTATATAACCTATAATGAGACCTCATCTTAATCTTCTCTACTTTTTTCTAAACCTTGTGTTTCAACCACTCACATGATTCATTTATTACTCACGATCTTTGTCCAAATGTTCAAATTTGTTTTTTATTTTTTTATAAAAGCATCACTATGATATACTGCAAGTTTTTAGATAGAGTTCTCAAATTTAAAGGGACACTATAGTCACCTAAACTACTTTAGCTAAATAAAGCAGTTTTAGTGTATAGATCATTCCCCTGCAATTTCACTGCTCAATTCACTGTCATTTAGGAGTTAAATCACTTTGTTGCTGTTTATGCAGCCCTAGCCACACCTCCCCTGGCTATGATTGACCCAGCATGAAAAAAAAAAAAACTGGTTTCACTTTCAAACAGATGTAATTTACCTTAAATAATTGTATCTCAATCTTTAAATTGAACTTTAATCACATACAGGAGGCTCTTGCAGGGTCTAGCAAGCTATTAACATAGCAGGGGATAAGAAAATCTTAATTAAACAGAACTTGCAATAAAGAAAGCCTAAATAGGGCTCTCTTTACAGTGTTTATGGAAGGCTGTGCAAGTCACATGCAGGGAGGTGTGACTAGGGTTCATAAACAAAGGGATTTAACTCCTAAATGGCAGAGGATTGAGCAGTGAGGCTGCAGGGGCATGTTCTATACACCAAAACTGCTTCATTCAGCTAACGTTGTTCAGGTGACTATAGTGTCCCTTTAATTGTATCTGTAGGTGTAAGTGTTGTTATATTCTACTTGTCAAATGCCTCTAATTCAAAAAGTATAATGACATGGAGTGAACTGGCATAATTATGACAACGGGATGATCACATATTTCTATGTCAATTTTATTTATAAATAATGGGTCTTTTGACCGTCTGGTCTGACGGCTTTTTAGCACTGCCACGTTGTAACTCAATTACATTTGTTTTTATATCTATATAGAAACCCAAATAACCATTACCATTGTTTCTTGATGTATGCCCCTCTCATTTTCATAGAATTACTTAACTCTATCCTCCACCACCACCACTGCTATAAACCCCTATCTTATAAAATACTGTGATGAATTATAAGCAATTTATGTTTTGTTGGTGATTGTTATTACTTTGTATTACCTGTATGTATGTTCAGAAAAAAATGCAATATAACAAGAAACAAACAAAGACAATGGCACATATATCCATAAATACAAATCAGTGTAATATTTGTATATATGATGATTTTATATTGAAACAAGTTCTCAACATGAAAGCACAGATAGAAGACCATGACTATTGAAATCAGACAACAGAAATAAGACTTGTTTCCATACGTTTTACATTGGCTAAAAGCAACAATACACCATAACACAGAGAGAATATACACAATGTCCTTCACAGAAAAATAATAATAACTAACAAATATGACACAAGACAGACATAGAAAACACTACATGTATAATACCGGGGGGTGTTTCCCACAGGAAAGCAATATAGTTAACACAAAAAAAATTAACTGAACAATTGAACACAAGACAGACATAAAGAACATTACACGTATAATACTGTGGTTCCCACAGAAAAGCAATATAGTTAACACAAATACAAAAACAATTACACACGAGTTGCGTTTTTATTTTAAAAATTGTAACATACAATACTGTACATGTACACAACAGAAAATGCATATTCGAATTTCAAAATACAAAACATATACATCATCAACGTAACATCACCTTACTCTGCTTCTCTTAAGAAACCTAACAATGTCAGGTCCAACACAATTTGTATAAGTCTGAGATATGTCAGTGAATCTAAATACTAAAATATGTCATACAAAAACAACTAGCTGTGAAGAAACAATAACTATTTAATTGCCATCACATTTCGTAACCATATGGAACTGAAAGGAGTTAAGAGGCTTCCTACATCATAAAATATCAGTTATACAGCTTTGTCAACAAATGAAGATTTTTACCTGGTTTTGCTTCTTCTTCAGGGGCTGGCTTTGCGGCTTCTTTTGGTTTTGCTGCTGGTTTTGCAACCCCTTTTTTAATTCCTAAAAAGGAAAATAGTTGTACAAATTAGGTATACCTTATAAGAGTACTGTATTTTAAGATAAAACCTCTCTATAGATCATGCAAAAATACAAGTGGATATCATATGGATGCTAGAAGTATGAATTGTGTATATATATTTATATATATATATATATATATATATATATATATATATATATATATATATATTCATATATATTCATATATATATATATTCATGTATGTATTCATTCATATATGTAACCATTTTAATTAGTTTGTAAATGGTAAAACAATAAACTTCTCACTTTTTTGTTTTTATTGCATTATAATATACACATCATCTACACCCCAAATAGAAACATGGTCATGTATTGTAAGATGATCTAGCAGTTAAAATGTCATATGTTTATAGGGACACTGTAGTCACCAAAACGCATGAAGCAGTTTTTCATGTTTAGATCATGCCCCTAAAGTCTCACTCCTTAATTTGCTGCCATTTACGAGTTAACTTGCTTTGTTTATGCAGCTCTAGTCACACCTCTCTGCATGTGACGTACACAGCTTTCCTAAATACTTCCTGTAAAGAATCATCTAATGTTTACACTTCCTTTATTGCAAATTCTGTTTAATTTAGAATGTATTATCTACCACTCTGTTACTAACTTGCATCTGATTGAAAGTAAAAACCATGTTTTCATGCAGGCTGTGACAGTCACAGCCAGGGTAGATGTGGCTAGGGTTCAATGGACAGAAAAAAAAAAGATTTAACTCTTAAATGACAGTGACGGGGGGGCGGGGTTTGACTGCAGAGTGGAGCGGTCGCATGTCGCGGCTGCTCCCGCTTCTAAAAGCGCTTACCGGCGATTATAGACGTGCTGAGGCCTCGAACCGACTCCTAGTGACACCCAAGCGACAGAGGTTACCGAGACCTACGGACCGACACCAAGCAGGTAGATGTCCGCTCCGGTTTCGACCTTCCCGAAGTTGCGGCCTGCAAGCATGGCGGTGGTGGGGGAGACGGCCGCTCTCCCGCCGCGGAATCACTCAGCAAAGTGCAGATTGGACCTCCGTTCCCCCCCCTTTGGACCGGTGGGGGTTATCCCGGTCCCCACCGACTGGACACACGCGACAACATGGGCTGCAGTTTCCCGCTCAGGACCGAGCTCCGGATGCTCCGGGCCTGGCCTAACCAATCGGACTCACAGTGCCCCTGAAACTGATGCCGTGGTAACTGCCACGCCACTCAGGGAGAGCACAAAGGGCCCAAGAGACTACCACGCAGAACAAGCTGCACAAACTGCAAGACTAGCAGCGATATTTGAGGCGTTCTGGACCAAACTGGAGCGGCGCATGCAGCAACATGCCAAGCAAACATATGGCGCCCGCTCACCAAAGCACCCACGAAGAGAGCACAAAATGGCCGCAGCGAGACGACCTCAGCGCCCAAGGGGCTTACTCACTCGTCCAATATCCCACAAACAAAAAGCGACTACCATTCCTCACCGTAACCACAGACGGAGAGCCGCAGGAGTGAGCTCCACGGAGCACAGAGTACACCCACGGAGGGAGACACCACAGGGCACTGCGAACACTACACCGCACCGGCGCACTAATATGGGTGATACACGCAACCGGACAAGCATGAACCGTGTTCCCACTCAAGCCTGGAGCAGACGGAATCTCAAGTTGGGGACAACAGGGACTTTCACCAGCCAAGGCGGACAGAAACCGAGACTAGGGATCGGGTGAACTTTCAATCACTCAGCATATCAGTTGCTGCATTATTCTAGCTCTAGCAACATTCATTTTCTGTTTTATTATAGCCTCTTTTCCTGTTTTGTTTCTCCCTCTTGTTTCCTCGACTAAGATGTATAACCTTATTTAGCAGGTAACCCAGCAATTGAGTAATGCCCAAGCAGTCCACCCATACTTAATCTGTACCAGACTTACCCATATTATGTCTCAAGCATGTTCCTTATAATATAAAATGGTGCAGGAAAAACAGATAAGCCAGCGACTAGACTGAATGGGAGTTATCGGTGTGATGCTGATGCTGACACTTACCTCTCAGGACACTGCCCCAGTCCCTGCCTCGAAGGAATATTGCACACCACACCAACGGATTGGCATTGTAGGCATAGACTGAACCCAGACAGCAAAGCAGACTTTCCCACACTGTAATACTACAGTGCCGGGGACGGTTCCTGTATCACTACTTGTTAAGTTTACACTGTTAACTGTTTAGAACAATTGCCTTTTAACCTACGTCTTAAACCTGCTTTGAGACAGTCACTTTGATTTGTTTCAATTGTAAAAGTTTGCAATGTGAGGTGGTAGATGTTCTAAGCTCTCTGCCTATTCTAACTAAGCTATCTGGGCATACAAATATGCCTGGCGTTCTGCTGCCCCCTGGTGGATAACCTTAATAGAGCTTACAGTAACCTAATATTGATAATAAACCTAATCTAAGTTTGACCGTTAAAATACAGCTAACTATTTTGTATTACACATGTATACCTAACACCATTGACGTTTTAGCCCTGTTGCACGACAGTCATCTTGCTACATTTTATTTGCCTTCACGCTAACGACAACTGTTTTAACCAAGCTTGTTATAATTATAAAAATGTGCAGTCTCTCATGCCACTGTTATACCAATGTATATCTTACAAGACGCTGTTGTGGCGTTTGTTGATTCCTTGTACTCACCTGCACAACAAAAATAAAGAATTTAAAAAAAAAAAAAAAATGACAGTGACACCTCAGAGGCATGATCTATACACCAAAACTGCTTCATTAAGCTAATGTTGTTTTGGTTACTATAGTGTCCTTTTAAATAAGAACAAAGGGCTCGATTTAACACTGTTAGATAAGCTGCCCAAGTGATTTATTATAGTTTGATAACCATTTATATAATTTAATATTATGAAAAATATTTTAGTTTTGCAATATATTTTTTTTAAATTTGACTATTTTTATTATCGGTTTCCTCTTTTCAAGTCAACGAACTACAAGGGGAGGGGAGTTTTGCAATATTTTGATATAAGTTTTTTTTTATATGCCCTACAATTTTTTAAATGTTGAAAACGCCATTTTAAAAGTTTATCTAAAAATATAAAATCATTTGGAAAACGTATCCAACAATATAAAAATTGAGGCCCAAGTGACTTAATATGGACATTTGCACACAGAATATAAATATATTTTATATGAGCTGTTTTATTTCTGTGTAATATATTGGTTGCCTTAGCAACACATCTCTCCTTTAATAGTAATTTTTAATTTGCTTATTTATACAACAATATTTGAACAGGCTCTTAATTATACATTCTATTAGCACCAATAGCAAAAGGTCGATCGTTTCAAAGCTTTCGTGCCTGGATGATCCCCCATGATGGCTTAATTTTAATTGTTACTAATGCGGCAATAACTTGAATACAATAATAAAAAAGAGTGCAGTTACATAATACATTTAGTTTTGTGCAGTGAGGCAGCAGCCCACACACGTCTCTATACTAGTGACCTGGGAGGCCCATGCCCCCCTGAACCCCTTGCCGGCCTTCCCCTGGCCCCAAAGTAGCCAATAAAGATTCAGTGCCGACAATACTTTTGGGGCACAATCATTCATACTTTCTAATACACAAAATATTAGAAGAAAAATAAATGCATGGTGCCCTTAAATCCCCCCATCAACTATCTAATAACAGAACTATCCAGATAAATTAATCCAGTTCATAAAATCTCTTAATATAACCTCTCCAATCTAAGATAACGCTGAGCCATCAAATGAAGAGATGTATTAGATACGCTCACTTCCCTTAGACACCCTCTCTTTCTCTCACACCCCAGGATACAGTGTTTAAAAAAGCCTTGGCATGCATGGTTAAGCACTCTGGTTCCAGAAGCATTGCATACAGTACTGAGCAGATAAAGTTCCTTGCACGTCGTCCTGTCTCTCCCTGTCTTGCTGTTCTAGTTACGTTACCCTAGCCTCGTCGCAGCTGTTGGTGTGTGTGTGGATGCTTGCTGGATGCAGACATACATTTCTCAAGTTAGACTGTATCAAGCTACAGATGCTTATCATTGCTTAACTAGTTTAGATTAAACAGTGTAAAAGGAGATATAAGATCTAAAATGGATGGAAGACCTATGTGTTTTTCTGTCTACATATGTTGTATATAAACTTCAACACCATGGGTTTGTCGACGTATTGATAAATTATATATGTCAAAATGATGTATTAATTCATGAAATAGAAATCATTTGTTGGCATTTTATAACAAAGCCCAAGTGAAAAGGGGTTTTATGGGCAGCTGAGCACATGCCTCATGGACTGGACAATCTTATTACACCTGCTACAATCAACAGAATACAGGCTATCTTCATCACACACTCAGTGGAGTATATAAACTAAACAGGCAATCATGAATAATTGAGAAAGGAATCACAAATTCTAGGATGAAACAGCCCGATTTCAAACAAATCTACAACTCAGTTCATTTATTTTGTCCCAAAATATATTTGTTATACTCTGCTATTCCATTTAAATCAGCTCAGTTACCTACGGATGGGGCGCTTTGGCTATGGGGTGCTTTGGCCAGGGGGTGCAGCTATTGTGTAAAATATTTGTGTGATGCCGTCCCTGTGGGAACTGCTATCTTCTTTCTTCAGCTCAAGAGGCTTTATGCACCAGGAGTGCACATCAGTGCTGTAGTCTCGCACATGCGCAAGGAGTATGACACTAATGTCTATGCGGTATCACCACTGTGGCAGAGCCTGTGCCAAGCTAGTGGATTAACTAGTGCAGGACTCAAATTTATACCATTGCCAAAAGAGCTAATCACCCCCTTGGCTTTTCCTTGTCCTCTCTCATTCTGCAACCCCTTGGACTACTCTGTGTGACCAAGGCGGTCCCAGTGGGACCAGGTGCCAAATTCATGGGACTCTATTTTGACCTGGTTCAAGGTGGCTGCCCGCTGAAACTATTGGCCTACACCAGGCATTGCAACCTTTGGCACTCCAGATGTGAAATACACCTCCCATGATACCTTGCCAGCATTATAGGTGTAAGAGCATTATGGGGGATGTAGTCAACAACATCTGGAGTGCCGAAGGTTGCCTAACCCTGGCCTACACCTTTACTTTAACACCCAGGAGAGCTCTATTTGGAAGGTAGATAGAGACAAGGACAACCTACAATTGCTCACCGAGAGCCAGAGAAGTCCCCTTTTCCTAAGCCAGCAAGATGCTTTAGCGCAGCAGTCTGGAACTCTGTGGCGGATTGGAATGTGGCTTCAGCCCGGTCAAATTTCACTTGATGATTTTTTTGGGCTAGGTACATCTGATCCAAGTGCCTTTTGGATACTATGTGTTGTCTAGTGTTTGAGGATGAGATGCAATTACTACAGTTCCATATTCTCCAACTAGAAAGAACTAAAGACGGAGGAACTCAGCTCCGCAAAAAACGCCTTTTATCAAGTTTGGTCAGGGTGGGATTTTACCATAAAACATAATAATCCCTACTTTGTCTTTTGATACTTTTTGACTGTGTTTGAATTTCAATGATTTTCCAACTCAGTCGTTACGAGCATTTCATAAAGATTTTATCTTAATAAAATGCTAAATATTTGCCTTTCTGTTGACAGAGCCACTTTAAGTGAATCAGCAGCTGCAAATCTTGATTTAAAGTATTGATGAATAGTTGTGGTGTCCTTAAATGATTCAACTACCCCCGCTATCCCCACCACTATCATTACTTACTCATGTATAGACTTTCTTTCAGTGCAAATCCCAGTGAGCCAGTGTTAGTAACATGCAGTAGTTCACTCTTGGTATTCTACAAATCTCGTTATTCTTTTGGAAAAGACCGAAGTTAAATAATAATATGATAGTCTTAACCTATGACTGGATTGTGGACTATTTTTTGGGTTGTATTAGGAGCAGTATCAAGATGTCTTTTTTCCATTCAATATCCTACTAGATTTCTATTAACCATTTAATCTCCGTAATAAATAAAACATTTATCTGAATGTTTACCAGTTACAAAATACCGAAAAATATGTAATTCAATATTATTATTATCAACATTTATATAGCTCCAACATATTCTGCATTGCTTTACAATTTTGGGATATAACAGTAGAAAAAAAAAATGATTACAGAAATTATTGATAATCCTGCTTAAACGAGTTAACAATAAGAAATTAATATAAAAAAAGTTTGAAAATATACACTTTATTTTTTTTAACTCAATTTTATGTCATGATTGCAATGCAAAGAAATACACATAATAAGTGTAAAAATACTACTATATGAAACTATATCTAAGGACTTTGCATTCTGTGTTCCCAAAATATTTTTTTAAGAAGAGTGAATCAGACACTGTACAAATAAAAATGTCTGTTATTCCAGCTCTGTAGAAATCTCAATGACAGACAGACAGATAGATACATATACAGATAGATAGACCAGATAGATAATTATGTATGTGTCTACATATATATCGGTAACTTGAGAACTAGCTCTTTTTTTTTCTCTTTGTACTTTTTATGGAAATTAATGAATGTGATACTTAGGCAGTGTAAGTATGTATTTAGTAACATATAATTCTTATTCTGCAATATCAAGTTATAAGGAGGAAGCTCATGTAGCAATTGCAATATGGTGCCAATGTATCCATTACTAATTAAAGACCCCGCACCTGAATGCCTCCATACTTTCCCCTATCGCCACCCATACCGATTGCCCCAGGTCTGACCTTTTTGAGACCCTTCTCAAATTGCTCTCTTTCTGGGGTCTCTCCTAATTGGGACAGGAAGATCAGAGCAACAGTCTGTTTATTAAACATGCAACAGAGATATAATTAGCCCATTGCTCCGACATATGAAAATAGATTATAGGCTAGAAAATAGAGGAGGAATTTATATTATGGCAATAATAAATTTATATTATGCAATTGCAATTATCTACAGTTTTCTAGTGCATCTTAGCCAAAAGTAAAAATATTATAAAAAATTACCTAACTCAATGAAATTAATTTTATTGGCCTTGAAAAGATGAAAAAAAAAAAAAAAAAAATTGGATAATCTTCCCAGAAACTACACTGCAACTCAAGTAAGAATATTCTCCAGTTGTGTTCAAACTAAGTAAACTATCACACAGGTATAGTGCATACTTTACCAGCTTACACCAAAACCATATATTATTGGCTTTATACATAGGGCATGAGTGCATAGAGAGCTATAAAAGACACACAAAAGATATACTCACAGAGACTTGTGGACATTTTTAACAACTACATGTTAATTTAAATTATACACATCCAATCAGTTTTTGGAGTCAGAATACAGTTCCATGTACTTGGACTGAACTGTAGTCAAACATAACTTTTACATTCAAAATCATTTCATCTTAAACATATTTTATAGTCTTAAAGATCCATAAACCAATTTAGCTGGTAGCTGCTTATGGTAATCTTCTGGTTCTGAGATTGTTTAATTCTAATGGAAACATAAACTTAAATATAGCCTTAAGGGACATGTTGTAGTGGTTATGGTGCCATGCGTACTTTTCTGCTACTCCTGGCAACATAACCAGTACAAAAAAAGTTAAACGTGTTTTAAACCCACGGGTGTATATCTAATCAAGCCATCTCCTCAGATATAGTTAAAGCAGAAATTCCTCTTTCACATGAGACATGTAGGTTTCGTTCATATTTGGATACAATTCATTACCTAAGAGCCTCAGCTGATGCTTTCAGACAATCAATTCCATCCATAGTTTGGTGGAATTAATATATCTCTTCAACGTAGGAGCTTCCTCTTCAGTTATATCTGAAGAGGATTCCAGCCCATGGGGGTCCAGAGGATCAGATAATGTCCAGCTGTTCAAAAACGGTTTCACTACTTACCATGGGACAGTGCCAGGAGACTTCTTCCACCATAAACACTGCAGATCATTATAGTAGTTATGGAGCTTAGAGGGCCTCTTTAACTAAGTAACCAGATTGGAATTTCCACTATCCAACTCGTAAAAATGCATCTTCTGGGTTATTGATATATATATATATATATATATATATATATATATATATATATATATATATATATATATAGAACATACATTAATCTAGTTCCACTCTGAGACTCTGCATCCTGTCCATGCACACATACACCATGGTTTATAATTTAAATATTAAATAGGATTTGTATTTTATTGTGTCTCTGAGTGTGTACAATTTCTACCATAGTCAAAAAAATGTGGTAGAACAAAATTGTATTCGCTGTAAAGAAACAATAGTTGTTACCTAGAACATTATTCAAGTAAATCCAGTGGTTATTCAAATGACACGTCTTCAATGTTAGTGTTTCCTTTTAAGGAAAAAATATCAAAATCATATCATGGTTAGATCTCTCACACTGATTCATAAGAATCAAATTATCTATAATATTCTGTAAATGTTACCATTGCACGGATTCTATGTGAGTAACCTCTGAGTGATTTCTGAGTTGTATATTAAATATTGTATATAAAAGATCCAAGGTGGTAGCAACTAACGTGATCATTTCAAAAGGTCATGTCTCATCTAAGCCATACCTTCAAAGTGTCTCTATTTAGGAGGGATAGTGCCTATTTTGGGTCCAAACTGCTCTGTCCCTCTTTTCTATCCTAATGTCCCTCTTTCGCCAGAGCTGAGTATTTGTGATGTGTTGAATTTATAACAGAGTTCCACTGCAATAGTATTTACAGTAACCTCTCACCACCCCCCCCCCCCCCCCCACCCCAGTTACACCTCTAAAATGAAAATGTTGGGAGGTATTTGCAAATTGCAACTATATGGATAACACCCCCGCTAAAATTAATGTGTTTTATGGTTAATTAAGAATAGTTTTGCTAAATTAAAAAAGGGGGTCCCATTGTGTCTGTTCTAAATTCAGCAATGCCAAAACAAACACACACAAATTAAAATGCTTTTGACACCTAATTCCTAATTTTCACGGCTTCTCAGATCTATCTAATTGCACCATGCTTAGGGATCATATAAAGACGCTGAACAAACCCGTGAAACAGTACTCCAATATCCTTCACCTCAGAGATTGTAATAGAGATTCAAAAGAATCTTACAGTGCACCATCTTAATGGCACTGAAAACAAACAATAAGGTGTCAATGACTGATACAACCATTAGCGTAATTTAAAGGCTTTTAAACAAACAGAAAATTCTAACCTTTATACTAACCTTTATATTCCTCGTACATTGACAAGTGTTGACTAATTAACTATTAGGCCTCAATTTGATCAACATTTAAAAATATTTTTTTAAATATTATACACTATAACAAAAAAAAAAACATATATATATTTAATATCAGAATATTGAAATATGAAATAATTTGAAAAGATTATTTAAAGATATGAATTTGAAGCCGAAGTGGGAAAAGTCAGATCACATAAAAAGTACATTTTGTGATATACATACGGTATATATTTTTTTAATATTAAAGTGATAATACAAAAGTGCATTATGCATTATTCTGTGGTCTGTTTAAAAAATGAAAGATTTAGGGATTGCTTAATTGCTTAAAAATGTGATTTTTCACTAGATTTTAAGTGCACACAATCCTTTCTGTAAAGAAAACTCTTAACAAACCAACTTAGACAAAACTACCCAAACCACATTTACAAAAAAAATAAAAAATCACCTCTTCATATTAAGATATTCTTTGTGACATCTGAAGGTTTTTATTTACACTGTGTTAAAGATTAAATGTGCTAAATCCCTGTACCAAGTTTGCCACTCTAGCTGGCTGGATCTAGAATAATTGAATTTGTGTTTAAAAACAAAAAGAAGTCTCTTAAATTAAATTTTATGTTTCTGATTATTCTCACATTTTATTTTGCATGGTGGTTGAAACTCGTAATACATCATGTTATCCTTATTCTTATTACAAGTAGGAAGGTATTAGACATTACTTGTACGTTTTTGATGTAGAACTTAATAAATATAAAAAATTGTATTTCGTAGACTTGGAGATTAATTTCAGGCCAAACTGCAGTGTGTCTGAATATGGGCCGATCAGGTGATCAGTCAAATCCCATACTCTGAGTCAAAATGTACAAATCACGAAATCACAAATTCAACAAGATGCTCAATGGCTAAGTATGTCCGTTTTGATTTGTGAATATGGTCCCATTGCACCAAAAAGAGACGGCTGATGGGAAGAGTAGATGACTGATGGCTAGGGGGTAGTCACTAAATGTACATTTTGTTTCACAGATAAAGTGAGAAGTGAGCAAAAGTGAAAAAAATGGTATTCCCATATTATATATTTAATAAATAAAGTATACATTTATAAATGTAGATTTTTCCCCCATTACGTTTCCTCCTCTTTTCCCCATTTCTGTTCACTTTTTCTCACTTGAAATGTGAACAAAAAGGGTCTGAAAATGGGCCAATCACACCCTTTTGGCCTATTTAATTCAGTTCCCAAATGTGTTTTTTGGTATTGAAATCTATTGAGCCAAACCAAAATATTGCTTAAATGTGGGCGTCCTGAAACATTTTCTATTTTCAGGAAGATTTATTCAGTAGAGCTGTGTTTTTTTGTCATGCACAAGTCTAGTGTTTTGTTTCAGTCTTTTTTTTTTGTTCTTCTGGGGAATATTATCCATGACAAATTTCTTGATCACTCCTTGTTTTGCATAACAAAATATTAATTCTCACTACCCTTAATTAGCAGCCTTAATCGTGACTGTATAGGTTGCCAGATAACCCAATTTTTACATCTGTTTGTACAGTCAGACTCAGCCATTGCCCTGGTAAGGAAGATACACATGTATTCAATTAAAAATCATTAACAAATGACTCCACTGATTTTTCAAAGTAATAGCATTGACCTTGCGTACAAAATACCCTTTTCGAAAAAATGAACTTAAATAAACTGTAAACACAGTGAGATCTTTGCTAGCAAAATTGTATGTAAAGTCCATTTTACCCAAGCAAGGCCTAGGCTTTTTTCCCCACAGACTCTATATTAGAATTTGTGTCTCATATACACAAATTCAGTGTCACAATACAGTCCCACTGGATTGAAGGCTTTTTGGATGTGTGCAGTGTTACTAAACTAGCTTATCTGGATGGATCTTGGCTATAGTAATAGACTTGGAGATTTGTTTTGGTCTTAATAGCGGTGGTCCATAATTATTTTTCTGTGGGCTACATACACTATGATCAGAAACTTTAAACATACTCATTATTAAACTATAAAAGCACAGTTGAAGATACATGAAATTATCTACAATCCAACTACTCAACAGAAATGTATCAAACTAGATAACACAAGTTACTCTGAGTTAGTCAGAGACATTCTAAACATGTAGTGATATCCTTGCTATATGTTTTCCTGAGCGTTGTAGTTCATTTTACTCCGTGTTACTTGCTCTGTGAAAATTCTCTGATTCAAATATACTGGCACCTCAACCCTTTTATATGGATCCCCTTTTCGTTCTTGATTTTCTCCCTTTTTGTATTTTTTTTTTATCTGTTTACAACCCATCTGTTTGGCAGCCTCTTTCTGCCTCTTTAACATTATCTATATACCTATTGCTGTTTATATTGTTTTTTGTTTTTTAATTTGAAAACCTTTTTATCTAAAACTAGGAAATTTGTTTTATATTATTCATATTAATCAACTTTTCCCCATCCCCCCTCCCCCCACAGAAAACATTCTTGAAATTAAATAGCTCTATTTAAGAACTAATGCCGGCCTGCATACTATCAGAACTTGCCAATTATATAAACAGGTTAATTTTGTAGTCACAGAAAACAGATGTCCCTCTCCATTTGGATACAATAAATCTCCTTGTGCAGTGCACGTAGTTGCCATGGTAGAGTACACAGGGTCTGAACAGGATTTATTAAGTCCCATTATTGCATTTAGAAATTACACTAAACATCCCATTAATAATTCACCATCTACTGTATAAATGCTCCAATTAAATATAATAAGGCACCAATTAGGTATTCACAAAATGTATCAAGGACAATCCCACGCAAAGAATCGTGTAATACATTGGAAACATACAGAAACACAGAGGAGAGTTTTATTACAGACGCCATTTTTAATACAGACGCTCCTAACGATTAATTATTTTGCTTTGTTTTTTTTGTCTTTACAGATTACATTTCTTAATCATCTACAGAAATAACTAACACATTTACAAAAATAATGTCCTATAATCCCTCCTACCTTCTCTTATACCCCTTACCTTCTCTCTCTCAGTTCCTGCCTACCTTTTGAAATTTTGGCTATTTGAACCACCATGTTTAAGGTGGCGGCGGCGGCGGCCATCTTTAAACACCCATATATTATAATGTGGCGCCCATCGTTGTCTTCCCCCCATTAAAGCCATACCACTCCCTTTTTTATAATATATCTCTCTCTGTAACTACATTCTATTTTAAAGTTATGTTATTCACATACATAAACAAAGGATTATACTATTTAATTTTTATCATGTATATTGTGTTTTGTGAAATTTTTAGGTTAATTAAAATGTAGGTCACATGATTGGCTATTTAAGATTGGTCTTATGCACTGTAACACTTTGAGAAAGCCTAACTGCAGGTGAAACGCGTTAGTGTTTATTATCCATTTCATACCATATTTTGTTTTATTATTTATCTCCAAATAAAATTAGTTTTTTTTAATACCATTTGGAGCCTTTTTTGACCAATCTTGGAAGATGTATCCAGAGGACTCTTGTTCAGACTTTATAACTGTTCCCTTACTTATTTATCAAAACCAAGACATTTCAATATATTTAAATATTTCTTTCATATTGGTTTATGTTTCGGAACAGTCAAATGTATAATCTACATAGTAAAGAAAGATATTGAGAGATAGATTAAATAAATTAAGATAGATAGATAAATAGGTAGCAAAATTGTGTTGCTGATTGCGAAATAAGATCTATGTTGTGAATATATGTTCTCCTTTTGGCTGTGTGATGATAGTGTGAACGTACACTTTAGAAGACATTAAACAGTCTACAGTGTAATAACTGCCTGAATTTACTGAGGTGTGAACATGACCTTTAACTTATGTAGTGTTTCAATTTTACAGCAGAGGTGACATGTTGCTTAAGATAGACAAAGGTTAAATAAATTGATATTCTTCCTGCTGGAGTCAGGCTGTAATTCTATTAATATCTACTATTATTGGTATAGTTATTTTAAGGGACACTCTTTAAGGGACAACCCTGATTTTTCTCTGATTTCAACATTTATGTAATACACTAAAAACAGTTGCAAACCCACAGACAGGTAGCAGTAGCAGGATAAGGGCTCTTCCAATCTAGCAAGAGGCTCAACCAACCAGGAGCCTCTCATTCTGGTCTACGGGATCTTATTTTATACCATAAACCTTTGTCTAGTAGTTCAGCCCAAGGCAGTCATTCCATTCATTGAATTAGGTGAATTGGACTGCTGAATAAGCTTAAAGCAGCCATGCCATGGCTCCTATTATATTGTTGACAGCATGATTCACAGTTTTGTGAATGAGAATGTCTGCATTGCTTGCCCCAAGCTGACACCTGACATGTAGAATCTTGCATAGACAGATAGACAGACAGACAGATAGATAGACAGCTAGATAGATAGATAAATAGATAGATAGATAGATAGATAGATGTATTGCTTTGAATTTACAATGCAGGCTACAGAAATATTATATTATGTAGAGTTAATGTCAGGCATTATGTGCAAACATTTTATCTAAACATTAACTAACATATTAGTTCTTCAGAATTTCTACAGACAAACTCTAGATAGTATCTATGTGTCTCACTGACTCTCTAAATCATCTTCTATAGGACATACCCTTCATAGAAAAAGTGCTATGGAAAGTTCTACGTGCAGGGATAGGTAAGCTCACTATGACTGCTATGGAATAAGTGATCAGTCATGAAAATCCGCAACACTGACTAAGAATTGTGGGAGGTATAAGCCAAAGCATCGTTTTCCAATAATGAACTAGTTTCCTTAAATCTAACATTAATAAAGGGAGTGGAGCTTGTTGGTTTGGGCTCAGATTTGACTTATGCAGTGTTAGTGATTATTCCCAACACGCAGTTATACCTCTGGCCAAATGTAGCTAGCATTCCTCTACTCAGAACCTACACTATACAAGTGTTCCTCGATTAATTTTATTTGATGAATGGGAAGCAGACACAATCTGAACAGATATAATATTATCTGACTTACAATGCTTCCCTACCTATCCCGGACAATTAGAGCAGGGATCTCAAACTCTGGCCCCTTGGATGTTGATGGCCTACTACTAACTACTCACAGAATTCTTTACATTTATTTAATGGCCAGAGAGACTCACAAGAGTTAAAACATTGTGTTTTGTTGTTGTTTTTTTAATCTGTGTTTTTGTAGTGAATTATCTCTATCTTGCATGGTAAGGTGAAGGTAGTCTAGTTCAGCAAGCCTGGATTGTCCCTTTAACAAATATCACATGATAAACTCATGCTAGAAACATGATACATTTTTGGTAGTTTTATGGAGTGGGACAGTATAAAAGAACTTCTAGGTAAAAAAAAAAAAGTTTAACATCTCTAAGAAGTGGAGCCTAAAAAATAAATAAAGAATTAAAAAAAAAATTGTTTTTCACAATGACGGTTTATTCATTATCAAAGCCATTTAACAATCCCCTCTTCCTGAAACAGTCATGTTGCATCATTTACTAATTATATATTGGTTAATGAGGACTGGAGGATGAAATGCAGATAATGAGAGTTTGTACCATGAAATGATTTTGTCTACACCACGCTCCTAAAGCATTTGATGAGATGTCACTCTACAGCTGTTACGACCTTGTTAGCCAGACAAAAACAGATTAAAGAACATGAGAGATGAACAGAAGAATGGTCAATGTTAACGAAGGCAAAACAGGGAACATGATAGGGAACTTATTTCTAAAATATATGCTGGAAATATGATAGGAGATAACAAGACAGAATGAAAATAGAGCAAGGAAGGTATTATAAGTGCTTCAGTTGCTATAGATTATGAGCTGATATTAGAGGACTATGCTTATTAACTAACACAAACACAATATAGCTGTAAATCCGTTAGCAGAGCCAGGGTAATATAATTTGGGATCTTGAAGTAACACATATTCAGGGGATTTCTTTCCAGTGTTCTAAAGAGACATACTAAGCACCAAGACCAGTGCAGCTTAATGTAATGGTATGTAGATTCCGTTCCTTTATTTGGACACTGTAAAACTTTGTTGTTCTGACCAAGCAGCAAAGGTTTTATTTGTTTGAAAACAAACTATGAGACTGATAGTCACCAGAGGCATTTCGTACTTAGGTGACATTCGGCGTCATTATGATGATGTCACATCATTGGATTCATTTCTTCTTTATGTGAACCATCGGATTGGTGGAGGACAGAAATTGATGTGCATGCACCAAGGGTCCCCAGTGCATCTTTATCAAAAGCATTGAATTGGACAAAAGCCATCGGGTCTAATGACATCAATAGAGGGATAGATGTTCCCAAGAGTAGATTGTTTAGCACTGGAATATAGGTACGTTTTATGGTTACTTTTAATGATTAAAAACAAGTGGAGGACAATTAGTCAAACTTAGTCAAACTGTAAGCATAGAAGGCTTTATAACTGGAATTTCTCTAATTTGGCTATTTTGACCTAAACATTAATGTAGAATTTTACTTTGAATTCTTGACAATTTACACTTTAGTAAATAACTTTGTTAGTGTTTACCAACAATATGAACATATACACAAAACACCATTGGTTGTAAGTTTTATAATCAACATTTTGTCTAAATAAATTATCTGTGTTTTTAAATGTGAATTAATATTTGTATGTCTCCTGAATGATTGCTGTATTAGCAAATATATCCCCCTGAATCACCTATCTGTTATGGTTTTACCTTTTGTAGTGGATTTAATGAGAGTTAAAAAGTTGTATACAACTACACTGTACTTATTGCATCACACAATAGTGACATTGCTCTGCTGTAGAGATTTAAATATCACCCAAATCATACTGTATTGAGGATCTGTAGTGGAGAAGCAAACATGCATTGCCTGCTCACTCTTCACTAGTAAAATAGCAATGGAAGGTTTGATAAGGCATCACTTCCTACCAGTGCTCTAATGAATTCACGAAAGATCAAAGGAAAGCACTAAGAAAGCTTTGGGCACAGCCCACTTCCTACCAAGAATGGTTAAGAACAAGTTATGAAACTAACATAGAGAGGGCCCTGGTGCAAAACATTTTTTGTACCCGCCCTATAGCAAGGGTGACAAAAAGGTAGATCCCCATTGTCTTACAACTTCCACAATGCTTTTCCAGCTGGGAATCTACCATTTGCCTATCCTTGTGAGGTTGTTTTTAGCACTGAATATTGTTTGTGTGTTTGAATGTAAGCTTGTTTTTGCATGTGTGTGTGAATGTAGGGGTGTACTGTTTGCATTTGAATGCAGTTGTGTGTTCTTATGTAATGTTACCATTTGAAAGCAGTGGTGTTCTTGAGTGTAGTGTTTGCTCTTAAATGTAGGAGTGTGTTTGAATGCATTGTTGGCATTTGAATGCAGGCATGTATTTGTGTGTAGTGTTGGTTTTTAAATGCACGTTTTAATACAGAGATGTGCTTGTATGTAGTGTAGAATGCAGAGATGAATTTGTGTGTTATGTTGGCATTTTAATGCACATATACATATACTACCAACACACACTGACACACATACAGATACACAGACATGCACTGACACACATGCATATACACACTATCACTGGCAGATGCACATATTGACATACAAATAGAAACACTGACACACATGCAGATACACATACAAATAGATACAAACACTGACACACATGCAGATACACAGACACAATCAGAAGCACACACTGACATCCATGCAGATACATAGACATACAGATACACACACTGACACACATACATATACACAGGCATTCAGATACACACATTGAAACAAATACAGATATACAGACACACACAGATACAAACACTGACACACATACTGACACATTGACACACATGCAGATAACAGACACACAGAAACAAACACTGACACACATACAGATACACAGACACACAGATACACACACTAAGACACATATAGATACACAGACACACAGATACACACACTGACACATATACAGATACACACACTGAAACAGACACACAGATACAAACACTGACACAAGTACAGAAAAAGAAACACACAATGACAAACACAATACACACATGCTGGTCACCTTTTAGCCACCCTCCTGTTTCTTATCTTTTGGGTAAAGGAGGATGACTTCTACTGGATGGGGGTGATAGCAATGTATGCAACTAAAATGTAATTAAGAACAAAAACAATGTATCTCATTTACACAAACTGACTGCTAAACTCATTTATTGTAGTTTAAAGACATATTACAGTGAGTATTATTGCTCAGGAAGTCTGTTATACATTCAGACACACCAACAATATGGAGCACCCAGAAAAGAGGGATATTAATGACAAAAAAGAAGGACAGAAAGATTTAGACCAAAAATTGCACTGTTCCCCCTAAAAAGGGACACTTGGGAAATACAGTGTTTGTGTATGTCTGGCAAAGTGTATCTGTGTGTTTGTTAGTTTGTGTGTGTGTGTGTGTGTATCTGCTAGTGTAGATTTTGTATCTAGTCTTCACTAGCAAATGCAACATTTTGGATCATTTCAGCCAACTAATTATAGTCTTCAAATAATTTTTTCTCACTGAGCTATTATCTCTCTCTCTCTCTCTCTCTCTCTCTATGGATCTATCTCTCTGTCTATCTATCTATATCTTATGTCGTATGTTCCTAAAATTGTCACTATACGACTAGCTTCCAAAGAACTTCATCACAAGAAAGTAGATTCCTTTCTGATTTATGATTCCCTAATACCCAGGGTGTATTTAATTTCTCCCTAAGCCGTGCCAAGCTCCCTTTCAGAGGGTTCTTTCTGCTGCTCAGTCTTTTTCCAAAGTGCTGGGAATGCCAGTCTCTAATGATACAGACATTACATCTCCTGTAACAGTTGCAATTATAATCATGTGGGGGCCTCTTAGGGAATAATATTAACCCATAATGTATATCTATAGGATGTATTAAAAAATAATAATAATGCAATTAATTTCAACATTTTATATTGTTCTTCCTTTATAGATCTAATGAGTGGGTTGTAAAATAGTAGATGAAACAGTATCCCATATCTTGCAATACTTGATATGGGTTCTCAAAATTTGCGTAGAATTTCTAATATAAATCTTTAAGAAACAGTCGGTATGACAAACACACTCACGCATATATATATATATATATATATATATATATATATATATATATATATATATATATATATATATAAAAAAGTTAAACTGTACCTTGCACTCAGGCTCCAAATATGCCAAACCGGGTGCAGCACCAGGGCTTAAACATCCAAATAGAAAAATAGTTGGTTGCACTCTCGGATTTCCATTAAAATATAACTTTTATTCCAATTACTAAAACCGATCAACGTTTCAGTCCATCTTGTGAACTTTCATCAGGATCCAATGAAATCCTGATGAAAGTCCACAAGATGGACTGAAACGTTGATCTGTTTTAGTAATTGGAATAAAAGTTATATTTTAATGGAAATCCGAGAGTGCAACCAACTATTTTTATATATATATATATACACATAACACAATTTTTAAACAAAAACTCCAAAAGGTTTGAGAAGAGAACTGTGCCAAGTTTAAATTACAAAAGTCCATATAGCTTCCAGTTCAGCCAGTCCTTCATTACATTATAATACTCTAGGGTCCATGTTTGTAACTCAGTATTTGGTAATGAACATTCTGTTTACTTCGATGGATTTCTAAAGACGACACTTTAAAATGGGTCTAATCTTGTCACTACAATTGATGTAACTGGATACTCAACCCAAATATCATTGGATGCTTGTCACAAGAGGTATAGTAACTGATACCTCAAAGCTGTGGAAAGAATGGAGGGAGCAGGTCTACAATGCTAGTGTTATGAGATCACTGAGTCCACCGATCTTTCAATTCCAATCTGTCATCCAACAATTTTATGTAGGACACCAAGCCATTGAATTTCATTGCTTGATCTTCCTATGTAGATTCTAGAACTTATATTAATCTCTTTTGGAAGGGTTTTGTTGGTGGGGTTCTGACTTATTCTAGTCAATCCGCTACTTGAAGGCTTCTATAAAGGTATTTGTAGGCCACATGGCACAAACCATGGCGACTAACAGATTCCACAGATTGGAAATTGGAGTCTAGGACTTGTGACCTATGATCTGGTTAAAAAGAGGTGTTCATAGTTTCAGCCTTAAATTATATATGTTTGAGTTACGTTTAATCTGGCTGCAGAAATTACATAAAACTTTTGGTATGGCTTTTATTTTTGTGAAAACTGTGATGTTTCAGTAGTCTCGGGTTGTACTCTTTTCTTTTCTACAGCGACAGGAAGAAACAGCGCAGAAAGTGGTTGGTAGCGAACCAAATGTACCTGGCCTCTAAAATTGTTTTTTAAAGGAGACCGTTCATGATTGCAGATCTTGCCTCTGGTGCACCTTCATAACTCCACTTAAGGTGTAGCAATCTCACTGTTGGTACATTATTGCGTCTGGCCATCCACATGATGATGTTACTTGAGTCTTCCCAAACATAGTATTGGGGTGTAATGGGCATCCGTAGAGTACAAACATGCTTGAACACTGCAAGCCATTAAATATTTATGAGTATGGTGAGTAGCCACCAGCAAAGTCCCTATAGCTAAGAGATCCAACAGATTTAACCTGAATGTGACAGGTACTGTTTTAGTGAATGCTGTATTGGTGGTCTACCACTCCAAAGGTATTAAAATTTGCAGTCGCAGGTGGACTTATCAGTCCATTGACCTTACTGTCAGACCATCCAATCCTAAATGAATTATTTCAGAAATAAGAATTAGCAATCATATATGAAAACCGCGTCTCCAAAGCAAGCCTTGGACAAATGCACTGGTAAGAAATATCCCTGATGTGACTTTTATGATTTTTTTAAAGAAAGGCAATTAGAATTTCAGGGAGAGACAGGGTCAGTTAAAAATAATATTATGAACCAAGTTGATATATTTAAATGGTAGAGAAGGGGTGACTACAGTACATTTTTTATATCACCCTCAAAAGATAAATGCCTGCCTTGCAATTTTTGGGGGCCTTGACTTAAACATTTGTATTTATCCAGCTGTGTTGGCATGACACACAGTAAATTAAGGCATGCAGTACTAAGATGGGTTCATAAAGAAAACAAAAAAAATGAAAAGAGAAATTCTAGGATATTCTGCAGTGCTACAATCTGGAAAATACTTCTGGAAAAATGACACGCCAGTCCAAAATACCAGAGATGCGGCATAAGCTTTTCAGACAGTTAAGGTTTCTCCTGCTTAACACCTGTCACTCACATAACGTATCAGATGTAGATATAAATGTACCACGGAGCACTTCTTAATCTCTTTGAACGTAGGGTTGCATGGTGTTAACCATTTAAATGCTGCAAATCCAATCTTTGTTCGATCTCATAACTAATTTGCTGAATATTTGGTTGTCCAGTTGTTTTTTTATGTTTTGTTTTTTAAACTTTACCCCCAGAAATTTTCTACAGAACTCTCTAAACTACTGGACAACTTCCAGACATATTTAAGCATAAAGTTATAAAAACGTACATTGCTGAATATGCATATGCTGAAGATTGTCCAGTTTTAACAGGAAAACGTTATTGCTCTTGTCTTTCATGGAAAGTGAAACAATGTGTTCATGCATCTTGTTTGTGACATCACTGCTCTGTGTATGCACAAATTATGTCATAGGTATCCTGTGTGCATGCTGATGATGTAACAGGATTGTTTTATACATTTGTATGTAAGAGAACTGACTGGTTGAAAACGCTCAGCCATTCACAAAGAAGCATACAGGTTTTTTACCCATTATGCATACATTGCATATACACTATACTTGTAAACGGGGAAAAAATCGATTCATCCAAAAAAAAGTGTTGTTTGCTTTAGTTTACATAGTTACATAGTTACATAGCTGAAAAGAGACTTGCGTCCATCAAGTTCAGCCTTCCTCACATAAACTTTTGCTGTTGATCCAAAAGAAGGCAAAAAACCCAGTCTGAAGCAATTCAAATTTTGCAACAAACTAGGAAAAAATTCCTTCTTGACCCCAAAATAGCAGTCAGATGTCTCCTTGGATCAAGCAGCTATTACCCCACTAATTAGAAATGATATCCCTGTATGTTATGTTTTTGCAAGTATTTATCCAATTGCAGTTTAAACATCTGTATAGACTCTGACAAAACCACCTCTTCCGGCAAAGAATTCCATATCCTTATTGCTCTTACTGTAAAAAAACCTTTTCTTTGCCTTAGATGAAATCTCCTTTCTTCAAGCCTAAATGTGTGACCTTGTGTCCTATGTATAGCCCTTTTTATGAATAGATTTCCAGATAATGGTTTCTACTGGCCCCGAATATATTTGTATAATGTTATCATATGCCCTCTGAGACATCGTTTTTCCAAACTAAAGAGATTTACATTTTTTAACCTTTCTTCATAACTAAAATGCTCCATTCCTTTTATCAATTTTGTAGCTGGTCTCTGCACTTTTTCTAGTGCCATGATATCTTTCTTTAGAACAGGTGCCCAAAATTGCACAGCATATTCAAGGTGTGGTCTTACCAGTGATTTATAAAGAGGCAAAATTATATTTTCATCTCGAGAATTTATGCCCCTATTTATACGTGACAAAACCTTACTGGCCTTAGCAACGGCAGATTGACATTGCATATTGCTACCTAATTTATTGTCTATAACAATTCCCAAATCTTTCTGGTGTGTGGTTCTCCCTAGTTCACTACCATTTAGGGTGTAAATTGCTTGTGCATTCTTAACCCCGAAGTGCATAACTTTGCATTTTTCTACGTTAAATTTTATCTGCTATTTTAGTGCCCAGTCCTCCAATCTATCCAAATCCCTCTGCAGCAGGGCAATATCATAGTTACATAGTTAGATAGCTGAAAAGAGACTTGCGTCCATCAAGTTCAGCCTTCCTCACACCTGTTTTCCTGCTCACATTTTATTACTTTACAAAGTTTAGTGTCATCTGCAAACACTGATACATGGCTTTCAATGCCCATTTCAAGATCATTTATAAATATGTTAAATAGAAGCTGTCCCAAAACAGAACCCTGAGGGACACCACTTACCACTTTTGCCCAGCTTGAAAATGTACCATTTATGACAACTCGTTGCACTCTATCCTTAAGCCAATGTTCTACCCAAGAACAAGAATATTCATCTAGACCAATTTATTTTAGTTTGAAGACTAACCTATTGTGAGGAACCGTATCAAATGCCTTGGCAAAATCCAAGTAGATCACATCCACTGCAACACCCTGATCTATATTTCTACTTACTTCTTCGTAGAATGCAATTAGGTTAGTTTGACATGACCTATGTTTAAATACAGAGGTTCACTTATTTCCCCACTTAGCTCCTTAAGTACTCGTGGGTGGATACTGTCAGGCCCCGGCGCTTTATTTACATTCATTTTCTTTAATAGCTGTAGCACCTTGTCTCGAGTTATCCAATCACAAGTTATCTGCAAGTTTGTTGCAGCAATCATTTGCATATCTCTTGCCATAGGATCCTCATTAATAAATACTGAAGAAAAAAAAGTTATTTAAAATTTCTGCCTTTTCCTGGTCTTCATTGACTAACAGACCCATCTCTGTTTTCAGTGTACCTACACTTTCCTTTTTTGCTTTTTTAGAATTGATGTACTAAAAAAAATGTTGGGGTTGGTTTTGCATTCTTTGGCCATCAATTTCTCATTTTCTAGTTTAGCCACTTGAATTGCCTTTTTGCAAGTATCATTGGCTTCCTTATATCTTATATAGGATGCCTCTGATTTGTCCGATTTAAATACTTTAAAAGCCCTTTTCTTATTTTTAATCTCTTGTTTTACTTCTCTACTAAGCCACATTGGTTTTAATTTGTTTCTTTTATATTTATTACCCAATTGTACATACTGTGAAATGTACCTTTCTAATATTTGTTTGAATAGTTTCCATTTATCCTCTGAAATTCATTCAAATTTATCCATGAAAAATATTTCCGACAAACCAAAATGGTGCCAAACAATAAATACATAATATAAATATTTTGTACATATTTTGCCATCAATCAAACAAAAGGGCTTCAATTTCCATTTTGTTTGCTTTTGTGAGTTGGTCATATGGCTATTAAAAGTTACGGAATTCAGACTACCCGCTAAGCACCGAAAATGTGTTTGTCACAATTAGTTTGAAACCGAATGCACAAGTCTAATATACACCTATTAAGAATGGATACATGATGTTGAATGCCACCAAGGTATTCTGGAATCACATACAAAGATACTGAGGTAGATACTGAGATAAGAGGTAATTCATGAAAATCTCTAAAATGTATGGCATTATTTCCCCTAATAAATACTTCCGCACAGCAGTGGTTGTCTAAAATTAAGGTAAGAGCTGGAGTTTGGGGCAAAGGTTCAAGTTAGACGCACACTTAAAGTATGACTTTTTTTTCTTTACAAATCAGCGCTTTTTGCTTAGAATTTACAATTTGGTGTTCAACACCAAATTGTAAAATCGAATAGATTTTTGTTTTGTTTAATGACTAAACCACTTTGAGGAAAGAGACATATAACAACGATCCGCTTATTAAAGTGGCATAACATTTTAGTCAAAGTTCTGGTTATTGACAGGAAGACCATAAAATCATATATCTTGATATTTGATGCTTAAAACAAAACCTAATCAAGGTAATTCCCTATTAAAATATTGTGTTGATGAAGAGATTGTAAAGTGGCATTGCAGAGGAATTGCAGTCTGCCTTAATTATAGACACGAATGGAAGGGCATTGTGTCATTCTAAGTGAAATTACAGTGTAAATCATCATGAGTACAGCTGTTCTCACTAACCCCCTTGGATAGCCGCCCCAAACCAGGGCCAGCCACTAACCGAATGTGGGCACTATAGTTGATGTGTAGGTTGTGACTTCCAGTATTGAGATTCTTTATAACAGGTACACAATCATAGAAACATAGAAACATAGAATGTGACGGCAGATAAGAACCATTCGGCCCATCTAGTCTGCCCAGTTTTCTAAATACTTTCATTAGTCCCTGGCATTATCTTATGGTTAGGATAGCCTTATGCCTATCCCACGCATGCTTAAACTCCTTTATTGTGTTAACCTCTACCACTTCAGCTGGAAGGCTATTCCATGCATCCACTACCCTCTCAGTAAAGTAATACTTCCTGATATTATTTTTAAACCTTTGTCCCTCTAATTTTAGACTATGTCCTCTTGTTGTGGTAGTTTTTCTTCTTTTAAATATAGTCTCCTCCTTTACTGTGTTGATTCCCTTTATGTATTTAAATGTTTCTATCATATCCCCCCTGTCTCGTCTTTCCACCAAGCTATACATGTTAAGATCCTTTAACCTTTCCTGGTAAGTTTTATCCTGCAATCCATGAACCAGTTTAGTAGCCCTTCTTTGAACTCGCTCTAAGGTATCAATATCCTTCTGAAGATTTGGTCTCCAGTACTGTGTACAGTACTCCAAGTGAGGTCTCACCAGTGTTCTGTACAATGGCATGAGCACTTCCCTCTTTCTACTGCTAATACCTCTCCCTATACAACCAAGCATTCTGCTAGCATTTCCTGCTGCTCTATTACATTGTCTGCCTACCTTTAAGTCCTCAGAAATAATCACCCCTAAATCCCTTTCCTCAGATGTTGAGGTTAGGACTCTATCAAATATTCTGTACTCTGCCCTTGGGTTTTTACGTCCAAGATGCATTATCTTGCACTTATCCACATTAAATGTCAGTTGCCACAATTCTGATGTCTCATGTGTCATGTTGTATTCATACAAATTCAGTAGTATTTACAGATACATCATTTTGATGGCCCAGCTGTCACTAGAAAATTGCGCCATTGAATAAAACATTAAAAATCACCTAGAACTTGTGTGTGATGATGTATTTTCTTTTAAATGTACTAAAAAAATATTTAGTAAATTACATTACAACACAGTTCAGTCCAGACACAGCCAAAACACATAATTCAAATGAGGAAGAAAACAAAAATAAAATAGTATTTAGGTTTTGCCTGTTCATCTAATTAAGTTCAAAAAGGGCAACATTTATTATGATTAACAGGGAGACAAGAAAAAGGCAGCCAGATGCAGCACTGGGGTAAAAACAGCCGTGTGGATGTCTACATTAAATTTATGTTTTAGACCTCAATATTTATTTGCTAAATCTAAAGTATGAGTCAACAATATTTTATAAATCTCATGAAGTCATACTTTCTCTCTAAAGATTTCTAGACAAACTATGAAAGGGAAAAACCAGAGAAAATTGCAATTTTTCACGTTCTTCTTTTGTTACTTTCCTGCAGGAAATGCAATAAAGAAAGAACAGATGTTCCCCAAGCAAAAAATAATTTCCCATATAGAAAACAGTTAATTGAATGCAAATTTGCATGACTTTGATTTAATTAATGTGAATATGCACAGTAAATGTATACAGTGAACATGAAAAAAAAATGTCCACGAGGAGGAAGCCTGGGCTCCAAGTCACAAAAAATAAAAATAAAAAAAATAGAATTGTGCATAGTGCGCTCACTTTATTTACAAAAAATTTTAAGCAGAAATCACCGCTTCAGTATTTGTAAGAAATGTACCATATAGCAAAGAATGTTAGCAAAATGAGTGACCAAAAACTCTACAGCTGAATCAGCCGGCCAAGTGCCATTTCAGACATCATAAATGTGTATCTAATGATCTGGTGCAAAACGTATGATTGGGACATCATTAGTGAGGCTACCAAAAGCCCTTCAGATGCTGCATGTAATATTTAATTCCAAATAAAGCAGAGTTCTAAGCCTTTAGGTGTCAAATACACAAACATCTGACATTGAGATGGGGAGTAGTTTAATACTCCAAATTGGTAGGAAATGCATCAGATTAGCTTTAAAGCCAAAGTGTATGTGTGATGAAATAGAATGTCCACCTGTGCTGCCAAAAGCCACCCAAAATACAAATGAGTAATTGATGGTTACTGCTGAGATCTACTGAAGGGAATTCACCAACATCAATCCTCAACATTGACTCAACATTCTAAAATTTACATACATCCTCTGCAAGATGACAACAGATGGAAATATCTCTACTCTTCTGTACAGATTTGTTGTGCATGCTGATAACCATCTTGATTAAAAAAAAAACCAAAAAAAACTAATCTATTCTCCAAAAATCAGCATGCAGGATTATCATACCCGGTTTTGCTGGTTCAGGCATGACTGTCTGTGTCACCCTCTCCCTGGGTTCAGGCACAAACTTCTTCTTGAGGGGATCTCCTTGTCTCTTTAAAGACAGTCTCTCCTCTCTTGGGAGACGTTGATAAATGTCACCTGACCCCCTGAGTCCCTTGCCAAATTCCTAAGCCGTTCCATAAACTTCCCTAAAACTCTTGTCCAAGGGGGTGGGATGGAATCATGTCCTATCCTTAATAGTACCAAGCTGCAAACAGAGTTAGCATCTCATTTTGTTCATGAAAAATCTATAACAGTCTCTCAATGGTCCTGAAAAACATTAAGTCAGATACAGAAAGCAGCTGTTCCTGTGCGTACAGCATCTCAGAGACTGAAAAAAGACATAGAGGAGGGAGGAGGGGGGTGGGGGCAGGTAAGAATTCATAGATGCCCCTGTCCTAGTGTCCTAGTGTCCTAGAAATCTCTTCAAAAAACAAATACCTCTCTAGGAACATAAGATTTACTTTTGCATTCTTGCCTTTTGACTGGTTTGCATGAAATGTTCCAACATAAATGGTATATTGGCTGATATTATGTTGCACAACACGTGGAACAATAGATCTCATGCCAAATATCTGGACCTCCAAGAAAAAGGGATTTGTTTCCAAAAATAGAACAACAAAAAAATCATGATAGCCGTACAACCTTTAATAGCCTTTTGTCATTGTGGTTATATATTATCTTTAGTTACAACGTGACAGGGATTCACAGACGTCTGAGAAGAACTAGTAATTAGCAGATATCTCATTCTTGGGTAGACCAAACATCGCTATGAGTTTCTGGTATCTCATGGCTTCTCATTAAGGCAGCCCCTTGCCAATGCTCAGATCATCAAAGGAATGATAGTAATATAATATGAGTACTTTAACAAAATGCATTAATGATGAACTTCTTGATTGTCAACTACTTTTGCCAAGAAATAATGAGTTTGATGGACATTGATGTAGATGATATTATGTTACACTACTTGGGTATCTACTGGTTTGTTTGCGAGGACCTGCTGTGCCACAAAGGTCACAGTTGTTACCAATATTTTACTCTGCTTGGAAGATAACCACAAGAGCTTAATGCACGGTCTTCAGATACTGGAACAGGACTCAAGGGCAGAAAATGTATTTATTCTAATGTAGTATGTAACGCGTTTTGTTTATCCAAAATCAAATGGCAGATTGAGCATGCTCTGCATTATTTTAAAACATTAATTAACTGTATAAACTTAACATTAATTAATGACTTTTTGTAAATTAGTGTGTAAATTAGTGTGTATATAATATATATAATTGATAAATACTTGTAGTTTGGCCAAGGCTACAATACACGGAACACACACCACTAAAATATCCAGACCTTGAGGCTGTAGGGGACCTTCTTATTACACAGACTCCTCTTCACGCACCTCACTGACCTACATATCCTCTGCTGTATGGGTACCCTCTGCTACCGAGAGAACTTGCTGCTGGACATCTCAGCTATATACACAATTCACAGAGCAACAAAAAGTATTCCTGTAATATACACAATCCACAAAGCAACGCACAGTATTCTTGCAATATACACAATCCACAGAGTAACGCATAGTATTACTGCAATATACACAAATTACAGAGCAACACACAGTATTCCTGCAATATACACAATTCACATAGAAACGCACAGTATTCCTGCAATACACACAATTCACAGAGCAACACACAGTATAACTGCAATATACACAACCCACAGAGCAATGCAGGGTATTCCTACAATATTCACAATATCCCTTACTACACAATGTATCCCAGTTTCACATACAATTCCCAGTGCAATGTGCAGTGTTCCTGGAACACACCGTACTCATTGCTGCACATTGTATCCTAGTAATATAGACAGTTGCCAGTGCTACACACAGTATACCTGCAACATATACAGTTGCCAGAGCTACAAATTCTATGCCAGTAATATATACAAATTCCGAGTACAACATACACCTATTAACCCGGTAATATACACAGTTGCTGGTGCTACCCGCAGTATCCCAATAATGTTATTATTATTATTATTTATAACGTGCCAACAAATTCCGCAGCACTGTACACTGGGTGAACACATATTTGTAATTAGACGAGTTGGACGCACAGGAACAGAGGGGTTGAGGGCCCTGTGCAATGAGCTTACATACTAGAGGGAGTGGGGTACAGTGACACAAAAGGTAAGGGTAGGATAGAAAAGTAGGCTGGTAGAAAAGCATTCACTGAAGGCTTACTGGGTGTTGGTTTTGGATGACTGTTGTAGGAGAGAACTCAGGGTGCAGGGAGGGAAAGCTGTTAACAGTTTAAATTATTTGCTTTCCTAAAGAAGTGGATTTTCAATGATTGTTTGATGGAATGGAGACTGGGTGATGGAGAAAGCAAGGGAGTACCAAAGGAACAGTGCAGCCCTAGAGAAGTCTTGAATGTGCGAATAAGAGGTGGGAGAATGGACTTTGGCACAGTGCACGGGCCTAGATGGGACATACCTGTGTATTAGAGAAGATAGGTAGGTTGGAGCAGCATTATGTAGAAAATAGACACCATTCAAGATACAAGATATTTACGACTCTCTGCAAGAATAGTGTCTATTTTCTATCAAACCTGTGTCTTATCTGTCGCTTTAACCCCTGTGTCACAACTCAACTTTGAATCCTATGTGTCATCTTGCTCAGAAATGCTTTAGACTTGAGAAAGGGAGGTTCTCCTGAAAGCTTGTCATTAAAAAATTAATGAGTTAGTCCAATAAAAAAGGTATCACAAGATACAAATTTTATCTTTTTACATCTAGAAAAAATCTTAGATCTTTGAGTTCAACTTGTGAAAAAAGTGTTGCGTTTATAATTTTGTTCAGTGTAAATGAGACATGGAAAGTAAAACAATGATTAGTTAGATTAAAAACAAAAGAAGGAAGGTATGTCGAAGAGGATAAAGGTCTAGCTGACTGCCTCAGTGAATATTTTTGTTCAGTATTTACAGATGAAAATGAAGGAAATGGACCTCAGTTAGGAGTTTACAGAGGAAGAGGTTCTATTTTTTTTTTGTGTGTGTGTGTGAATATTATGTTTATTTGTTTTACAATTTTTAGGAACATTGAGACTTGCAGGTCTCCAATATAAAACATATTGGTTTTAATAACATTTGTATATCCTTTGGTAGCGGCATCTTATAGCAAATGTAGTTATATGCTCGGGTTCGCAGGCCCACAGTGTTAGCGGACTCGTAGGTCCCTTATATCACATTTCATTTGTGCCTTTGGTTTTTGTAGCTGTAGTTTTATATACATTGTCATTTTAGGTTCGCATTGCATACATGTTGAGACTCGCAGGTCTCTGTCCAATCATCTACTTTAGGCGACCTGCAGGTCCCTTCATTTTGGGTTGCCCCTCCTTGCTGAGATTGGACTCGGAGGTCCTGTACTTCCACCTTACGTACACAATACAGGTGTTTTAGGTGTGTGACTGTGTTGTGTGTTTTAGGTTCTGCGGCTCAGGTTGAGTGATTGTGAGTATCGGATGTTTCCTGTGAGGTTTTCCCTGTCTGTCTCTGTGTTATGGGTTATGTGTCCTAATTATCGCCTGAGTCCGTGTTGTCGGGTGAGCCCTGTCTAGAGAGGTTTTGCGTTCTTGTTTCCATTCAGGGTTGTAGGTCCTATTGGTTTGGGGGTTGTCATGTGTTCCTATCGTTTGTGATGTGGGGCTTATACGTTCTGTGTTTTGGGGGGGTCGTGCATTTCCGTGTGTAAATGATGTAACGTAAATGATGCCAATCGTTTATACATGACTGAGGGGTATGGTTACATAGCCTTGCAGTCGTGTATACATAATTTCCTGGAATATGTATATATGAGTGTATCTGGCATTGACTACCTATGTGTGACAGGGTTTGGGGTGAGTGTTGCACAGTTGGAGTACAGGATTGTAAGGGTTTATGTAATAAGGTGAGTGTGGCAGGGTGAAGGGGGTGAGAAGGACAGACTGATAGAGGATGAGTGACAGGGTTGGGAGGTGAGTGTGACAGTGCAAGAGAAGGTGAGTCTGACAGGGTTGATGGGGGTTAGTGCGATAGGGTAGGTGTGGCAAAGCAAGGATTTTGGTATGGTTGCAGTGGGTGAGAGTCATAGGATTAGGAGGGGTTATGTGAGTTTGGATGGGTTTAGGGGCGACAGTGTGTGGGGACTGAAAGTGTTTGGGAATGGTGATAGTGTATGTGGTGACTGTGTATGTGAAGGGGGTGTCAGTGTGTGTGGTAATGATAGGGTATGGGTGGGGAATGGCAAGGTGTGCGGTGGAAGGCTGTGACAGCGTGTGTGTGTGGGAAGGCTGTTATTGGGTGGGTGTGGGGTGACAGGGTAGGGAAGCTGTGACATAGGGGAGCTGTGACAGGGTGGGGGGCTGTGAGAGGGGGGTTTTGACAGGGTAGGGGGTTGGAAGGGGGCTTTGACAGGGTAGGGGGTGGTGGGGGACTGTGACAGGGCAGGGAGCTGTGATGGGGCAGGGTTGGTGGGGAAGGTGTGACAGGACAAGGGGTGGTGGGGGGCTGGATCAGGGGCTGGTGGGGCAGGTGGTGGTAGGGGGGCTGTGACAGGGTAGTGAGGTGGTAGGAGGGCAGAGGGTGGTAGGGTGGCTGGGGCAGGGGGGCTATGACAGGGCAGGGGTGGTAGGGGGCAGAGGGTGGTAGGGTGGCTGTGACAGGGGGTGGCAGGAGGGCAGTGACAGGGTACGGGGTGGTAGGGAGCAGAAGGTGGTAGGGGGCATAGGATGGTAGAAGGGCAGAGGGTGGCTGAGCAGAGGGTGGTAGGGTGGCTTGGGCAGAGGGTGGTAGGAGGACAGTGACAGGGTGGTGGGGTGGTAGGAGGGCAGAGGGTGGCTGTGGCAGAGGGTGGTAGCGTGGCTGTGGCAGAGGTGGTAGGGTGGCTGGGGCAGAGGGTGGCTGGGGCAGAGGGTGGTAGGAGGACAGTGACAGGGTAGTGGGGTGGTAGGAGGGCAGAGGGTGGTAGGGTGGCTGTGGCAGAGGGTGTTAGCGTGGCTGGGACAGAGGTTGCTGGGGCAGAGGGTGGTAGGAGGACAGTGACAGGGTAGTGGGGTGGTAGGAGGGCAGAGGGTGGCTGGGGCAGAGGGTGGTAGGATGTCTGGGGCAGGGGTGGTAGGGTGGCTGTGGCAGAGGGTGGTGGGGTGGCTGGGGCAGAGGGTGGTAGGAGGACAGTGACAGGGCTGTGGGGTGGTAGGAGGGCAGAGGGTGGCTGGGGCAGAGGATGGTAGGATGGCTGGGGCAAGGGTGGTAGGGTGGCTGTGGCAGAGGGTGGTGGGGTGGCTGGGGCAGAGGGTGGTAGGAGGACAGTGACAGGGTAGTGGGGTGGTAGGAGGGAAGAGGGTGGCTGGGGCAGAGGGTGGTAGGGTGGCTGGGGCAGGGGTGGTAAGGTGGCTGTGGCAGTGTCACGACTACTAGTGTGGTCCAGCACGCAGAAACTATGTAAACATATACTTAGGCAAGAAAAGGAAAATAAAAGGACAGAGCGAAAACCGGACCTTAGAATGGCCGGACTAATACGCTAGAGACAGAGAATGGTCAAAGGGAAAGCCGAGGTCAAGGAAGCCAGAAAATACACAATACCATTTACACAAGCCAAGTCAGGGAAACCAGAATTCAGAATAACCAGGGAAAAGCCAAGATCAGGATACCAGGAAATCAGATTCACAAAGATAAAGCACTCTCAGGAAACCAGGAACAGGAAACCACGACAGGGCAAGGTACTGAGGTGAGCTAGGGATTTAAATATCCCTCTCTAAGGTCTGATTGGTCAGAGGGCGACCTCGCGCGCACGTCAGTATGAACTTCGGGGACGGAGCTACGTTTAGGCGCGACCACTCTGTCAGCGCCATTTTGGATCCGGGCGCGACGGCCGGAGGATGCGGGGAAGTGGCTGTTGGCTTGCCGATGAGCAGGTAAGCTCGTGCTGTCGGCGAGGCTGTGCCGGTTGGGCTGGCAACCGCGACAGGCAGAGGGTGGTGGGGTGGCTGGGGCAGTAGGGTGGTAGGGTGGCTGTGGCAGTATGGTGGTAGGGTGGCTGGGGCAGTAGGGTGGTGGGGAGGCTGTGGCAGAGGGTGGTGGGGTGGCTGGGGCAGAGGTGGTAGGGTGGCTGTGGCAGAGGGTGGTGGGGTGGCTGGGGCAGTAGGGTGGCTGTGGCAGAGGGTGGCTGGGGCATTGGGTGGTAAGGTGGCTGGGGAAGAGGGTGGTAGGGTGGCTGGGGCAGGGGTGGTAGGGTGGCTGGGGCAGAGGGTGGCTGTGGCAGAGGGTGGTGGGTTGACTGGGGCAGTAGGGTGGCTGGGACAGTAGGGTGGTGGGGTGGCTGTGGAAGATGGTGGTAGGGTGGCTGTGGCAGTAGGGTGGCTGGGGCAGGAGGGTGGTAGGGTGGCTGGGGCAGGAGGGTGGTGGGGTGGCTGTGGCAGTAGTGTGGTGGGGTGGCTGTGGCAGAAGTGTGTTGGAGTGGCTGTGGCAGAGGGTGGTGGGGTGGCTGGGGCAGGGGTGGTAGGGTGGCTGTGGCAGAGGGTGGTGGGGTGGCTGGGGCAGTAGGGTGGCTGTGGCAGAGGGTGGCTGGGGCAGAGGGTGGTAGGGTGGCTGGAGCAGAGGGTGGTAGGGTGGCTGGGACAGGGGTGGTAGGGTGGCTGGGGCAGAGGGTGGCTGTGGCAGAGGGTGGTGGGGTGGCTGGGGCAGTAGGGTGGCTGGGGCAGTAGGGTGGTAGGGTGACTGAGGCAGTAGGGTGGTAGGGTGGCTGGGGCAGTAGGGTGGTAGGGTAGCTGGGGCAGAGGGTGGTAGGGTGGCTGTGGTAGAGGGTGGCTGTGGCAGAGGGTGGTGGGGTGGCTGGGGAAGTAGGGTGGTAGGGTGGCTGGGACAGTAGAGTGGTGGGGTGGCAGAGTGTGGTGGGGTGGCTGGGGCAGTATGGTGGCTGGGGCAGTAGGGTGGTGGGGTGTCTGTGGCAGATGGTGGTGGGGTGGCTGAGGCAGTAGGGTGGCTGGGGCAGAGGGTGGTAGGGTGGCTGGGGCAGTAGGGTGATGGGGTGGCTGTGGCAGTAGGGTGGTGGGGTGGCTGTGGCAGTAGGGTGGTAGGGTGGCTGGGGTAGTAGGGTGGTGGGGTGGCTGTGGCAGAGGGTGGCTGGGGCAGTAGGGTGGTGGGGTGGCTGTGGCAGAGGGTGGTAGAGTGGCTGGGGCAGTAGGGTGGTAGGGTGGCTGGGGCAGTAGGGTGGCAGGGGCAGAGGGTGGTGGGGTGGCTGGGGCAGTAGTGTGGTAGGGTGGCAGGGGCAGTAGGGTGGTGGGGTGGCTGTGGCAGTAGGGTGGTGGGGTGGCTGTGGCAGAAGGGTGGTAGGGTGGCTGTGGCAGAGGGTGGCTGGGGTAGTAGGGTGGTGGGGTGGCTGTGGCAGAGGGTGGCTGGGGCAGTAGGGTGGTGGGGTGGCTGTGGCAGAGGGTGGTAGAGTGGCTGGGGCAGTAGGGTGGTAGGGTGGCTGGGGCAGTAGGGTGGCAGGGGCAGAGGGTGGTGGGGTGGCTGGGGCAGAGGGTGGTAGGAGGGCAGGGTGGCATAAGTACCTTAGGATTAACTTTTTCCCTGGTGGTCCAGTGGGCAGGCCAGGCAGTATCCCTGGTGGTCCGGTGGGCTCCCTTTACGGTCTGCAGCTCCGCCGGGTGCAGATCTGCAGACCACGTGTTAAGTTTAGTCTCGCGATCTCAGCCAGTCAGAGCGTTGCCGTGGTAACCCGTGGCAATGCTCTGATTGGCTGAGATCGCGAGACCCACTCAGTCTGCAGCTCTGCGCTTGGCGGAGCTGCAGACAGGCTGGCTATCTCCTGGGCAGGCAAAGGAGGGGCAAGCCGCTTAGTGGTGTACTAGCAAAACCATTAAGAGATTTATTTAAGCAATCATTGTTAACAGGAGTAGTCCCAGAAGATTGGAAGTTAGCAAATGTTGTGCTCATTCACAAGAAAGGTAGTAAGGAGGAATGGGGCAATTATAGGCCAGTAAGCCTTACTTCAGTAGTGGGGAAAGTAATGGAAACCATGTTAATGGATAGGATTGTTAAACATCTAAAATCACATGGATTTCAAGATCAGAGACAACATGGGTTTACTTCAGGGAGATCATGCCAAACTAATCTTATTGATCTTATTGAATGCTTTCCTATGAAGAAAATATGATGCTGGAGGTCTTCATGCCACTCAGAAGTCCAGGGGGGTACATGACTGCTGACCCCAACCATTAACCCATTGCCCAATAACACAAGGGAGACTGAGGTTTGTTGGGTAAAGGCAACGGCCACAGCTTTATTTATTTTAAACACCAAATCCCAGCAAACATATCACCCAGTCAACTGTTGGGATGCTTCACCAACAGACAGCTCTACCATGAAAAACCCATAGCAGCCTGACCCCGACATCAGCTCTCAGCAGGCTGCGACTCCCCAAGCCGCCTCAGCACCTTCTTCCACTGTACTAACTCCCATCCATGGTCGATATCGCGCCCCCCACCAACAGCACAGGCTCAATACCTGTCTGCAGTCCCGAATAAAAAAGTCTAAACCAATCCAATTTAAGTGAACCCCGTCGTTCCGCATCAAGTTTGCATTGTCACTTTCTAACTCCACATGCCGAACCACATTGCCACCATGGCGGCGTACATATCTAGCCACCATCATATTGAGCTTATGCCGCCCTCTCTCTATGCGGCAACCTGTTCCAACATGGTCTGGGCACTACCTCTGACCAAATTAACATCAGATTTGGAAAAAGCACAAAGCATCATGCCAAGTCCAGTCCAATTGCATGTATCAAATCTATAGTCTTAACCCGCCCGAACTCTTTTCCCCCTGCATGAATAACCAAGGTAACTGCGCCAACAACAAACCTATGCAACACCACACATTCCAGATATATCTGCTGCCAGGAAAGCCCCCTAATACCTCTTCATCTAACCCGTGCTACCTCAAACTAAAAGTCCAGATTTCGTCCACATCGCTGCCAGCCCAGTAAATATACAAGTGTCCCAGGATCCAGATATAACGAGGGCTGGGACCTACAAGAAACAATAATTATAACAAATGAGGACAAACATATGAACGATAGCGACCAGATTCCCTTCTATCTAAACACCTAATATCAGTAGCAATATAGCCCAACAGACTCGCCTGAGTGGCAGCCCCAACTCTGAAAGAGTGAGCTGAGTACCCCGATCATCTGATCCCCACTAGAGAACCCTTTAACATTGAAGTAAACTGGTAGCATGTAAGCGGAGACCCATCCAGGTGAACCAACAGTGAACCCACTGCCCCGGGGCGAACACCCAAGTAACTGATAAACAGTGAAACGGACAAAACTCACCCTTTCCTACTCAATCAATTTTTGATAGTCGAATCAGGAGATCCACTGCCCTGTCCGACCAACGCACATCCGACAAGAGCAAAGGGGAAACCGAATGCAGGCTACATGCCCCTAGCTCACCAACCCGAAACGCCCCATAGAAACAAAGTGAATATGCCACGCAAAACAAAAGAACCTTATATTCTGAGAAACCTACCACACCTAGAGACGACAATACTCACAGAAGCAAATCCATGGTAATTGGATGCCGGCAATCATGACCTCTCCTAAGCCTCTAACCCCATAAACCTAAACAGAAATGATAATGCAGACACCAATTGTTTTTCTGCCGAGCATGACTTACCCTGATGAAGCATACCTTCCAAGAAAGCCAACGTCCTCTCAAACGACCCTCTTGGGTCCCCAACGATAACCATTGACTCCATATGGCCCAATATGCTCTCCAAGAAGCCTCTGACAAAGAATCCCTGATGAGGCCCCTGAAGCCTCGAAATCGAATTCCTATAAGGATGACAGGCAACTCAGACCTACGGGTTCTGTCTCTGGTGCCGACCTCCGAAAACGGTCCAACTGAAACCGAGAAAGAGCAGGGCCGGTGCAAGGATTTTTGGCTACACAGGCGAAGATGCATTTTGCTGCCCCCCCCCCCCCCCCCCCCAACAAAAAAATGCATCTTCACCTTTGAGTCTCTTAGCCCCCTTTTGAATTTCTTACCCTCTTTAGTGCTTCATATCCCCTCTCTTTAATGTCTTGCCCTTTTGTTTCTTACACCCTCTTTAGTGTGTCTCTTACAACCCCTCTTGTTTATGTGTTACTTCCCCACCAGCCACATTCTATGTCTATTTCTTCCCCCAGCCCCTTTCTGTCTCTTTCTCCCATACAAACATAGATAAATGGGCAAAAATACATATATACACAAAGACACAAAAATAGAAACACACAATCATACAGGCATACAGACCGTTATTTAGGCACACAGTGACAAATATATACAGACACACAATCAAACAAACACATGCATACAGACAGTCAAACGATCTACACTTACAGGTAAACTCATATAAATGCAGACAGACTGTCATACAGAGACATACAGACACAGACATACAGTCATAGAGAGACATAAAGACACAAGCAGTCACACATGCAGTCACAAGTACATATTTACATCTCAGGCCAGCGTTTATGTATTTGAATGTAAGCATGTTTTTGTATACAGTATAGAGTATATTTATGTGAATGTAGGGGTGTGTTGTGTTGACGTTTGAATGCAGGGGTGTCTTTGTATGTAGTGTTGGCATTTTACTGCTGAGATGTATGCACATTTACACAAACATTGCCACAAACACTGCGATACACATACATACATAATATATATATATATATATATATATATATATATATTGGTACATATACAGATACACAGATTGACAACATACACACACACACACACTGACACACACAGACACACTGACATACAGATACAAACACCTACACACAGAGACATACAGATGCACACACTGACAGACATACAGATACACACACACAGTCACACACTGACAGACATACAGATACACACACACAGTCACACACTGACAGACATACAGATACACACACACAGTCACACACTGACAGACATACAGATACACACAGTCACACACTGACAGACATACAGATACACACACACACACATAGTCACACACTGACAGACATACAGACATACAGATACACACACACACATACACATGCTAATCATATATACTTTTATAGCCACCCTCCTGTTTCCTACCTTTTGGGTGCAGAAGGGTGGCTTCCCTGGAATCCAGTGTGAGGATCTGGCTGAGGTAGTTGGGAGTTATGGGCTGATCTCCTCTCCCAGCCCCTCCTCTCTGCTCTCCCATGCATCTCCAACCATGCAGATCCGGAGGGGGCGGTATTTCCAGCTCCTGCAAGGAGCCAGCCGGGCTGTGTGCTACGCGGGGAGCAGGGATATGACGTGTTCATATCCCCGCCCCCTACACACAGTCCGCGGCATGATGCAGGAAGGAATACTGGTCTGTGGGGATGCTGCCGCCGCCGCTCGGTCACGCTACAAGAAGTGACCGGCAGGAGAGGAGTGCTGTGTGCTTCTCTCCTGACGGTCACCCGGACATTTGCGCGCCTGTGCCGCCTTATGGTAGCGCCGGCCCTGAGAAAGAGCATCAGCCACCACATTCAACACGACCGGCATGTGACGTGCCTTAATCCACATGTTAAATCTTAAGCTTAACAAGACTAACCAGTGACTACCGTCGACTACAAGAGATGCCTACAGAAAGCCCTGCCCATAGAAAGAACCCTACATGCAAAAGCAAGGTTACCTAACAAGATCTGTAATTGTCGCAACTGAACTTTCCGAGCCCCTTTTACTTAATCCATGAGGCGTAACAGAAACCCCAACTTATCCTCCAGCAACCGAAAAATCATACTCTTTGAGTCAATTTCTATGCCCAGAAGGGATAACACTGACGTAGGACCCACAGTTTCTGTTCCAGCACCCTAAACTCCGAAGCCACGTCTCGAAAAGTGTTCAACAAATGCAAGCACTTCTGAGAGACAAATAAGAAATCATCCAAGTAATTGGTGACCACATACACGCCTGCCGTCTGTATGGTAACGCATTCCAAGAATGATGAGAACATCTCAAAATAATAACATAAAATGACACAGCCCATAGGAAGGCACGTGTCATAATAGAAAGAACCCTGAAATTGACATCCCAACACATGAAAACATTCTGGGCGCACCGGCAACAAGAGAAACGTGGGTTTAATGTCAGATTTCGCCAACAGAGCCCCAGCCCCGGGTGCCTGGACCAATTCCAATGCCCTGTCGAACAATGCGTACCGAATCCGACAGACCTCCTTATCGATAGAATCATAGACTAACCCAACTGAAGGGTAGGACAGATGGTGAATCAATCAATAGGACCCTGCCTCCTTCTTGGGGACCAAACCCAGGGGAAAAACCCTTAAATTGGGAAATAGGGGAAAATCAAATAGCCCTGCCATGCTCCCCCGATGGTCCTCCCCTTCTAATTAATCTAGGAGACTATCCTCCTTACATTTTACCGAGCTGAGATTTTCTGCGAACTGAGGCTCAACCGAAGCCACAAACGGAATTCCAAACCCCAAAGAAAACCATCCAACAGAGTCTCGGCATACTACCATCTAGGATACCTGTCTAACAACTCTGCACATCCTTGTGACGTTCACCAGTGTCCTCTCCACGAGTACATAATCCCGCCCTTGTCCCTTACCCGCACTTGTCCTCCCCTTCTTGAAGCATCGCAAGGCGTGGTGTGCTCCTCCACAATGAGAACATTCGTATTTAAACCTGCAGGAGCTAATTAAAGAGCCAGCACACTCCTTTTTTGTGACCGGCCAAGGTGCTGGCAGAAACACCAGCAGCCTCTGGAGCATAAGTAGCAATCACAAGCTACCGTCCTGGACCCCAAAATCTGTCCCAGGGCACACTGCCATCTTCTGGCAAAATTGCTGGTCGTATCGAAACCAGCATTGCCCACCGTACACCTTATATATACACCTTTCTCTGGGTCGACAAATTCCAAGCGGCACGACCTGTCCACTGATTCCTTGTCCGGCAGGACCAACGACAGTACATCCACAAACTCACCTTTACAGATTTTTTCTTGCAGCTCCAAAGGGCATGCTCATGGGGGCAGCTCACAGCCTGGCAAGGAGGGGCGATATGCCCCTGACCCTGGCCCTCTACCACACCCAAGGACTTGACGGGGCCCAACCTGCGAAGCCTCCCCAGAACTCCCCATCGGCCCTGGGAGCCTATCTTTAAGCAAGCATCATACTTCCTGCCCACTGCCCTGCCTAACCCTTGAGTCCCCCCCAAGCGCTAGCGCAGGAAACTCACTATACCTCTGAGGAGTCACCGACACCTGCTCCACTGGATCATCCTGTTCATCCTCTTACGACCCAGAATCAGGGCCAGCCAGGATCCTCTCATTCCCGGTCCCACTGCTACGGCCTGCGGCATACCGAGCTTCTGATGCAGCTGCAGACTCCAGTTCCAGCTCCTTCTGTCTCCTAACCTCTGTCCGGGTCCTCTCCGGTGCCAGGGCCTGTGATACGCCCTGCGATTATGTCACTCGTACCCATCTTTAGGCACTCGATTCACTTCTGTATGTGCCACGTCGTCTTTTTGCTGTGTCACTTCCGGCAGCGTCGATCCTTGCCGCTGATGTGCTGACGTGCCAGAAGAGAAGGCGGAATGTGGGATCTTCCCACCACAGCACCGCCATCTAGGGCCCACTCTCTGGCTCCAACACTGGTCCGTCTCCTGTCTCGCACCACACTGGGGGACTCAGGCAACAGCATGTCACAGGACCCAATGTCCTCCAGGGCACAGTTCCTCCAAACAGGACTGGGGGTTAACCACAACGGAGGCCTCAATCTACTGGTCCTCTGTCCACCCACAGATGTCTCATCCGCTGCTGCTGGGTCAACCAACCCTCCCAGACCACATACCACACCGGACATCCCCTCCTCCAGGGCCCCTACATTGTTGGACTCTAGGTACACCTGTAACAAGGCCACCATAGCTTCCCTGGATATTGCCAACCAACACCAGAACCACCGCAGGGAGAGATAGAACTCACAAATTATGTATTCTTTTCTTTTTCTTTTTCTTTTTTTTTTAGGCACAAGCCAGCCAGAAAAGCTAGGATCCCCACACTTCTTCTGATGGACTGGTGAGTCCTCTCCCTCCTTTTTATCCCTTCTCCATAACTGTTACAAATGTATCCCCTTTGGTCCCAGCCCCTTAGCTCTGGCAGCAGTCTGGTCCTCAATTCCTTGGCAGTACAGGGAGGTACAGGAAGTGGTACCAATTCATAAGAGCAATGAGCATCTGTAAGTGGCCAGCTAACCCTCTGAGCCAATCATTGCCACCCATTCCTGGTCAAAATAATGAGGAAGCATTAGCCCAAGTAGCACTGATGGGATGGGCTGCTGGGGACCCTTGTTTTTATTATTAAACCACTAAAAAAAATATTTAACACTGAATGGCTGGAAGGTGCCTGGGGACTCCATGCACTATAACCACTTCAATAAGATAAAATGGTTACAGTGCCTAAAGTGTGTTATTATAAAAAATAACTAGAAGAATTTTAGGTATTCTTCACATAAGTTCTGGGAAGCGGCATCTTGACTAAAAATACACAAGATTCTCCTTTTGGTGAGAGAGGTATCACATCTTTTCTCAGATTCTACAGAACTCTAGAGTTATACATTCACTGTTCTACATAAAATGGGGAGATTTAGGTAAAAACAGGTGCTAATCTGCAGCAAATAGCTAAATAAGGCAGAATCACTATAGAAACCAATAGAAGGTCCCTAAACATTTAGTACTTTGCACCTAAAATAGCACCTGTTTTGCATCGAAAAATCTCTCTCAAGATCCTTACTCCCATACTATATTTCCAGTGCTATACAATATATTTGTAGACACAGTTAACATATACAGATCAGGCTGGGTGTCACCAGGGTACAGGCATACCCACTACCATTGAAAGAAACAATTAAACACCAATTATAACTTGTAATAATGCCAATTATTATCAAACGTTCTATGTCTCAAACATCATGGGGAGTCTTAATAAGTAAAGTGTTGTTTCATTTTTCTTAAAAGTATTTCACATATAAAATTACAGGCAAATTTGGAAATGAACACTTGTTTCTTTAGTTGAATGAATGACTGATTAACTGCATGCATGCTTCTGCTATAATGTTAGCAGACAAGGATCAGAAAGCTAAATTGCAGACAGTCAGACTATGAGATAATTGGGCGTGTTGATAGACACTAAATGCATAATTTTGACAAACACTTCCCTTCCACTTGAGAAAGACTCAGAGGTGGTGACATTAAGTATTTTCCTCACCACACTAACAATACTGTCACTTTCTTCCAGGCTGACTAATAAAATATCTCTGGGGTTCACTTTATTCCCTATCGACCACCTGCTTTTATCAAAATGACCTCATTACAGCAGTCAGGTTCATTGAAAATACCTCAACTGAACTGTAACGGTAACCAAATGTCCCATCTGTAAGAAAGAAACATACACTGCAAAGTTAAAAGTAGAGGGTAGGCTTAACATTATAGGAATGAGGGGTTAACTTGAGGTTTGGGAGCTTTGATTACGGATACGATTCTCCTGGACTATATCAGGAGAGTTGGTTAACAAAATGAAGGAAATTTGGTCGCAGTTTGGCTATTTTTTAATAGCCAAATAAATCGATGGAACCGAAGAGCAGCCAAATGGATGTGCAAATTTAGTTAAAATAACCAAATTAGTTTTTTGTGGGTAGCCAAATTCTAATTCTAAATTCTAAATCAAATATGGCATCTTCTTCTGTAATTCTATATGTGGCAATGCTTCCTTATAGGCCTACACACTATTATAAAACTAGTTTAATTTATTTTATATGCCAGACTTTGAGTTGATATAACAGTATTTGATTGAAATTTCAAGAATATTTTTTTTAAGAGGACTCTCTAAGCACCAGTGCCAATACAGCATAATGTAGTGGTTCTGGGGCAAAGACACAGTTTTCTGTGTGTACTAGGCCTTTCATTCTCATCATTCAACCATCACTATTAAGGAGTGAAGGTCACAGCAAGATTGGTTGCGCCACAGAAAATAAGGTAAGTAATAAATCTTATTTTAACAATGTGGGGAGGGAAGTATATACAGCATGATTGTAAGCAGGAAAAAGACAGAAAAAAATCATATAGTGCTCACTGATATAACTGTACAATGAATGTAAAATTGGAGAGGTACAAACAACTAAAAAAAAAAAAAAAAGTTTTTGCTCAATCCTCAGCACTTAGGTTGTATTTTCCCAGCAGGCTTATATAAGAAGTCAATTTGTTTGCAAACAGTTTGACTACTAACACCCAGTGCCAGGGCGCTTCTCAAACCATAACCACTACAGCATGCTGTAGTGTTTATGCTGCTCTGAGCAATGTACTTCCTTAAGTGCTGGATAAGAAGGGGGCGGAAGAAAAAGACAGTTCTTCAGCTAATGAAAAGTAAGTGCAGATTAATTAGCTAGAAAATCTATTTCTAAATTAATATACTTTTTTTTGCAGTGATAAACTATATACTTTAAATAAATGTGATTTTATAATATGGCAGGAGGATTCGTATTTTGCATAACTTTCTTTACTGAACTCCATAGCAGCAAAGAAATATATAGAAAACAATCATAATCAAACATAGCTAATACGATATAGGAAACAGTGTACTTTAACTTCCTCTTTCCTTGCTGCTCCATCACAAGAAAGATCAGAGTATTGTTTTCTCTCTGTCACCTATACCACATTGTTTTTTTATATTGTTGTTTATATTGTTTTGGTCCTGGCGGCCATTTCCCCTAGATTTGCTGCTTCACTCATGGCTTGCTTCGTGACTGCAATTGGACTTCTCTTTGTGGATAATTTCTCCTGCCTCCTCTCTCATGTTCCAGCTGGGTCAGGTTGGTGATTAACCCTGGGAGGTTGATGTCAGTGGGTTTAACCTGGATTATTGGCTGGGGTGAGCCCCTTTTACTCTGTGCTGCTGATCAGCAGAGGCGGCTCTAGACTTTATGAGGCCTTAGGCGAAACGCAAACATGAGGCCCCACTAACAAAAAAGTGTCACATATACACATTGATGCACTGTCTACCTGTGTATGTGCCTGAGAGTGTGTCTGACAGAGAGTATCCTTGTGTGTGTGAATGTATGTCTCTGTGAGCATGTTTGCATTTTTGTCTGAGACCCTATGTGTATGGGGTAGCTGCTTGAAGTGTGTTGTGTGTATAGGGGGGGTGATGGTGAGAGGGAGAGACGGGTGATGGTGAGAGGGGGGTGATGGTGTGGGGGTGATGGTGAGAGGGAGAGGGGAGGGTGATGGTGAGAGGGAGAGGGAAGGGTGAGAGGGAGAGGGGAGGGTGAGAGGGGAGGGTGAGAGGGAGAGGGGAGGGTGATGGTGAGAGGGAGAGGGGGTGCGATGGTGAGAGGGAGCGGGGGGGTGATGGTGAGAGGGAGCGGGGGGGTGATGGGGAGAGGGAACGGGGGGTGATGGGGAGAGGGAGCGAGGGGTGATGGTGAAAGGGAGCGGGGGGGTGATGGTGAGAGGGAGCGGGGGGGTGATGGTGAGAGGGAGCGGGGGGTGATGGTGAGAGGGAGCGGGGGGGTGATGGTGAGAGGAATCGGGGGGGTGATGGTGATGGTGAGAGGGAGCGGGGGGTGATGGTAATGTGAGAGTGAGAGGGGGTAATGTGAGAGTGAGGGGGGTGCGATGGTGAGAGGGAGTGTTATGGTTAGAGGGAGAGGGGGTGCGATGGTGAGAGGGAGAGGGGGTGCGATGGTGAGAGGGAGAGGGGGTGCGATGGTGACAGGGAGCGGGGGGTGATGGTAATGTGAGAGGGAGGGGGGTGGGGGTAATGTGAGAGGGGGTAATGTGAGAGTGAGAGGGGGTAATGTGAGAGGGGGGTAATGTGAGAGTGAGGGTAATGTGAGAGTGAGGGTAATGTGAGAGTGAGGGTGGGCAATGTGAGAGTGAGGGTGGGTAATGTGAGAGTGAGGGGGGTAATGTGAGAGTGAGAGGGGGTAATGTGAGAGTGAGAGGGGGTAATGTGAGAGTGAGGGTAATGTGAGAGTGAGGCTAATGTCAGAGTGAGGGTAATATGAGAGTGAGGGGGGTAATGTGAGAGTGAAGGGTGGTAATGTGAGAGTGAGGGGGGTAATGTGAGAGTGAGAGGGGTAATGTGAGAGGGGGTAATGTGACAGTGAGAGGGGGGTAATGTGAGAAGGAGGGGGTGATGGTGAGTGGGGTGAGGCTGAGGGTCGTGACGGAGGGTTATGCTGAGGGTGGTGAGGGGGTGATGCTGAGGGTGTTGCTGAGGGTGCTGAGGGTAGTGATGCTGAGGGTGGTGGGGGGTGGTGAGGCTGAGGGTGGTGGGGTGAGGCTGAGGGTGGTGGGGGTGAGGCTGAGGGTGGTGAGGGGGTGATGCTGAGGGTGGTGGGGGAGTGATGGTGAGGGTGGTGGGGGGTGGATAGGCTGAGGGTGGTGGGGGGTGAGGCTGAGGGTGGTGGGGGTGAGGCTGAGGGTGGTGGGGGTGATGGTGAGGCTGTGGGTGGTGGGGTGATGGTGAGGGTGGTGGGGGTGAGGCTGAGGGTGGTGGGGGTGATGGTGAGGCTGAGGGTGGTGGGGGGTGATGGTGAGGCTGTGGGGGTGATGGTGAGGCTGAGGGTGGTGGAGGGTGATGGTGAGGGTGGTGGGGGGTGATGGTGAGGGTGGTGGGGGGTGATGGTGAGGGTGATGGGGTTGAGGCTGAGGGTGGTGGGGGTGATGGTGAGGCTGTGGGTAGTGGGGGTGATGGTGAGGCTGAGGGTGGTGGAGGGTGATGGTGAGGGTGGTGGGGGGTGATGATGAGGGTGGTGGGGGGGGTGAGGCTGAGGGTGGTGGGGGGGTGAGGCTGAGGGTGGTGGGGGGTGATGGTGAGGGTGGTGGGGGTGATGGTGAGGGTGGTGGGGGGTGAGGCTGATGGTGGTGGGGGGTGATGGTGAGGGTGGTGGGGGGTGAGGCTGAGGGTGGTGGGGGGTGAGGCTGAGGGTGGTGATGCTGAGGGTGGTGGGGGTGGTTAGGCTGAGGGTGGTGGGGGGTGGTTAGGCTGAGGGGGGTGGGGGTGGTTAGGCTGAGGGGGTGGGGGTGATGGTGAGGCTGTGGGTGGTGGGGGGTGATGGTGAGGGTGGTGGGGGGTGAGGCTGAGGGGGTGGGTGTGATGGTGAGGGTGGTGGGGGGTGATGGTGAGGGTGGGGAGGGGTGATGGTGAGGGTGGTGGTGATGGTGGTGGGGGTGATAGTGAGGGGGGTGGGGGGTGATGGGGGTGGGGGTGAGGCTGAGGTGGGTGAGGCTGGGGGTGGTGATGGTGGTGGGGGGTGAGGCTGAGTGTGGGGGGGGGGTGATGGGGAGGGAGAGCCTACCTTTCCCTGGTGGTCCAGTGGGCTCCCTGGTGGTCTGGTGGCCACGCAGACCGTGTGGTCTCGCGTGATTTCAGAGCGTTGCCGTGGTAACCCGCGGCAACGCTCTGATTGGCCAATTCTCGCGAGTCACATGGTCTGCAGCTCTGCACACTGTGGAGCTGCAGACCAGTGTCTGCGATGGTGGCCGGGCAGCCAGGAGGGGCCTCGCACCCGGCGGCATACCGGCAAGCCGCCGGGCCCCCTCCTGGTGTTAGGTCCTCGGTCAGTGACCGAGGACCTGACACACTCTGCCCTCAGGCGGTTTAGGCGGCCGCGAGGCCCCAGCCAGAGCGAGGCCTTAGGCGGCCGCCTAAACCGCCTAATTAGAGAGCCGCCTCTGCTGATCAGGGCCTGTGCTTACAGGCTACTGCTACCTGAGTTAGCCCCAGTGTTACATATCACACATTGATTAAGTGCAGGCCATTGCATCCCTGCTATTCTCCACTCCTCTCCTTGTCCCTCTACTGCCCAGTGTGCTGAATTTCTTCCCCACCCCTCCATTACATTGTAATTTCCTTGATTAGGTGAGCCCCAGCGATGGATCAACCACAAGTTTCACTCGACCTGCAGGTCACTATTGCCGCGGCCGTAGCTGCCTCTATGGAGCAAGCGCACGCTAGAGCTTTTCCAGTGGGCTCCCGAAAGCCCCTCAAGGGTTTCTAAACACTCACAGCAAAAAGCTGACTCTAATGATTCTGACTCCTCCTCAAAAGAGCATTCATGCCTGGCTAAGTGCCACTGGAAGGATGAGAGTACCTAACCCGAAGCTCCCAAACGCAAAACACTCCTCAACCGCAAACGTGCTACCACAGCCCTCGAGTTGGCTCATGCAAGACCTCTCTTTAAACGAGGAGCACAGATTACCGCACTCTCTCTGTCCTTGGTGAATGGCAGGCAGAAAGAATATTCAACTCTAGAAACATTCGCCACCCCCGCTCAGGGAACTGGTAATTCCAGAACACCTGAAAAGGTTTATGCATTTTTAGCTACGGAAGCCTGTTCACAAGGATGTCCACAAACGTATGAGGTTGGAATGCCCTCATCTTACCCTACTTGACAAGGTTGCATTCACCCCAGAGTTGGACCAGCTTATGCTGGCATTTATTGCCCACGAGGGCAGACACCCGTGCAAAGGTGTGGTCTGGAGTTTCAAAGGGGTGCAAATCTTCGCCCACTGCCTGTCACACAATATCACACTGATAACGGAACACCTATCTGGGGGATATAATCTCACAGCTAATTGGTTCTTGCAATACTGGAGGGACACTGACTCGCCCAGTATTCCAGCACTGAATGCCCAGTGCGGTCCTTTCCATCTCTTCTTCTTTGCCTCCCATACCAACTGCCAACTGCCGACCTTCTTCAGCTGCTACCGCACCCGGACATGGCAGTGGACGCATTCCTACAACAATGACCTCCACAGGGCATTTCCCCCTTTCAAGTTCCCCCTTTCATGTTGATCGTAAGGGTCCTTCATCAAGGACAGATAATAGTGAAGCTTCTTACTCTGATGTGGTCAACCAACCCTGGTTTCTGGTGGCCGAGGTTCTTTCAGGGGTTCCTGAGATGTTGAGGACCTTTTGCAGACAATTAGGGGCTTTCTATAGGACTCCTGGGCCCTGGGAACAAGGAAATGCTACCTGTCCACCTGGCGCTCTCGGTCCGAGTGGTGGCTTTGTCAGCCTTCTCTAGTGATGGACTGGTCACAGAAATCTAAGTTTCTGATGTTTTATTTTCATCCTCCATCAAATGCTACCGTCTCTATAGTTTCACAGCATTAAAATTGCTAAATAAGCCTCCTGTTATGTTATGCAATTTAAGATTATACTAGCTTTAGTGTACTAAAATAATCTTAATTTTAATAATGACAGTAGGAGAGTATTTTCTCTCCCTGATCCTTTTTCTTCCCTTCTCCCTTCTCTTTAGTGTTTAGATTCAGGTATTATTTGTCTGACTGGTTTGCACTGTATTTTTGACGTAACTGCATCATGTATTCTGTTGGTGTTCATAGTTTTCATTAATCAAGAAAGTTTATTGATTCTCTTGGTCATTAATGTTTACCGTGTCAGATATTTTAGATGTCCAATTCGATTTGGCTAAACCATGGTTCGTCAACCTGGTCCCTACCGCCCACTAGTGGGTGTTTTGGGATTCCAGGTGGGCGGTAGGGATTTCCAGGTTGATAGTGCGGGCGGGCGGGTGCGAGCCGGCGGTACCCGTGCGACTGGGTACCGCTGTGACCATTTGCGGCTCTGGCCCGCGCGGTAAACCGCCGGGGCCGCCTTCCAAAGTGTCCATCGGGTGGCCCATGCTGTCAGGGCCACCCAATGGATGCGGATTGTAAGGGGGTCCGGTCAGCGCTGGGCGCTTTAACAGCGCGACCGGGCCCCCTGTGATGACATCACAGAGCTGGGAGGAAGTGATTCCCCGGTCACTCCTCCCAGCTAAAACCTGAGAGCCACGCGGGAGGAAGCAGAGGGAGTCAGAGTGGGAACTCTGACTCCCATCCACCTGAGCCACCACTGGACCCCAGGAAAAGTCACCCTCCTGCACCTTAAAGGTAGGAAACAGGAGGGTGACTTAAATATAATGTGTGTGTTTGTTTGTGTGTGTGTGTGTGTCTTTGTAGGTATGTCTTGGGTGTGTGTGTGTCTTTGTATGTCTTGTGTGTGTGTCTGTCTGTATGTGTCTTTGTATGTATGTCTTGTGTGTGTGTGTCTTGTCTTTGTATGTATGTGTCATTGTATGTGTGTCTTGTGTGTCTGCATGTGTGTGTGTCTATGTATGTCTTATATGTGTGTCTGCATTTGTATGTATGTGTCTTGTGTGTGTGTGTGTGTATGTGTGCCTGTCTGTGTCTTTGTGTGTATGTATGTGTGTGTGTGCATGTCTGTGTGTGTCTGTTTGTATGTGTGCCTGTCTGTATGTATGTGTCTTGTGTGTGTGTATGTGTGCCTGTCTGTGTCATGTGTGTCTGTATGGGTGTATGTGTCTGTATGTGTGTCTTGTGTGTCTTGTATGTGTGTGTGTGTCGTGTGTGTGTGTCTTGTATGTGTGTGTGTGTCGTGTCGTATGTGTGTCTGTATGTGTGTCGTGTGTGTGTGTGTGTCTTGTATGTGTGTCTTGTATGTGTGCCTGTCTGTTATAGTGGACTATAGTAAGTGGGCTACCTAGCTCAGCCTTCCTACTGGGCATTGCTATAAGGAAGGTTAAAAAATAGAAAAAAGGGGGAAAAAAGGTGGGGAGGGGAATTGAGGAGGGAGAGGAGATGAGCTGACGCACAAATGAGAAATCATATTATGCGCAAACAGAGAAGTCGTCTGAATATCACTGAAAGAGACCTTCGTTTGTTCCTTACGAAAATCGAACCAGATATCAAATATTTAGTCTCGCAGCATCAACCTCAAGGATCTCATTAATCACTAGTAAAGGTAATTTCAATTTACTTTATTGTTTTCTCATTAAACTTTATAAAGTTAAAAACCTTATAAACCTGCATTAAATAGAAATAAAAAGATAAATGCACGTACATTTTATTTTATTTTTTAAAACACCCTCCTTTCTTAAAAATATTCTGCATTTGCGCGAAAACTGGTGGGCGGTAAGGACATTTTTTCAACCAAAAAGATGCATTAGTGGGCGGTAGGTAGAAAAAGGTTGACTACCACTGGGCTAAACCTTCGCTTCGGAATTCTTGCTCTGGACTACTTCCACTTGGATTCCAACTTTATTTCTGTTTCCCATACCTTGTATTACCTATGTTTGATAATGATTGGGTCTCAGTTTTTCTATATATTTATTTGCTGCTATAGAGTTCAGTAAAGAAAGTTATACAAAATACTTGCCTTCAGGAGGGCATGGCTTTGCAGGTGAAGCAGAGCCTAAACACAGAGCTCCTCCACAGACTGGGCAAACTAAAGCTTACCCGAGCAGCTTAAAGGGACACTATAGTCACCTGAACAACTTTAGCTTAATGAAGCAGTTTTGGTGTATAGAACATGCCCCTGCAGCCTCACTGCTTAATCCTCTGCCATTTAGGAGTTAAATCCCTTTGTTTATGAACCCTAGTCACACCTCCCTGCATGTGACTTGCACAGACTTCCATAAACACTTCCTGTAAAGAGAGCCCTATTTAGGCTTTCTTTATTGCAAGTTCTTTTTAATTAAGATTTTCTTATCCCCTGCTATGTTAATAGCTTGCTAGATCCTGCAAGAGCCTCCTGTATGTGATTAAAGATCAATTTAGAGATTGAGATACAATTATTTATGGTAAATTACATCTGTTTGAAAGTGAAACCAGTTTTTTTCATGCAGGCTCTGTCAATCATAGCCAGGGGAGGTGTGGCTAGGGCTGCATAAACAGAAACAAAGTGATTTAACTCCTAAATGACAGTGAACTGAGCAGTGAAATTGCAGGGGAATGATCTATACACTAAAACTGCTTTATTTAGCAAATGTAATTTAGGTGACTATAGTGTTCCTTTAAGCTGAAATGGCATTGAAGAACTCTTGCTCCAAATTAAGTATTACCCTTCAACCTCCTTAGCTGCAAATAAATCCTCGCTGAGGAGATTTTCCATCGAGCTGGCCGACCCGGGACACGTGGCCCTACCCCTACCTCCATTCTTATCGGCCCTTCCACCCATGGGGGTTCCAGTCTGTATATCCTACTCCCTATACTTAATACGTACCTACGTTCAGAGACACACTCTCTCTCTCCATTATATTGCACTGAATCGCTGATTTATTCCAATATGATCTTCTCTAACCATGAAAATATGTGTAATGTTTACTGTTCCCTTTTCTTTTCTTAAATTATGTTTAGTTATGATTTATCTTTCCATATCTCTAGTTGTGTATCGACAATACAATGTATATGCATGTATGTATATATTAATGTTCTGTTGACATGTATCTGAAAGGCAGCAAAGATGGAAACACAACCCTATACAGCTCCCAGATACAGAAAATTTTAGATCTTGATATTTGAATCCCATATATTGTGTATGACACTGCCGATATGCAAAACCATTATGCAGTTGATATGTGCCTTCTCTCAATTCCTGTGATCCAACTTTATTGTAATGCACATTTCGTCTTGATGCCTGTATATCTTGTGTATGTCGAATTGTTATAAAACCAAGCAATACTTGCGTCCTGTCAACTAAAATTAAGCCTATTAGTACACTAAAGCTAGCAAAATCTTATATTTTTGGTCATGTAGCTTCCATTTTGTATTAAACCCGGGAAAGTATTAGGGCAGCTTGAGAGTACTTGGCCTTTACTCTGACATATGTTTAGCATCTTCACTAATAGACAAACTACATTGTCTACTTTTTACTTTTTCCTAGAGCTGGCCAGCTGGCCAAAGGCAAGTTCCACTCATCTTCAGTGGTCACTTGGCATAGGAGCCAAACAAGGAAAAACATGCTGAGCCATCATACATTGTCCATGCAATTTGTGTAGGTAAAAAAATAACTGCAGCAATACCATGAGTACCAGTGAGGGGTTAAACTATCATGTACCATGATAGGATGTCTGAAATGCAGGATAAGAAATTAGATCAATTCTTACCTTCTAGACAAACATACACTGTGCTCCCATTACCTTTTATCATTATTGATAACCACGTCATGTATAACTTGATGGGGGTAGGAGGCTAGTGCACAGCGAATGCATTAGGCACTCTACAAAGGACAGCATTACCTCAATGTTTTCTTATAGGGAGAGCGTGAGGACGTCCAGCGCCAGTTAGGTGACCAAAAGTCATCTAACCCCCAGGAAGTGCCTCTAGTGGCTGCCTGATTGTGTTAAATTTGTCGACTCACAATTTTAGTCTACTAAATTTTTTTAGATTTAGTCGACTAAAACTAGACTAAAGCTAAAACAATTCAGATGACAAAATTACAACTAAAACTAAAATTGACTTCAACTAAAACCAAAAGACTATGACTAAAACTAAATTAAAATTTGCCACCAAAATTAACACAGATTGACAGCCACTAGAGGCCCTGCAATATAATTATTGCTGTTTCTCAGAAACTGCGATAATTAAGATTGCAGGGTTAAGGGTAAGGGGTCACTGCAGCCAGACCGCTTCGATGAAACTGCAATAATTAACATTCCAGGGTTAAGGGGAAGGGGTCACTGCACCCAGACCGCTTCAAATAGATGAAGTGCCTATAGTGTCCCTTTAACTACTACAGCATGCTTTAACATGAGTGTGAGCTGGCCCTATAGTGCAGGGCTTAGCACAGAAGTGCTAACTGAGGCTTGAAGTGGTACCTGGGGGATTCCAATGGAAAATGGTTTGTTAACTTACAATGGAGATGTATAAGGGCATTCCTGGTACTATAACCACAACAGCATGCTATAGTGGTTGTGGCGCTTTGAGTGTTTTTATTTTATTTCTATTTGATATGGTTTAATATTCTTTCATCTGCTTAACTTCCTACTACAGCATTACAACTTGCTCTTTTATTCTAGCATTATTATTTCTTAATTTGTTCCATGACTTATACTGGCCTATTATTTCGTGGTTTGTTTACTTATCTCCACATTGTGGTAAATCGTTCATGTAGTCCCAAATTTCTGAGCTGATTAATTGCCTAATGGCGATACTGAGATGACTATGAGGTAATATCCTTGTGAAAAGCAAATATATTTACTTGTGTTATCATTAAAGGACAGTATAGTGACCAAATTAAATTTAGCTTAACCCCTTAAGACCGCAGCCAAATGTACAAGTTGTGATCCAAAAAAAACGTAAACAAAACCTGGCATTTGCGCTACATGTCTGTCCAACCGTAATTCACCTCTTTCATATTAAATGCACCCACACTTATTATATATCATTTTATTCAGGGGAAACAGGGCTTTCATTTAACATCAAATATTTAGGTATGGAACATAACTTAATATGAATACAATATAAAAAAATGAGAGAAAATAAGATTTTTTTAAATTTTCTTAGTTCTATGTGACATTCTAACTGTGAATGTCATAATACCGTTTGCTTTTACTGCAATAAAATACACATATTTGTATTCAGCGATGTCTCACGTGTAAAACAGTACCCCCTATGTACAGGTTTTATGGTGTTTTGGGAAGTTACAGGGTCAAATAAAGCATGTTACACTTTTCAGTTTTTTCACATTGAAATTTGCCAGTTTGGTTACGTTGCCTTTGAGACTGTATGGTAGCCCAGGAATGAGAATTACCCCCATGATTGCATACCATTTGCAAAAGTAGACAACCCAAGGTATTGCAAATGGGGTATGTCCAGTCTTTTTTAGTAGCCACTTGGTCACAAACACTAGCCAAAGTTAACGTTAATATTTGTTTGTGTGTGAAAAATGCAAAAAACTAATTTGAAAGCCAATTTTGGCCAGTGTTTGTGACTAAGTGGCTACTAAAAAAGACTGAACATACCCCATTTGCAATACCTTGGGTTGTCTACTTTTGCAAATGGTATGCCATTATGGAGGTAATTCTTATTTCTGGGCTACTATACGGTCTCAAAGCCAACGTAACCAATCTGTCGAATTTCATTGTGAAAAAAATGAAACGCAAGCCTTATGTTTGACTCTGTAACTTTTGAAAACACCCTAAAACCTGTACATGAGGGGTACTGTTATACTCAGGAGACTTTGCTGAACACAAATATTTGTGTTTCAAAACAGTAAAAAGTATTACAGCAAAAATATCGTCAGTGTAAGTGCCGTTTGTGTGCGAAAAATGCAATAAATTTCACTTTCCCTGACGATATCATTGTTGTAATACATTTTACGGTTTTAAAACACAAATATTTGTGTTCAGCGATGTCTCCCGAGTAAAACAGTACCCCCCATGTACAGGTTTTATAGTGTCTTGGAAAGTTACAGGGTTGAATATAGTGCTAGCAAATTAAATTCCCTATACTTTCGGCCTGGGTTGTTAGGCAGGTCCCGCTAATTGTAATTAATTAGGATACCTAATTATGTAAAATTATTACATAAATATATATGTAAAATTATTATATATACACGTGTGTGGATATATATATGTATATATATGTATATAATTTTTTTACAATTATTTTTATTTATATATAGGTATACATATAGTGATGTATACGTATATACTTAGGTGTATCCATATCTATATATTTTCGTTCTACGTGTATTTTGCTATCAATATATATATATTAATATCAAAATACAGTTATAACGAAATTACAACCATATATATTTTTAATTGTTTTTTTTTATTTTTTTTTTTTTTTTTTTTAACATATTAATATTTTTTTATTATAATATATATATATATATAATTATAATTATGTATATATTTAATCAATATCCTTCTACGTGTATTTTGATATTAATATATATATATATATATATATAATTATATATATAAATATTAAAATACACTTAGTGTATGTGTAAATGTGTGTGTCTATATATATATATATATATATATATATATACTTAGATCATATATAATATATATACATATATAAATGATCTAAGTATATTTTATTTTTAACTTTAATTTTTATTTTTTTTTACTTTAAGGGGTTAAGAGGGGAGGAGAGGGGCAGAGACAGTGTCAGACAGTGATTTTACATCACTGGCTGACACACAGGATCAGTGATCACAGTGACAGGCTGTCACTGTGATCACCTCCTGCAGATCACGGTAATTGGCCACAGGGGGAGTGCCTGGGTGGCCAGGCATGCCCCCCACCGTGATCTGCAGGGGGATCCTGCCTGCAGTTACTATTGGTCAGCCAATAGGCTGACACATAGTAACCTCTGATCGCAGTGACAGGCTGTCACTGCGATCAGATCGCAGGGAGAGGCTGTCTCTGCATTCAGATCGCAGAGACAGCCTCTCCCTGCGATCATACTCTGCAGATCGCAGTTACTGACCGCAGGGGGACTGCCTGGGGGGCCAGGCATGTCCCCCGACCGCGATCTGCAGATTGAAAATGCCGCGGCTCCATGTGTCTGCCGATTTTAAAATCGGCTGACACATGGTAAATACCGATCGCAGTGACAGCCTGTCACTGCGATCGGAAGCTGCAGACCGCGGTCCCCAGGCACAGGGGGGCTGCCTAGGGGGCCAGGCATGCCCCCCGACCGCGATCTGCAGCGGCCATGTGCCGCCGGCCACGTGGGGGGTAAGACCGCCCAGGACGTACTATGCCGTCCTGCGGCGTTTAGAGCCGCCCAAATAAGGACGGCATAGTACGTCCTGCGGTCTTAAGGGGTTAATTAAGCAGTTTTAGTGTATAGATCATGCCCCTGCAGTCTCACTGCTCAATTCCCTGCCATTTGGGAGTTAAATCCCATTGTTTACGCACCACTAGTAACACCTCCCGCATGTGACTTGTGTAGCCTTCCTAAACACTTCCTGTAAAGAGCCATCTAATGTTTACACTTCCTTTATTGCAAATTCTCTTTAATTTAGAATTTATTATTTCCTGCTCTTTTAATAGCTTGCAGGATCATCCTGTATGTAATTAAAGCTCAATTTACAGAGCAGGAAATAAAAACTTTTGAAGTTAGTCACATCTGATTGGAAATGAAACCATATTGTTTCCATGCAGGCTGTGTCAGTCACATCCAGGGGAGGTGTGACTAGGGCTGCATACGCAGAAACAAAAGTAAGAATTGAGCAGTGAGAAAGGGGTGGGGGCATGATCTATACACAAAAACTGCTTAATTAAGTTAAAGTTGTTGTGGTGACTATAATATCCCTTTAATTTACTGTTCATAAGACATATTAACCCCTTAAGGACACAACTTCTGGAATAAAATGGAATCATGACGGAATATTTCCGTCATATGTCCTTAAGGGGTTCATTTAAAATCAGACAATTGCAGTAATGTACACAATTATGCAATGTTGTATGGGTAGATAATTATATTTTCATAGTAATTTGTGTTTAATGAAAACATTTTCAGCAAAACAAGGAATGGTGTGACAAGGACGGATATAAATAAATAAAAAAAAAGACAATTAAGGATTTTTTAGAAAGTATCATTGGAAAGATGTATGTGCAACCAATGTTTGAAAGAAGGTAACTTAGGTAATTTCACTCACTTTTTGATAGGCATTCAATAAACACTGCACTCATCACAAGAATAATTTATCTTTCTGTACCATATGAGGATTCACTTAGAGGAATTCTTGATGTACTCGCTGACAGACCTCGGGTCCTTGAGGATCGTGCGAGATGTGTCTATATTTAAAACACAGTCAAACCAGACTAGACAGCTTGCGTTCCGGAGTATTTTGAATATCACAATTCACAGTTGGGTTTATTTTGCATGGGATTTTTTGGTGGTGGTTTTAACACTCTAGAGTCAGGAATACATGTTTGGTTTAATGATTCAGACAGTAGGATAGCTGTCTGTCCCAGGTCTTTTTTTTACTATTTGACTATGATTACTTGAAGCATAGTACTTTTCAATGCACTTTTCTTTGGTTCTGTTTGATGAGACCAGTGATGTATCCATAGGATAATACCTTAGGATATTCAGTCCCGCATTCTCCAGAAACACAAATGATTCATTGCAGTGGGCTACACATCATAACCCACTGACATGCAGTAAATATATAAGCCCCCTTCTCCTTTCTGCTGCTTGTCCTCTGGCAGCTCTTGCTTAATGTCCTCTGACCTCTGGCTTCAGTGTAATGGGCCATATGTGCCAGGTGAGAACATTAGAGCTGCTTCCTGTGACTCCTGTACTGACAAATTCCAGAACTTAGTCTGCTATTTGCCCACCTATTATTTAGTTTTAAAGGAACACTCCAGGCACCTAAATCTTCATCTAAACAAAGTTGTTATGGTGACAGGTGGTCCCCGAGTGCACTCTTACCTCAAGGGGATAAACCGTTCTCAAATGGTTTTACCACTAAGCTGCCTGCCGTGCCAATCTCGACTTCACCCAAGGTGGCATCGAGCTTCTGAAATTTCAATTTTAAGAAGCGCGGAGGGTCGCCAGGGAAGGGCGCCGCTAATTGGCTGAGAGCAGTCAGCTAACACTCTCAGCCAATCAGAGACTACCCATTCACTAAACTGGTTTGAAAATAAATGTACCCTTCCAACGCCTCCTGGCACCATAACAACTTAATTTAAATTAAGTTTAAATTAAGTTTAAATTAAGTTGTTATGGGGCGGAGCCAAGCTACTGAGCTGAACGGCCGCACGAGCGACGAGCTCCGGGGAAAAACACCCGAAAACCGGCGATAACCGGCCACTAAAGCCGCAAAACGGCAACCAAAACACCCCTAACGACTATGGGCAGGAAGTCAAAGAAACTGAAGCCCGAAAAGCCCAAACCGGGCGCCAGCATAGGCGATTTGTTCCGCCAAGCTTATGGTACGCATGGTCCCAAGATGGCCGCCGCCATGGGGGATTTCTAGGACTCCGAGGAGCTATCCCCAGATGAAGAGGGAGAGGGGCAAATTCTGCCAAGACAAGTCCCACAGAGGTCAACAACCAATGATCCAGTTACAGCATCTATGCTGGAGAACATGTTGGGGGCCTTGCAGAAAACTATACAGGCGGATGTGGCCTTAATCCGCGCGGACATCACAGGCCTGGTAGGCCGCATAGGCGCGGTGGAATCCACAACGGAACACCTGAACCAAACAGTGGCCCAACTTCAATTAGAAGTGCAGGCGCTGACCAAGCGTCAGACGGCATCCGATCTCCGATTTACCGCATTAGAGGATTCAAGGCGCCGCAACAATATGAAAATCCGGGGAATCCCGGAGAATGTGCCCACATCTGAGCTCCCACACTTCCTCCGGAGGCTCATAGCCCACCTACTGGAGCCCAAGCAGGCGAGGAACATCAACCTCGATGGGTACTTCAGAATACCGAAACCCAACCGAGCGCCAGAACAGGCCTCTAGAGATTTGATTGTCCGTTTCCGTTCTGGGACCGACAAGGCGTTGGTACAAGCGGCAATAAAGGGGGCTACCCCACTCACCTTCGAAAGCATGAACCTCTCATTCTTCGCAGACCTCACCGGGGAGACACTTCACTGGCGCAAAACGCTACAACCCCTCACGGCACTGCTACGTAGCCACAAGGTGGAATACAACTGGAGATCCCCGCGAACACTGCGAGTCAAACAAGGAGAAGAGATATACTTCATTTCAGACATCAATGAGGCACCCGCGCTCCTCACCAAGCTCTCCATACCTGAAGACTCGCTGCAATTACATGGTGCCCAAACCACCACGCTGCCAACCCAACGCTGGAACCCGAAGACCATAACGCCATTCTACCCAAAAGGGAAAGAACCCACTGCCGCAGTGAAGACCTGAGGACTGTCCATGCGATAGTGAATCCACTACGCCAAGTATTTATAGACTGCTAGTTAACTAGATGTGATATATTTACTACCCTGCCCCCCCCCCCCCGACTAGAGCAATGTCACCCATTTCTAACTCCCATACCACGACCCATACAAGGGCGCTTACCCCCCCTCCCACCTCCTCTGCCACCGGCAAACGAGCTCAGCAAAACTGGAAGGCTGGAGGTGCAACTTTAGTCCCAACGCATACCTGCTATTAGCACCACAATCTTGTGGCCCTATTATGATTTATTCCCATCTAACAAGCAGGATGATCACTAGTTTAGTTACTCAACTTCATTATATGAACAACCCATTACTGTTAGTTTATTCTTCGTTAGTCCAGCGATGGCCAGCCTACAATAGAGAGACACCTGTGTATGTTCCTAAGACTCATAAACCAACAAAAATGTGCATAAGTCTCACCAGCCGAAGTTTTCTTTTTCCTTATCTGTTTTGATATGTAAATTGAGGCTCTGCGAGCCATTTGACAATTGTTGCACGCAAAAATAAAGAATTATAAAAAAAAAAAATTAAGTTGTTATGGTGCCTTAACATGCCTAAACTGTCCCTTTAAGTAAACGATTAAGACAAGAATCAGAATGGTTTTATGACGCCTGGGCATAATACAGCTTTAATTTAATCTCTCGCTTTTATCTGTTTGTCTATTTCTATCTTTATATAAATCGGCTACTTAAATGCCAAAAATCTTAAATAATAATAATAAAATACTGTCTTCCACTTTCAGCTAGCAATTATAAATTTTAATAAGATACAAAAAACACATATATGAAAGCAGTGTCTAAAAGGTTTGCAACACTCCAATCACCATAACCACTACAGCCAGCATGCTGTAGTGGTTATATCAAGAGCAGGGCCGCCATCAGGGCATGACAACCGAAACGGTTGTCATGGGCCCGGCGGTCCTGGGGGGCCCGGACTGCTCAGGTCGTCCGGGCCCCACATTCAGTGGGAACATACCGGGTCGCAGGGGGCCCTGCGACCCCGGTATGTTCCCACTGGGCCGGCCTCTTCTCCTGGGGGGCCCAGCAGCCGGTCACCTCAGGGCCCCCCAGAGGCTGGCCCTGCTGACACCCGGCGCCGGCGGGCGCGCGAGGGAGCACTCTCCTCTGAGTGCTTCCTCTTCAGCTCCCTCGCGCACCGTACTGATGCCGGAGCCGGAAGATGACGTCATCTTCCGACTCCGGCATCAGTACGCGGCGCGCGAGGGAGCTGAAGAGGAAGCACTCAGAGGAGAGTGCTCCCTCGCGCGCCCGCCGGGTCACCGGGCGTCAGGAAATTTGAGTGGGTGGGGGTGGCGGGGGGGAATTTGAATGAGGGGGGGGGGAAATTTGAGGGAGGAAATATGAATGAGTGGGGGGGAGAGGGAGGGAAGGGAGGACATTTGAGGGGGTGGGGGAATTTGAATGAGTGGGGGGGAGGGAAGGCAGGACATTTGAGGGAGGGGGGAGGGAGGAAATATGAATGAGTGGGGGGGAGAGGGAGGGAAGGGAGGAAATTTGAGTGGGTGGGGGTGGGGGTGGGGGAATTTGAATGAGTGGGGGGGGAGAGGGAAGGCAGGAAATTTGAGGGAGGGGGGAGGGAGGAAATATGAATGGGGGGGAGGGAGGAAATATGAATGAGTGGGGGGGAGAGGAGGAAATTTGAGGGAGTGGGGGGGGGGAGAGGGAGGAAATTTGAATGAGTGGGGGAGAGGGAGGGAAGGCAGGAAATTTGAGGGAGGAAATATGAATGAGTGGGGGGGAGAGGGAGGGAAGGGAGGACATTTGAGGGGGTGGGGGAATTTGAATGAGTGGGGGGGAGGGAAGGCAGGACATTTGAGGGAGGGGGGAGGGAGGAAATATGAATGAGTGGGGGGGAGAGGGAGGGAAGGGAGGAAATTTGAGTGGGTGGGGGTGGGGGTGGGGGAATTTGAATGAGTGGGGGGGGAGAGGGAAGGCAGGAAATTTGAGGGAGGGGGGAGGGAGGAAATATGAATGGGGGGGAGGGAGGAAATATGAATGAGTGGGGGGGAGAGGAGGAAATTTGAGGGAGTGGGGGGGGAGAGGGAGGAAATTTGAATGAGTGGGGGAGAGGGAGGGAAGGGAGGAAATTTGAGGAGTGGGGGGGAGAGGAAGGGAGGAAATTTGGGGGAGGGAGGAAATATGAATGAGTGGGGGGGAGAGGGAGGGAAGGGAGGAAATTTGAATGGGTGGGGGTGGGGGGGGATTTGAATGAGTGGGGGGAGAGGGAAGGCAGGAAATTTGAGGGAGGGGGGGAGGGAGGAAATATGAATGAGTGGGGGGAGAGGGAGGGAAGGGAGGAAATTTGAGGGAGTGGGGGGGAGAGGGAGGAAATTTGAATGAGTGGGGGAGAGGGAGGGAAGGGAGGACATTTGAGGAGTGGGGGGGAGAGGGAGGAAATTTGGGGGGGAGAGGAAGGGAGGAAATTTGATGGGGGGAGAGGAAGGAAATTTGGGGGGGAGAGGAAGGAAATTTGAGGGAGGGGAGGGAGAGGTAGGAATTTGAGGGGGGAGAGGAAGGGAGGAAATTTGAGGGAGGGGGGAGAGGAAGGGAGGAAATTTGAGGGAGGGGGGAGAGGAAGGGAGGAAATTTGAGGGAGGGGGGAGAGGAAATTTGAGGGAGGGGGGAGAGGAAGGGAGGAAATTTGAGGGGGGAGAGGAAGGGAGGAAATTTGAGGGAGGGGGGAGAGGAAGGGAGGAAATTTGAGGGAGGCGGAGAGGAAGGGAGGAAATTTGAGGGAGGGGGAGAGGAAGGGAGGACATTTGAGGGGGAGAGGAAGGGAGGACATTTGAGGGGGGGAGAGGAAGGGAGGAAGTTTGAGGGGGGAGGAAGGAAATTTGAGGGAGGGGGGAGAGGAAGGAAATTTGAAGGAGGGGGGAGAGGAAGGAAATTTGAGGGGGGGAGAGGAAGGAAATTTGAGGGAGGGGGGAGAGGAAGGAAATTTGAGGGGGGAGAGAGGAAGGAAATTTGAGGGGGGAGGGAGGAAGGAAATTGGAGGGGGGAGAAGGAAGGAAATTGGAGGGGGGGAGAAGGCAATGAGAGGGAGGGGGGGAGAAGGCAATGAGAGGGAGGGGGGGGAGAAGGCAATGAGAGGGAGGGGGAGAAGAAGGAAATGAGAGGGAGGGGGAGAAGAAGGCAATGAGAGGGAGGGGGAGAAGAAGGAAATGAGAGGGAGGGGGAGAAGAAGGAAATGAGAGGGAGGGGGAGAAGAAGGAAATGAGAGGAAGGGGGAGAAGAAGGAAATTGGAGGGGGGGAGAAGAAGGAAATTGACGGGGGTAGGGGGAGAGATTGACATCCATCACACACACACACACAATGCACCCCTTGCACACAGAAAAACACAATGCATTACACACAGACACACATACACAAGCAATGCATCCCTTACACACAGCAACACACAATGCACCCCTTCCACACACTCAGTGCATCCCTTACAGACACACACACTGCATCCCATACATACACAAACTCACCTTGCAGCCCTTACACATACAAACACAGATTCACACAATGCATTCCTTACACACATCAGGACACCCCCCCCCCCCACACACACACACCCCTGTGAACAAACTCATTGGTAGAACATGAAGGTGGACCCTGGGACCCAGACCTTGAGCTGTGTAAAGGGCCCTCAAAAAATGGAGCTGCTTCTCCCAGAACATTGATTTTTGTGACCACAGTTACAAACCGCCTCCAGAGAGCCTGTTCTACACCAGACCAGTGGAGCCAGACGGCAGCTGAAGCCCATCATCATCCTCATCTGGTTGTAAGTAGGCAATCTAGTATATTATTCGTGGCACTAATCTTTAATTTACCTCACATTAAAGGGACACTATAGTCCCCAGAACCACTGCAGCTTAATGTAGTGGTTCTGGTGTCTATAGCCTGTCCCTGCAGGCCTTTTATTGTAAACACGGCGGCACTGCAGCACTGTTAGTTAACATGGCAGATCATATGGGTGGGGCACTGTGATGTCACATGGGGGGGTGGCAAACTTTACTTTTGCCTAGGGCGGCAAAAATTCTTGCACCGGCCCTGCAGACACTGCATCCCTGTGGGCGGACTCGGGGGGAGGGGGGGACTCGGGTGCAGGCGCCGGGGGGCCCAGACCTTGAGCTGTGTCAGGGGCCCCCAAATTTCTGATGGCAGCCCTGATCAAGAGACTCAATTTTCTATTGCAATTTTCCGTAAACTCTTGTCCCCTTATTGAACAGTGATGGAAATATTGCCATCATGGATGCCCTTCCCTTAAGGACCTATGACGGAATAATTCTGTCATGTGGTATTCAGGGCCGGACTGGGAACTAAAATCAGCCCTGGAAAAAAATTCTATACCAGCCCAATAATGCGTCGAGACAGCATAGTGTGCTGATATAGAGGGTGAAAAAATAAATTGAAATTGAAAACTCTTACTCCAACGAAGGAACGCATATAGGGCGTCAAAATAAACAAAAGAGCGCCTTTTTTTTAAGTAGACGTACATTTGCATGTAATCAATGTTTCAGTACAACTACTTTGGCCTATTAAGGACATTTTAGTAATGGTACAAAAATGCTGAATGTCTGCAGTTGCACAACTAAAAAAATGAAGTGATCTGGTTCATTTTGAAGTTCTATGGGTGCGCTCTTCACTTTGAATATGTTATTGTGCATGAGTATGCAACTAGCAACAAGACAGGGCCAATATGTGCTCATTACACACACACACACACACACACACACACGTGTATATATATATATATATATATATATATATATATATATATATATATATATATATATTAATGACATTTATGTGTGTATTATGCATATATAAATGTATATTACAATATGTGTAAATATTATAGGCATAGTTATATGTTACTAATACACACATCAATATACATGCATATATGTGTGTATTACTGTCAGGATCACATCAATTTACGTCTATTACCTTTACCTTGTTTAGTGTATCTTGTCTCCAATTGTCTCCTTTTTTTCCTCTTACAGCGACCCTTGTACATCTTTTACTTCATCCCAGTCCATGTGTGTTTCTTTTTACCCTTCTCCAGCCTCTGTATTTCTCTTTCCCCCAGCTCATTTTGTGTTGTTCTTAGCCCCAGACACTTTGTCTCTTTCTCCCCTTCCAAATCTCATCTGTGTGTCTCTTTCTAACTCCAGACTCTGTGTGCCTCTTTCTCTTCTCCCAGCCACTCTCTCTCTCTTTTTCCCCAGTCCAGCGTTGCCTCCCACAAATCTTGTGTCACTTTGTCCCCCTTCCCTACTGTATGTCTCTTTGTCACCCCAACAAACCTTCTGTGTGTCTCTCTTCCCCATCTCCTCCCTGTGTCTCTCTCTTACCCCTCTGTCTCTTTGTACCCCCATCCCCTGTGTCTCTCTATTACCCCATCTGTCTCTGTGTCCTCCTTCTCCGGTGTCTCTCTATTACCCCTCTCTTTGTCCCCCCCCATCCCCTGTTTCTCTATTACCCCTCTGTCTCTTTGTCCCCCCTTGCCCTATATCTCTCTATTACCCCTCTGTCTCTTTGTCCCCCCCCAACCTGGTGTCTTTCTATTACCCCTCAGTCTCTGTGTCCCCCCTCTCCCTGTGTTTCTATTATTCCTCTATTTGTCTCCCCCCCTTCCCCTCTATTTGCCTACCCCATCTCCTCTATTTGCCTCTCCCCTTCCCCTCTATTTGCCTCTCCCCTTCCCCTCTATTTGTCCCCCCCCCTTCCCCTCTATTTGCCTCTCCCCCTTCTCCTCTATTTACCCCTTTCCCCTCTATTTGCCTCCCCCCTTATTTGTCTCCCCCTTCTCCTCTATTTACCCCCCTTCCCCTCTATTTGCCCCCCCTTCTCCTCTATTTGCCCCCCTTCCCCTCTATTTGTCCCCCCTTCCCCTCTATTTGCCTCTACCCTTCCCCTCTATTTACCCCCCTTCCCCTCTATTTGCCCCCTTCCCCTCTATTTGCCCCCCTTCTCCTCTATTTGCCCCCCTTCCCCTCTATTTGCCCCCCCTTCCCCTCTATTTGCCCCCCCTTCCCCTCTATTTGCCCACCCTTCCCCTCTATTTGCCCACCCTTCCCCTTCTGTGTACCTGCTTAACTTGTCACAGGAGGACTGAGGGAGGGGGCGGAGCTAACGACCATGCTCCCTCACGGTTCCCATAATTCCTAGCATCTACACATCATAGAGTAGTGATTACTCTATGATGGGTCTGAGCTGGGAATTATGGGAACCGCGAGGGAGCATGGTCGTTAGCTCCGCCCCCTCCATCAGTCCTCCTGTGCTGACAGCTATGCTGCTGTCAGTATCAGTGAGTGTGCCGCCGGATCGCTTAGGCGGCCGCCCGGCTCACTCACTGATACTGACAGCAGGTACAGCTGTCAGCACAGGAGATGGGGCCGCCGGCCACAAGGTAAGTATACACCCTCAGAGTGTGCCGCCGGACCGGCCACCCGGCACCCCGACAATGCGGCCGGCGGCCGCAATATTATTAAAATATAGGGAGCAGGACTCCCTCTCTCCCTCCAGCCCCCCAGGTGCCGCGGCCCACCGGGAAATTTCCCGGTATCCCGGTGGGCCAGTCCGGCCCTGGTGGTATTTTACCAGCAGGGACCATTTCTCTGCTGGTAACTGGGGATGCCAGGTATCATTAGGAACCTGGGACTCCCCTAAGTCAACTTTGACCAAAATTGGTGACCCCACTAAGACAGATGAGTATGCCTATTTATACCTTCACACTGAGTGCGCTCAGCCTCAGTGATTCTTGTCTGCAAGAGGTCTAAAGAAGACCTCCTGAATAACCTCCTTCCAATTGTGACTGGTGCTGTGCTATGCCCATGTGATTGACAAATCTAGAGCTTCAGCATTGCAGTTAAGCCAGTAGATGGCGGCCACCCACAACTCTATACTGTTTTAGCTTAGAAATCCCTTTGCTGAAATCAGTACTGATGTTAGCAAAGGAAAACCCTTAGGATTAGGTTTAGAATTAGGATTTGGGTTAAGATTTGGATTTGAACCACCAATGGAATCTCTCTGCTGAAATCACCAGAGGAAATTCCTCTGCTAAAAGGAAATCCTTGTAACATTATTGCAAGGGTTAGGATTGTGATTCAGGAGAGGAATATTATTAAGGTTAGGGTTAGGATTAGGATTGATACTTAGCAAGATATACATATGGGGTATTATCAAATAATAATTAGATTGCGCCTTGCAAATAGCATATAAAATGGATAATAGAAAATAGAAAAAAAATGTTTTACCTACAGTAAAAAGCCAAACAGAACAGTTAAAGTCCAAAACATGTAATTTAGGAATAGATAAGAAGTCCAGTATATTTTGAGCTACTTTTGTGGATCTATGTCATGGAAATCTCTGGATAGTGGTGAGTCTTGGTCCAGTTAGGACATAAAAAGGTAAAAAATAACTAAAATAGTGTAATATGTCTCAAGCAGATAAAAATATATAAAAAGTCTGCTGTAGATTCACTCACCTATTTAAGAGCTAGTACAAGCTCAGGTGGGATGGGCATTCAGTGGTGTAGATCCCTCACTGGTGGAATATAGGTGATGATATTCATCTGTATGTCCCTCAGAGTAGAGTTTTAACGACAGGGAAAAATAAAACAAAATAGTGCCCTCTGTATACACAATTTTATATATAGTAAAAAATTAGAAGATTTTATACTCACATTTAAGTGAGCAGGAGGTACTGCTCACTTTTAGGACGTGGGTGGTATAATTCCCACCTAGGATTATTTGGTAAGTAGATCTTCAGGAATTCACGATGACCAGGTAAAAAAAAGGTAAAAATTGAATCAAAAAAGGTATATGGCACAGAGGTAAAAATACAATATTCCTTTATTATTACAACATAAAATAATTAAAACAGCCAAAATGCATTTTGCCAACTCAGGGCTTTCTCAAATGGCATTAAAAAAAAGTATATGGGGTATTGTTGTACTCAGTAGATGTTGCTTAGTAAAGTTTAAAGTTTTAGAGTAAAAATAAATAAATCAGCACTTTGTATGTAAAAATGTAAATTAAAAAATGTAAAAATCAAAATGAAAAATTGATACCTCATAGTTTGTGACCTGTAACTGCTAAAAATAAACTGTAATCCTAGGCATATGTAAATCAGGAGAAATAAATACATTTATTTTTAATTATTTTCTTAAATTTCATTAATTATGTACACAGTATTAATAATCAAAACTGTGAAAAAATATGTTTTAATTTGCATTTGTTTCAAGTTGTTTGGAATTTTTGTATATTGTATAGATATATATATATTAAAATGAAAGCACTTTTTGTCCTTTAAAAAAACAGTATGTCAAATCTGTTGCAATAAATAATAAATAAATAAGAATGATGAAAATTGCAACATTGGAACACACACACTGCCATGGACTTGTCACCAAATTTCTGCTTTCCGGTTTATCTTTTTCTCAGGTATGGGAAAAGGCCTGTCAGAAATAACACACAATGGAGAACGCAATGTATTTCATAAAGCCCTTTAATTTTCCCCTCCCAACAAGGAGATATATAGATTTCTTTAAGTCTAAGGCAGCATTTCCCAATTGGTGTTCCGCGGATCCAAGATGTGAAACAGCAGAGATTGCGCAACTGCGTTCTTATAAGAGATCGCAGGAGCGCGATCTTAAGCCCGCCCTGCCATCAGCCCACCTTGCCGTCAGCACGCCCTGCCTACAGAGCCCGCCCTAGCCCGCCCTGCCGCCCGCCCTAGCCCGCCCTGCCGCCCGCCCTGTCATCAGCCAGCCACTTAGCTCGGCCGTGAAAGAGCCTGCCCAGCAGTCAGCCAGCCCGCCCAGCCGTCAGCCAGCCCGCCCAGCAGTCAGTCAGCCCTGCCGTCAGCCATTTTCTATCACTTGTGGCAAAGGAGTGGAGCTGATAGTTAAAGCTCTGTTATTGTCAGATAGAAAGCTCTAATAGGTAGGGAAATAGAAATCTCTGTTAGGGACATTGAAAGGCTCTGTCAGGGGCTTTAAAAGACTCTGTCAGGGGCATTGAAAGACTCTTTGAGGGGCATTGAAAGACTGTCAGGGGCGTTGAAAGACTGTCAGGGGCATTGAAAGACTCTGTTAGGAACGTTGAAAGACTGTCAGGGGCACTGAAATTCTATGCTATTGACATTAAAATGCTCTGTAAGGGACATTAAAAGGTTCTGTCAGGGGCATTGAAAGACTGTCGGGCATTGAAAGACTTTGAGGGGCATTGAAAGACTTTGAGGGGCATTGAAAGACTCTGTCAGGGGCATTGAAGTTCTCTGCTATTGACATTAAAATGCTCTGTGAGGGACATTAAAAGGCTCTGTCAGGGGCATTGAAAGACTGTTGGGGCATTGAAAGACTCTTTGAGGGGCATTGAAAGACTCTGTCAGGGGCATTGAATGACTCTGTGAGGGGCAAAAAACTGTTAACTGTATTTTTCAAAAGTGTTCAAATCTTTTCCCTCCGAGTCTAAGTAAAAAAGCCTGCTTTAGTTCAGTTATTTCTAAGAGCGTTATCAAACTCAGCATCCTTTTCAGTCAGGTTGTGAGATCTGTATTTTTCAAAGTGTTTTTCTTTTACCAATAAACAACTATTCATTTGGAAAGCTGGTTAAAGCAGGGAACTCGTCAGAAAAAAAATATTACTACTTCTACCTGTTCTGTACTTATAGAAACTGAAAAAGAAGATACAACTAAAAATCCAGAAAACATGCCCAAAATAGTTGTATCTACTGTTCCTCAAATAGCAGAGACAAGTGACAAGCCGAAAAGAAGAAGAAAAGCACACAATGCTAGCCAATCTTCTTCTCAAACAAGAACATAAAATATGATGATCGCTACTTGTCATTTGGATTCACAAGTGCCAGAAATTAAGATTGTCCTGAAGCACAATGCGTACTTTGCAATAAAATATTGCCAAACAGTTCAGTAGCACCTGCTAAATTACGTAGTCATTTTGAGCAAAACCACGAAGAGTACAAAGATAAAGACATTGACTTTTTTAAGCAAAAGCTAAAGGAGTATCAGAAGAGTAAACAATTTATGAGCAAAATATGTCAAAATGCTAATGAAAAAGCAACAGAGGCTTTTTACAGAGTGAGTTACCGTATAGCACTTGCCAGAGAAGCACACACAATTGGGGCATCACTAATAAAACCATGTGCAAAAGAAATAGTGTCATGCATTTTAAGTGAGAAGTTGAGTAAAAAAATTGAAGATGTGCCACTTTCCAACAACACAGTTTTGTGCTGTATTCATGGTCTTGCTGATGACATCCACACTGAACTAATTTCTCGACTGCATAAATGTGATGGGTACGCACTGCAATTAGACGATTCCAGAGATGTTGCAGGGCTTTCAATTTTGTTGTTTTTTGTTAGATATAATTTTGACAAACAGTTTGAACAAGACTTGCTTCTGTGTGAAACTTTGAAAACTCATACCAGTGGTGAGAACATCTTTAAGTGTATCCAGAAGTTCATGAACACACATAGTATAAATTGGGACAAATGTGTAGATGTGTGCAGTGATGGTGCCAAAGCAATGTTTGGGAAAGTGGCCGGCACTGTGACACGAATAAGAAATGTAGCAAAAAACAGCACCAGTTCTCACTGTGTTCTTCACAGACATGCACTGGTAGCTAAAAATATTTCAGTCTCACTTAAAACTGTGCTATACGAATCGGTCCAGATTATTAATTCTATAAAAATTTGACCATTACAGTCACGACTATTTCAAATTATATGTCAAGATATGGGTAGTCACCGCTCTTGCATTCAGAGGTCCATTGGCTATCACGAGGTAAAGTTCTTGTTAGAATTGAACTTGAAGATTGAACTTGAAATTCGCAATGAAATTGTAGATCATCTTCGCCATTTAATCACATCTATTAATCAGTATTTTCCGTTCTTGAATGAAAACAATAATGAGTGGGTTCGAAATCCATTCATAAAAGACAAGCCAGGCAATTTTTCTGATGTAGATTTTGAGAATCTGATCGATATAACTTCTGACAGTCAACTAAGCCAAAAATTTAAAGACGTTTCTCTTATTGCTTTTAGGGGTGATTTACGCGAAGAATACCCAGAATTGTCCACGCGACAATCAAAGTTCTGTTGCCATCCGCCAGCACATACTTATGTGATACTGGATTCTTGCTTTACTCTGCAACAAAAACAAAGTATTGAAATCGACTTGAATCAACTGCAGACATGCGAATACAATTGTCAACAATGAAACCAGATATAAAAAGTATTTGCCCGCAAAAGAGAAAATTACACTCTGCTCATTGAAAGGTTTGCGCCGCGTTACTCTACGGCACACATTTTTTTGTTGGGTTTCCAATGTTTTGCTATACCATGTCAAAGAGTTCCAAGAGAAAAAAATAATTGGGAAACACTGGTCTAGGGTGTTGCACAGGGCTGCCATCAGAAATTTTGGGGCCCTTGACATAGCTCAAGATCTGAGCCCACGGTGGGCCCGACCCCGAGTCCACCCACAGGGCCTGCCCTGAGTCTGCCCACTAGGGTGAAGTGTGTGTGTCTACTGAATGTGTTGTGTGTATAGTGGATGTTGAATGTGTGTAGTGGATGTGGTATGTGTGTCATGGATGCAGTGTGTATAGTGGATGTAGAATGTGTGAAGTGGATGCAGTGTGTATAGTGGATGCAGATTGTACATTTTGTGTAATGTATGTAATGTTTGTATGCATTAGATGCAGAGTGTGTGTGTAGTGGATGTAGTGTGTGTATACTGGATGCAGAGTTTGTGTTTTTGTAGTGGATGTAGTGTGTGCATAGTGACTGCAGGGTGTGTATAGTGAATGTAGTGTGTTTGTAGTGAATGTAGTGAATGTAGTGTGTTTGTAGTGAATGCAGAGTATGAATAGTGAACGTAGTATGTTTGTAGTGAATGCAAAGTGTGTATAGTGCATGTAGTGTGATTGTGGTGAATGCAAAATGTGCATAATGAATGTAGTGTGATTGTGGTGAATGCATAGTGTGTATAGTGAATGCAGTGTGTTTGTAGTGAGTGGAAAGTTTGTATAGTGAGTGCAGTGTGTTTATAGTAAGTGCAAAATGTGTATAGTTAATGTAGTGTTTTTAGTGAATGTAGTGTGTTTGTAGTGAATGCAAAGTGTGTATAGTGAATGTCTTCTGTCTGTAATGAGTGCAAAATGTGTTCAGTGAATGTAGTGTGTTATATTGCCTTAAGTCTGTTTTTCCTCAATTTGCATAATTAAATGTCTAAAAGCACAAATAAAGTCTCAAATAACAACCCTGGCATAAGTCTCCTATCTGACCTGCACAAGATCATGACAGACAGACACAAACACCATGATTCACACAGACACACACACCATGACAGACAGACACACACACAACATTACATAGACAGACACACCATGACAGACACACACATATACACTCACATTGACACACATTATTGCTACCTGTGGGCGACCGGCCAGAGGTCAGGCAGGGAAGACAGCTGGCTGTGATGGCGGCAGCGGGGGGAGTTGTGCTGTCTCTGCTCCCCAGCGGGCAGCTTAATGAGACCGGGGCCGGAATATCACGTCATATTCCAGCCCCGGTTTTGTTAAGTAGCGCGCGAGGGCTCGGGAGCAGAGCAGAGACAGCACAGCTCCCCTGCAGTCGCCAGCACAGCTCCTCCTGTGGCCGCCATCACAGCCAGCTGTCTGCTTGGCCCCAGGTGCCGACGCCCCTCCGGGAAATTTCCCTGGCAGGGGGCCCTCAGTGCACATATATATAGCAAAAATTGTTATATATATGTGCACATAAGGAATGTGGGGCTCGGACTGCCAGAGTAGTCCGGGCCCCCCAGGACTGCCAGGCCCATGACAACCATTATGGTTGTCATGCCCTGATAGCGGCCCTAGTGTTACACTTTATTCAGCCAATTGCAGATTGCCACAGCATTCTTTTCAAACCAACCAATTCTAACACATCACGCACAATTCTGTATGTTAGGAATAGATAAGCAAACTTGCTCATCATAATTTACGGTGGGGTGTAATACTTGTTTTTCAAACAGAGAAGAAGCCCCTACATTTTAAAACATTTCACTGATACAGCTAAAACTAGTATTAGATATAATTAGATACATGAAGCCAAAGCAATAAAATTTACTCTAACAATTGCTTTGCTGCTCTCTCACCTTACCTTACGTCAATCTGTTCCTTTTGTCTTCCTTACTCTGAATCTGTTCAATCCCTTTCTCCAAAAAAAGTAAACTTTCTCCTTAATTTCTCCTAAAATACAAAAAAGCAGAGTAGGGGCTACTTTGCCTTATGCATTTTGTCTCTATTTGACAAAAGGGTGATCTACCTTTGTTAGGTTTTGTCACTTCCCCAGCCATCGGCATTGCCTTGCTCATCACAAAACAAATGCTCCATAGACCTCAGTGCTGAACTCTCACACATGCGTGATGTAGGCTCCTGGCAGGCGAAGAGCCAGGAGCTCAAGAGGATCAACAGGAAGCAGCCACATGGGACAGAGTCAGGCAAGTAGAATTCACCTTCCCCTGTGTCACAGGGTCGTTACCCTGACTTAAAGGAAATGGAGAATCACACAAAAAGAGATACTACATAGATGTATTTCCTTTGAGTATCCATGTAACGGAATGCAGTACATTAGTCCACGATATCCGTTGGTATCCTCAGGAAATCCACAGTCAGAGCAGAAAGCACGGCAATATTCCCCATCCTCCCAATAACCGGACGAAACACAGTTTGGGAGTCAACTAACTCAGTTTATTCACAGGCTGGCATATTTAAGCAGTTCCCCATGCAAGGGGTTTCCTTACAGATAATCCAGGGGATTTCTCCCAACATGCATTGTTCTTTTCCCAGCAGGCATTGCTGCACGAGAGGGATACTCCCACTAAAATGGACGATTAAGTGGATTATCCCCTCGTGCAGCAGAACTGACAATTTACTTTAAAATACATATTTTCCACAATATTCGGTATTTTAAGATGACTGAACGTTCGGTAGATAGCTGGGGTCGAAGCGCATACTTCGTGGGAATACTGTTTCGATCCCAGCTGAATTGACCGAACGCCGCACAAAACACATTAAAACATTGAGTTCGGTTTAAAAGTACTGAACAGCTAGGGGGAACAGAATGTGCCGAACGCGGGACTCCCGAACGCTCTGGAAGTCCAGCGGTGTTCGGATCATTGAGTAGCCGTTTTTAGTTCCAGGCTCTCGACGACCGAACACCGCTGCAGAGACAAAGGATCCAAGATGGCCGACCGCCGCATGGTCGGTAGCCGAACGGCGGCCACCTAGGAGAGCCCTTAATTACCGATTGCAACATTGTTGCAATCGGTTAATTGGTGCCACACGACTTGTGAATGGGTGGTCTACCTGGGGAGCCCGCATTCGTACGGCGAACGGCCAGGATAGCCGTGTTTCGTCGAACGAATGCTTTGTATGCTGGCAGCGTACGGCTGCCAGCATGCGAACGGCCATAACACAGCACATATACAGGTAAGGACACACAGTATGCATTCAGCCTATGGACAACCTACAGTAAATATAGTTCAGAAGTGGCTAGGTTTGCCACAATGCTCCCCCAGAACCAAGCCGGCATACACAGTCTGATCCCAACGGATCGGCTCGGGGATGTCCGGGAGAGTACTCACAGATCACTTCTCGAGTTCAGTCTGTCTGGATAACCCGTCAGCGTTACCGTTTTGTTTTCCTGGCCGGTAATGGATGGTAAAGTCAAAGGGCTGCAGCGCCAAACTCCAGCGCAGCAGCCTGGCATTGTCTCCAGACACACGGTTTAGCCACACCAACGGGTTGTGATCTGTGAGTAAGGAAAAAGGTTGTCCATACAAATACGGCTGTAACTTTTTAAGGACCCACACCACGGCCAGGCATTCTTTCTCAATGGCGGCGTAGCTCACTTCACGGGGCAACAACTTGCGGCTTAAGTAGGCTACGGGATGTTCTCCGCCATCGGCTCCCACTTGACTCAGCACTGCCCCCAATCCAAACATTGAAGCGTCTGTGTGGACAAGAAATCTTTTAGTTGGATCAGGAGCAGTTAACACAGGAGCATTAGTTAGAGCTGTCTTGAGTTGTTGGAATGCCTGCTCACACTCTGGGGCCCAGACAACCAGTCGGGGAAGGTTCTTTTTGGTCAGGTCCGTCAGGTTTTTGGCCAGGGTGCTGTAGTCAGGTACAAATTTCCTATAATACCCTGCAGTCCCTAGAAACGCTAGCACCTGAGTTTTGGTCCTTGGGGTAGGCCACTTAGCTACGGCCTCAATTTTGGCTGGCTCGGGTCTCTGCTGCCCACACCCTACTCGGTGTCCCAGATACTGCACCTCGGCCATACCTACGTGGCACTTACTAGGTTTTAAAGTTAACCCGGCTTCCCCAATACGGTCTAAGATCGCCCCTATATGGTGTAGGTGATCTTCCCAGGTCTGGCTGAAGATGGCTATGTCATCCAGATAGGCACAGGCATACTCCTGGAAGCCGTCCAGTAGCCGATCTACCATCCGCTGAAAAGTAGCCGGAGCGTTTTTCATTCCGAAGGGCATGACCTTAAACTGGTACAGGCCAAACGGAGTGACAAACGCCGACTTGGGGATGGCATCATCGGCTAGAGGAATTTGCCAGTATCCCTTACACAAGTCAATGGTAGTGAGATACTGACCCCGTGCCATCTTATCTAGCAGCTCGTCTATCCGAGGCATCGGGTAGGCATCAGACACTGTCTTGTCATTCAGCCTCCGGTAGTCAACGCAGAATCGGGTAGTGCCGTCCTTTTTAGGCACCAGGACTACCGGCGATGCCCAGGGGCTATCTGAGGGTTCGATAACCCCTAGCTGCAGCATTTCATCTAGCTCGGCCTTCATATGGGTCCGGACTGATTCCGGAACCCTATATGGAGCCTGTCGCATAGGTAGCTGTCCCGGGGTTTCGACTCGGTGGGTGGCTAGCGGAGTGTACCCAGGTAAATTGGAGAAGGTAGCCCCTTTAGCTACGATCAGCGCCTGTACCTGGGCACGCTCGTGAGGGCTTAGCCGCTCCCCCAGCTGGACTCCCCGGGAGGGCTCTATCGGTTCTTCCGGTTCTAGTAGATCAGGTAGTGGCAGGTTCTCCTGATCTTCTAAGGCGGAGGCACAGATTGCCGTCACATCCTCTATCCTCTCATGGTAGGGTTTGAGCATGTTTACGTGGAGCATGCGTCTCTTCCCTACCCCTGAGCAGGGGCCGATCACATAGGTAGTGTCGCATCGCTGCTCTACTACCTGGTATGGGCCTTGCCAGATGGCCTGCAGCTTGTCTGTGCGGACAGGTTTTAAAATCAAAACCTTCTGTCCCACTTGAAAGCTGCGGTCCCTGGCTCCTCTATCGTACCAGCGTCGCTGACGTTGCTGCGCCGCCTGGAGGTTGGTGTGCACAGCCTGAGTTAGCGCCTCCAGACGGTGTCTGAACTCCAGTACATATGATACGATAGGGGTTTCGCTAGCCGTACTCTCCCCCTCCCAGTGTTCCCTAATCAAGTTCAAGGGTCCCCGTACCCTCCTCCCAAACAATAGTTCAAATGGGGAGAACCCGGTCGATTCTTGGGGAACCTCTCTATACGCAAAGAGCAGGTGAGGCAGGAACCTCTCCCAGTCTTTGTGGGTTTCCCCGAACGTCCGAAGCATCTGCTTCAGCGTCCCATTGAATCTCTCACATAGTCCATTGGACTGGGGGTGGTAGGCGGAATTGACTATTGGCTTAATGCCACATACCTTCCACATATGTTGGGTGACCTCGGCAGTAAATTGGGTGCCCCGGTCGGATATTATTTCTTGGGGGAATCCTACCCTGGAAAACACTTTCATTAAGGCTTCAGCTACGGTTTCAGCATGAATGTTAGTGAGGGCCACCGCTTCGGGGTACCTGGTGGCGTAGTCCACCACGGTTAAAATATACTTTTTGCCAGAGGGACTGGGTTTTGGCAGGGGCCCTACTATGTCTACCGCTACCCTGCTGAAGGGTTCGGCAATAATGGGTAGGGGGCATAACTTGGCCTTGTGGCGATCCCCTCGTTTACCTACTCGCTGGCAAACGTCGCAGGAGGTGCAATACTGTCGCACATCCTGTGAGATTCCGGGCCAGAAAAACGCATGCGTCAGGCGGTATCGGGTGCGGGTCATCCCTAGGTGTCCCGACAAGGGGATATCATGAGCAATTCTAAGCAGCTCCTGCCTATACTTCTGTGGTACTACTAACTGTTTGTTAGTCAAGGTGACAGATCCCCCCACGTCCTTGGCCGTGACACGGTACAATAACCCTTTCTCCCACGTGTAATGCTCCCCCTCTAGCCCTGTCTGGTCAGCTTGTGCCCGGTCCCTATAGACTTGTAGAGTGGGATCGGTCTGTACTTCAGTGACAAAGGTAGTCGGGGTATCCCAGGACATGGGAGTCGGGTGGGGGTCATGGTTTCTTACCTGAGCCTCAGAGTGTATCGGTGTAGCCGTGGTGCGAGCCTGTTGCCGTGTGGTTACTGGATGGGCTTCCTGGTAGGGAGCCTGTGGAACAAAGGCAGAGGTCATCTGGCCCAAATCATTCCCTAGCACAACATCTGCTGGTAAGTTCTGCATTAGTCCCACTTCTACTGTCCCCTCTCCCGCACCCCAGTTCAAATGTACTTTCGCCGTGGGTAGTCGGTATACGGCTCCCCCGGCTACCCGAACGGCCACAGATCCACCAGCATGCGTGCCCTCCGATACCAAATGGGGTGCTATCAGGGTTAAGGTAGCTCCCGAATCCCGCAGTCCCTGAACCTCGTTCCCCTCAAGCGTTACCAGCTGCCGGTGATGTTGCCGGTTGTCGGTGGCTCGGACCGACATTACCTCGTGCAAGATACCCAGGGGCTCCTCCGCATGAACACTCCACAACTCCTGAGTGGCTGGTTCCCTCTGGTAATGGTGAGCAGCCGCCCTGGGTACGGGGCTTGGACGCCCCTGATTCCAGGTGGGCCTGCCACGATTCTGGGTGCATTCTCGGGCCATATGCCCCCATTGTTTACAGGAATGGCACTGGATGTTGGCCCGCCCGTTGTATCTGGAAGGGGGCGGTACATGTCCTTGCAAAGGACGGAACGGGGTGGCTGTGGGCGCTAGAGGTGGTGGAGCGCTAGGTAGTCCTGTGGGTCGGGAGTAGCTTTTGGCTACAGGTCCCTGGTGCCTCCGGGCATCAAAGTGTTGATCGGCCAATCTAGCTGCTTCAGGTAGGGTGAGGGGTTTCCTGTCCCGCACCCATTCTTGAGTCTCCGGGGATAATCCATTAAAAAATTGCTCCAGCAACATCATCTGACGCAATTCCTCCATGGTGGTGGCGTTGCTGGCCTGTATCCACCCTTGGGAGGCTTGATCCAGTTTGTGTGCCCATTCGGCATGCGAATCTCGCTCTGGTTTGCGTAAGTGTCTGAACTTGCGCCGGTATGCCTCTGGGGTAATGGCATACCTCTCCAAGATTGCGCGCTTTACTTTTTCGTAATCTTTGCTGTCCTCACTGGGCACAGCACGGTAAGCTTCAGCTGCCCGACCTGCTAGTTTGCTTGCTAGCAGTTGCACCCATACTGACCGTTCTAGCTCATGCAGATCACACAGTCTTTCAAAGTCCTGCAAGTACCCATCGATTTCGTCCTTTTCCTCGCAAAAGGCTCTGAAGGCCTGGTACGGGAGCTTGGGCTTTACCGGGTTGTAAAGGGACCCTGTGTTGGACTCGGTTCGAGTCAAGGCGTGCTGCGGGCTGTGTGCCATTACGTATTCCTGCACGTTGGCCATCACCATATTCAACATGGCATCCGATATCGGCTGCGGCAAAAATGCTAGCCTGGTCCTCATCTCTCTTTCATAGAGCGTTTCTTCCATAACTACTGGGGGTGTAGCGCTGCGGGCTTGGTCTCCCTCCATCAGCTCGGCAATTAGTACCGCCTTGGTTTTGCTGCTGGCTACTTTCCCCCTGGCTTCCAGTAGTTCTTTTAAAGTCTGTCGTTTCAGTATGGTATAATCAATCTCCATACGAATTGCCCTTGCTTTCCTTGTTCGGTAGTTCCAGTTACACGAACTCTGCTTTTCGGCTGTAAGGTTCGGATCCCGTCGCTTGCCACCAATTGTAACGGAATGCAGTACATTAGTCCACGATATCCGTTGGTATCCTCAGGAAATCCACAGTCCGAGCAGAAAGCACGGCAATATTCCCCATCCTCCCAATAACCGGACGAAACACAGTTTGGGAGTCAACTAACTCAGTTTATTCACAGGCTGGCATATTTAAGCAGTTCCCCATGCAAGGGGTTTCCTTACAGATAATCCAGGGGATTTCTCCCAACATGCATTGTTCTTTTCCCAGCAGGCATTGCTGCACGAGAGGGATACTCCCACTAAAATGGACGATTAAGTGGATTATCCCCTCGTGCAGCAGAACTGACAATTTACTTTAAAATACATATTTTCCACAATATTCGGTATTTTAAGATGACTGAACGTTCGGTAGATAGCTGGGGTCGAAGCGCATACTTCGTGGGAATACCGCTTCGATCCCAGCTGAATTGACCGAACGCCGCACAAAACACATTAAAACATTGAGTTCGGTTTAAAAGTACCGAACAGCTAGGGGGAACAGAATGTGCCGAACGCGGGACTCCCGAACGCTCTGGAAGTCCAGCGGTGTTCGGATCATTGAGTAGCCGTTTTTAGTTCCAGGCTCTCGACGACCGAACACCGCTGCAGAGACAAAGGATCCAAGATGGCCGACCGCCACATGGTCGGTAGCCGAACGGCGGCCACCTAGGAGAGCCCTTAATTACCGATTGCAACATTGTTGCAATCGGTTAATTGGTGCCACACGACTTGTGAATGGGTGGTCTACCTGGGGAGCCCGCATTCGTACGGCGAATGGCCATGCTTTGTATGCTGGCAGCGTACGGCTGCCAGCATGCGAACGGCCATAACACAGCACATATACAGGTAAGGACACACAGTATGCATTCAGCCTATGGACAACCTACAGTAAATATAGTTCAGAAGTGGCTAGGTTTGCCACAATCCATTCTTAACATTAATAAAAATAGAGATAAAGTTAGTAACAGCCAAGGTCCCCAGGAGCCCAGGATTATAGAAATACAGATATATAAATGACCAAGCCAGGTCAGGATTCCAGAGATACACAAAGTCAAATACAAGCCAAGGTCAAAATCAGAATATCAAGAGAGATTTTTTTATAAGCATTATACGAGTATCAAGGCAAAAAAGGGCACTGAATAAGGGTCTAAAAAGTTTTATATAGGCTTACTTATGCTCTAGCTGGTCCACAACATCTCTGCGACTGCAAAAAGTATGAAAATGAAGTCACCTAGATGACATGGTCACTCTAAGAGTGGATGTGACATTACGTGTATTTAAACCCTATTAGAGTGCACCATTGGAGCGGACAGCATCTGAATCAATACAAGGAAGAAATGGCTATCTGGTAACTTCATCTTACACAAACTTAGAGGAGCGGTTCGCCTACTATTTTTCCGGCTGCACGGTACCATTGAGCATTTGGCCCAGGTGACCCGAGCTGGGGAGCGGCCCGACATGGAGCAGGTAAGTACCGTTATACCCTGCACCTGACGTCCCCATACACCAAGAGGCAAAGTTATCATCAGGGGTCTTTGCAAATTAATAAGTTGACAGAGCCGCTTTAAGTACAAAACAAGCAAACTGAAGCTTAGTCATTAAGGGGTTAAACATCAGCAAGATAAAGTGTTCTAGGGAACTGTAGTGTCATTTTGACAATAGGTCTCTTTCATACTTAAAGGACCACTCTAGTGCCAGGAAAACATACTCGTTTTCCTGGCAATAGAGTGCCCTGAGGGTGCCCCCACCCTCAGGGACCCCCTCCCGCCCGGCTCTGGAAAGGGGAAAGTGTTTAAAACTTACCTTTTTCCAGCGCTGGGCGGGGAGCTCTCCTCCTCCGATCCTCCTCTTCTCCTCCCCGTCGGCTGAATGCGCACGCGCGGCAAGAGCTGCGCGCGCATTCAGCCGGTCACATAGGAAAGCATTCATAATGCTTTCCTATGGACGCTTGCGTGCTCTCACTGTGATTTTCACAGTGAGAATCACGCAAGCGCCTCTAGCGGCTGTCAGTGAGACAGCCACTAGAGGATTAGGGGGAAGGCTTAACCCATTCACAAACATAGCAGTTTCTCTGAAACTGCTATGTTTATGAAAAAATGGGTTAACCCTAGAAGGACCTGGCACCCAGACCACTTCATTAAGCTGAAGTGGTCTGGGTGCCTAGAGTGGTCCTTTAATATGGCATTGTCCTATTTTTTATTTGAAACCAGTTTAATGCAGTGGTTCCCAAACTTTTTAGGTTTTTGGCACCTTTGATATTTCAATATTTTTCCAAGGCGCCCCAAGTCAAAAAAAATTCTAGTTTGTATGTATGTACAGCGCTGCGGCATATACTGGGCCCCTCTTTTGCAGAAATATTTCCCGGTCAGGGGCGGATCCAGAACCTAACCTCGGGAGGAGCACTGGTAGATTATTTAAAGAAACAATCCAGGCACAATAACCACTACATATAAAACATATAAAATCCCAGACTGCCCAAAATACAGTGCCCTGTACTAGTGTTACTAGTGTCCCTTTATCGCATTCTTTTGTACCTTTTGGTATTGATTGGTTTTGACCCGGCTTGCTCTCAACTACTCTGTTATCTTGCTCCCTTGACTCTGCTTTGTTACTCATACTTGTGTAATTCTGGCTCCCCAGACTCAACTTTTGTCTCTTGTATTAGTGTATTTCTGGCTTCCCTTGACCTGGGCTCTTTCTGACATTCCTTGAATTATATTATTTTTTCCGGCCATTCTAAGGACCGGTTTAGGGACTTTCTATCTGTCTCCATTCATTCCGGTGGGTTTTCACTCTGCGTTTTGGGTTGTACGTTACATGGGGGCAGTATGTGTGTATGGGGTCAGTGTGTGTGTATAGGGGCAGCGTGTGTGTATGGAGGGGCAATGTATGTATATGGTGGGCAGTATGTGTGTATGGGGGGCAGTGTGTGTGTGTGGAAGGGCAATGTATGTACATGGGAAAGAGTGTGTGTGTATGGGGCAGTGTGTGTGAGAGGTACTGTGTGTGTGTATGGAGGGGCAATGTATGTATATGGTGGGCAGTATGTGTGTATGGGGGCAGTGTCTGTGAGGGGTACAGTGTGTGTGTATGGAGGGGCAATGTACGTGTATGGGGGCAGTGTGTGTGTTTTGTGGGCAGTGTGTGTATATGAAGGGGCAATGTATGTGTATGGAGGGCAGTATGTGTGTATGGGAGGCAGTGTGTGGGGGGGAGTTTGTGGGGTGGGAGGGCAGATTAATAAATACTTTAAATTTTTTTAATAAAAAATAAATAAAATATATATATATATTTATTTATTTTTACATCCCCCATCCCTTCTTACCTTTGCTTGAGGGGGGGCAAGGACAAGACAATCCCTGGTGGTTCCGGTGGAGAAGCCCTGGTGTTCAGAGTGGTGAGAATAAACTCTAGCAGCTCCTGAAGCTAGAGTTCACTCTTGCTTCGAGCTTGCGAAAGGAGAACTTGGCGGAGCTGTGGGTTAGAGCTCCCCCAGGTCCTCTCTCCCTCCCCTGCTGGCTGCCAGCATTTCAGTGCTAGCGGGCCGGTGAGGGATATCTCTAATCAGAGCCGGCAGGGGAGAGTGAGGCACGGACAGTTCCCAGGGCTTTGATCATAGCACCGGGGAAATATTTTTAGCCCCTGTGTGCCCGTCAGAACCACTGGTTTAATCGATACTTTCTGCTAACCAAGTGGCTATCAAATGTAAAGCTTTGAGTAAAGGAACACTAAAGTGTTAAGAATACAAACCTGTATTCCTAAAACCTATAGTGCCAAAAGAGCCAGATTACCCATAAGGCGACCAAGGTGGCAGCCTATAGCCAAGTGGGCCCCTGTCTGAGCCTGGAGCTCCAGCTCTAAGCAGGACCCCCTCGCTTCAGCTCTGATGAGATCTCCCTGCATGTCCCTCTCGAAATCATTCCCTGGGGGTCTAATTCCGATCCCTCTCGGCTCTGGCACCCTATGAGAGAGCCAGAGAGCAGGAGTTGGGTTTCCCAGCCTGCGCTTTGACTTCCTGACAGAACACCGGACTGCAAGGTCTGCAGCTGCACTAGATGCCCACTGGACCACCAGGCATTTACTCGGCTACACTATTACAGAGATACAGACATACTCAGTAAGAAATGCACACACACACAAGACTCAGCTATTACACACTATCTTACACACACATCACTCACAGAAACAGAGCCCAGGGTTCTAGGAGGGGGCCCCAATCTGGCACCTGGGCATCTTTAATGTGGCTTAGAGTGTCCCTGTTCTTAGTTGTATTCAGTCCCCCTCTCCCCCATTTTCCAATATAGAAAATAATACAATTTGAGTTTTATTCACCTTTTTCCAGCACCAAGGCTTTTTTGGCCCTTCCTAACTCTCTGTCCCCTGCAAAGTCATCAAGGAGGCATGGCTTCCTCCAGTGATAGCCCAATCCAATGGTCCTTATAGAGGAGGATTGAGGACATGATGCTGATGTGTGGCAAGTGCCTCACGCATCCAAGCTTTCCTATTATGTTCAATGCATTCCTATGAGTTTCAGTGTCACGTGACTCCGGGAGCACCTCTAGTGGCTGCCAATATGACAGCCACTAGAGGTGGATTCAACCCTGCAATATAAACATTGCAGTTTTTCCAAACAAACAGGGCCACAGCATCCAGGCCACTTCATTATTGTTATTTTATTATTTATATAGCGCCAGCAAATTCTGTAGCGCTGTACAATGGGTGTCATTGAAGAGGTTTGGATGACTTAAGTCTCCCTTTAACATGACTTAAGTCTCCCTTTAACAATAATAAATAATATTATATTAACAATAAAAACAATAAAAATAAGAAATATTAAGAATAATATCGAATTCAATCCTAACTGCACAAAAATGTATGCATCTTTTCTGATCATTCCCAGAATTCTTTACCTTGTATTCAATCGCTGAAACTGGATGTCAAGTAAATGCTTAATTGCTGAAAAAGAAATGTATATTTTATTTTAACCAGTTTTTTCAGCCATGCGCATTTTAAATGTTTTATCTCTATAACGGTTGATAGACTCTATAAAGAGCTTGCAAGATAAAATATAGAATACACAGGTTTTGAGAGCTGCACAGCAATATACCATACGTCAGTTGATTAATGGACTTTCTGTTGTACCATAGACAAAGTATTTGTAAATTTAAGGCACGTACATGAAGGCCATCGTTCTTCTACTAATAGAATCATTCAGCAGTTGCCCAGCAAAGTCAGGCTTGAATGTTTTGTCAAATGTCAAATACAACATCATATGATTATTGTGTGACCAAGATCATAATATTTCTGGGTTTCATATGTCATCAGATACAATACATAGAACGGGCTGCCCTTTTTTTTCCAAGATGCTTTAGAAATAACTTTCTATGTAGGGGTGATCATAATATTATCAAACATGTTCTTTGATCTTGTTGGTATTTTTTCTTTCAATATAACTGGGCTTACCCAATGGTTATCCCTGCTTGTGTGAAATGGAATGTAAGGTATTTCTGTAACTACATCTTACAACTTTTTATACACATGCTTTTAGATAGTTTCAGAGTGAGGAAAGGACCATTTGTATGTATTTTTTGGGGTTTGTTGGAGCTACGGCCATAAAAAGAAGCCTTAGCATACATGGCTTTCATTTAATTCTATGGCAATATTCAGATTAACCACTCAATTCTTAAAGGGAAACTATAGTGCCAGGAAACAAATTTGTTTTCTTGGCACTTAAGCTCCCTAAAGCTGCCCTCTCCCTCCGCATGGTACAAACCCTTCTGTCACTTACCCCAGTCCAGCGCCGAAGTCCCTCAGAGCTCACTCAGGTCCACCTCTGCTCCTTCCCCGCCAGCTGGGGGGGGGGGACCTAATGCGCATGCCTCGCAGTGGCCATGCTTGCATTAGGATCTCCCCATAAGAAAGCATTTATACAATGCTTTCCTATGGGGATTTGGGTGACGCTGGATGTCCTCATGCATAGCATACGGACGTTCAGTGTCAGTTAGGCAACCAAAAGTCGCCTAACAACCCGGAAGTCCCCCTAGTGGCTGTCTGGTTGACAGCCACTAAAGTAGGAGTTAACCCATAAAGATAATTATTGCAGTCAATTAACAACTGCAATAATTATCTTTGCTTGGTTAAGAAGCCTGGGGCTATGCACCCAGACCACTTCAATGAGCTGAAGTGGTCTGGGTGCCTATAGTGTGCCTTTAAGAGACGGATGTTAAAAACATTTTTAGCACTGGTTAAAATTTTATTTCAAATGGCATTTACTAGTATCAATATTTAAACAGTTATTATTGTTATTATTATTATTGGCATTTACCAAGCGCCAATTTATTCAACAGTCGCTACTTGCTAGAATACCAATAGCTAATTTTAGCAAGTAGTGGTTGTTTAACGTCTGCCAATTTCACAGGTAGTGAGAGGGAGTTACTGGCACCCTCTACTAAGAAGCAAGTTGCTAACGGCTCCTATTATTCTTTTTTGGGAAGAACTTAGCGACTGGTTTCCAACCCTATCACTATTTTCCCAGCTGCCGCTAAGCTTCAGATTGACTAATTGATAACATGTTTGCAACCTCACTGAGTGATGGCGGACTGTCAGCTTCCCTTTGATGAACACAGGGCCGGGTTGGCGTATCTAATATAGTCGCTACTATAAAGGCTTAACACCAGGAAATTCATTATGCTTGAGTTATACATTTACGCTACTTTCTGATAACGCAAGATCAGACTATCAAATCTCAAAGATAAACACATATAAGTGTAAAACTTTTTCTAACTTACTTACTTTTTTAACTTAAATTGGTTTTTATGTGCACAAATAAATCAAGCAGTTCATTTTCAGAGGCATGTTTTCTTTGTGGCCTTTCATTCAATAAATAGCTAGCATTGTAGACATAATGTCCATCATGAACAGGACCTATATCAAATTTATTAACATTTCATTAATATTAATATTTTATTAATTTCATTAATATTGCTGATACAGCATTTTGCAAATATTGCATAGGTTAATGAGTGCAATTTATTCTATGGGTAGGTTTGCGTGTAGACTAATTGAATTTGAACAGTGACACTGTTACTGAACAGATCTTAATCAACATGAAAAAAGAAAAAACGATAATCTAATAGTATAGGGCTGAAAGTACTATAACTATCTTTAATAGAAACATTTACTGAATGAATTCCTTTCGAAATTAGTGGTTCTAGTGAAATACGCCTTCTGATTTCAATAAAGGTCATGATATCCATTTTTCTTCGATCTCCTTCCCCAACTTGCTTGAAATTCACCAATTTGCTTGTCATCGGGTATAAAATGGTGGAGATATTTTATGAGAAAGTTTTAAGAGATATAATCACCAAATAGTTCCCCAGAGACCCTAGTAAAGCTTGGCGACTGGGTTTGATGTGTTCGAGAGTCCATGGTAGCAAGGAGGAAGCTGACCTGGCAGAGGTACTCAGTCAGTCGTTTCTCTCAGGAAAAGTCCTCTTTGTGTAGATTACCTGTTACTAGCAAATATGTATAAAAGACAAGTCAACAATTCATTATGTATCTTTCTAGATAGCGTTCTCAATCAGATGAAGTAAATATATCCTATCTCTATGTGTTCCACATTATACATTTTTTTGAGGTAAAGATATAGAAGTACAAATGGCACAATATTTGCAATACGGAATCTGATGGCGCTATATAAATGAGAAAATAATAATAATAACAATTGAAAACAGACAGCATTGCTGTAACATTTATCAGCCGTCAAAATCATCAAACCTCTTTTTTTATGATATGTAAGGAGTGACAGTATTTAAAGTAACATAAAATGCATTAATAACCACACAGTGAGTATATATCGAAAGAAAGAAAGACGCAACAATACTACATGATAAATTACATAGAGAATGTATAAATAATAAATTCACTTGGCTAGCATGCATCCCGAGTAATCTGAACATAAATCCAAAGCTAGGAGAGATACCCATACTATAGGCTGTATGTTAAAAGTAAGGGTTAAGTAGAGTTACGTCACCTTTACCTAGGAGGACATGGGGGGAATGGATCTCAAATTAGAGCATAAAGCTACTTCACAGTTCGGTAGAGCACCTGATATAGAGCAACAAGCTATGTAAACTGGGTTCGCTCAGCAGTGATATCAACATGTAAGTTTAAAATAAACATGAACATATAAGTGAGAACAATAAGGTAAACATATTATTTCTGTGCTATGGACTATATTAAAAAGAAGAGAAACTACCACAACAAGAGGACATAGTCTTAAATTAGAGGGGCAAAGGTTTAGAAATAACATCAGGAAGTATTACTTTACTGGGATGGTAGTCGATGCATGGAATAGCCTTCCAGCTGAAGTGGTAGAGGTTAGCACAGTGAAGGAGTTTAAGCATGCGTGGGATAGGCATAAGGCTATCCTAGACTTAAGATAAGGTCAGGGACTAATGAAAGTATTTAGAAATTGGGCAGACTAGATGGGCCAAATGGTTCTTATCTGTCATCACATTTTATGTTTCTTTGTTTCAATAAACTGAATACCTGAAAATGAAAAAAATTAATTTAAAAATTTAACATCTGAAAAATCATACTTACCATAAGATGTCTAATTTTTTCAAAATTCTTCTTTAGCCCCAAAAATGGCAAAATAAAAATCCATAAATCACCGGGAACTAATAACATTTAAAAAAAGACCTGATTGCAAAAAAAAAACCAAAACATGATAAAAGAAAATAAATCCTGATGATAAAAAAAATAATACATTTTCACACGGTGAGGGGTCTGCGCAGACTGAACTCTGCAGGGTGGGGAAAAGCTTATAAAGCCGTCCCACGCTCTGCATTTTGACTCAGAGCGCTCTGATTGGTTGGCTTAAGCCAACTAATCAGAGTGGTGTGATAGGTAAATCTTAAGCCTTACCTGATTGGTCACCTGCAAAGCTCAAGATTTACATGTCAGAGCTTAAGCCAACTAATCAGAGTGCTCTAAGTTGAATTGCAGGGCACGTGGCACAGATGGGGACTGGGGGAGGACACCCATGGATTGAGATGGGGCATGGATGGGGTTTAGGAACCTGGGGTTTTATGTATTACAAGGAGGGAGCCGAGAGCCAGTAGCTCCCTCCTTGTAATAAGCGAATGAACGATGGGCGAACTAAAATTCGGTTTTCGTTTGTTCTTTGTAATTTCTATTCGTTTATTCGTCTTTTTTTTTAAAAAAAAATTGACAATTTTTATTGGAAAATGCGTGCATATTTCTCATCCAACCAGATGGAAAACATTACTTTATACAATGTGTACAGTAGATAAGCATAGTTGCATATTTACATCATATACAGAGTTTAAGTTCGCTTATCTTCACACGTCGCATGATCCAATTAAGTTTCCAAGTATTGAACTTACGACAGAGGACAGGAGTGAGAAAGAAGAAAAAAAGAGTGGAAAGTGGGTCAAGAAAATCAGTTGCGTAACCAACGCTGTATAGGGGAGGGATGTGGTGACAGGGTCGGAGGAGGAAGACTAGGATGTTCGACTCTCGGTCCCATATTTGTTTTGCCTGTTTTGCCTGTGCCAGGATGGGTTTAAGTCCAAACTGGTGTTGGTACATGGCTTTATATGTCTAGTTAAGCGTGATTTGGTGTAGGAGGTGTGAGATGTTAGGTGGTTCCTTGGATTTCCAGTGTCTCGCAATCTGAAGGTTTGCTGAGGTAAGCGTGTGGTATGCTGGGGCCTTGTGCGTTTTGGGCATTTGTTCGGGGAAAATATAATGTGGGGTCAGTGGCTACTGGAGATTTATGCACGTCCAACAGGAGTTTCATTAGTATGAGAATAGGGCACCTCCACCATATGTGGAACATTGATCCCACATCTTGTTCGCATCGACAACATACGTTTGTGGAGTTTGGCCATATCTTGTGAATCTTTTCCGGTACTAAGTATCAGCAGTACAAGTTTTTTCTTTGGATTTCTAGATGTTGGGCACAGAAGGTTAGGCCCTTATGTATCGTATACGCCCTTTTCCACTGTATTGGGCTGAGCTCGCACCTTAGGTCTCTGTTCCATGCCTCTTTGTATGATTTGTGTAGTGTTGTTTGGCTGTGCAATAGCATGTGGTAGCATTGTGAAAGGGGTTTCTTAGTGGGCGTGCGTGACAGGCATGCTTTTTCGAACTCTGAAATTGGTTCAACTACCGCTTGCCTAGGTAATTCATCTTTTTGATGAATGAACCAATAGCCGAAATTCACGTCCAAATTCCAGACATTAGCGAATGCCCAAATGTTCAACTAGGCATGCGCAGGAATTTCACAGCGCTATCTAGTGTTGGCAGATGACTTGTCCCACAGGGCCTTCATCTGCCCACACTAACATGGCGGTGCCTAAGACCTAGGTCTGGGCAAAAAAATAAAGAGTTAAAAAAAGGTAATATGACCTAGGGTCATTTTGTTACTTAGTGCCCCACCTGCCACTCATAGGTGGAGGCCTGGGGAGGGAGACAGTAGGTTCCCCCTAGTGTTCCCCCCTTTTCTTACTTAGGACCCCCAAAAGTACATATGGTAGATGCCAAAATGAGTTTCATTTAACTGAGGAAGCTCAACCGAGTGAAATGCGTTTTGGCATCTTCCATGTGGACTTTTACTTGTTTAGTGTAATATTTGTTTGATTTTCTGTAATATAGCTGTTCATTGTTGTAAAACCTTTTTGATATATTTTATTTTTTTGTCTAATAAATCTTGATTTGCCCAGCACTGTCGATGGTCCATTGTGGTCTTTCGTTCCAGAGGTGATGTTTTGGGTGATCTTCTGGCAACAGGCTTTTAAACTTTAGAGTCAGGACTTGTGGGCTCTAAATAAGGTGAACTTAACAGATTGATCAGTATCTAATACGAGAGTTTTATACATATCACACTATTGGAGTCTTCTTTTCATTTTATGTATTTTGAATTTGGATCATACCTGATGGGAGGTGGTATGCTACCTTAAAAGCAAAGAAGTGCTGTTTATTGAGACAGTATCTGAGGCTCTGACCCAAGTGCTTTCAATCACTATTAATTTGTCGTTCGCATAAATAAAACATCTACACCATATATGTTCTTCTTCTTTTCATGTATATGGTATACATCCCTGCTATATCCTTATAAAAAGGGTAAGTAAACTACACATGCATGTTTTTAGCACTCCACTTCATCACTTGTATCACAATTTTATTTGGTTTTAATTTGAATGTGGGTAAAGGGTTATTCTCACACAAGAGTGTTAGAGCTGCTATTTATTTAAATGTGTTTAATCACACACTTTTCTCTAAGGAGTTATTGTTTTTTGCCCTTTAAAACATTAATCTAACTAATTTATTGCAATAAGAAAAACAAACCCACCATCATCAATGTAGTGTACTTATCCCAATACTACATTTAAGGAAATCAAGGGAAAGGATTCTATTCCCCAATCCACCATCAAAAGTAGGGCCATGGCTTCTGAGAGTTTGAACACCTAGACCACGAGGACTGCTGACACCTCCACCACTGCTGCCTCCTCCACCTCTATCAGTAGTATTCGGCCTCAGGACAGTGAAATTGGCAGCATGTCCATTTAGTTCTATTTAACACCCAGAAACGACTTCTGTTACCTCTTCCACTGACACTGCAGCTCCTTCTTCCACAGCTAGTTCAAATGCGATACCTTTGTAGTGCCCTCCTCAAGAAGCAACTAAGGGAGAGCACAACAGAGTCTACTTTGTGAAGGGTTATCAGAGGACCTATTTTGTGAGGACTTAACACAGAGTACCAAAGTAGTGTCCCCAATTCTGTTTCCCTCACCAATACCGGCATATCACTTTTACCTCTGGCCCAGGAGCTACTTGACTGTGAACATGATGAGTCCAGAATGTTCTCTGGCAGCTAGTGTGCACTTGCCTCCTGCATCTTCTTCATTATATCCTAGTCCATCTGTACCTGCTATAGAATTTTCTCATCCAGTGGACTCAGTTGTGACATCAGCTGCAACTGCGACCTCTGGAACAAATAGCTCATCCACTGTTACCATCACCAATACCACCATCATCAACATCACCTGTACCAAGCAGCATCAAAATAACCATTAGCATTATTCCAACCAGTCAGATCACTCTGATAGCTAAGTCTCGAGAGAAGTCTCACTTCCATCAAGAGTTGGCCTTTAGACTTGGCTCAGACTGGTTTACTTAAGAGCCAACCAATCAGAGTGCTCTTACTGATATTGCATAGCTGACATAGCATGGGAAAACCTATGTAAGGGCTTTCCCATGCTATGAGAGCTCTACCTGTCCTGCTTTTTTAAATACTTTCTTTACAAAGGCACTTGTGGCTCTCAGGCCTAGCTCATTTTAAAATGTCCCAGGGATCAAGGACTAGTGCAGCCAGCAAGCAGGTCCAAGTCTCTACTACTGGAATCCCAGAACATACAAGACAGGACACACAGTTCCCAATCAAACTGTCACACAATGCTTTATCTTGAACAAGTACTAGCATTTGGTAACTTGTCCTTAAACATGTGGTGAAAACCATTTAATATACAAATGTACAGAAAATTGGAGAACAAGCAACTATAAGTATCACATGAAAATATATAATACAAGTAACTTTTTCAAGCACCATAAAAAACAACAATATATACATCCAACTACGTATTTTTGCACTAATTTGCATACCAGCATTATGTAAATGTACACCATGCTATTCAGTGAACAAATGGCGCTGCAGCATTGTCACAATACCAATGCATCATTTGTACATTGACTGCTACTGTCACAACATCCTGAACATATAATGGGCACTGGGTGACTTAAATATAAGAGTGATCTGGGAACGTGCATGAAGTGTAAGTTTTATGCTCCCAGTGATGGTGACTAAGGTCACAAGGTTGCGTTAGCTTTAAATTTTCAAGTATGTCTTGGGGTCTCTTTTATCTAACACAAATCTTAGTTTTGGCAACATTTATTTGCAGCTATTATGAAAACATAAGAAGAGATATTGGTGAGGCAGGAAGAGATTTGAGTGGAAAAACAAAGACCTGGGTGATGATTATTGCTACAAATTATTGTATTTCAGTTCATCGTACGAAACAGCGATCTTCTGTTTTTACAAAACAGTAATAAGCAATGTAGGTCATCCATGGAACTACTGACTCATAGAAGTTTATCAGATAGTATTCAGGCCCTGAATGCTATTCCTTTTTCCTGAAAGCCTGGTCAACTGGGTAAAGCAGTCAAACATGACTCATGTAAAGGTTGAACATAAGGGAAGGATATGTTGGTGGAAAGAAAGTGATTAATGCAGAGATAGTGAAAAATGTAGGATTTTGTGGTTGTGAGGAGGATATATTGAGAAATAATGAGTAGAGAGAAGTAAATGGGCCGGGTTGGTTAGCTCAGGCAGGTAGCTGAAAGTGATGTGGAGTCTCCGATGAATCAACTCATATAGATAAGAATGGGGAAGTGGCATGGAGGTCAAGAAGAGTGGTAAAATTGTAGCTAAAAAGTAGGAGAAGTAAGATGCGTTTACACCAAGAGGGTGAGAGGACACAGGAAAAGAACCAGATAAGTAGGCAGAGATTGACTACACAAATAGTGGAAGGTGGGGACTAAAATCTGGAGATACTAGAATAGAAATGTAAAGGAAAAAGATTACTGAAGTGCTGACACTCATTCGAAGTGTATGACTAGCTATAAAATAAGTCAAATGTCATATTAGTTACAGGAAGAAATTAGGTAACAGGTGTTCCATAGCTGAAGACGTTCCATGTTTTAGCAGCCAAATGTCATCACCCTTGGCATTCATAATCCAGTAGGTCAGTTACAGAGAACTCACACAGTGTAGCTCTGAGTCCTTTCAGATATGTAGATCTAATTCTTCAAAGTGAGATAAACAATTATTGTGCCAGATACACACAAAGGAATGAAAGCTCACTATTTGGGAAGATTGTGTAAAATATTTAAAAGTCATGTTCAAACTCTGCATTGCCAAATTTAACGGCTTCCCAGACTTGTGCTGTGGGGGGAGAGTTGATAATAAAGATACGCGGTGACATTAAATAGGACATGGAAACATTTCTAGCAACTCTTTTTGATTTGCAGTTTCGACGATATGTTTTAGAAAATCATGTGTCGTGTAGTATATATAGCACTTCACCAGACTGAAAAAATATGAAATAACTAATTAAAGGAGATATTTTTTAAATCACTTAATAAGCAAAAATGTCAAATATATGATAATAATAATAATAATATTGAGATGATTAAAGACTAATTTCTGGTTTGGGAAAAAAAATATGATACAGGCCTACTCAAGCAGGGAGCAGCATATCTCTCAAAAGTCCTCTTTTCAGTGGGACATCCACAGTTTTCAAAACTTGGCCTACCAGTTGAGAATTCAAATTTAATTTACAATTTAAGGTCAGAGCGGCCAAGCTGGAAGCATAGCTGTTCTCACTTTGGCTATTTTGACTTTAAATTTGAAATTCACTTTAAATTCACTTTCAGTTTTGACTTTAGTGAATAACCCTGTAAGTCTATAATGTCCCGCTACTCCGGACACCAGAGACCAAGTTCCCAGGGAGTGCAATGCAGCCAAGCACCATAAGATATACTTGTACTGTACAAACTATATTTAGGGCATTGAGTCTATGCAAGAGCTTTTCAGAAGAGCTTGTTGTACCTTCCAGTGTTGGGTGGAATGGAGCAAACCTATCAAAATATTGATAGTGCTGATCCCAGCTGGATCACAGAGTCCTGAATAAAAGTCAAAGAACATTTGTAGAAAACAGTGTACACGTGGTCAGGGTCCCACGCAAAACGGGAAAGTATCTCGGCATGTATGACTTACATGGTCAAAAGGCTAGAGAAGAAAAAAGAACTGCAGAACCATCTGCAGTAATAAATTATGTCGTACACATTTATACAGTAAAATGCACTTACGGTAATATAAAAATATAATGGGCACAACACGAAAGAACATATGTAAAAAGCAGTAGTGTAGTTGAGGTTCAGTAAATTCTTGCTGATGATAGAATACACAATGGAACACGTACTATCAGCCACAACTCAAAATAACATAAAAATAAGCTGAATTTGATAATGAAATTTACACTAATGATCATTGCGTTATATTTTTAATGTGGCAATTTTACTACCAAGAATCAAAACAGCAAATATAAATGTGCTATAATGAAAAAAAATTGTAAAAAAAATATGCTTAAAGAAATATCACTCTCAGAAATCCTTTTACATAAATGTTATAGTGTGAAATCTCAGTTTAATTTAAGATCAAAACACTTATTTGAAAATGTCTATATGTTCGTGATTTACTAGTACATGCCAGCATTTACAGTACATGCTGTCTTTTTTTATCATGTTCTATGAAGAAATCCATTGATAACCGTCTTTTTTGTTCTGAATACGTTGTGTCACTGCCCGTAATATTACGAGCTTATGCAAAAGGTTCATCCGTAGCAGTGTCCTTGTCCTCTTGTTTTTGAGAAACTGCTATGTTTACATTGCAGGGTTAACTCCTCCTCTAGTGGCAGTCTTACTGACAGGCGCTTCAGTAAGGCGCTTCCTCTGCACTGCATTAATTCAATGCTTTTCCTCCTATGTGAAAGTTTGGATGTGCATGAGGCGCACACCATGCATGCACATTAGTTCTCCTCTATGAGGAGCATCGGATAAAACCATCATTGGAGGAGGCTCTGCCTCCTCCATGATGTTTCTCAGAGGAAGAGCAAAATGGTGGCGAGTGTGCCTTGGTACTGGAAAATGTTTAGTAAAAAAGTTTTTTAAACCCTTTATTTTGTGGAACGGGTGGTGGGGCACCTAACACGACCAAGGACAGCGACACTATAGTGTTAGGAATAGTTTGTATTCCTAACGATGTAGTGTTTCTTTAACAAAGGAATTGGACTGAAAGACATTAAATCCTTTTTTTTTCTTCTTGAGCTATACATTTGCTTTCCAGGTATATCTGCTATATAGGAATGTTGTTAATGATATATATCCACACAGTATCTCTACTGCACAAGTCAAAGTGCCTATGAATACCCGAAGTAGAGGCATGATAAACATTGTTTACTGACATTTGAAATATGACTTAAGAATTATTCTTGACAAAGTTATGTTCACCACCTGTAATTCTCATTGACTCGCATGACACAAATCACGTCTTGATAGGAATGACAGCATAAGCGACAAGTAGTTCAAGTCATTAACTTTCCGAGATATATGTTCAAGATGTCTGTTGCAATTAACCCATTAACTCCACATGTCACAGTCAACTATTTTCAACACAGATCATTTTTTTATATATAAACAGTTTATTAACTTCTAATTTGATCTGCAGTACTGGTGAAGTGACTGAAAACCATTAAAGGATTTTTTTAAAGTATAAATACATAGATCTTTAAGGAATGGAATTATATTTATGTTTAAACACTGTAACGGAGCTCCGTGTACTCCGACCGAGTACCCTCCGTTGATGGATGCTCCTAGCGCTCTCAGAGGACTCCAAGCACTGCAGACGACACCACAACCACCGCAGGCTCCACAACCGCCGTAGCTTAACTGGAGCCGCGCCGTCTTCCTTCCACCCTGGATCGGCTTCTGTCCTCCAGGACCGTGTGGGGAAGACCTCTCCTCCAGGAGAGCGTAACAGGAACAAGCTCTTAAAAGAGCTAAGTGATTAAGAGCTCAGGGGAATATGCAGCGCATAGCAATCCCCAGTGTGATATAGCAGTTCCCTCCAATAACGAGACACGGCTACGTATTGAGGGTCAGAAGAGGTCTGAGGACTGGAACACCCAGCCTGCTTTTTATTAGGATAAGGTACACACAGGACACTCCCAGGGGGAGGATGAAATTAACCAATAACAGCATAGTACCGCCCACAGGTTCCCTCCCCTCAGATAAACAGTTAAACCAATTATTACATACAATAAAAATACAGTTTTTACACACACACTGTAACTTTAAAACCATACATTCAATTTCAATAAAAGTTGCATATTCAGACTCAGCATACATCAAACATAAACCCTTCCAAAAATCAGCCAAATCCCTCCAGTGGATCAAAAGTTAGCTGGAAGTCCTTTATGACCGACCGCAAGCACAATTTCCTGCCCAAAACAGTTCCATAGATTTGGGCTGTGCGGTCGGTCAATTTCATGCGAAAAAAACGACTAAGTCCCATTTCGAACGGGACTTAGTCTCTGGAGCTGCAAGTTCTGTATGGGAGAAGGTAAGGGTCAGCGGTGTTCGGCAAAATGTGTAGCCGATTTTGGTTCCACAGAATCTTTAGCATACACCGCTGACCGCATTCAAGGAAACCAAGATGGCCGCCGCCACGTGCAATTGACCGGCAGTAACCTCACAGCCTGGGAGGTAAATTGCCTGCACACTTTAGCTTCTGGGTGGTCCGCCTGTGTGGTACTTGGTTCAGTAAGCCCTATTTACTGAACCAAGTGGGGGAAAGCCAGGAACAAGTTATTTTACAGGTCTGGGGACATAGTCTTAAAGGGGCATTGTTCAGCAAAGTCACAATATGTCCCCAGACGGTTCTTAAAGGGCCATACACACCCAATAAATGTTAATAAGTTTTCAGGGGCACAATCTTCCAGGGGCCATAGTCATGAGGCAGGAGGCTGGCAAACATGCTTCTCCACAATCCAGGGAAGCAGGGCAATTTCTCATTTAAAGGGCCAGTTACAAATAGCGATTTGTAACACATCTCCCCTTTGGGGGGAAGACTAACCAGGCACCTGACCTTCTGTCGGTCAGTGCCTCCGTTAGTCGATCCACCAACCCACAATAAACAGATGTCCGAGTAGCCCCCCCACAACATCAAAGTACAGGAACAGCCCACCCACAACACACAGTCACTGCACCTGGGTATTTGGCTGTGGTAATGAGGCCACATGCCGAGGGTACTTGAAGGGCAGAGGCCAACTGCACTCTGCCCAGATGCCAGCTCTTCTGCTGGGGTAGCCTGCAGGACATCAGGCTCTGGACCAGGGACAAAGGTAGGGCAGAGGCCGACTGCGCTCTGTCCAGCTGCCAGCTCTTCCGCTGGGGTAGCCTGCAGGACATCAGGCTCTGGACCAGGGACAAAGGTAGGGCAGAGGCCGACTGCGCTCTGTCCAGCTGCCAGCTCTTCCGCTGGGGTACTGAGACCATAGTCCGGCTCAGTAGTCAAGGGAACATGGACGTCAGGAGGGGTTAGCATCGCCTCCGTTAACCCTGGTGCCACGCTAGGAGTTAGCTGGGGAGGGGAATTTGTACTTACCCCCTCCTCTGGGTGTCCCGGTGAGGGTAGTTGGGGATCTGGAAAGGCTGTCCAGCATCCCTGTAGGTCAGGCACAGAGACCACGGTCCCATCTGCGCCGTCTGGAGGATTGGTGTCTCCCCTTGTTAGGGGAGGCTGCCGCTGGGGAGAGGGGGTGCTGTGCTCCTTTCCCGGAAACACAGGCTGCCGCTGGAGAGGGAGACCGCCTGTCTCCACTCCCTTACCATTGTCCTGTTGCTGTAGAGAGGGACCAACTGTCTCTGCTCTCTGTAGGACACACTGCTGTTGGGGGGGAAGGACGGCACCTTCGGCCCCCTGGGGTACACACTGCCGCTGGAGAGGGAGACCGCCTGTCTCCACTCCCTTACTATGGTCCTGTTGCTGTAGAGAGGGACCAACTGTCTCTGCTCTCTGTAGGACACACTGCTGCTGGGGGGGAAGGACGACACCTTCGGCCCCCTGGGGTACACACTGCCGCTGTAGAGGGAGACCGCCTGTCTCCACTCCCTTACCATGGTCCTGTTGCTGTAGAGAGGGACCAACTGTCTCTGCTCTCTGTAGGACACACGGCTGCTGGGGGGGAAGGACGGCCCCTTCGGCCCCCTGTAACTCACGCTGTTGTTGGGGCGCAGGGACGGAATACTTTGCCCTCACTGCCCGATATTCTGCTTCCATCTGCAGATACTCCGCCAGTTCTCTCCTCACTCTCGGTACAATTTCCTCTGTTAGGAGGGGTCCGTAGACAGCCAACCGCCGCTTCAGCATAGCGTCAAACTGTACGTGACTATACCAATAGTCCAGTTTTGCTTGGTGTTCCCAGGATGCTGTTCCTCGCACTAGGGAAGCCATCCTGTTGTAGCCAGGGGCGCTGCCCAATGGCTAGCGTTGCCCTCAATTGTAACTCCAAACGTTACCAGTGTCTCTGAGCTGCTTCTCCTCGCACTAGGACGCCATCCCACCGCTGCCACCAATGTAACGGAGCTCCGTGTACTCCGACCGAGTACCCTCCGTTGATGGATGCTCCTAGCGCTCTCAGAGGACTCCAAGCACTGCAGACGACACCACAACCACCGCAGGCTCCACAACCGCCGTAGCTTAACTGGAGCCGTGCCGTCTTCCTTCCACCCTGGATCGGCTTCTGTCCTCCAGGACCGTGTGGGGAAGACCTCTCCTCCAGGAGAGCGTAACAGGAACAAGCTCTTAAAAGAGCTAAGTGATTAAGAGCTCAGGGGAATATGCAGCGCATAGCAATCCCCAGTGTGATATAGCAGTTCCCTCCAATAACGAGACACGGCTACGTATTGAGGGTCAGAAGAGGTCTGAGGACTGGAACACCCAGCCTGCTTTTTATTAGGATAAGGTACACACAGGACACTCCCAGGGGGAGGATGAAATTAACCAATAACAGCATAGTACCGCCCACAGGTTCCCTCCCCTCAGATAAACAGTTAAACCAATTATTACATACAATAAAAATACAGTTTTTACACACACACTGTAACTTTAAAACCATACATTCAATTTCAATAAAAGTTGCATATTCAGACTCAGCATACATCAAACATAAACCCTTCCAAAAATCAGCCAAATCCCTCCAGTGGATCAAAAGTTAGCTGGAAGTCCTTTATGACCGACCGCAAGCACAATTTCCTGCCCAAAACAGTTCCATAGATTTGGGCTGTGCGGTCGGTCAATTTCATGCGAAAAAAACGACTAAGTCCCATTTCGAACGGGACTTAGTCTCTGGAGCTGCAAGTTCTGTATGGGAGAAGGTAAGGGTCAGCGGTGTTCGGCAAAATGTGTAGCCGATTTTGGTTCCACAGAATCTTTAGCATACACCGCTGACCGCATTCAAGGAAACCAAGATGGCCGCCGCCACGTGCAATTGACCGGCAGTAACCTCACAGCCTGGGAGGTAAATTGCCTGCACACTTTAGCTTCTGGGTGGTCCGCCTGTGTGGTACTTGGTTCAGTAAGCCCTATTTACTGAACCAAGTGGGGGAAAGCCAGGAACAAGTTATTTTACAGGTCTGGGGACAGGGGAGGGCTGGCAGCCTTAGGCCTGGGGGGCAAATCCAGTCAAGTGGCCCATTGCACCAAGAGGAGAGTAAAAACACCTTTCCCATGTGATTGAAAGTGTGTGTGTGTGGGGGGGAGGGGGGGAAGCAGTCACCTAAACAGACAATCAATGACAGGCACACACACTTGCTGATTTGGCACACACTAAAAAACACACACTCACTGACAGGCACACAGACACACACAGAAAGACACATTGTTGCATGCATACTGACTCAGACAGACAGACATACTTGCACACAGACATACTGACACACACATATAGATACATACTGGTACTCACACAGACACACACAGAAAGACACACTGTTACAGGCATACTGACTCAGACAGACAGACATACTGACACAAACACACACACACACACACAGGCATACTGGCTGACACACACACAGACAGACATACTGGCACGCACACACAGACAGACATACTGGTGCGCGCACACAGACAGACATACTGGCGCGCGCACACAGACAGACATACTGGCGCGCGCACACAGACAGACATACTGGCGCGCGCACACAGACAGACATACTGGCGCGCGCACACACACAGCCATACTGGCGCGCGCACACACACAGCCATACTGATGCGCGCACACACACAGCCATACTGATGCGCGCACACACACAGCCATACTGATGCGCGCACACACACAGCCATACTGATGCGCGCACACACACAGCCATACTGATGCGCGCACACACATCCATACTGATGCGCGCACACACACATCCATACTGATGCGCGCACACACACAGCCATACTGATGCGCGCACACACACAGCCATACTGATGCGCGCACACACACAGCCATACTGATGCGCGCACACACACAGCCATACTGATGCGCGCACACACACAGCCATACTCATACACACAGCCATACTCATACACACAGCCATACTGATGCGCGCACACACACAGCCATACTGATGCGCGCACACACACAGCCATACTCATACACACAGCCATACTCATACACACAGCCATACTCCTACACACAGCCATACTCATACACACAGCCATACTCATACACACAGCCATACTCATACACACAGCCATACTCATACACACACACACAAACCAGTGGACAGGGGCTGAGTAAGGGGACAGGGCTGTAGTGGGGGACAGGGCTGTAGTGGGGGACAGGGGGTGGTAGTGGAGGGTATAAGCTGTAATTGGGGGTTTAGGAAATGTACGGGGGGATAGGGGCTGAAGCAAGTTGATGGCTACAATTTGGGGAAAGGGGCTGTGGTGTGGGTAATATAGGTTGCAATTGGGGGAGAGGGGCTGTGGTGGGGGGCATGGGGCTGAGGAAGGGGGCAGGAGCTGAGAGGGGGGAAAGGAGCAGGGAAAGGGTGGGGCAGGGGCTGACCAAGGGGACAGGGGCTGGGGCTGACCAAGGGGACAGGGGCTGAGGTAGGAGCTGACTAAGGGGACAGGTGTGGACAGGGGCTGAGGTGTGGACAGGGGCTGAGGTGTGGACAGGGGCTGAGGTGTGGACAGGGGCTGAGGAGAGGGGACAGGGGCTGAGGAGAGGGGACAGGGGCTGAGGAGAGGGGACAGGGGCTGAGGAGAGGGGACAGGGGCTGAGGAGAGGGGACAGGGGCTGAGGAAAGGGTACAGGGGCTGAGGAGGGGGGACAGGGGCTGAGGAGAGGACAGGGGCTGACTAAGGGGACAGGGGCTGACTAAGGGGACAGGGGCTGACTAAGGGGACATGGGCTGAGGATGGGACAGGGGCTGAGGATGGGACAGGGGCTGACTAAGGGGACATGGGCTGAGGAGAGGACAGGGGCTGAGGATGGGACAGGGGCTGAGGATGGGACAGGGGCTGAGGATGGGACAGTGGCTGAGGAGGGGGCAGGGGCTGACTAAGGGGACAGGGGCTGAGGAGGGGAATAAAAAAAACACTAAAGTGTATTTCCCCTCCCTGAGTCTTACCTTAGGCCAGGGAGGGGTGGACAGCAGCCAACAGTAGCAGCAACCAGTGAAGTCGTCCTCTCCTGATGATGTCAGGAGGAGGGGCCGTGACTTCCTCTGCTCTTCTCCCAGACTCCCCAGCGGTCCTGTGAGAAGAGCAGTGGAAGTCACGCCCCCTCCTCCTGACATCATCAGGAGAGGCCGGCCGACTCCACTGACTGCAGACTGAAGGAAGTTGAAAAATCTGACTCCTCAGCCAGAAGCAAGGGATTCAGATTTTTCATTTTTTTGCTGGATGTGTGCAGCCCTGGGTTTAGGGCGGCCTGGGGGGCAATTGCCTCCCTGCCCCCCTTCCCAGCCCGCCCCTGTCTGGGGACATAGTCTTAAAGGGGCATTGTTCAGCAAAGTCACAATATGTCCCCAGACGGTTCTTAAAGGGCCATACACACCCAATAAATGTTAATAAGTTTTCAGGGGCACTATCTTCCAGGGGCCATAGTCATGAGGCAGGAGGCTGGCAAACATGCTTCTCCACAATCCAGGGAAGCAGGGCAATTTCTCATTTAAAGGGCCAGTTACAAATAGCGATTTGTAACAAACACTAAACCACTAATTTTAGAAACAAATCGAACATTTTAAGCCAAAATAACCAAAACATTTTTTTAAAAATCTCCAAATCTTCCCAGTCAGATACTTTCCCCTAAAATTAGCAATTTCCTTGTAAGTTCTTCCCAATTTCAACTTTAAAAAAAAAAATCATTAATTGGTATTAAATAAATATAAAGGATAAGTATTTACAACACTGTAGGATATATTGTAGCTTTATAAATACTATATATATATATATATATATATATATATAAAATGATAAGTGAATCGCTACATTCCATAGATTTTTTGTTATTTTCAAGCAGATACTAAGAATGTAATGTTTAGAAGAATGGCACTTTGTAACTTGGGATATTCCAAGCTTTGAAATTAAGTCTCAGAGAGACACTATAAGCACTATAACCATATGCAAAGAGCTGGATTACTTGGGGACCAAGGGAGCCACCTAGAGCCTAAACTCAGGCAGGGGCCCAGTGAGCCCCTGTCTGGATGTGGAGCTCTGGCTCTGAGTGAGCCCTCCTTGAACCAGGAAGGAAATCAAAAGGTACGGCTCACTTTGTTGAGGGAGAATTGTGATATGTACAGATATCAGATACTGACCACTTTAAGAGCACTTCTGAGGCGATGACAGCTGGAGCTCTGAGTCATTGACTGAGCACCAGAACTATGAGAACTCCTAAAGTGGACTGTGCTTCATATTGGTACAGACAATGGAGTTCCCTCTCCGTACGACCATGGATCCAACTCAAATTCCCCTCGACTTCCATGGATTCTGCTCACACTCCACTGGACCACCAGGGATCCTGCTCACCCTTTACTGGACCACCACTGAAGGTAACTAAAGGGGAGTGGGCAAAACGTACCAATGCCCAACACTCAGCCATATTCAGATTCCCCTACACCCACACAGAATTCAAGCATCACACACACAACACTTAGTCAACACACACCACTAACAGAAACAGAGTCCAGGGCTCTAGAAGGAGCTCCAATCTGTCATGATGCCTAGCACCTGAGGCAAACCTTAATCTAGCTCTGCACATGCACAGTTCAATATAGCGGTTATGGTAACATTAGGCTTTGGGTGCCATTTGTTAATTTTCCATGACGTCAGTTTAAGCAAACTGACGAAAATCAGGGCTCTCACAGGCAACTAAATGTCTCCTGCTGCTGGTTTAAGTTGTGATATTTTAGTGCTTGCTTTGATTTATAACCCTAAGCAATATTCATGGTCTTGCTCTTCAGGCATCGGTTTGCTTACATTGAGCCCAGGAACAGATATATGTCGATCATATTCACTCGTACCATTCGATCAATGTAAGCAGCCATAGCAGGTGTTTTAATAAATTATATGTAATTCTGTAGATATTTTACTTGGCACAAATTTGTGCATTGAAACTGTGTTAGTAAATAAAACAATCTATTCTTAGCAGCATAAAGATTTCTTTTTTACGATTATCTATTTTAAGTTGTGTAAATACGTTCATAGGTTTGTTACCATCACAAACCACTGTGATGTAATCTCGTTATGTGTAAAACACCCTCCATTGCTTGGCAGCCCACTGTCTACACTCAGCGTGTCAATTTTTATAAGATAAGACCTTGACACTTGGAAGACAGAACACAAAAGAGACATCTTGCTGGAATCCTATGATCTAGTGTTACGTTTTAGAAATGCGATGGGAGGTATGAAAGGGAGAAAGATGAGGAACCAAGATTATTTTTTTCTGGAAGCATATGACATGTGAAGCTAGAATGGACAGACCAGGGGAGATACAAGGTCAGAAGAATCTCTTACTATGACAGCAAGTTAAGCTCTGTACTTAGCATTGATCATGCCCTGGATAAGACCCTAGGTAACTGCAAATACGGAGATGTCTTTTAAACCAAACAAGAGCTTCATCATTTTAGCATAGTCATCTGAGCTACTCTTTCCATTCATGGTCAATAAACAACAAGGTCATTCAATAGCCTCCACGTCGATCACAAACACTCAGTCTGCTTGAGCTGAGATTTATCCGGTATAATATATGCTTTTTTTAAATAATATCTTATGCGGCATCAGTGAAACAAATAATATTGAATCAACTCTTCGCATTGATCAATGAGTTTGTCTCTCGCATGGCAACAGAACTTCAATATCTGTAGTCAGATTGAGTGTGTGATTAATTTTTTTGAAGAGTTGTGATTAACGGGTTTTATCTATCACTGTTTTCTCATTCCCTATAGTCAAGTCACAGTCCTGCTTAGTCACTGTTGAAAACAATATAAATGTTAGCAAATGCGTCCATTAGAAAACTAGTTTAAAAGGAAAATTACATGTTTTATTTTATGGATATATTTCTTTTTTTAGTCTAGCCTCTTAGCTGCTTCAGAAACTTTTTCTTAGAATTATAATCGGACCTCCAACTTCTACCAATAGATTGAATTCTACGCAATTAATCACAAAAGTGTGAATTATTGAGTATTCAAATTAACGCAAAGTGAATTTCAAATGTTAGCCCACAACAGGCAACATTTTCAGATTAGCTATATTGGTCTAAAGTTGGAAATTAACTGGAATTCGCTATGCACTCCCAAAAAAGTCACACTTAAATTAATTATTATTTATTTACTACGATCTATGTCAGGTAAAGATGTGCTTCTTAAAAACCACACATGATAAAAATTAACATTTGTATCTTTAAATTATTCATTATTTAGATTACTTGGCGTCCCCCTTCACTATCTTTTTGACAATCTTTATTTTTGGGTATTTCAATATATCATTGCAGAAACAGAAACTATGTGATACAATTCTTGTGGCATTCAATACAAGAAGCATGCATATAACATTTTTGTAATTTTTCATACTGTCAATCACAAAATTTTAGAAATTTTAAAATACTTAAACCAGTTAACAGCTTATGAAATTCCATCCCAACACACCCACTGCAACATGAATAATGCCCATCAAACCAAGAGCCAAAGGGCGACTGATAGTTCCGCTCAGGACTGGTGTGCAAGAGCTCTCTGTGCATTAGGGAGAGCAGTAGGGAAAGTGAGAACAAAAAGTAAAAAAATTGAGTAAAATAAGAAAGAGAGGGAGGAAAAGAGAAGGGAAAGGTGGGTGGGAGGAAGAGAGTAGGGGAAGAAGATACAAGGAGGAGCGATGGGCCACCAAATGACTGTATCTTAGATGCAGTAGTCAGTTTCCGAGGATATCAGAAAGATAGCATCCATGAAGGCGATTCTCTATTCATGCACTGCGTGTCCACCCTCTCCATCCGCCCATCCAGAATCCCTCTCATGTGTACATATGTAATACTACCAAGCCCTCCAAATCTTTGTGTTGGGCCCTTTATTATGTCTGTACTCTACACAAGCCAACAAATCTCCTCCACCCTTTCAAGCCAATTCTGGAAGCCTCCCCTTCAGTATTATTATGCAGGTAGAAATAGATAGGAACATATTTTGGGTTGTGTAACCAGAGGTTTTGGAACACCTAGCTACCTGGGTGGTAGGGGTCACTTTATTGGCCCAGGAGACTATTGTGCCCTTCATAGGGTCCACACACATTTCATACTGGGTTCAGTAGATAAGGCATTTCCTGGGTCCTTTTGATGGCCTTTTTTACTTTCATTAGTACAACAGAAGAGAGCAGCTTGTCACTGAAGAGGTTGATTTTACTTGCATACCTCATCTCCTGAGAACTTACAACTTGTTTCACAGAGCTAACATGTTTGCCAGTAATGTTTTTTTTGAGCTTGTGAAACCACAGTTGAGTGAATAACAAATCTAGTTTCAGTTCCTATGGCTTCCTATGGAGCATATGTGCTTCAACTGAAACTCTTTATTAATTGGTTTTTGCAGCAAAATTATTCTCATTAGTAAATATAAATTTTGGCAGAACTTTACTGAAAAGCCAAAAAAAAGGCATGATAGGCGCTAGTAAAGTAAGGTGATGTTGTTAACAAATGATTGTTAATTGTTTTGCATTTAGCACTAGTTGTGATTTTTTAATTGGATAGAGAGTTTTTAGCACAATTAATAACTGCACAGATATATACACAAATTAGAACTAATTTAGCACTCTGGTTTGTCTCACATCAAAAATCAATAATAATTGTTCTTGTAATGCATTGTTTCTTGCAAGTAAAATTTCCCATACATATGTTGCATTGCTGTATTAATTGTAATCAGTAAAATCATCAATAACAAATGTTAGAGAATTGGGGGGTACCATGCTGATTGGGCGCATCTCCTGATAGACTAGTTGTCCTCTACAAGGGCTAGGATGGGATATTTAGATGCAGAATTTGCTGCCTTTTGGGTCAAGCCTTTACACCATTTGCAGCTGTCTATAACTGATGAGAGGTTTCAAACCTTGCCCCTGATACCACCTAAGCAGTCTCCTCATTCCTCTGCACCTGCTCCAATAGTTCTAAAAATTCTGAAGATCCAGGAGATGGGAATATCTTCCACAAGAGACAGGCCAGGCCCCCTTTACTGCCCTCCGCATTCTCAAAAATTTGGGCCTTATGCCGTCTTTGATGCAGCAGATAGCTATGGAGTACATGAGACAGCTTCCTCATCCCTCTATGTTCGGGAGTCTGGCATGACCTGCATCATTGGCACTTAAGCTTCAGGTTCTACTATGGGACTGTACAATGCCCTTGGAGGACCTAGGTTGATATGAGCCCCTTCCTTTCCAGGTCATACCACCGTAGCCAGGCACCCTAGCGATGCTTACATTTTGAGTTGATGGGTTGTTTTTATGCTAATTATTATTTTCTTTATTATTTCTGGCATTTATATAGCGCCGGATTATTCCTCGTCTCTTTACAATATTATAAAATAAAGAAATTTAACCAAAAAAAATTAGACAATTGAAAAACTTTACATGGATAATAGGTTGATGAGGACCCTGCTCATATGAGCTTACAGTCTGACATAGGTTAATGCGAACAGCAATTCTATTCAATCAATAACAAGATATCTCATTTATTTTCTTGAAATGTGCACATTTTGTACTAGATGCACATCATCATTGTTTTTCTTTTTTCATTGTAAAACGCAGTTAAGTTCTGATATTAGCTATTACTGCAGAATGCAAGTGACCTGATGCTTAGTATCTTTACCTAACACATACATGACAGGTGTATAGTCGCCATTTGGGCAGTCGGAATCCAGGACAAACCACCCCCATAACCTAACCCAATAACACACGGACACTAAGTATTATGGGGAAATTTGTCCACAGCTTTATTAACCAATAATTATAATAATAATAATAATAATAATAATAATAATAATAATAATAACAATAATAAATTAACATATTAAACATGGGTCATTGCCCCCCATACTCCGCCCCCTGGCATCCTGTTCCTTCGGCTACCATACAAAAGGCAATGACCCCCATATAATAACACCTATACATATTTATAACATATTTATAACATACACCAACATTCCAAAGTGCCAACCAACCATTAACCACGGCAGGGGTATACCCGGATACCCCTGCCCCACCAGGTTCTGAGTCACCTCCAGGACTCGAAACCTCTCAACCACCGATGACCACAATCTGTTATTCCACCTCACGTTCATCCAGGGGAGCCTATTTTCTCTCCTTCGGCTCCCCGTCCCGCCGCTGTGAAAGAAACGGGTTAAATAAACACATAACAAACAAAGGGAGGGTGGGTGGGACAAACTCAACCGGGTAGAAAGTTAGAATGACTCACCTAAGATGGCTGCTCATTTAAATAGCCCATCCTACTTACCCATAATCCAACCCTTGCTTACTTCCTCCTAAGCCCGCCTCCTAACCCCTGTCAAGGCCTTTTTCCGCTTAGCTGCGCTCTAGCTACATGGGGCTACATGTTCAGTGAAAGCCTACTTGTTTTTATATGCTACCGTTCCAGCATGTATTAACCCTGATGCTTTTGTTGTAGAATTATTAAAACCTGTATTAAATTTCTGTATTAACTCCATCTAACTTCATTATATGACAGATTTTCCTAACAACATTTAGAATATTAGAAAGAGAATGTATTTTCTAGAAGAATATGACTAACACCGGAATTGTCAAGTTCCTGTAATATGAAACATTGTATGCCCTAGTTAGATCATGAGAAACTACACTAATGAAATGTCCATTCACTAAAAAGCCTTGAACCTGACCTCGAATCTAACAGCACTAACTACTCAAAATGGCTGGCTGCCAGATCCCCCCTCCCATCGAGCGAGCCTCGTGCTAAATAGAATGGCGCTTGTATTTTATGTCCACTCCCTGTCAGAGATGACTACATCCCATGATGGGAGGATGCCCCACTAGCCACTTAACCCCTAAACCAATTACTAATATAGATGGGAGGGCATTTAACTTACCACTTAACACATAGACCAATTAATGATGTTTATTTGTTGTTATCTTGATATTCAATGATGATGTAATATTGCTCTTATAAGGGTCTGCGAGCCCGCTTTTTAACCAGATGCCATAAAATTTTCTCGAAGTTCTTTTAACCTGAACTCCATGTGTCCGTGTGAATTTACTTCTGCGTATACGCAATTTAATCATCTCAGATTTGGACAGGAACAGATAGTCATTCAAATATATTTGTTTGCCTAAGATAATCTATATCATTTTGTGTTATTAACTAGATATATGTTTGCATACCAATGCTGTCTTTCATGTCTGTAAATGTTCAACAAAAATAAAGATAAAATTACCCCTGTTGCTTTTTTTTTCATCAAGTCATTTACATGTAAATTCTCAGAAATGTAAAGAATATTTAAAATTTTAGACCATAATAGTCAAATTAGAGAAAATCTTTAAGTCCATCAGGTTTATCGTAAAATGTAAAAAATGTTTTTTAGCAATTTGTTTTTCGATTGCATCTGGGTAGTACTTGTCCCACTATTTATTATATATTCCTTTGGTCAGGTGTTTTTTTTTTTTTTTTTTGTAATGCAGCTCCGTAGTTCTTTTAAATAGTGTAATCTAGTCAATGTCCGTCTCAAGCTGGATGACATTTTTTTTTTTTACTTTATGTGATCAATGTCTGGATTTTGGTGTTTGAATGCCACCCGATAGTTGCAAAATTACATAGGCTAAAAAAGACTTGCATCCATCAAATTCAGTCTTTCTCGTATCTGTTTCTGCTGATGATCAGAAAAAAGGCAAAAAAATCCAGTTTGAAGCGCTTTCCACTTTTGCAGAAAACTAGGAAAAAATCATTCTTGACCTAAGAATAGTGGACCACCACGGAAAAATAAATTGTCCAGCAAGAAAATTTGGATATTCCCCAATTAAATAATTGGCAAGTTGCCCATGCAGTGGATGGATTGCAATCATCCCCCCAAGGTGATCCACCAGGTGTCCATCTTGGAAAGATGCACCAGACTTTCCCCTGACTCAATATTTATAAAAATGGTTACCACAAATAATCTTTTGTTGAGGTCAGTTGGATGGAGGAATATTTTATGAAGGTGACAGGGCTAGTTGACATCCAGAATTTACGGGGCTCAATGCCTGGAACTCTGCTGGAGCTCAAGGTCTTTATCCTTGGGGATGACTCACTTTCTCTTTCCGACACCTCTATTAGATTAAAATATCCCTGTCACAACTGGGAAATAAGCTTGTTGCATATGCGTGAGAAGACAATCTTTTCGCACATTCAAAATGTAAATTTATAAGGTCCTTGCTAGAGGTCATACACGAACAATGTGTTCGAAAGGCATAGAAAATACAATTAAAAGAGTTGTAAACCATTGGCCATTTTCTGACTGCTTAGATCAAATACATTCTCTTAATGTATGTTCATGTAAGATGACTAGTGAGATTTATAAAAAAAATTGTCTTCTTTCTCTTTATACAAAGTGAAACTATGTGTGTAAACCTTTTGCTAGTGTCGCTTTAAATCTATAAGCATCAACTGTAGACTAGGAAGGCCAAATATCCTTTTTTTTTGTTTAAGAATTATATATTTCTATCCAAGATTGAAGTGCTTGTTATTCACCTTTATTATCTCTTAGGTTTGCATTATGAATGAATGTAAGTTTAGATTTCTTCGATATAATACCTATTAACTGATAACTATTTTATGTCACATGGTTTGCTCCTAGAAATGCACAGAGGAAGTTAGTGAATTCCAGCCTCTGATGAAGTGATCCATGAGTCACGAAACGCGTTAGTGATCTAGTGATTGACGATGTGCTATCTTTGGGTTAAAATTTTGCGTGAACATTATCTCAACTCACAAGATCTGGAACGCACGTACCAAATGGATGGTTTTACTAACTTTTCATCCCTCTATAAAAAAAATCAAGCTGGAATGTAGGGAAAATGTGATTGTTTCTTCATAGGGACTGCATTCCGAGACACACGATTCTGAGACTATGTCTCTCTATATATTTTATTTCTAGATACCAAACAGGATGTTCTATTGCCTAGCTGATTAACAAAGCCACTGCCTATTATATGGCTAAAATTGTTATCTGTCAATTCTAGAAGTAAGAGGTGTTTTTATATCTGCTACAATTTTCTAGATTATTGCTGATGCCCCTGTTATTAACCAGAGACATTGAGATACTTTTTTAGGTATATTTGGGATTTTATGTTGATTTTTATTTTTCTGGGAAGTTTTTACTCTTGCTGCAGTGTATACATTTTTGCAACATTGCTGATATACCTCTAGAGGACTGTGAATTTTCTTATGCACTTTTGCGATTTGTAAATGTTTTTTGTGTAAATATTAATAGTTTTTTATATTATTATTTAGATGTGGTTATATTCACTCATTGAGTATTTTCTACCGAATATTATCACCTAGTCTTTTTTTATCAGTTTTTGCTGATTACTTTTTTTTATTTTGGTATTTTGTCCTACATTTTTACATTCGTTGATGAATTCCCAATCATTTCCAGTTTAGGAAATACCTCTTTTATGCATAAACGTAAGTAATCTTGTCCCTACATATGTAAGTCATCAACCTCACTAACTATACCCCAGATGGACAAAAATTTGGAAAACATATAATGACCCAAAAAAGAGCGACCAAGCTACCAAACGGGTTTTATTGCTGTCAGATTTGGAATGCTGACTTGGAGAAATGGGAAACTGACTCTTGCATTTTAGAAATATTTCTAGAAATATTTATGCCTTAATATTTATACCATTTTCTTGACATTTATCCTTCTTTTCTAAAAAAAAATAAAAAAGAATTGGTTGTGCTTATATTAATGAGTTGACCAAAGAGAGGAGTCATTCGGAGAGAAATGAAAGACATGAAAATGATAACTGATCTCTTTTGTAAACTCTTCTCAGTTTCAAGCATCAGAAAAATCCACTGTTTTAGTGAAGATCGGTAAACGTGCTTAGGCAACTAGCAGCATTTACTCTACAGTCATTTTCAGCATATTCTCATTGATCAATTATGATCAACCTCTGGAATAAACTTGCACTATTTACATATAATCCTCCTTTATTTTAGAGCATACTGGTTTATCTATATGTATATTATTCACAACTAAAAAGCTGACTTTGTCATAGCTTTATAACCATAGCTGGCTCCTGAATATATATCTGTACTCCTAACTTGGCAAAAGGATTTCATGGTAAGTAGCAGAAAGGTCTACCTGCTCACTTCCTGTTGTACTGGATTCTCTCCACTATTTATCTCAACAAACCTTTTGCTCTTAGTAAATGCACACAGACCCCCATGTAGCTCTTCCTGGGGTCTTCTCTTAACTCAGAAAACATGGCAGTATTCCTGCATGTCTTCTCCGAGTCCAATAAATCTCTAGAAACAAAAATAACTCACTGAAACCTGGAATGTACAGTGGCCCCCACTAATAATAGCACCCCTGGTAAATATGAGTAGAGAAGGCTGTGAAAATTGTCTTTATTCTTTAACCCTTTGATCTTTTGTCAAAAACATACACACAATACTCTGGTATCAAACATTTGCAAACACAACACAGCCTTATAAATAAATTAATTATATTTGTGGCACAATTATTGACATCATTTTAGTCAATGCTTTGTGCTACATCCCTTTGCCAAATATAACAGCTCTTAATCTTCTCCTATAATCTTAATGAGCTTTGAAGAATACATGGGAAGGGATCTGAGACTATTCCTCTGTGCAAAATCTCTCCAGATTCTTCAAATGTCAAGGTCAATGCTGGTGGACTCTCCTCTTCAGTTCACTACAAAGTTTTGCTATGGAGTTAAAGTCAGTGTACTGGGATGGCCATGGCAAGACTTTGAGTTGTAGTCAGTAAACCATTTTTGTGTTGATTTTAATGTATGTTTTAGATAATTGTCCTGCTGCAAGATCCAGCCATGACCCATTTTATGTTTTCTGGCAGTGGCAGTCAGGTGTTCATTTAATATGTGAGGAGATTTGTTAGAGTCCATGATGCCATGTGTGGCGAAAGTAACCTCACCACTGGGTTTTGGAGAGGCCTGCTTGCCAGCCTCTTGTCCTGTGACTATGGCCCCTGGGGTGTATTGCATTTTAAAAACACTCTTTGTGCATATTGGGACTTAGCAAAGTGCCCCTTTCAAACATGTGGCGGCAGCCATCTTAAATTGTCTAGCAGTGTTTTGTCATCGAGTGTATGGAACTGTTTTGGGCATGGGAAAACTGTATAAAAGACAATAAACCCTCAGATCTGCTGAGTTCCTGTTTTACCCTCAACAAAGAGCCTCGTCTCATGTGTGGGGGGAAAGGCTGCATCTACACTGGGGGATTGCTATACTCTGTATACTCCCCTGGGCTATAATCACTAAGCTCTTTTAAGAGCTTGTTCCTGCTACTCTCTCTTGGAGAAGAGGTTCACCCACTGGAACCTGGAGCCTTGTTATAGGTCCAGGGTGGGTAGAAGACGGCGAGGGTGGTGGGTGTTTAGAGTCAATTACCATCCACACTCAACCTCATCTTCATAAATTCCTGAGAGAAGGTGGAGAACACAATCTTCCTTATGGAGGCAGAGTGAGCTGGAGTAGATCCTACCTATTCATGTGAGAATGTCTTCTGTGTGGGAAATGGTGCCAATTCAACCAGATTTCTGACATATCTCCATTATTTGAGATGAAGGGCTCAAGAGAGGCTTCTTGCAACGCCTTTCAAGATAGCGGCAACAATTATGAGACCTCGTGGAAACTTTGGGCAATGCTGCAGCCTGCTCTGCTTTGCTGTAGTGCACACTTTGGCTGCAACAAGCTGACAAGAGGCCAGTTGCCTTATTACAAAATAGGAATCAGATGAGGCGGCATTACAAGAAATGTGTGTAGCGGATTGTATTGGGCTGTCTCTAAATACTCTGGTTATAATGTTATTTTCGTTTCATTTGTATACCTGTACTGTATGAAGCATTCGTCTGGTTGCTCGGTAAAACCACTCTGTTCATCCTATGAACAAACTACCGAACAACCAGACCACCCCAGAGAGAAGTGTGCCTCTAGTTTACCTCCCTCATCGGTACTAACCCCAGTCTTATTGGCAATTAGACGAATACTCTGGGTGACCGCTGTTCGGCATACGAACAAGTATGCCGCCGCCATCTTGCCATATAAATGTACAGCGGTGTTTGGTCGTCGAGTGTCTGGAACCCAAATCGGACACTCGACTACGTGAACACCGCTGAGACCAACAGACTTCCATACATTCGTGCCAAAACAACCGAACGGTCCGCCGTTCGGTAGAAAGAATTATACGAACAAGGGGATCCATACGAATGTAAAAAAAAAAAATTATGTTCAGCCCGGTCTGTTCAGCCCGGTATTTTCACGCTTTTCAACTCACGAACAGAGACCGACCGCAGGGCCAAAATGTACGGAACTACTTTTGGCTACTGCCTCGTGTGCGGTCGATCAAACAAACTCATCCACATAACTCCCGAACCCCTGGTCCGATCTGGGTGATTTTTGAGTATGTTGCTCATGCAGATTGGAGCTATAAGGGGGTATCATATGTATTTGGGGTACATCCAGAAAATGGGGAAAAGTGTATACTGAATAAGTGGATTATCAGTCATACTGAGGGGAGGAGATGTGTGGGTTGTAACTTGTGTCTCCCTTGCATGGGAGAGATGCATAAAAGCAGGGTATGTGGAATAAAAGATCAGTTCTGCTCCTGATATTGTGTGTTATACAGTTATTGGGAATCGTGATGGAATATTACTGAATTATTCTATTTACTATGGATGCTGTTTAACCTGGGTTAACCTCTTGTTCCTGCATTACTATTGTAATACCAGCGGAGAAGTCTATGGGAAACTAGTACTCCGCTACAATGTGCGTTTTTTTTGTATGTGTTCTAACTTTTTTGGGGTGGACTACTGAACTTTCTCAGGTTACCTACTAGCACAGTTATTTGTGATTATAATAATTTATTTTCATGTCCCTTCTTTTCTCATGATTTCTCACCTTCTGACCAGCATTTAGACATGATAGACTAACCTGTAAATGTCTTATCACTTTAATCCAAAATGTGTGCAGTCATCTTGGTTTGTCTTACACTGTACGCTGTTAAAGTTACTGTTGCTGTTTTGGCACCATAAACATGTCTGTTTTTCTATGCACAACAGAAAAAAAAACTATTAAGAAATATACTTACAATATATTTTTCTCATATAAATCATAGAGGTACAAATAATTGTGCCTTCATATAGTTAACAATTTAGTTTTTTTAATAAGCCTGTGTTGTGTATGTAATTGTTTGATATCTCTATGAGAGTATTTTTGTGTATATTTTGGTAAGATCAAAAGGTTAAACAATAAAGACAATCTTCCTCAGCCTTCTTTGCACATATACCCAAGGTTGACAATATTAGTGGAGGGCACTGTAACTATATGCTAAATGATGCTCATTGTTCAAAAACCACACATTGTATATCTGTACTTTGTATGGATAACAAACTGGCCCTTGTGTTCTAAAGGGAATATAATCAAAGCCATCTCATTCATGGAATACTTAAATAGAATAGCTAAAATGTCTTTGCCATATGACTACTATTAACTTAACAAACATATGCCTCAGAATTATCCTTGCTTTACCTAAATGATACTGTCAAAACTAAAAGGGTACAATATAGGTATAACAAGATATATTTGAATCCCTCTGAAGTAGATGACCTACGGCAGTCATGATGTTGTGAAACTACATTTCTTATAATGCTCTTACAGCTGGCAAAGTATCAGAGGAGCTGTCGTCCACAACATCTGGGGTGCCGAATGTAGCTTACCCAGTGACGTAGCTACCACGGCCGCAGGGGTCACAGCTACAAACAGGCCCTTCACTCCAGGATGCCTTGCTGTGACCCCTGCAACCATGAGCTGCCAGCATACCTTCATTGCCACACCGGCCAAGGGCACGCAGTCGCAGGGTGACCAGTAGGAGGAGAGCGCTGTGCTCCTCCCCTACTGACGCTGTGTATAGTATGGCTGAATGGACAGGAAGTCTTCACTTTGAGTGCACTTCTAGCCAGACAGGACCTGGTACAGCGGTAAGCAGGTAGGAATGGAAAGGGTTAAGGACACATGGAGAGGCTGGGGGAGGGAATGGGACACATGGAGGGGCTGGGGGGGGGGAGTGGGAGCATGAATGGGCCCAGGGAAAAAATGTGAAACATGCAGGGGCTATGGGAGAGGGAATGGGACACATGCACGGGCTGGAGTGGAAGGAATAAGACACATGGAGGGTCTGAGGTTAAGGACAGAGACATATGGAGGGACTGGGGGAGGGAATGAGACACATGGAGGTGCTCATGGGAGTGACAGAGACACATGAAGGAACTGGGGGAGGGAAAGAGACAAATAGAGGGGCTTGGCGGAATCAGACACATTAAGGGGATGAGGGAGTGACTGAGACACATGGAGGGGCTGGGGAGAGGGACTGAGACTCATGGAGAGGATGGTGGGGGGACTGAGACACGTGTAGGTGCTTGGGGGGAAGGACAGAGACATGTGGAGGGACTGGGGGAGGAAACAAGACACAAGGAGGGTCTTGGGGAAGAATTAGACACATGGAGGGGCTGGGGGAAGGAACCGAAACACATGGAGGGGCTGTGGGAGAGGGTTTGAGACAAATGGAGGTGCTTGGGAGAGGGATTTAGACAAATGGAGGTGCTTGGGAGGGGGTACCGAAACACATGGAGGGGCTGGGAAGAGGGACTGAGACTCATGGAGGGGATGGTGGGGGGACTGAGACACATGGAGGTGCTTGGGGGGAAGGACAGAGAAACATGGAGGAGCTGGGGGGCATAATGAGACACATGGGGTGGCTGGGGGATGATGAGACACATGGAGGGGGCCCATGGCAGTTTTCGGCCCGGTTCCCAGTGGTTTCAAGTTACGCCTTTGTGCCTAACTCGGATCTAAGCTCTCAGAAGATGATTGTTGTCCTGTCAAGCACTGAAAAAGCACATAACAGAAATATATATATATATATATATATATGTATATACCCACAACTAAGGGAAGGACTTCCAGTGTCAGTAAGGCCACCAAAAGTTGCCTAACAAGCAGGATTTTCCTCTAGAGGCAGTCTAATTGACAGCCACTAGAGACAGTCTTAGTATTGCAATGTGCTTATTAGTTTATCAGAAACTGCAATAATTAACATTGCAGGGTTAAGGGGACAGTGACATTGCACCCAGCCTACTTCCATTAGATGAAGTGGTCTGGGTGCCTCTTGTGTCACTTTAACTCCCCTAATCTGGCCTCTTCCATGCAGAGATGCTCATTGGCTGAGAATGCCAAATACACATTCTCAGTAATGAAGGGTAAGTATGTAATGAGGTGCACTTTTTTAAGTGAAACATGTAACATGAGACTTACATTGAAATGCTTTGTAGAATTTGCTTATTTGATAATGCAAGCACCATATTTTCCAAACTGTGGGATAGTGAGCTATGGACACATTAATCATAGGAAGAAAAAAAAAACTTTTGCACATCTATCATCCATGAACTTCTCCACATCAATCTGGTAATAATCAGTGAGTTGTATTTGAACCTTTGCGTATAGAGAGTCATAAATCGTAAGGTCTTGAGGTCGTAGCAGAAAATGTAAAACATGTACTGTACAACATTTCAGCATTTACAAGAGTAGTAAGACACTCCTCCTTCAAATTCTTTACATAAAGTTTACCTAAGGGAGGCTATTTTATTGATCATTAAACAGAACTGTGGTTTGTTTTTGACTAGAAGAGTGGGAAGGTAATTCCATAAACACTGAAATGTGGTGACAGGATATACAAAAAAGCTTTGGCCAAAATAATAAAATTGGAGATTCTACTGCACTCATTCAAAATGTTGTAGCAGCCGTGAATGTTATATGTGTCCCACACTCTTTCTGGGGTCCTCTTCCATACTCTGCATAGCTTGAGCATCTTCTTGTGAACACTTCCTTTGTGTAGAAGGTGTTACTGGATCGACTGTATAAAAAAAAATTCTGGACTGCGATGTTCAGCAACCTTTAACCCAGGGCCCACCTATATCAGACTACGACACCGACACAGCCCCTCTCACCATGGGCAACCTGAGGAAATGAATCAGGGAAACATCAGTGGACATCAAGACCTACACTGCTGCGGAAATTGGAAAAACAAATCTCGGGCATAAAGGATGATCTCGAGGCGCTCACATCACGCACTTCACAGGCCAAACAGGACCTCTCAGGCCTTGCCCAGAAGTCTCAGGCCCAAGAACAAGAGATTTTCACTATCCAGGACCAGATCGTCCAACTGGAGGACGGCCTGGAAGACCTAAATAATCGGTCCCTCAGGCATAACATCAGAATTCGGGGGCCTGCCCGAAACAATACTGCCTGATGCCATCCTCTCCACCACCAAGTAAATCTTCCTATCCCTCCTCTGAGCAGGAGCTCATTCTAGAGAGAGCACATTGGGCACTACGCCCCCCCACCTCCACACCTAACCCTGCCATGCCGAGGGACGTCATCATGAAGCTGCTGCTCTTCACAACAAAAGAGCGGTTGATGGCTGCAACCCGCGACAAACCATCAGCTTACCAAGGCCAGCCACAGCATTTCTTCTAGGACTTGGCACCATCCACCCTGCGGAAAAGCAGAGAGCTAAACCCCTTACCTCCTCTGTAGCCCAACAGGGATAGAAATACATGTGGGGCCATCCATTCAAACTCATGATGTGGAAAGACAAGCAGACCTACATGTTCCATCAAACCGCCGAGATGTTGGACTTTGCTAACCTCTAGGGAATTCCGTTACTTCATTAACCCACACCTGCTGCTGGCGGTTCACAGGAACTTGTTCAAAACAAGCAAAGGGGAGAGCCCTCTCCACCTTGTATGCCCCAATGGAAGAGACCTCCACTGACCCCAAGGAGTACATCTCATATGATTACTTGAAAGCGGACCCTGGAGCTATTGACACCACTTACTGGAATGGCCGTTCCGTTTTGACTGCGGGTCAGGTTCTATCCCCGCTGTTGCCTAAAGATGGTTTTAGGCCTCCCCCCCACGTCCTTTCCCCACAGAGGTCATATGTTTTGCCCTTTCCCAACAGACCCCCCCTATGGGGGCCTGAAAAGCCATATGACCTAAGCATGCACTCAGACCCCAGGCTAGTTGACTCTGGGGTCCATCTGTCCATACACTCCCACATTTGGTGACCTGTATCTTACTCCCATTAGAGGGTTCATACCCCTACCAATAGTCCCGGCCAGAATGCATATTAAGCCCCCCCATACCCCTTTGGTCCCGTACTGGCCATACAAGGCCCTCCCCGAAGCGGTTGATTCCCCTTTGGCTTCTGCGAGCCCAATCACTATACCATTGAATCCAACTGGGCTTGGCCACCCCACAGACTGGCCATATAGGAGACATATAGTACCGCAGGTATACACAGCTCCTACCCTGTTTTTATAATGGTTATTGCCGAGATATGTCTGTTGGTCTTGAGGGCCTTTCATTAAATCATTTAAAGGTATGTTATGATTCTGCTGTTTATATGCTACCACTGTATATATGATCTGCCTGGCGGGCAAGGCACAAGGTCTTAGGTCTTCCCTACAACACGAGTCGAGGCTGCGAGTTGAGGGTAAGAAGACTGGTTCATCAGCTTTATACAAGTTTTTCCAGGCCAGGAAACACCCACTGGACCTGGTGGGGCACTGAAGCACAAGTAACATAAACTAATCACAACAAAGTGCATTTTTCTAAACCCTCCCCTCTATCCTGGAGATAATTGGCTTAAGTAGCCGTAGTAACTTAATTATCTCCAGGTACAGAAAATATCTTAATAAGTTAAGACTGTAAAAAAAAACACATACAAATACATAACTCATATTATACATAATTCAACCCCTATGTTCAACATATCCCCGGATAGCTTGGATCTGAGCGCTCAATATATCCAAAAAGCACTCAGATCTCACGAATACAGTTGGATCGCCATAGGGTTAAAGTTTTCTCAACAACCGTTCGGCATAACTCAGTCCAGGATTAGTTGCATAATTTTTGTCATCAGGGTCGGTCTAGTTCGTAAATATACAGGTACCGAACGACGCTGCGTTTGTATGTTTATAAACGAACGGATGAAAGTCTGGAGGTGTTTGTGTAAAACAGTGACCGGAAACAGTTCCACACGTCAACGACAAACACCACTGGGTGTTCGGCAGTTTAAGATGGCCGCCACCACGTGTTCATTCATATGAACAATGACCACCCAGCCGTTCGTCAATGAAGCTACGGTTAACTGCAAACGCAGCTTCTGGGAGGCTAATAAGCGACACATTCCACATTCAGGCTTGTCGGTCGTTCAGTATTTTGTTCGGTGGTTTAAGGGTGAAAGAGGTTAACAAGGCTTAATGGGCCACACATGACTTTTCTTGGGAGTCTTATAGTTCGTACAGTAGTTCGGCATATGAAAGATAGAATGAGTTACTTTGTGGTTTAGTTAGATGACAGGAACAGACATATGTAACAACACGGCAGACAGAGGGTACGTGTAACAGTAGGGACTATTTCCCTGCCCTTCATCCTCCAGCACAGGGGTGTGTCCCACTATATAATATGCGCAAATGGCGGGATCCCCAGGGGATGTCCCCGTGCCCAAGCAACAAGACCAATACACCCACAAGGCTTATTAGCCCACCTGGGACCCCCATGCTCATTTCTGTCTGCCTCTCCACGTAAACAGCCCCACAGGGCTCATTAGGGGATCCACATTTAGACCACCCCTGGTATAAGGCAATGTCCCCTGTACCCCACCAACCCCATACCAGCCACATATCAGCCCACCTCGACGGAATACTACACACTGAATATCCCCCCTTGGCTATTGCAGGCCTAATCAATGTGCTGATGAGGTTAAAATTTTTAAATGGGCCTGGACACGCCACTATTTTACTAAAATAATTCCACCTAAAAATCTATCTTTCTTTCCTCAATCTAAAGGGTTTTATAAATGTAAAACATGTATTGTATGCAAGACCACTGTATCTACGCAGCCACCTAAAATGACAGAATTAATTCCGAACAGGACTAAAACTACTTACAAAGTAAAAGAATTTATAAGCTGCAACACCAAAAATTTGATTTATTTATTGGAATGCCCATGTGGCTTCCAATACGTTGGAATGACCACAAGATGCTTAAAAACTAGACTAGGCGAACATTGTAGAAATATTAAAAATGGATACTTAAATCATTCTGTATCAAAACATTTTTTAATTCACAATAAAGACCCAAAAATGCTGAAATGTATGGGGATAAAAAAAATGTACCCTACCCTGGAGAGGAGGTGACATAAAAAACATTTTAGGAAAAACAGAAATGGAATGGGTCTATAGGTTACAGACCCTTGCACCTCAAGGTTTAAATGTAGATTTTGATTTGCATGATTTCTTATAATGTATGCTTTTATTTTACTATTTCATCTTATTTCAATTCATTTTAATTTATCTATATGTTTTTCATTATAATATTTATGTATGCCATTCATTGTTTAGTCGATTGTTTGTGTTTATTATTCCTTCATATGTATATCTTATATTACTTCATTGCATAAGCATTTAGCTATTTGTTTTCATAACATTTCACTAACAAGGTTTTTCTGTAGTTATTTGGTCCCCCCATTCTCAGACTGTGTATTTTGCACTTAGTGGGAGTGGCTGACGATCGGCATTCGCAAGTCAGCCCGCTCGCCACTCTTCCATTGCACCTTATGACCGGCATGACTACATTTCCCAAGGAGCCTAGCTCCTACATGCCGGTCACGTGGTGCGAGGGGTTGCGCTACGCATCCGAGCGACTTCCACATTCGCTTGCGCATGCGCACCGCGGCCCCCCTGCTCCGATCATGTGACTTTGTAAACATTATTTTATATCGCTATCCAAGCTTCGTTTTGAACAAATATATATATATTATATGACTAATATAATCCATATCTAAGTTACTATTTAGTTTTAAATCAGATTTGAGGTGGTTTTAAAAAATGTTTTAAAACTTGCTTGCAATTGGTGCAATAGTTTTTGGCGCCATTTTTTAACACTGTGTACTCCTATAAATACTCTTTTATGCCAGGTATATTGTTCTATTACCATTTTTGATAAAGCCTTAAAGGTGAAACGCGTTAATGGTTTTAAATTGTGTATTTTATAACAATAAAAGTTATTTTTGGTTACCTTTTTAACAGGACCAATCTTTTACTTATTTTATTGTATTCCATATACACTATTATTATTCCTGGCATTTTTCATCATTTTATCCTTATTGTATCCTGCTTCAAGAAATCCATAGGTGGGGATAATTCCACCAGCGCTGTGGCAATAGAGCAGTATTTTCTGCTCTACTCTTGTGAGTATATTTTATTTTATTCATTTTATTGTTCTTACTGAGAGCACTATTTGCTGTTTCTTATACCTTGTGGAATACGACGGAACCCAAGCCAGACGGACGGACCTACCCTTCAAGTACATCCTCTAGTGGGGATTATACCACTAAGTGCCCTTCAATCCAGAGCTGGCCCTAGCTCCATCAAATGTGAGTGTAAAATCCTCCTTTTTATTTATTTTTACCCTTGGAGCTACAATACTTCACTATTGGCAGTTTTCTGTGCTTTCTTTTATCTTCACATATATGGATTATCTACAAACCGGACGGATCAACTCCTGAGGATTGTACACATACCCTATCCATATACCAGTGAGATTGTTTTTATTAATTTTATCCCACTTTTTCTTATCATTTTGATTTTTACTGATTTTTAATTCCTAAACATACTTTTATATAATTGAAAAGAGACTTTTATACTTTGGTTTTATTACCTGCTGTTTATATATTGTAGTCAATTGGTTTCCACTTTAAGGTACTATTTTCTGTACAATAGCGCAGCCCTTAACTCCTCCTTTATTTCCTTTTTTACCAAGGGTCTTGAGGGATTCCCTTTTTAGGGTTGCTGCTTTTATTTCTGTTATTAAGCGCAGACTTTTCTCCTCTGCTTTTACTGGACACCCCACTGACCTGAACTACGGGAGATGTTATGTACTGCAAATTTACACGGTCCCCACCCTACTTTCACAGTGGTTATTACCGAGAGATATCTGTAGGCCATGGGGGACTCTCACTAGTTAATTTATTACAATGTTATGGTTTTGGCATTTACATGCTAAATGGGGCGGGCACAGAGCAACGCCCCTTAAAGTGTGCCCCGGCCGTTGCACAGGTGTCAAGGGGTTCCACCCAAAGAGCCTCTTTCTCACTAGGGAAAGTTGTTCCCTGTTCTTCATCTTCCCATATAGGGGGAGATCCCGTTCCACAACATACACGCATAGAGGGCTCTCCAGGGGGGCATCCCCAGGATCACACCTCACCCACGCATGAGGGCTGCCACACCCATGAGGGCTACGCAACCAACCATTAGCTGAGCTACCCAGGGCTTAAGAGGTGACCCACACCCAGCCTACGCCCGGTGCATGGACCCCTGCGGTTCGCTCTCTCCCACGCCCTGGCCCCACACGAACACACTCACATTACCTAAGCACGGTAATGACCCCAGGTCACCAGGCCTAGGTACGGCAAAGCCTTTAGGGTACTCTTCGGAGATTCAACGTTTACCCCATCACCTTCCACAGGGTCCCTGCTGGTTACTCCAACGAAAGGCATCCAGAAACGGGCCGTGCCACACGAGGCCTCCGCTTACCTTATCCACACATACTATTAGAAATAGGGGGCTTACCAGACGCTCTCCCATAGGACGGCCAATCCAAAAGTGCGATCCCTACCGCAATTCCCACACTCCAATTACCCAATTCGGAATCTTAGGCCCAATTGACCGCAAGACTACAGTACCCACAGCCCCACACAGAGACATACCCCTTTTTTAGGGATAGGTCATTGAACTCTTCGAGGGCCTGACTTGTTAAAGGGGAGGTCACGCCTTGCTGTCTGCAGGGCTCGGGGTGCACCGTGACACAGACCGCCATAAAGGACTTCATGTCCACAGACTCTGCAAAAGCCATCCAATGGACCCGACTACTCTATTATGATAAGTTCAATAAAGCAGACACCCTACTCACACACAAACTTAACCGCAGGGCAGCCCATAAACATATCGCTGAGATTCGCTCAGACGCTCCTCCATGGACTTCCTTGGTAATAAATGGTTTTATTGAACTCTTTGGTCTCTGTATTACAGTCTGTTATGAGTACACTTGTTATCATTTGACTATGACGAGCACTTTTTGTAGGTATGGGGCGGGATAGGATAAATGTGTTTCCTCGACTCCTCCACACCAAGTATCTCTCCCCACATGCAGGAGGTAACCCTCCTCACTCACTTCCTAGTCTCCCTTTACCATCTCTGATAGGGTGGACAAACTCTGCCCTTTCTGGGCCTGGCCACCCACACAAGCATATTTTCCATATGCCCATCTTCTTACCTGCTTCCCCACCTCTGTTTCATTCCTCCCTCCCTTGCTAACCTCCCCCCTCCCCTTTTTTTCTTTTTTTCTCTTCTCTCTCTTTCTTTCCCCCACCCGCCAGGTCTCCCCTTACACTTCAACCAGGGCATACACAGACTAGCAAATCTAAGGTACAGACCCCCCACAATGCAACCCCCTTTCACCTGTGTATCCATTAACTACAAAAGCCTTCCAAAAGCCCCTCCAAACACCACCAAACCATGTGCTGGGCAACCAGAACCCGAGCACAAATAATTCTCCTACAGGAGACCAATTTCAACCAAAATCGGTCATTTCCTCTCTAGCACTAACATTTCAACAGATATTTTGTAGCTAACTCCCCAACGGGCAAACAAAATGGGGTGGCAATTCTGTTTCATAAGTCATGTTCCCAGTCATAGAGAAAAATAGCACTGATCCCCAAGGATGCTACGTTACGTTTGCTGGCAGAATAAGCTCCCAAAAATATGACTTCTCCTCGATTTATGCGCCCAATGTCCCATCTAGCTCCTTCTGGCAAGCGATACAGTCCCACCTCCTACTATTCTCATCATATCACCTGGTAGCAGGTCAGGGATTATAATGCAACCTCATCCCCTTTGGTGGACAGACAACATACAGGAACCTGTCGGACTCTCCAACTCCCCACGTCAAATCTGACAAACTCTTTCAAACTTTTCTCTCACAAGCAAGGCTTGTAGACACGTGGAGGTCCCTACACCTGACATCTCGGGACTATACATTTTTCTCCCATCTGCACCGGTACCACTCGCGCATTGATATGTTTTTGATCTCTCCTTCCATGATGCCGATGGTTAAATCTACATCTATCGGCTCCATTACATGGTCTGACCATGCCGATATCACGCTTACTCTTATACTACCAGACACAACCAGACAATGGTCTTGGTGATTAAACTCCACGTTACTGCATAACCCCCTCATCCGAGAGTCTACGTCGCAGGCTATCGTTGATTACTTCACCCATAAAAGAATATGTGACCTCGACTAGTATCTTATGGGCGGTGCATAAAACTGTTATCAGAGGCAACTTAGGCACCTTAGCCTAGTCTCATATCATAAAAAAAACAACGTCTAGCGAACTTGGAACAAAACCTTAACGAACTACCCACCCTCAAAACTAAATTCAAACATAACCCTACACCGGATTTAAACTCCCAAATATCAAACTGCCAGACTGTAACAGTTTACCAGGAGTTGGAGCCCAGTTGCAGGAGATGGCTCAATGAGGAGGCAAAAACCAAAAACACAGTACAGATAAAGGGGTAATCCAAAGGCAGGGTCAGACGAGAAGCCGAAGTCAGGACTGGCAGTGGAGTATCGTAGTCAGTAAGGCAGGTAGAGGTCAGAGTCCAGGAAATCAGTCAGCAGAGTAACAAAGATCCGTCAGGAAACACCAAACAAACAAAATAACCAGATGCTAGGTGTCAGGCAGAGCTGGCTTTTACAGCCTGCTGATTAGGAGCAGCTCGCCCTAATTGGTAAGGGGCTGCAGGTGGATCAGCACTGCTCCATCTAGTCAAGGAGTCAGGAAGCAGAATAAGGCAGAAACATACTGAAGCCCCCTGGTGCATAGCATGGTAGAGAACCTGACTGGAATGCTGGAGCTGTGAGTTCAAACCCAGCCAGGTCTCTTAATGGGCAGGTCACACCTTGCTGTCTGCAGGGCTCAGGGGTGCACCGTGACACAGACCGCCATAAAGGACTTCATGTCCGCAGACTCTGCAAAAGCCATCCAATGGACCCGACTACTCTATTATGATAAGTTCAATAAAGCTGACACCCTACTCACACACAAACTTAACCGCAGGGCAGCCCATAAACATATCGCTGAGATTCACTCTAAGGACAGAGGCACACATAAAACAAATAGCAGCAGTGTTTCAGGAATACTTCTCTGCACTCTATGAACACAGCCCCCAGAACCGACAAGACCCTAACCTGGTGATTGCCAAGATTGACAAGTACCTCAACTCTGTTTACCTACCATCTCTTACCCCCAAAGGATCTAGAAGACTAACCACAGCAATCACTCCAGAAGAAGTAGCCAACACACTGAATTACAAACCTTTTGCTCCCTCACTACTCCCACATTTATGCAACCTCTTTAACTCCATATTGACTGGTGACCAACTACTCCCAGACATGCTCCAGGCAAACATCTGCCTCCTCCCCAAACCCGGCAAATCTCACCTAGAACCTAGTCATTTTAGGCCTATATCAATACTCAACATGGACATCAAGTTGTTCACAAAACATATGGCAGAAAGACTTAATCCCCTCCTATCAAAATGTATTCACCCGGATCAAGTGGGGTTTATCCCAAACAGACCGGCTAGCAACAATACCAGTCATACGTTCAACCTAATCTGGTATGCTAACTACCGACAAATCCCCACCCTGGTTCTCTCCCTCTACGCTGAAAAAGCTTTTGACTGCTATGGCCCTTTCTCTTCGTGACCCTCCAAAAATTGGGGTTCCCACAACCCTTTATTGAAGCTCTGTGCACGCTTTACTCTTCCCCCATAGGCAATCTCCTTCTCCATTCCTCACAACCACCATCTTTCCAAATACTGAATGGAATGCGTCAAGGCTGTCCCCTCTCCCTGATCCTGTTGTGGCGAAGTATACAAAATAGCTGGCTATGCAGACAACTTACTCCTAACGGTAACTGACCCGCTAGGCTCACTCCCACTCCTTATAACCGCATTAGACAACTATGCTGCAGTTTCCGGCTACAAACTTAACATTGACAAAACCGAAGTCCTACCAATACACATAGACCTCCCGACACTCAATGCCCTACAGACCTCTACCATTAAATACCTAGGCACCGTACTCCCCGCCGACCTGACACAAACCTACAGCCACAACTATACGCTCCTGCTCGACAAAGCCACGCGGGATGATATAGAGAAATGGAAAGACATGTCAATCTGTTGGCTAGGCCGTTTAGCCTCCATAAAAATTAATCTCTTAATGAGGTTCTTGTACCTCTTCCAAGCCCTCCCGATACCCATCTCGACGTCCAACTTCAAAAGGCTACAAACTAACATAGATAGATTCATATGGGCCAACAAAAGGGCCAGGATCACATGCCACACACTTTACATACCGAACAAAGCCTGCAGGCTCGGATTACCTAACTTCCCCCAATACTTTCACGATGCACAACTAGCCCAAACAATGAATCTTCATGCAGCATACGGCTTTAAACATTGGGTAGACTTAGAGCACATCATTTTTGGGAGGCACTTCCCATCCTTACATATCTGGCTCCCAAAACAAGCTAGAACACCATTTCTCTCCACCTCCCCAGCTCTTTTCACATCGATTAAGATATGGGATAAGGTGACGGTAAAATGCAACCTCGTATCACACCCCTCCCCACTCATGCCTATCCTCCGAAAAACAAAATTCGCTCACGGTATGAACCCTAGAGGATACACTTCTAGGATAACAACTTGATGAGAATTCACCAATTCTACAGGAACCAACAGCTTATACCATTTGCAGACCTCCCACAACAGGAATACTCTGCAAGCCCAAAACAAATTAATAGCCAAACTAGTACTAGCCACGAGAAGGGCAATCGCAGAGAAATGCGGAAGCCCAGACACCACTTCCCTTGACTTAGTAAAACTTCAAATAAATGGCGCCATGAAAATGGACAAACACTCTGCTCTAAACACAACTAAACATTTTGATAAAATATGGGAACCCTGGATATTCGAAATCCCAATCTCCACCTAAAACCCCCTTCCTGGAAGGGGCTAGGCGAGGGGGAGTTCCTCGGGGAAATCCTCCCCTCGAGGACCGCCCCACTCTCTTGTACCTTGTTCTTTTTTTATTTTTTTATCCCTATCCACCCCCTCCTCCTACCTCTCTACCCTTCATAGGCGTGCGCACGGGGTGTGCCGGGTGTGCCTGGGCACACCCTAATCACACTCCCGTGCTGCACTGCCTCTGGGCAGACTAACATGTCGGGTCCTCGGTCTATGACCGAGGACCCGACACAGGAGGGGGCCCGGCGGCTTGCCCACAATGCCGCCGGGTGCGAGGCCCCTCCTGTCCGTCTGCCCTGATCCTCAGTCTGCAGCTCCGCTGGGAGTGAGCTGCAGACTGAAGTATCTCGCGATCTCCAGCCTGTCAGAGCATTGCCACGGCAACGCTCTGCCTGGAGATTGCGAGACTCACCATGTGGTCTGCAGCTCACTCCCGGCGGAGCTGCAGACTGAAGAGAGAGGGCGCCCACTGGACCACCAGGGCAGGTATTTAAACCCCCCTCTGCCCCCTGTCACTCACTGCCCCCCCACCCTGCCTCTGCCCCCATAGCCCCCTAACCCCTGTCCCTAGCCCTCTAACCCCTGTCACTCACTGCCCCCCCCACCCTGCCTCTGCCTCCATACCCCCCTAACCCCTGTCACTACCCCCCTAACCCCTGTCACTACCCCCCTAACCCCTGTCACTACCCCTCTAACCCCTGTCACTACCCCCTAACCCCTGTAACTACCCCTCTACCACCCTAACCCCTGTCACTACCCCCATAAGCCCTGTCACTGCCCCTCTACCCCCCTAACCCCTGTCACTGCCTCTCCACCCCCCCAACCCCTGTCACTGCCCCTCTACCCCCCTAACTCCTGTCACTACCCCCTCATCCCCTGTCACTAGCTCTCTACCACCCTAACCCCTGTCACTAACCGTCTACCCCCGCTACCGCCTGTCACTGCCCCTTCACCCCCCTACCTCCTGTCCCTCTACCCCCCCAACCCCTGTCGCTGCCCCTCCTAACCCCTGTCGCCCACACAGTGCACCCCTCACAATCATACACATTGTACCCCACACACACTGAATCCCTCACAATTACACAAACTGTACCCCTTACAATTACATACACTGTACCCCTCGCAATCACACACACTGCACCCCTTACACGCTGCACCACTCACAATCCCACACACACTGCACCGCTCACAATCACACACACACTGCACCGCTCACAATCACACACACTGCACCTACGTATATTTGTATTTGTATATATATATATATATATATATGTATATATGTGTGTGTGTGTATGTATGTATGTATATGTATGTGTATGTGTATATAAAAATACATATACACGCGGCGTGTGTGTTTGTGCTTTAGGGTGCACACCCTAATGCAACAGGCTGCGCACGCCTATGCTACCCTTCCATATGCTTCCTACCTAGACCACTAACCAATAACTTTCCTTCCCCTGTCCTTCTGGCCCCCTATTCAACCACCAAACTACAATCACCCACATACACAAATGCCTCGCTGGACGCAGCAAACCCCAAACCATCTTCCAATGATAACACTAGCTAATGCACCCTCCACCCACTACTGGCCCCAGGGGCTCTGGGTTTCCAACCCACTGCTCACTAAATTGTCTAGCCCTAGCGACTGAACCACTTAAACCCCTTAAGCTAGCAATACACTCATTTAGCCCCCCATCCCCCTCCCAAGCCTGCTATCATGTCAAACTGTGGTTAAATTCAGATAGAAAACCTATGCTCCCACTCTCAACGACTCTACCCCCACCGGGCCCACAGTGATACAGCACTATCACATACATGCCAAACAACATCCATCAACAACAACACCCCAGCCTGGTTCTTGGGCACCTGATACTAGCCACCGACCAATACAATGTACACAGGAAGCTTTAATTCGTTATGTGGTTGCATAATGATATTGTCTTGCATTGCAATGTTACCTATTTTACCTAACACCTCTGTTTCTCCGTTCTGTAACTTTCTTTCATGTTGATAAACAAAAACTGAAAAACTGTCATAAGTAAAGAATTTATATTAAAAAAAAATTTGGACTCAAGGAGACCTTCGATAGCTCATGATTCATTTGAACATATTATTAACAGGACTCAGTGTGTTGCTGATAGGGATTTTTTAAAATATATTTAGAGGGTTTGGTCTTAGACTTACTTGAATGCTGGTATCTCCATGTTCATATTAACAATGGGTAAACCACCCACCTGGTTCCATCAGAGAGCTCCAGGTATTCATAACACAAATACCCACACAATCATCCTTATGCATGTTCTGTAAAATACAAAGGATCAAGGCAGAGCAATTTGCTTTGAAATAAGCAGCTGTCAGGAAACCTGGAAATAGCCCATCATGGTGGCAATCTGATGCCTTGGCGCATCCCAGAGTGACACTCAAACACTGCTGATTGGAAACTATTTATCTGGATTACATCTTACATCATACTGAAGGTGCCCACAATAGAGCACCATCTGTGTGCCAGTGTTCTCTTGAAGTTTGATGAAACTTGGTGGCACCTTCCTACATTGTGTAATGTGTAGGTTCCCTACAAACGTTTGTTGTTCTTAGCAACTTGCATTTTCTGTTTACAGTTAACTAGAGATACCAGAACCATTAAAGATTAATGTAGCTTTTTTCCTAGAGACTGAACATTGTAAATGCTGAAATATTAGAAACTAGGCAGTGTTTACTTGCTGCCTAACTTTACATTAAGTGGCTGTCACTCGGACAGCCACTAGAGGGACTTTCTGGACAAAGTCCTGCAATCCTTGTAGGTACTACGCTATGTTCCACGCTATGTTCCACCTCTCCATGCTGTGCACATCCCTTGAAATTGGAATTATAATTATCACTAATTTATTCTGACAAATAGCTGATATTACCTAACTTTTATCATTCATAACATTATATTTCACTTTGTTTGCAGTCATAGCCACACCTCTCGAGGCCATCACTCAAACAGCCTCCCTACATACTTCCTGTAAAGGAGGTCTAATTTTTAAACTTACACCCTTATTGGACAGTGTTTTTTAAATAGACATTTGTATCTTCTGCTCTTTTAATAGAATGTTAGTTGCAGGACATTGCAAATGGTTTGGCAACTTACCTGGTGTCCAGCGGGCACCAATCACCTTCTGCAAAAAGTATTTGTTAACTCCCCTGAACTTGCCTCTTCTGTGCAGGGATGGTTCATGCCAAGTGAGCACTCTCAGTCACTGAGCTAAGCCCTGCACTGCCATGCTTTGCTCAGTGCTGCAGCTTCTGGGCTACAGAGGTGGAGCGACTGGTCCTGTCAGGCCATTCACAAATGTTTAATGATGTCTGGAAGGGCAACAGGGCACTTTTCTCACCAGAGCCACAAAAAAAGCTGCCGTGCTTAAGGTGCTTAGTGTTTTTCTTTAATAAACTATCTCTTCGAATTTAACGTTGTTTTAAGAATGCTTCTTGCTAACTAGCAGTGCTTATATTTTATTAGCTTTCAGTTTGGAGTGTGTGGGGGGCGGTGGGCGGGGGTTGCAAAAGATCCTAAGTAGCAAAATCTACCATAAATGTAACTGATAGGTTTCCAAATTAGTGCAGACATGTCTCTGCTATATCATGAGCTCTTAATGTTTTATATGCCTTCTCCTCATATGAAATTGAAGCCATGCTTTAAACCAGGTGCCATGTTGTACTGGTTATTTTAGAATCAAGAGCAAAAAAGAATGTATGAGTAATAAATTACACTTTTTTATTTTTACATTTAAAGCATCTCTCCGAACTCCACCCCTAATACTAGCCTATGTTGCCGCTGCTGTCCCTATAATATCTGACCCTCTTCTGCAAGGCATTTAACACCTCGTAAAATCGCAGTGTGTTGTGATGTTCCCCCTCCCAAATCTGCCAGAGGTATTTATTCTGATTGCACTCAAGGTCAAGAATTAACTTATCTGAAAGATCAGCACTTATAGCTCTTCTAAAATGGTATCTAATTAAAATCGCATACACTTTCATCGGGAACATTGCTGCTTAAAAAAAAAAAAAAAGCCTGTATTAATTTATTAAATCACAACATTTATTAAAAAATTCTATTATATGAACTGACATGAATTAAAACTACATTTAAAGTGATCTCATGCTATGCACAACTCTAGTTGTATCTGGCAGTATCTGATACTATTATAATAATTCTTTAGCACATATATTCTGAAATAAATTTGAACAAAAATAAGTAAATAAAACAAAACTGAACAAAAAATACATCTGAAAAAAAATACAAACACTACAAACTTTTTTTTTATATTTAATCAATACTTCTATGCTATAATCTCTTCATCCAGATTGGAAAGAATTGGTCTTGATAATGTGACAATGTATTTTCCAAAATGATCAATACAGCTAAATAGAGAACAGTCATTGGGTGCTGAGGAGAGCCCCAGGTTTGTCAAATCATTCTAAAATTAAAAAAAAAAATAATAATAATAGGTGAAAGTGCCAAGCCTTATAGCACTATAACCACTATAATTAGGTCACGGTACTTACTCTTTAAAATATTGTGCAGCGACCTGTTTTCTCAAGCATTACCAAGCTCTCTTCATAGTTCATGTAAAAAAATAAAAATAAAAAAATGGGGCTCTCTCTCTGACCACTCAGTACGTTAAGTCCAGCCATTCTAATGGCCAGTAATACGTGGTGTAACTCTTTTAGTGAATTAGTGCCTGTGAGTTTTTGGCCTCCCTTACATATCTAGAATTAAGTAATAAATGTTTGATAGAACGGAAATGTTTGATAGTAAAAGTGAACACACTTTTTTTTTACTTTTGTGAATTTTTAAATTTGAAATGAATCAATGTTCTTTACTAAACCGTTACATTTTTAGATAGAATAGGGAATATCAAATATTAGACCCAAATAACAGAACTAAAAAAAAATACATAACTTTTTTCCGGCTCAGCTATTTCAACACAAAGTTAGTAATTTCTTGGTTGATTCTCAAAAATCTCTGCTTTTGTTAATAAACCTCAGTGTAATCACTTTCCCACAAAAAAAGCTGGTCATCAGTGAAAAAAGTTCCACAGCAATTGATAGTTGTGGACATGGAAACATACAGGTGATACTCGAAAAATTTGAATATTGTGCAAAAGTTCATTTATTTCAGTAATGCAACGTAAAAGGGGAAACTAATATATGAGATAGACACATTAAATGCAAAGCAAGATAGTTCAAGCCGTGATTTGTCATAAGTGTGATGATTATGGCTTACAGCTCATGAAAAACCCAAATCCACAATCTCAGTAAATTAGAATATTGTGAAAAGGTGCAATGTTCTAGGCTCACAGTGTCCCACTCTAATCAGCTAAGTAAGCCATAAGACCTGCAAAGGGTTTCTGAGCCTTTAAATAGTCTCTGTCAGTCTGGTTGAGTAGGAATCACAATCATGGGGAAGACTGCTGACCTGACAGTTGTGCAGAAAACCATAATTGACACCCTCCATTAGGAAGAAAAGCCTCAAAAGGTAATTGCAAAAGAAGTTGGATGTTCCCAAAGTGCTGTATCAAAGCACATTAATAGAAAGTTATGTGGAAGGGAAAAGTGTAGAAGAAAAAGGTGCACAAGCAGCAGGGATGACCGCAGCCTGAGAGGATTGTCAGGAAAAGGCCATTCAAAAGTGTTGGGGACTTTCACGAGGAGTGGACTGAGGCTGGAGTCAGTGCATCAAGAGCCACCACACACAGATGGATCCTAGACATGGGCTTCAGATGTTGTATTCCTCTTGTCAAGCCACTCCTGAACAACAAACAAGAAGCGTCAGAAGCGTCTTACCTGGGCTATAGAAAAACAGACCTGGTCTGTTGCTCAGTGGTCCAAAGTCGTCTTTTCTGATGAGAGCAACTTTTGCATCTCATTTGGAAACCAAGGACCCAGAGTCTGGAGGAAGAATGGAGAGGCACACACTGCAAGATGCTTGAAGTCCAGTGTGAAGTTTCCACAGTCTGTGTTGATTTGGGGAGACATGTCATCTGCTGGTGTTGGTCCACTGTGCTTCATTAAGTCCAGGTTCAACGCAGCGGTCTACCAGGAGATTTTGGAGCACTTCATGCTTCCTTTGGCAGACAAGCTTTATGGGGATGCTGACTTCATTTTCCAGCAGGACTTGGCACGTGCCCACACTGCCAAACGCACCAAAGCCTGGTTCAATGACCATGGGATTACTGTGCTTGATTGGCCAGCAAACTTGCCTGACCTGATCCCCATAGAGAATCTATGGGGCATTGCCAAGATAAAGATGAGAGACATGAGACCGAACAATGCAGAAGAGCTGAAGGCTGCTATTGAAACATCCTGGTCTTCCATAACACCTCAGCAGTGCCACAGGCTGATAGCTTCCATGCCACGCCGCATTGAGACAGTAATTGCTGCAAAAGGGGCTCAAACCAAGTACTGAGTCCATATGCATGCTTATACTTTTCAGAGGTCCGATATTGTTCTGTGTAGACTCCTTGTTTTATTGATTGCATGTAATATTCTGATTTACTGAGATTGTGGATGTGGGGTTTTCAAGAGCTGTAAGCCATAATCATCACACTTATTTAATGCGTCTATCTCATATATTAGTTTCCCCTTTTACGTTGCATTACTGAAATAATTTAACTTTTGCACGATATTCTAATTTTTCAAGTATAGCCTGTAGTTATCCTCAGGGTAGGAAAGAGGCACTATTTCCAAAGTAGCCTGTATAATAGCAATCAGGAACTTTTAGGTGGCCAAAACATTCCAAAGGTAATTCTGCACTTGACTTATGCATTCGGTTTTAAACAAATTGTGATTTGTCTGAATTTTTTGTGATCAGTGGCTTGTCCAAATTCCATAACACCGACGCACCATATGGACATATCAGGAAACAAATAAAATGGACATTGGGCAACCAGTTTCATATGATTTGAGATTCCACTCATGGGGCCAAATAAAAGAGAAGATCGATGGGAGAAAAGATGACAGATGGTTAGGGGTCAGCCACTAAACGTTAATTTTATTCACAGATCAAGTGATAAGTGACCGACAGAGGGCAAAAACATGTATAAATAGGTAAATAATGTTTTTTTCTTACTATTCCTTCTATTTTTCATCTGTTGGTTACTCCTTCTGACTTGATCTTTGAGCCAAATGATGGGAAAATAGATATATTAGCTATCTATTTTGCAGTACACTGACTGTCCCATTTTGGCACCCTTTTGGTTTGTCCAAATAATTTTTCCAAAATTATTGCATGGTTGAATTCTGCCTAAACCAAATTGCCACATGGTCGAATTTCAGTCCAGCAGAACCAAAACTTTGTTTTTAAGTCAATTTGATTTGGTCAAACCAAATTTTTTCACCTTGAAAAGTCTATTCTGCACACAGCCTGGCGAGGTCCTTGTGGCACATGGCTTAGTACTAAATGTGTTCTCTGCAGTGCTCCTTCTTACAAGCAATCAGCTGTCCACTCCACAGAAGTCTAGTTCTTCCACATCCAACTGTGATTAGATTGATTAGTTTTGGAGCTGCATGCACATAAAAAATGACTATGTACCCTACACAGGAGATTTGTAGTGCTAACTGTTTGGGGAAATAACTAAGTGAAGACTGGAGGGCCAGTTGTTCTGGGACAGTTGTTGACTCATTGATCCAATTGTCACTGCAAACCAGTTCACATGGGGTAGAGAGCCAGGACCAGATACTACCCTTACATTAATGTAAAAATTAATCCATAAATACAAAGTAATCCATAAATACAAATATACACTTTGTGGTCCATTTCTATAAAAGATTATTGGTTCAACTAAAAAATAACATTTGTTGATATTTTTTCATGTAAGCCGAGATGCTGAAAGACAGTATTATTCCAATATTAGGCTTTTCTAAGATAACCAAATAGAGTTCAAATGATCTGGTCCATTAGATTGCTTTGTCTGGAATATTTAATTCACTTAAATCTGTTTGATTTTCAGCACCAAATACACCAGTATCAATGTCTCATGCCCAAAAGCCATGTTTTCAGGCTTGTAAATTTTAACATTCAGCAGGGATCCAATAACCCGTTTCTATCTTCTCAAGCCTTCTTTATGATCGGTGCCTTGACAACGCTCATTTTCTTTAGCTAGATGAAGAGCAATGCATTCCATATCTTTGTTATATTTTCTGACACAGGAGAACCTAGAGTATGCATTTTTAGAACTACTTATACAAAAGGTGCTTGAAATCTGTGTTGACCCGTGAACATCATGGCCCTAATTTTGAAGAGGGTTCACAATAAGGCATGATGTAACAGGACACGTAGGACCTCAGCTTTCCAAGCAAATAATATAGAAAGCATTAAGAGTGCAGCCAGCATAATATAAAAAAAACAATAGATTTAGTATAAGAATGTCTAAACTATACAACAGTCTTTAAAGAAAGAAGAAGAACAGCAGTACTCTGTATAAGCGACATGATGTCAGGCGCCCAATCTGCATCCCTACAATATGTGAAGTTTGTTCCGAGGTTGCCGTTATAAAATAGGGATAGCAGACGAGTGTCCGACTGGTAGGACCATTCGTACATTCATGGTTGAGTAAGAGAGGATGTAAGCCTTGACCACAGTTGTGCCCACTGCAGGTCATAAAAATATCGTAAGGGCTCAAAGACCAATCACATCTCCCATTCAGAATTAGTGTGAAAAAGGTGTAATTGTGATTTTTATATATATATAAGCAAAGGAATAATTTAGGCACTCACCCCTGATTGGTGTGTAGATATATCTTGCCTTCGGTGCCTCCGACGTCCCATATATATCCAACGATAAAGTGGAGCACTCAGAAGGGCTTAATAATAGTGAATTTATTGGTAGAAAATAATTTTACATCGACATGTAAATCCTGTGATTCGACGTTTCGAACCCTCAGGGTCTTTTTCAAGAACCTTGAAAAAGACCCTGAGGGGTCGAAACGTCGAATCACAGGATTTACATGTCGATGTAAAATTATTTTCTACCAATAAATTCACTATTATTAAGCCCTTCTGAGTGCTCCACTTTATCGTTGGATATATATATATATATATATATATATATATATATATAGACATGTGTTCTTTATTATCTTTTTTTTTGTGTGTTCCCTCCCTGCATGTTATGAAGTTTTTTGAAAACTTAATCACCCAACCGTTCTCTCCAACTACCCTAGAAGGTGAAGGAGAGAAGCAAGAGAGTGTCACGACTAGTAATGTGGTCCAGCACGCAGAAACTATGTATACATATACATAAGTCAGAAAAGGAAAAATAACAGGACAGAGCGTAAACCGGACCTTAGAATGGCCGGACTAATACGCTAGAGACAGAGAATAGTCAAAGGGAAAGCCGAGGTCAAAGAAGCCAGAGAATACTCAATACCGATAAGACAAGCCAAGTCAGGGAAACCAGAGATCAGAATAACCAGAGAAACGCCAAGGATCAGGATACCAGGAAATCAGAAACACGAAACTAGAACTTTCAGGAAACCAGGAAACTGAAACCACGACATGGCAAAGTACTAGGGTGATTTAGGGGTTTAAATACCCCTCTCTAAGCTATGATTGGTCAGAGGGCGACCTCTGACCCCAGAACGTGCGTGTGCGTTGACGTCGTGACGTCACGCACACGTTAGTATAATTCTCGGGGGCGGGGCTATCCATAGACGCGACCACGTGGTCGGCGCCATATTGGATTCGGGCGTGATGCCCGGAAGAACTACATGCGCGGTTCCCGGCTCGCCGACGAGCAGGTAAGCTCGTGTAGTCGGAGCGGTCGTGCCGGTCGGGCACGACCGTGAGGCTCGGCGGGCCGGTGACCGCAACAGAGAGGCGGAAGGAGCCCACATGTCCTATATATCCCCCAAAAGCCCAAGTTGTCCAAATAGCGCTCTTCGATGATGCAAGGATGGGATGTGCCCCGTAGATTATTCATTTAACCAATCAAAGATGGCAAATAAAGATTTTCTAACAAAATGGAGCGTTCATATCTATAGGGTGAAGAAATTTAGCTAAAGATCTTACATCAAGGTCTACATATTTTGAGAAAGGCTGAATTTGATGGGCGCATGTCTCTTTTGAACCTATGCAACTATATATATATATATAGTCAACATAAAAATATATGGATATGTACACAGAGCACTAAATAACAATATACATATAGCGTCACGCAATGACATCACTGAAATGGGCTGAGCTAATGCCGCACATGCGTACACGATCCGGTAGGATGCCGGCTCTCACACACAGCACCTGGGGTGAATTAGATAAAAATTATTGCATCCTATATATGAAATGTTTTTAACATGTATTTGTGATCCTGATGAAAGTCCACAAGATGGACTGAAATGTTGATCTGTTTTAGAAGCTGGAATAAAAGTTATATTTTAATGGAATTCCGAGAGTGCAACCAACTATTTTTCTATTTGGATATTTAAGCCCTGGTACTGCACCCGGTTTGGCAACTTTTGGAGCCTGAGTGCAAGGTACAGTCTACCTTTTTTTTATATAGATATATACATATATATATATATATATATATATATATATATATGCCATTGTCGGTGGTTACTTTAATTCTACCTCCCAACAGCTTCAGAGTTCTGAGGGGGTTTTTTTCTGCTCAAAACTTTGTATTTACAGAAACAGCCATAACGATTTCGACTGATAGAAGCTCCTTGTGAAAGTTGAAACATGATGGGTCAGTTCCAAATTCTACTCCCTTTGGAGCCAAGCAGTGTGCGCTCAAGTTTCTGCTATAAAAAGCATGGCTCTATCTGGCCTACACATTAACACACTCTCACACACACACACACATACACACATCTGTAGGGGAGCTTTATGTCATCATGCAATCATGGTAAAAAATAGATTGGCCTTGATAAGGGTGATGATAGAACATGATCTCTTTACCATATGTTTTGTTATGGGAGGTTCTGGGCAATCAGCCAAAGATTTAAAGTTTTGGAAGTCTCACAAAATGTAGACTGCAATATTTTCTGACTTCCTCCACTAAAAAATATTGCAGTACAGTTAAGATTATGGACTTCCCTTCAGAGAGTTATTAAAATATGAAAATCATACAGTTGAAACTGAAAAACAAATTAGTATAAATTTATAAATGAGCGACTCTTCATTAGTTATACACTGACAGTCGGTTGTAAAGAAACATTTGTTATAATTATATATAAAGTTGCAATATATTCCATGGCATAGTACAATGTGTAGTGGAGCTCTCTGTACCCTGGCTGGGTATCTCAGCCAAGGATCACTTCCTAGCCGTGACTTGACTAGGGTCCTTCTCAAAGTTTTTTTTTTTTTTTTAATCATTTTTTTTATTGGTGTTATTTTATAGAGAAGTACAGAAAAAAGGTAACACAATCTTTAGTAACAGTCATTAGATCAGAAAACATCATATTCATAAAGTCGCACATAGCCAAATTAGTCATATTATATAGATTTGCATGTTGGGTTACTAAACCATGTAAAGCTTCAGTGGGTTGATGATACCCCATGACACAAATATTAGGTAGCAACAATCTTCAGTGCGGCCTGTGGTCTGCGTTTCAGAGAGGGTCTCCATCGGAGAGTGTGTGTGGCATTGTATAATTACTAAAAATAACATAACAGGGTATCTCCTCTTCAGGAAGTGCCAGCCGTGTCGTAACCCCACTCTGCTTATCACGAAGCCTATAAAGCTACTAGGAAGGGTGTTGAGTCTGGCATTAAGACCCAGCCCACCATTTGAGTCACACCCCTACCACCACTCATTTTGCTTATGTCGTGTTATGATATGCATTGGCCACTCAGGCAGAATCACTTTGTCTCTGGAATAGTTACTACGGCCAAGTCTCTACCACCACTGGAATAGTTACTACGGCCAAGTCTCTACCACCACTGGAATAGTTACTACGGAATAGGTACTACGGCCAAGTTTCTAACACCACTCGTTTCGTGTATGCCGTGTTATTATATGCATTGGCCACTCAGACAGAATCACTTTGTCTCTGGAATAGTTACTATGGCCAAATCTCTACACCGTTGAGGGGCTGTGTGTGATGTATATCTGTGCGCATGAATGTGGAACAAAGATCTTAAAATAGAAGGAGTAAGAAGTCAGAAGATGGAAGGATCAGTTAGCAAAGTGTGAGAGCGGGGGGGAGGGTAAAAGAATATTAGGAGAGCTAAAGAGGGTAAGGAGTCGGGGGGGGGAGAAGGAAGGAAGGGTAATGGGAGGGGAAAGAGAGAGTGGAGGAGAAAAAAAAGGGGGTTGGCAGGAACGGGGTGGGGAGGTTGAGGTGTGATGCTAAGCCCGAGTGGCAGAGTGGCTAGTCTCTGAGCCTCAGAGCTCTCCGTGTGTGAATTCTCAGAGTCCTCTCTGGCGGTATGCCGCCAGGAGTCGCCCCTTCACTCCCAGGTATCGATCTGCATTCCGGAGTCCATAAAGCATTCCCAGGTATCTATCTGCATTCCGGAGTCCATAAAGGCTAAGGAATTTAGCCTTTTCAATCCCTGGTGCATAGATAATCCGTCCATTGTCTCCATAACTCTTCGAATTTCTCCATTCTCCTTCCTACCATTGCCGCCTCCTCTTCTATTTGTATTATCTCTTCAACTCTCCCCAGCCATTCCTGGTATGATGGTGACTCCCGTCTTTGCCAGCTTAATGGATTCAGCGATCTAGCTGCTGACAGCAGATGTCTTGATAGAGTCTTTTTGTATCGTGAGATAGAGAGTTTGGATTTTCCCAGTAACAGTTCTGCAGGGTAGAAATCCAGATGAATAGGACCATTGGTCATCGTAATGGTGTACTGATAACGGATTTGGTTCCAAACTTTCAGTGTAGCCCCTATAAACGGTTGTGAGGTGATTAAATGTCTGGAGGCTGTATCTGAAAGTCACACTACTGCTGGAACCTTCTTTCCTGATTCAACCACATCTTCTGCGATGCAGTATTATGCCACTCCACAATCCTTGTCAGATGGGTCGCTGAATAGTAATTGAGGAACGATGGTGATCCTAGTCCCCCCTTGTGTCATGCGTAGCCTAGGTCTGCGTCCCCTCCAAACGAAGGCAACCAGCGCTGAATTCAGGGACTCAAAGAAGGCCAGAGGGAGGATGATCGGTATCGTCTGAAATAAGTAGAGCATCTTAGGGAGCACATTTATTTTAACAGCGTTGATATGCCCCGCCCAGGTTAAATATGGGGCCATCAAAGTTTTCATATCCGTTGTGAGGCGGGACAGCAACAGCTGGAAGTTGAGACTATACAGTTGTTGAAGGTCATGAGGGATCCACAAACCAAGATATTTGATGCAGTTGGCACACCATCGAAATTTAAAGCTGTCAGTGAGGTGCTCTAGGTATTGCAAAGGTACCGTGACGTTGAGGGCCTCCGATTTATCAAAATTAAATTTAAAGTTGCTGAACTCGCCATATTTCCGAAATTCCTCTATGAGATTCGGAAGTGTGGTTAGCAGTTGAGTCACATTAAATAGTAGGTCATCCGCAAATGCCGATATTTTGTGTTCTAGTCAGGCATATCGGAATCCATGGATGGAGGGGTTAGTTCTGACCGCTTCCAGGAACAACTCCAACGTCAACACGAAAAGGATGGGCGAGAGAGGGCAGCCATGGCAGGTGCCATTTGTAATCTGCACTGTAGCGAACAAACCTCCATTGACCCGCACCTTGGTGGAAGGCAGAGGCGGCTCTCTAATTAGGTGGTTTACGCGGCCGCCTAAGGCCTCGCACTGTCTGGGACCTCGCAGCCGCCTAAACCGCCATAGTGTAGACTGACCCTCGAGGACCCGACACAGGACCCTGCGGGGGAGGGGGCCCGGCGAGGCCCCTCCTGTCAGTCTGCCCAGGAGAGCCAGCCTTCAGTCTGCAGCTCCGCCGGGTGTGAGCTGCAAACTGAAGTGTCTCGCGATCTCTAGCCAATCAGGGGTTACCATGGCAATGCTCTGTCTGGAGATCGCGAGACATTCACCATGTGGTCTGCAGCTCACACCCGGACCGGCAGAGCTGCAGACCGAAGAGCCAACTGGACCACCAGGGAAAAAGGTACCTGTCACCCCCCTCAGCCTGTCACCCCACCTGCCACCCCACCTGTCACCCCTTCACCCTGCCACCCCACCTGTCACCCCCCTCAGCCTGTCACCCCCCTCAGCCTGCCACCCCACCCTGTCACCCCACCTATCACCCCCCTCAGCCTGCCACTTCACCTGTCCCCCCTCATACTGTCACCCCCCTTAGCCTGTCACCCCACCTGTCACCCCCCTCAGCCTGTCACCTCACCTGTCACCCCCCTCAGTCTGTCACCCCCTCAGCCTGCCACCCTACCTATAACACCCCTCACTCTGCCACCCCACCTATCACCCCCTCACCCTGCCACCCCACCTGTCACCTTCTCTCACACTGCCACGCCACCTATCACCCCCTCACCCTGCTACCCCACCTGTCATCCCCTCTCCTCCTGCCAACCCACTTGTCACCCTGCCACCCCACCTGTCACCCGGTCACCCCACCTTTCACCCCCTCACCCTGCCACCCCACCTATCACCCCCCTCTCACCCTGCCACCCCACCCCCTCAGCCTGCCACCCCACCAGTAACCCCCCTCACCCTGTCACCCACTCAGCATGCCCCCCTCAGCCTGTCACCCCACTTGTCACCCCCTCCCCCTTCTCACACTAGGTCTCCCCCCTTTTCACACTAGGTCTCCCTCCTCTCACACCAGGTCTCCCCCCTCTCACACTGGGTCTCCCCCCTCTTACCTCTCTCACACTATGCCACCCCTTCACACTCTGTCACCCCCCCTACACAATGTCACCCCACTCTCACTGTCACCCCCTCTACATTATGTCACCCTCCCTCTCACACTAGGTTTCCCCCCTTCTCACACTAGGTTTCCCCCGATGTATACAGAGACTAGCTCTCTATATCCAGTGCTGCAAGCTCCCCCTTCAACATATCTACAGCTTCTTATACACACACAAATCAACTGCTATTTGTTTCAATAATAGTGTTAGTGGGGGCCTCATGTATGAGTTTTGACTAAGGCCTCGCCAAGTCTTCCACTGGTGTCAAATATAGAGCCCTTATCCAGTTACAAAAGGTTTCACCAAAGACCATTTTCTCTAGCGTCAGAAGCATGAATTGCCAGTCCACCAGGTCAAAGGACTTCTTCGCGTCTGTGGAGAGGATGACCAAGGGAAGACATGTGGAGTTAGCTAGCTGCATGATGTTCAAGAGCTGGATGGAGTTATCTTTCGCCTCCCCTCAGGAGATAAAGACACTTTGGTCCAGGTCATTCGGGGATTGTAGGGCGGGCTTCAAGCGGGTTGCGAGGATTTTTGCGAATAATTTGCAGTCACAATTGAACAGGGATATCGGCCTGTAGCTAGCGCATTGTTCTGGATCTTTGCCCTCTTTTGGGAGGATGGTGATATGTGTGATGAGTGATTCTATTCCTAGTTTACCCCTTTTAGTAGGGAATTGAATGCAATCTGCATGTGTGCTAGGAGGTCTTTACCAAATTTTTTCTAGTACCTCAGGGAGAAGCCATCCAGTCCCGGCACTCTGCCCGTTTTTGATGTTTTAAGGGCCGCCCGTATTTCCTCCAATGATATCTCCTCATCCAAGGTTGCCAAATGCTCCATGGATAATTTCTTTGTGATATTCGAAGTGAGGTACGCGTCCATGTTGGTGAGGTGAGTCGTCACTTCCTGTGGGGACTTCAACATTTGAATATTTTATATAGTGTGCTGTAATATTTGTGAAATGCTTCCGTCATCTATGTAGGGTGCTCAGTGGTCTTATGAGGCCCTATCCTTATCCAGTGGATATAGAAATGTTCTTGTTTTTTCCTCAGCATTTTTGCCAAAAGGCGACAGCATTTGTTGGAATGCTCGTTAAAAAATCGTCTAGATTGGGGGCGTGGCCAGCGACCGCATGGAGTAGTCGCACAGGGAGAGAGCTCCGCAACCACCGAGCACAAAGCTTAACAAACAAGCCTCGAGAGCAATAGTAAAAACGTACCTACCGGGTGTGGAAGCCTCCCCGACCACCATGGCACCGTCCAAACAAACCAAAATGACGGACCCGATCCGGAATTCCAAAAAAGACCGCCCGCGGCAAAAACAAGATGGCGCCGATCCGGATTCGCATCCTCTAAGCTCTGAAAATATTGCAGAGGAGGAAGGTGACCAAATGCCCTGCGGAGAAGACCCAGTCACTAATCACAGCCTGCAAACTATGCTGCAAGCTCTAAAAAGAATCCTTGAGGAAGGACTTTCGACAGATCACTAAAGAAATCCGGGAGGAAGTGCAAGACTTGGGAGAAAGAACAAACCGCTTAGAAAATAAAGTGGAAGAACTTTGTTCAGCCCACAATGATGTGGTGGATCGCCTACAAGTAATGGAAAACGAGCAAAACAGCATGAAAATTAAAATGGCAGACATGGAGGACAGGGCACGGAGAAACAATCTCTGCTTCAGGGGTATTCCTGACACAATAACAACGGAAGCCCTGCCCCAATACCTACGCGCCATGTGCTCCATTCTTGCACCGCAACTGGAGGCCGCAGCCTGGACCCTGGATAGAGTCCACAGACTTCCTAGGCCGGCAAGGTTCACGGCGGACACTCCCAAAGACGTGATAGCGCGCTTCCATTACTACACATCGAAAGAAGCTATTTTATCGGCCACAAGAAAAATGGAACATCTACCGGAGCCCTACCAAAACATAAATATCTACGCAGATCTATCAGCGGCTACCATGTCTAAAAGAAGGGAATTCATTAATATCACCAAGACCCTGAGAAACCACCAGATTCCGTACAGATGGGGTTACCCCACTAAACTACTGGTATGGCACAGAGGCAAGACGGAGGCGATCCTGGAACCCGATGGCGGCATGAAGAAACTCCAAGAATGGGGCCTACACCACAACATGGGTCAGTCATCCCCTCAGAAGACACAGCCGAAGAAAATGAGAGCTGAGTGGGCCATGGTGGGATCTCCATCACGCCCGACTATACACACAGAGGACTGATTCCATGGGCCCTATATGACTCCCCGGACTCACAACATCACTTGAGTATCACATACTTATGTTTATCTCCTGATACCTTTGTTCTTTATATGTACAAATAGTTTACTTATCTGGTAATAATTTTATGGGTAACAGATATGAGTTGTAAATAGTTTATAGATCTGGGAATGTACACTTGATTTACACTAGTCTATGAATATGTTACTAGTCGCTTACGGCCTAATGCTAGTACGCACACAGTGCATACTTGGGCATCTGATAGCTACTCGAGAAATGACATAGTCGCTAGCAGGCATTGAACAGAGGGCAGACATGCGTCACTTTCAAAGGCCACCTAATTGTACAGGTTCTGTTGTTATATGACTAGCCTCTGCTATAGGGAAGATATATATGTCAATGTTTTCTATGTGTGCAGGTTATCAAAAGCATACGGCCGAGTGACAGCACACGCATGACGCATACTTAGCTAACTGATACAAGCCCTGGCAGTACTGCGACACTCAGCAGCTTACAGACATAAGTCCAACACGTGATGCATCCCAGCGCCACTTAACGGTCGCATAAGTTCAAAGGAAGCACTTTTGCAGCACAAAAACAAAGGAAATTAAGGGGAAAAAAAAAAAAAAAAAAAATTTTTGTTTGGTATTTGATGTTAAAGTTTAACAATGTATAAATTTCAGGCGGTGATCTGAGGAGTAATACATAAGATGCCAAGCTGGCAACCCGCACACTTGACACGATTTAACACCCTCTTAGGCTAGGAGGCTCAATACATTACTGTATTAGCGTTGCAATATCGGTGGTTACTCTCACCCCCACATCCCCTGTTGTCTACCAAGGAGAGAGAAGTCTCCCACCTGAGGTAGCTCTTTTCCCTGCATAAGATGCAGGACAGATTAAGTTTCCCCCACCCCAGGTATACTCCCCTGTTACATCCTGGAACACTACATTCAATAACAACTAAAACTACCAGGCACAATGGTCTGACACAGGCACGCACATTGTGCGGTTCGACAGCCCATACCACTCTAGCCCACAATAGACGCCCTCTAAGCATAAGCGCAACCTTGCTGAGGTTGTTACAACCCCACACTAAACGAACACAACACGCTCAATCACGATGACGAATTCCACGTTTACAATATACTCCTTAAATGTGAAGGGACTTAACAGCCCATTGAAACGACATCTAGCTGTCAAAACCATGCATAAATCTAAAGCTGCTATCGTCTGTTTTCAGGAGACCCATCTCTGCAACCGTAAGCCGCTTCAACTCCAATCTAAACAATACCCCCAAACGTTTCATGCGTATTCCCCACATAAATCAAGAGGGGTCGCGATATTTTTCCATAAAGATTGGCTGTTTCAAGAGAGTAAAAGATTCACAGACCCAATGGGTAGACTTCTAATACTAGTAGGCAACCTAAATGGCATGCAGATCACCATTGCATCGCTATACGCACCAAAATGAGGCCCAAATCCCCTTCATTCGCAAAGCCCTGAAACGAATAGAATCCATAAAACAAGGTCACACTATAATATGTGGGGATTTCAATTGCACCCTGGACCCGACATTAGATATTAAGAGAGAACTTAACAAACCGCCCACCTCGCACGCCATCTCTAATTGCACTGAATTCACCAAACTCCTATTCTCCAACAATCTCTATGACACTTGGAGATCGACATATCCAATGGAAAAAGAATACACTTTCCTATCTCAGGTACATAGAACATACACGAGAATAGATCTCTGTCTTGTGGATAAAGCCACCCTGTCTAACATAGAGGACATCAAAATAGGACAACGTACATGGTCGGACCATGCCCCTCTGTCCATTACGTTTAGAACTCTATATCAAGTTAGAGGGAGAGGCAAATGGAGACTCAATGAGAGCTTATTAGACAATACGAAAATACTAGAAACAATTCACAAAGAAGTATCAGAATACTTCTTCCACAATGTGACAGACTCCATGCCAATACAAACCGTGTGGACGGCCCATAAAGCGGCAATGCGAGGGATATTTATTAGAGAAGGTTCGAAACTAAAAAAATACACGAATGACAAATATAAAGCGTTACAAATAGAACTACAATCTTTAGAAACACTGAATAAAGCCAACCCGACTAGATCCATTACCACACAAATTGGTGAGATCCAGAAGAAAATGCACACACTTGATCTTGGTACAACCGAACGTTGGATCAGATCCCTAAGGATAAAACACTACACCTTTGGCAACAAGGCAGGGAGAGCACTAGCCCAAAGACTCAAAACTAAACAACTACAATCCAAAATCCCGTATATAGAATCTGCCACGAAAGGTAAATTATACAACCCCCTAGACATTGTCAACGAGCTCTCATGCTATTATGATAAGTTATACAACCTGAAAAACGACACCAACCTACCACAACCAAACACCAAAGACATTGAATCCTTCCTTAAAGACATATCCCTACCACGCCTCACACCACAAGCGAGCGAACAGCTAGACACCCCCTTCACTGAAGTGGAGATCCGAAAGGCCATCCAGTCCCTGCCCAAACACAAAGCCCCTGGCCCAGATGGATTATCCAATTATTATTATTATAAAACAGAGCCATTGCTCACACCCCACCTCACCAACCTCTTTAATGCGATAAAACAAACAGGGGAGCTCCCAATGGAAATGCTAGAAGCTCACGTAATTACACTACCCAAGCCCGGGAAACCACCCACACACTGCGAAAATCTTCGGCCCATTTCCCTGCTCAATGCAGATATTAAACTATATGCGAAATTATGGGCAACACGTTTAAAAGCACATCTACCAGAATTAGTTTCAGAAGAGCAGGCAGGTTTTGTTCCGGGCAGGCAAGCAGGTGATAACACCAGACATTTCATAAACTTAATCAATTGGGCAAAATCCAGCCGTCAATCGGGCACGGTTCTAGCACTTGACGCCGAGAAGGCGTTCGATCGCTTAAATTGGGGCTACATGGAGATAACACTTCGCAGAATGGGTCTCACATCCCAAACATTAACAGGATTAATGGCACTGTACAAATACCCATCAGCAAGGGTATTCAACTCGGGCTTCCTCTCAGACACATTTTCAATTAGCAATGGCACGCGTCAGGGGTGCCCGCTTTCCCCACTCCTATTTATATTGTGCCTGGAACCGCTTATACTACACATTAAATCCCACCAAGGTATAGAGGGTATCTCTACTCAAGCAGGTGTCCAAAAACTGGCACTCTTCGCTGATGACGTGCTCCTATTTCTTACTAATCCCACACTCTCTATTCCAAACCTGATGAACCTCCTAACAATATATGGGCACAATTCCTACTATAAAAACAACCTAAAAAAAACACAAGCACTGCCGATAAGAGTCCCCACCCATACGCTTCATACGCTTAAAAACAGTCATCCTTTCGATTGGAGGAAAACCTCTTTAAAATATCTAGGCATTAACCTGACCAAGTCCACCTCACACCTCGCCCTGGAAAACCATGCACCACTAATTTACAAGCTACAGACTCAACTAGATGCATGGCAAAACCTAGAAATATCTTGGCTGGGAAGGGTCAATGCTGTTAAGATGATGGCTCTCCCTCTCATCTTATACCTATTCCGCACCATACCCATAACACTAGGGGACAAACTTTTAAACAAATTCCAAAACCTCTTCAACACATATATATGGAAGAAAAAACCCCCAAGAATAGCCAAACGTCTCACATGGTTGTCACCCAATAAAGGTGGTCTGGGTGTCCCGAACGTCAGAGCATACTATAAAGCAGCGGTTATGACGCAAGGGCTGGACATACTATCCCGCCCCACGCCGCCAATATGGGTATCTTTAGAAAATGCATGTATAAGACCATACACATTAGACTCCCTGCTACGCTCATTCTCAACATGGGACCCCACAAAACACAAACCTATGGACAGCACTAAATTCTTAATACGTAGCTGGAGAAAATGGGCAAATCCCCTCACGGGAGTGGACAACACTTTATATTTTGCTCCAATACGGACTATCTCAGAACTCTCCGTAAATATCAATATGAACCCTTGGATACTAAAAGGCATTCACTCAGTTTCACAGCTTTTTACAGATGAGGGACTTAAAACTTTCCCCGATCTTCAGGAAGAATTCGCACTACCATCTAGGGACCTATACCTGTATCTAAGACTAAAACACATTCTTCAAACGTTGCACATAACTCAATGCGACACATCCCAACTCACTCATTTTGGTCTCTGTTGCACGGGCCAACGGCCACCAAGGAAACATTTATCCCTATGTTACAGGGCATTAAATGATAGTGACCCACTGACTAAACACAACTATATCCTAAAGTGGGAGGAAGACCTCCATGTCACCATCCCCATCCCGCTGTGGCTCCAGGCCATGCAAACAACAAGAAAAGCATCCCACAGCTTGTCTCTATGGGAGGCATACACTAAAATGCTTATGAGATGGTACCTAGTACCGACCAGGTTAGCAGCTATGTACGCATCGACCCCGCACATCTGCTGGAGATGTGAACTAGATATTGGTGATATACAGCACATATTCTGGGGTTGCCCACTACTGGAAACCTTTTGGAAAAATGTAAGCAAAGCTGTGGATAGCATAGCGTCTCACAAAATCCCGTTTACTCCAGAATGCTACCTTCTCCACCTTTCCCCCGAACTTCTTTCCGACAAGTCCAACCGCGTCCTCTTAAACATAATGACGGCAGCAAAAACTAGCATAGCCGCCCATTGGAAGAGCAAATATGTGCCCTCTCCCTCAGAGTTATGGAACAGACTTGAGACTATAGCAGATTTCGAACAGATGGCATACAAACTAGAGGGACATCCTGACGCATATGCAAAACACTGGCTTAGCTGGACAACCCACAGTACATCGTTAAGAATGCTTACCTAGAGACAATGCCTTATGGACTGCTCATGACTCTCCCCTCCCAGTACACACTCCACGCAGGGATAGGTTAAGTAATTTAACCAAACATACAATGTGTTTAGCATGTGTACTATTGTCGGTGCTAGACTGGTTAGGGAGAATGTGGATTGTTTAAATGTTGCGTAAGCTGTGCTGAAACACGCAGGTTTTCATATTAGCTACAGGATATACGAAACTTCACTATGTTAAATTCCTGTTGTTAATAATTGTGGTTACTTGGTAATAAGTATAAATGGTGTCAACACGCTGTAAACAATACTTTGATGTATAATAAGGATGTAACAGTGTTTCCCCCACCCCCTTCTTCCTTTCTGTACCCCTTACTTTATTTTCATGAAAACCAATAAAAAGGAAACATGGAAAAAAAAAAAAAATCGTCTAGATTTGCTGTTGGGTGAGTAGAATCTTCAGGTCTTTTCTGGTATCAAGCAGAAGTTTAAAATCCCCATCTGATAGCGATTGTTTATGTCTCTGTTCTAGTTACCAGCGAACGCAGTTGCTCCGATCTGGCCTTCTTTTTGGCTGCGCCGATAGCGAAGAATCTTCCCTTTACCACACTCTTGTGCCCTTCCCAGACCATTACCAGGTTGATGCTCTCTGCGAAGTATTGAGCGAGATATTCATGTATTGCCGTAGAAACGTTGACCTCTAGCAACAGTGATTCGTTTAAGCGCCAAGTACGCTCTGTAGGTTTAAACAGAGGGGATTGCATGCAGATACCTACTGATGAGTTGTCCGACCATGTTATATTTCCCACATAGGAACCTTGGAGAGTCGTCAGGAAGGGTTGCGAGAGGAACATGTAATTGATCCTGGAATAAGACTTGCGCATGGCTGAATAGGGGGTGTAATCCTCTTCTCCAAGTTCTTCTTCCTTGAACACAATAGTTATAATATCTATATTCGCCCACTAACTGGATGACACACAGTACAACTGACTTTATTAGAACCAAACTCAGCCTTTTATGCACAGATCCCAGTATGGTGTCTATACAATACAATGCAAGTCCAGCCTAGGTGTCATACAGGAACCCCACATGTCCTATATCCCAAAATAGCCCTGATCTAAGTGCCCAAGTTGTCCAAATAGCGCTCAGATTCATGCAGTGTAGGGGAATCACCACCGGGGTAAAGTTCTGAACGGCCACACAAGTGGTCAATGCCATGCCCAAAATAGTTCCAGAGTGATTAGTGATTTGGTCAGTCAACTTTCAGCAGTTCCTGACGAAGAAATATGGGGTGCTCCTCCTGGCTCTCAAGGAGCAATTGTTCCTCACAGACTCGGGCACCTTTCCTCCAAAAAGAGCAGGTCTACAAGGGGGTCAAATCACCAGACCAAGATGACCGGGAAGCACAAAGTCCTGCAGCCGAAAGGAGCTCCATAGCGGTAAGGACTGTTCGTGGGTTAGTTCACACGAACGACCTCCAAGGAACGAGCATTCAGTGAACTCAGGAGAGGGAAGGTACCGAACCAGTGCATCGGTTGTTTAAGGAGTTGCTCTTAGTGAGGCTGGGCAGGCTAACCCCCGAACGGGGTCTCTGGACCTGGATTATAGTCGGTGGGCAGGAGGCCAGCTTCCACATTCCTCTGGGAGCATTTGCCACAAAATGGATTGACTATAGATAGCGCAGCTGCTTAACAATATTACGGCAAACACAATAGGCATTACAATTCAGTGCATCGGTTGTTTAAAGAGTTGCTCTAGCCCTTTAGAAGACACATTTTATTTTAATTACTAACGCTGTATTGGGCTTTAGTAAGTGGGTTCCCCCTTTAAAACCTGAATAGAAAAAATTAAGTAAATCTACCTGAAATTCAGCACCAGGCGAAGTGTTCTCCTCATCCCTCCTGACATCACAACCTCCCTCTCCATGGTCAAATCAAATGCTAGAGAAGCAGTTGATTAAACCATTTCATCCACGCAGAGTACATATGGTCGTTCTGAGCCAGCAAGGGTAGGGAAAGAGGGAGGGGATTTTTTTTTAAATAAATAAATATTGATTTCAGCAATGGAGGGAGGCAGTGGGCGCACTCAGAGGGAAATAGGGGGAAGCAAGGCTCCACTTGAAGACATTCCATCATGCTTTAATGTTTTTAATGTTTGCACAGAGTTCTAGGCTGCGTAAGTCATGTGTGCCGGGGGTGTAACTAGCCCCCGGCACAAAAGTGATTACATCTCTGGATGTGCAGCTTTTCAAGTAGAATCACCACACATAGAGACTTCTACCATCAGTGGCGGAACTAACATAGAGAAGGCCCTCTATCGCAAGAGTGGCCAAAATGTAGATCTACATAATGGCACACATACAGATACACAGACACAACAATACACACACTGATGCACATACAGATAGATGCACACACTAACATAGATGCAGATACACAGATACAAACACTGACCCACATACAGATACATAGACACACAGATAAACACTGACACACATGCAGATGCACAGACCCACAGATATAAGCAATTGACACATAATTAGATACACAGAGGTACATATATATAGATACACAGACACACAGAAACACACAATAAGACACATGCAGATACAGACACACATATGCATATAATGACACACAGAGAGATGCACAGATACGTAGATAAAAACACTGACACACATGCAGATACACAAACACAGAGACACACACAATGACACATGCAGATACACAGATACAAACAGTGACACATATAGAGAAACACAGACACAGAGAAACATACATAAGACACAAGCGCATGACCGGATCCCTGAGAACACATGGACATTGGGTGGCCCTAAGTGCTTGGGCTACATGGTGGGCCCCCTCATACCGCAGCCTACCACCATGACTACTTCAAATCACTAACATTATCACGACGGTTCGAGTAACCCTGTACGCTTTTGCACTCATTTGCACCCTTTTAGGGCCATAGAGTTGGCAAACCTCTTTCTCTTTAAAATATAGGGCCTGGTGTAGCAACCACTTATCAGGCCTCTATCCGGTTATAGAGGATGCTATTTTTTTTTACTATTATTATTTGTAATTGACAGATTCAAATTGGTCTCTGTGTGAAGGATACAATTGGCTCTCTAATTACATGCTTGGCACTGAAAGAGTTAATTGTTATTACACATCTAGCCTAACGAGGTCATATGCTATAGACTGTAAGCTCGTTGGAGCAGGGTCCTCTTCAACCTATCGTTCCTGTAAGTTTTCTTGTAATTGTCCTATTTATAGTTAAATCCCCCCTCTCATAATATTGTAAAGCGCTACGGAATCTGTTGGCACTATATAAATGGCAATAATAATAATAATAATAATAATAATAATATACCTGGTGTAACTAGATGTAGTGTAATTTGATATGTTTTATAGTGCGCTTTTAATTATTATGGCTGTCCCTTTATTTTGTCCAGGCCACAATGATTTCACTGGATTGTGGAATTATATTATTTGAAGATTACTATTTAATTAGGACTCACAATTTAGAATTACAAATACAATATTTCCCTTTTATCCACTACCTAATGGTAAATGTCTCTGTATGTTTTTAACACATACAGTGTGTATGCGTGTGTGTCTCTCTATGTGTATGTACATGTGATGGATCTGTGCGATGTGGGTACATCTGCTGCTACAACTATGAGTTCATGTGTGTCTGTTCTATGTGAGTGAGTGAGAGGGTGAGTGTATCTGTGTTAGCTTAGGTGTCTGTAAGTGTATATGTGTCAGTCATAGAATGTATGTATTTGAGTGACTGCGTGTTGATGTCTTGTTTGTCCAGATGTCTATATCTAGGCAGTGAGAGCTTTATGAGTAAAGGACTGTTAGCTCACCTTACCAAGGATTCTTTGTCCTGGCAGCCGAGCTACTGCAATGATCCCTACTATTTACTAGTTGCTAAAATAAACGCTGTTTCTGGATTGATAAACATTTGTCTGCAGAGAATTGTGCAGTAAATGTCTTTGTGGCTCTGTATCCTTATTGCTGGTTGCAAATAGCAATTACCAACAATCACTGTTGGATCAGATATATACCAATGTCAGCATGTGGTATTTCTTCATGTATAGCAAAATCCCTGTAATCGCCATACTGTTCCAGTATTATTGCATTAGTTCCTGCAGAATTATTAATAAATATTTCATATAAAATTAAGAAATTAAGTGACAGTGTACTGGCTTGTTTCATCTGAGATTTTGGTTTATAGTTCTTCTTATGGTCAAATGTACCCAGGCATTCCCTTGTTGGTAAAACACAAAAAAGAAAAGATGTACTAAGATCCATTTCAGGATTGAAACTAAATAGAATGGACCAAAATAGCCAGGGGTGGCTCTAGACTTTGCAAGGCCTTAGGCGAAACTCAAACATGAGGCCCCCCAACACCATTAGTGAACAAAGAATAGGGGTTACCTTGTGTGTGTGTATAAGGAGCTGTAGATATATTGAATGACGAGCTTGCAGCGTTGGATAAGGAACGGTATGCTCTGTATTCATCTTTAGAGGCTTGCATTGTCCCGGCTCCCTGTGCTGCTGTGTTGTGAGCTCTCTGACTGTAGTTATGGCATAATTTGCAATCAACTAATTTAATTTGCAATTATGCTATCGCTTAAACACGATTGCTGGGTATGGTTGCATAGCCTGGCAGTCGTTTATACATAAATGCCAGTGTGAAGGGGTTATTTGAAACAAAAATTGACATTTTGGTTGGGCTTTTAAAAATAAATATTTACCAAATAATAAATTTACAGATAAGAAAACAATGTCATAGACATTTTCCCCACATATTATATAAACCTTTACATATTATCATATATGGGTTCCCCGTGTATTGTATATGTATGTACCGGTATGTTTGGATGGATGCATATAATATATGTGTTGCTTGCAACTTTACCTTTGCATTGCCCATACCATGCCACCCTCACATTGCAGACAGACACACACACTAATACATGCACACATATACAGACTAATACACAAATACATATACACACTGATACATGCAAATGCATACACACAAACACACTGATGCACAGAGATACAAATATTGACTAATGCAGTCATACATTCATGATGTGTTTTTATCTGACTGTGTGTATTTCTTAGTGTGTCAGGCATTGTCTACCTGTGTATGTGTCTGACAGTGAGTATCTTTGTATGAGAATGTATGTTTCTGTGAGCATGTGTATGTTTGTGTGGTTGCTGCTTGCTGTGTTTTGTGTTTGTGGTAGGCTAACTGTGGCCTTTGTGCACTTTGTTCATAGCTAAGTTATGTTTTATGATTGTCTGTATGATGATTGTCTTCAGGGGTGACTGTGATATGGTAAGTAAATGGGTAACTGTGGCAGGGTGAGTTTGACAGGGTGAGTGGGTGAATGAGACAGGGTTGGGGGGTGAGTGTGACAGAATGATGGAGGGAAAGTGTGACAGGGAGGTGAAAGAGTTAGAGGAGGTGACAGGTGGCAGAGTTAGGTAAGGTGACAGATGTCAGAGTTAAGGTGGTGGCAGAGTTAGGTGAGGTGACAGATGTCAGAGTTAAGGTGGTGGCAGAGTTAGGTGAGGTGACAGAGTTAGGGAGGTGACAGGTGGCAGGGAGGTGACTGGTGGCAGAGTTAGGGGGGATGACAGATGGCAGAGTTAGGGGGGATGACAGATGGCAGAGTTAGAGGGGCTTACAGGTGGTAGAGTTAGGGGGTAGTCAGGTTGCAGAGTTAGGGGGGGCTGACAGGTGGCAGAGTTAGGGGAGGTGACAGATGGCAGAGTTAGGGGAGGTGACAGGTGGCAGAGTTAGAGGGCAGTCAGGTTGCAGAGTTAGGGGGGCTGACAGGTTGCAGAGTTAGGGGGGCTGACAGGTGGCAGAGTTAGGGGAGGTGACAGATGGCAGAGTCAGGGGGTGGCAGAGTTAGGAGGTGGCAGAGTTAGGGGGAGTGGCAGAGTTATGGGGGGCTGGCAGAGTTATGAGGGGTGACAGGTGGCAGAGTTAGGGGGTGGCAGGTGGCAGAGGTAGGGGGTGACAGGTGGCAGAGATAGGGGGGTTGACAGGGGGCAGAGTTAGGGGGTTGACAGGTGGCAGTTTGGGAATGGGTGACTGGGAGCAGAGTGGGTGAGAGAAATACCTTTTTCCCTGGTGGTCAGTGTCCAGGCTCCCTGGTGGTCCGGTGGGCTCTCTATTTGGTCTGCAGCTCCACCGAGTATGAGCTGCAGAAGACGTGATAGGAGTCTCGCGATCTCCAGAAGTTAGAGTCTTACCGTGGTAACCCTGCTAAAGCGAGGCCTTCGACGGCCGCCTAAATCGCTTAATTAGAGAGCCGCCTCTGAAAATAGCAATACAATTTAATTAAAAAAAAAATAAAGTGCTTTATTTACAGCACAATTTGTCTATTTCTATAGTTAATATTTAAATAGTACTTTTGGTCAGCAAACTCTCTGAGTTTACCAACACTGATGAGTACACTATCAGTAGAAAATAAACTAACAGCCGTGGTTCAAAAGTAATGCAACAATGCAACGATGCAAGAGGCCCTTTTTGGCAAACATTGGTTATGTATAAAAAGTGTCAAAAATTGTTCCTTACTGCACCCTTTCAATTTAAAAAATGTATGTTTTATTTTTATTTTTCAGTAAGTTCGAAAATAGAAGCAAATATGTACCCTTTCTTTCCAATAAATTTTGGGAGTCCATGACTTGAAGGTGGATGTTCCCTTTTTTTTTATTATCGAAAAATCCTTTCACTTTGAAATGCATCCGTTTTCCTAGTAACATTATTCATGTCTTGTTTTACAAATGTAATTTATAGTAAAATCAGAGAAAATTGAGCGAAAAATCCAAAAGAGGAATGATAAGCGGCAGATAGACAAATTATTTTGGCAAGAAAGGCAAAAGATCTTCAAAGAGTATACATGGAAGCCAACACAGAACATTTTATCAATAAAAATGCCTGTCAGCATTATGTCTTTGAACATTAAAGGAACGTTATAGTGACCAGGACAACTACAGATTAATGTACTTGTTCTGGTGTGTTTAGTATGTCCTTGTAGGCCTTTTAATGTAAGGCAGGGTTTACAATACTGCCTAAGAACATCTCTAGTGGCAGTCCCTCAGATGCTTTACATGGAGACGCTAAACGCTCCCCATAGAGATGCATTTATTTGGCATTTTGCAGTTCATACGCAATATCCTCCTATGGAAAAGCATTGGATTGGCTGAGATCGTCAAGCTTGCTAATCTCAGCGAAGGAGGTGGAACCAACTGCAATGCGACCCACACAGCGCTGTAAATAAAGTAAGCTTAACACCTTTATACAAGGGAGGCAGGAAGCCTAAACTGTATTTTTACAACTATAATGTCAGGAATACACATGTCTATTCTTCGTGTAGACCCATATTTTCTGAGCCCTTTTTGGCAGCGCCAGTGACACGGTTCATGTTACCCTGTCCACACGCCAATGTATACAATCCGAATTACAAAACTGAAGCTAGAATAGCCAATCTGTGATTTTAGCTAAGATGGAGAATTTTTTTCAAATTTATAGGCCTAAAGTTTCTAAATAATTTATCTTTATAATCACGTAGGCCATTCCATCACAGGTCATGTATAACAAGCCAGCAGTCAGAATATGGTTTTAGTGATGTGAGAGGGCAGGACATGAAGAAATGGGAGCAGAAAAACAATTACCCAGTAAGCCAGTCAGGATTCTGACCTACAAGAAACAAATCACGCCTCACTCAGGTTCCACGCAACAATCCGGCCATCTATCTGGGAGGTGCTCTGTGAAAATAGCAGACACCGCAATCTGCAGAAATCAGAGTGCAAAAACAAGGAACACAGGCGACACTCCAAGGTCTGTGATGGTTTTCTTTATTGTTGGGTAATATTCCTCAAATAAAAAATGCTTTTATTTGAGGAATATTACCCAACCATAAAGAAAACCATCACAGACCTTGGCGTGTCGCCTGTGTTCCTTGTTTTTGCACTCTGATTCTGATCTAGTAATCAAGCTCCGTATAACAACATGCTCTCACAGCCTGTTAAGAGTTATTCATAATATACTACCTGCCTTTTTCTACCTGATCAATGTATAAGCTTACCATGCTTCTGCACCTCAACATACGATTGTTATATTGTCAAGACATTCTATGCTTACCTTCCATGCCCCTGTCTTGCATTGTTTGTACTTACCTACAAGAATGGAGGATAGATAGACAGACAGACAGACAGACAGACAGAAATACAGTTATAATCAAACTTATTTAACTCTCATTGAAAATTAAGTTTATTATCAACATTTACAGACTTTCAGCTGTTTGCAATAAACAAATTAAACAATAGCAATTGAAATAGCTCAGCACAATGAATGTTTCAAGTTGTTTCCCCAAATTCAACTGAAAATGATATGTGTGTGTGTATATATATATATATATATATATATATATTAGTGCTGCTAAGTTTGTTGACAGTTTAAAAATAACAAAGATTTGTATTTATATATATATATATATATATATATATATCTCAATAAAAGATTTTTATTATATATATATATATATATATATATATATAAATCTTTGTTATTTTTAAACTAAGATTTTTATTTATATATATATGTATATATATATATATAAATAAAAATCTTAGTTATTTTTAAACTGTTTAAAATACAGAGCTGAAAAAAATAAAATAAGTACAGTATATATATATATATATATATATATATATATATATATATATATATATATATATATATATATATATATATATATATACTGTACTTATTTTATATATATACTGTACTTATTTTATTTTTTTCAGCTCTTTATTTTAAAGATGTTTTACCACCAGGTGTCACTAAAAGATCACATAGTGGCAAAGTGATTATTTTAAAGTTTTTTTTTAATTATTATTTGTTTAGCATGTTTTAACACATTACCACTTAGAGTCAGTTGTACTCTGGAGTGTCCCTCTAGCAACCACTGAACACACATCACATGCCTTTTTGGAAAAAAATAAAATGCTAATAATATTTAGCTTTATTCACTTTATTTACAGATTCCTTTTTATAATAATTCTACAAGTGCTGTGGAATATGTTGGCTGTATATAAATGAGAATAATAATAAAAATGTAGTTTTCAAATTAATTAAATATAGACTGGTGAGAGAGATTTTTGTGAGACAAGTCCTGCAGCGCACTCTAGTGGTCAATGTTATATTGTGTGATGTGTATCTTGCTAGCTCCATATAGTTATTTCTGAAGCTCAATGAATTGGAAGAACATGGGCTCATTTTACCAGTCCAAGCTAAAGCAGCTCAATGCATTAAATGAGTTACAGAAAATTCAACCACGGTGTGAAAATAAAGCACTTAACGCAACATTTAATTTGATATTATATTGTAAATAAAATACATATCGACTGTGATCATATCCCTGTTTATATGAAGCTGCGTTCATCTCAGCACATCTAGAGGTTCTATTAACTGATATATTCAGGAGCTTCACATCTAAACGAAGAATTGGAATAAGTCTGAAACTAACACTACACTGTGATATATCCATGTTAGTTATGTGGGAGTTAGCAAGATCAAAAGGCAATATACAATATAAAGGAACAATATAGTCACCCAGACCACTCAATCTCAATCTGCAGTGGCCCTGTCCTCTTAACCCTGGTAGGTAAAACATTGCACTTTTTGAGAACCTGCAATGTTTACATTGCAGGATTAAGTGACCCTTCAGGCACAGATAGAGTAAAACAGTTTTTTTTTTTTATTATTCAATTGATTAATTGATTCAATGCTTTCCATTTGGAAGTTTGAATATTTGCACAGTGCTCGCCGCGCATGCACATTAGGTCTGCCACGCTTCTCTTCAGGGCCATCTTTAGTGCGGGGAAAATGGGGCAGTTGCCCCTGGCCCTGTTGCTCCTGGGGGGCCCCAGAGCAGCTGCCCCGCGGGCCCCGTGATTTGCACAGCCCCCATGTAACCGGCGGTGTGGCTGCACAGAGCCACACCAGCCCTTGCACTAAGGGCCACCCGGTGAGCATGTGTCAGCAGGAGCCCGGTCGGGCGCTGTGACGCTTAAACAGCGCGACCGGGCCCCTTACTGTACCGACTGGGAGGAAGTGAGTGCCGCGCATCATTTTCTTCCACCGGAGATAATAGCCGCGCGGGAGGAGGAAGGCAGGGAGGAGGGGAGTTCTACAAGATAACCCCCAACTGCCTCAGTCTGCCGCTGGAACCCAGGGAAACCACCCTCCATAAAAAGGTAAGAACCTGGAGGGTGGCTAGATGTATATCTGTGTGTGTCAGTATGTCTGTCTGTGTGTATGTGTCAGTATGTCAGTATGTTTGTGTGTGTATGTCAGTATGTCTGTGTGTGTGTGTATGTCTTTGTGTGTGTGTGTGTGTGTGTGTGTGGATGTCAGTATGTCTGTGTGTGTGTGTATGTGTGTGTATGTGTGTCAGTATGTCTGTGTGTGTATGTCAGTCTGCCTGTGTACGTGTATGTCAGTATGTTTGTGTGTGTGTGTGTGTGTGTGTGTGTGCGCATGTCTGTCTGTGTGTATGTATGCCAGTATATCTCTGTGTGTGTGTGTGTATGTCTGTCTGTGTGTGTATGTCAGTGTGTCTGTGTGTCTGTGTGTGTATGTCAGTATGTCAGTGTGTGTGTGTATGTCAGTATGTCAGTGTATGTGTGTATGTCAATATGCCTGTCAGTGTATGTGTCTGTGTATGTTTCCGTATTTCTGTCAGTGTATGTGTCTGTGTGTGTGTCAGTATATCTGTCAGTGTGTGTATGTATGTATGTATGTGTGTGTGTGTGTGTGTGTGTGTATGTGTGTCAAAATGTCTGAATGTGTGTCAATATGTCTGCCAGTATATCATTGTGTGTCAGTGCATGTGTGTGTCAGTATGTATCTGCAAATGTTTTAATATGTCTGTGTATGTGTGTATGTGTCAGAATGTCTGTCAGTGTGATTGGGGGTTGGGCATAATTGGGGGAGGAGGGGGGCAGGGACTGGGCCCAGGGGGCCCAAGAAAATGCTTTCCCCAGGGTCCTATTCATATTATATACGGCCCTGCTTCTCTTTGAGGAGCCTTGGCTTGGACATTAGAGGAGGAGCACATGCTTTCAGTGTGACGCTGATAGGAGAGGTGAGCAGCAACAAACAAGGTGAGTAAATTAGGTAGAACACCTAATACTACTAGGGACAGGAACAATATAGTGTTAGGGATACGGCTTTTGGAATCCTGTAAACATTACTAATTGACATTTGAATGTCACCAATTTTATTAAACACACAACTGCTACTGACAATACAATACAAAAAAGTTAATTGGTTACACTGTATCTAGACCACATGAGTTAGCAGTTCAATCTCCTGTGGAGAGAGGAGAGAGAGAATAGAAACAGGAGCACACATTTAATGATATGATAATAGAAGTGAATCATATTGCACACTTTTTTCAGACACTGGTCAGACACGGCATTAAAACCACTGGTGAATAACATTGATTACATCATTACAATGGCACCTGTCAAGGGTGGGTTACATTAGGCAGCAAGTGGACAGTCAGTTTTTAAATTTCCTGTGTTGGAAACTGGAAAAATGGTCAAGCGAAAAGATCTGCGAGACTTCGACAAGGGTGAAACAGTGATGGCTAGACCACTGGGTCATAGCATCTCCAAGATGTTGTCTTGTGTTAGGGCCCTGGGTGCCCATGGATCATTTATGCACATGAGTAGTGAAGATCCACCTATCTGGTTCGATCACACATATTGCTGAAAAACTTAATGCTGGCCATGATAGAAAGGTGTCAGTAAGGGTTCCATGGTGTAATGGTTAGCACTCTGGACTTTGAATCCAGCGATCCGAGTTCAAATCTCGGTGGGACCTAGGTGCCTCTTTTAAAAATGTCACATCAAGAGAAAGCAACATTCAACAAAACATTCTTTCTTAAAAAATCCAATTTAAGCATATATAATCTGCCAATGCCAAATTGGAGTCAGCCCTCTCGACATTAGATACCAAACACATATTTCTTCAATAGACATCTCTGGCATCTGCTAGGTTTCATTTCTATCTAGAGCAGCAGGAAATGCTAGCAGAATGCTTGGTTGTATAGGGAGAGATATTAGCTATTATTAGATATTAGAAAGATATTAGATATTAGAAAGAGGGAAGTGCTCATGCCATTGTACAGAACACTGGTGAGACCTCACTTGGAGTACTGTACACTGTACACAGTACTGGAGACCATATCTTCTGAAGGATATTGATACCTTAGAGAGAGTTCAGAGAAGGGCTACTAAACTGGTTCATGGATTGCAGGATAAAACTTACCAGGAAAGGTTAAAGGATCTGAACATGTATAGCTTAGAAGAAAGACGAGGCAGGGGGGATATGATATTGATACCTTAGAGAGAGTTCAGAGAAGGGCTACTAAACTGGTTCATGGATTGCAGGATAAAACTTACCAGGAAAGGTTAAAGGATCTGAACATGTATAGCTTAGAAGAAAGACGAGGCAGGGGGGATATGAATTTAAATACATACATACATTTAAATACATACAGGGAATCAACACAGTAAAGGAGGAGACTATATTTAAAAGAAGAAAAACTACCACAACAAGAGGACATAGTCTAAAATTAGAGGGACAAAGGTTTAAAAATAATATCAGGAAGTATTACTTTACTGAGAGGGTAGTGGATGCATGGAATAGCCTTCCAGCTGAAGTGGTAAAGGTTAACACAGTAAAGGAGTTTAAGCATGCGTGGGATAGGCATAAGGCTATCCTAACTACAAGATAAGGCCATGGACTAATGAAAGTATTTAGAAAACTGGGCAGACTAGATGGGCCGAATGGTTCTTATCTGCCATCACATTCTATGTTTCTATGTCAGAACACACAGTGCATTACAGTTTCCTGCATGTGGGGCTATGGCCGCAGAATGTTCAGAGTGCCCATGAAGACCCCTGTCCACCACCTAAAATGTCTTCAATGGGGAAGTGAGCATCAGAAATGGACCATGGAGCAATGGAAGATGGTTGTCTGATCTGATGAATCATGTTTTCTTTTAGATCTAGTAGATCGCCGGGCCCATGTGCGTCATTTATCTGGAGAAAAGATTGTTCCAGACCACGTACACCCATGGCAGTGGCCTCTCTCAGCAGAATAATGGACCCTGCCACAGGAGTGGTTTGAGGAACTTGACAAAGAGTTCCTGTTGCCTTGACATCCAAATTCTCAGATCTCAATCAAGCATGTGTGGGATGTAGTGGGACAACAAATCCAATTCATGGAGGTCCTACCATTTGCTGCTAATGACTTTGTGCCAGATACTGCAGGATACTTTCAAAAGTCTTCTAGAGTCTATGCCTCAATGCATCAGTGTGCATCAACTGCCTACTCTTGTTGTCCTTACCATAGCAGAATGGACATTACCTTTCTGTCTCTGGAGCTGCCTGGTTGGTATAACTTGTAGCTGTCTACTCATGCTTCCCCGGCTTATTTATATTCTTTTTATGGTTTACTCCTGCATATTATTATTTTATTATACAAGAATCAGTACAGTATATTAAACATTGCATGTGGCAACTGGTACCATATCCTAATGTGTATTTTCTTACTGAAATGTCTCTGCTAAGCTTGTTAATTTTCACTGAAGAAATAAAGAATGTAAAAAATTTTGATAAATATTGCATGTTTAATTCTTACATCAACAGTTTGACGGAGTGACGGAGTGAGAGCAAGGTAGCGGCTATAGAAGGACAACGTAGTGTGAGTACCTGGAGTCTATATGGCACATATAGAAATACTAGGATTAAAAAAAATTGGGAGGAGAAGGTAGAGAGACCTGTGGCCAAGAAGTCAGATGGTGGGAAGAAAGAGGTTGGTCCCGGGGGTATTATTATTTTATTATTTATAAAGCACCAAGAAATTCCACAGCATTGTACCAAAAAAAGGAGGCAATGCCGGTGGAGCATGGTGCGTAGGTTGGAGAAACTCAGGCAGAGAACTTGCACCAACTCAGCCAAATGCAATGCTTTCCTCTTGTGAAGCTTGGATGCTTGTGCAACGCTCGCTATGCACATCAGGTTCCCTCCTCTATGAGGAGCATTGGATTGGACCATTCCAGTGGAGACCAAGTCTCCTCCATGACATTGTGGGAGGAGTTGAGAAAATAGTGCAGCGCACTCAGACTACAAAAATACAAAAAACAAAGAAGGCTACTAAAATGCCTAACTAAGTATAAATATGGGGATTTGGTTCCACCATATGGCCATATGTTGTTAAGCCCACCACTACTTTCAAAGTACCCCATTATCGGTGGGTCCTACACTACAATGTGGGAGACAAATAAATAGTAATAGTGTCATAAATAAAATAGTGTTAAATACTAGTAAGAGCATAGTGAGTATACAAACAAAAGTGATGAAAGCAATTAAAAGCAGTGTTAAAACTAAATAATTAATGTGTTAGTGCTGAAAATGAGTATACTCACTAATGCAGATGACTGTGTTCACTGGAAAAAATAATAAAAGTGACTTGACTAATGACAAACTCCTCCTTAATATACACACCTGTGGCCACCTCTAAAGGAGACTCTGAAGCTGGGGGGGCCTGGGCGGGGTGCTTAACCCCTAAGGAATCTGGTCTGGACTCCAAATATAGTATAAACAGAGAAAGGATAGGGGGCACTCCCGGGACCTGAATTTTGCATGAAAGGTGCTGCCGCTGTGACCAAAATTTCATGAATGAGAAAATAGTGCAGCGCACTCAGACTACAAAAATACAAAAAACAAAGAAGGCTACTAAAATGCCTAACTAAGTATAAATATGGGGATTTGGTTCCACCATATGGCCATATGTTGTTAAGCCCACCACTACTTTCAAAGTACCCCATTATCGGTGGGTCCTACACTACAATGTGGGAGACAAATAAATAGTAATAGTGTCATAAATAAAATAGTGTTTTTTAACTTTTTAATTGAATAATTTTCACTGAAGAAATAAAGAATGTAAAAAATTTTGATAAATATTGCATGTTTAATTCTTACATCAACAGTTTGATGGAGTGACGGCTTGAGAGCAAGGTAGCGGCTATAGAAGGACAACGTAGTGTGAGTACCTGGAGTCTATATGGCACATATAGAAATACTAGGATTAAAAAAAAATGGGAGGAGAAGGTAGAGAGACCTGTGGCCAAGAAGTCAGATGGTGGGAAGAAAGAGGTTGGTCCCGGGGGTATTATTATTTTATTATTTATAAAGCACCAAGAAATTCCACAGCATTGTACCAAAAAAAGGAGGCAATGCCGGTGGAGCATGGTGCGTAGGTTGGAGAAACTCAGGCAGAGAACTTGCACCAACTCAGCCAAATGCAATGCTTTCCTCTTGTGAAGCTTGGATGCGTGTGCAACGCTCGCTGTGCACATCAGGTTCCCTCCTCTATGAGGAGCATTGGATTGGACCACTCCAGTGGAGACCAAGTCTCCTCCATGACATTGTGGGAGGAGTTGTGACAAGCGCTGGGGGAGCCTCATACCTGTAGAAGTTATGTAAAATCCTTTATTTTATTAACTTTATAGCACAATAAATAGCAAAATTTAGCTACTTTTTTAACAAATAAATATGCAAGCTTGCCAGAAAATGTACAGATCAACTTTCACATATTTAGTGTGTTGTAATTAAATGTTGGAATAATTATAAAATCATCTACACTTGCCTCTTTAATTTGGCTTTTTTACATGGAGTATGGATCGGGCCCCTTCCCCCAATGTAATTGTATGGTTTTCGTCAATCATCCTGCGACTAGGGACACCTGGCAAAGGTCTCAATAAATTACATTATGGCTTTTAGTTACAAGATTTTATTAATTTCTTTGAAGGAACCAGGATATGTCTGATTTTATGTTAAATTTGTTACATGTTATTGTTCTGTCTGTAAAAATCTTGGTGTGTTTGCTTAACTTGTCATTTTGCTACCGTAAAAAGGACACTGCAGAACCCTAAAGCACTTTAGCTTGCTGAAATGCTTTATATGTGAACTGTGTGTCCTATTTTTATTTTTTTTAAAAAGTGCAGATTTCAATAGAATTTGACACTTTTACCATTTAACCTTGTTACACCCCCGCTGGCTGTCAGTCAGACAACCAGTCCTGTTACTTAATGTTTAGTTTTTTAGCTCAGAGAAAGAGTGAGATGTGGAAGAAGGGGAGAGATTTCAAAGACTGCAGACACAAGATATGCAGCTTTTGCAAACTGTTTTAGATATACACCCAATTAAAATGGTATAATTAAATTCTAATTTTTAGTGTCTGGAGTTCCATGGTGCCATCTTTGGTGCTAAACGAGAATCTCCTATGTGCTGCTTGGGCCAATGAGAAAGCATTAACCTAAGCAGCAAAGGGTGATTAGCTGAGTGAGTCAGCTGACTGCTTTCAGCCTATCACCGAACCCACTGCTGGTATGCATTGGTATAGCAGAAATAAGTGTATAACTAGTCATACCTCCAAGGGGCTGTGCTATAGGTGGTTAGGGACCCGTGTTCTGTGTTAATCTGCTGAAGATTGCTTTAACACTTAATAAAGAGACAGCGCAAGGTGACTCCAGGCACCATAACCACTTTAAATAGATTAAATTATATAGTGCCTATGGTGTTCCTTTAAGATAACAAAATGCAGTATACATGATTTGCATATACAGATATACTGCAGCTGTCCTAAAGAAAACATAAATAAATAAAATAGGCTGATCATTGAAGTGACCAAAGAGGAGTCAGATATGAAGACATTGCCATCTTCTCATATGACCATGTCCTGTTTTTAACCCATTTCACTGAATGATGTGCTCTATCTACTTACAGAAAAATGGCCAATGCAATTGATTCCATAAGGAGCAAGGAAAGTGGTGGGAGAGTAGGAAAGACATGTGCTGTGGTGACTTGTGGACCGGAAGTGACATTGAACCATTATTTATGGAAGCACTAAATGAGTGGGCAGCATCCAGTATGCTGCAGAGAAGAAGGCCACGAGTATGATCTACCCAATCGATTAGCACAGAGTGCAGGATAAGTCTGGAATGCTTTGCTGATCAGATAGGTCTCATGACAGTATCCCAAGTAGACATGCCCTCTGGACTGAAAGTACTGGTAAACATATTAAACCGAAGAGGCTTCAGAAGGATGGTGTGTAATACATTATGTATATGCATTTCCATTGGTAAGTCAATAGAGTATGAGACCGGATTGATCTGCGTCAGGATATTTAAATGGAAAAAATTAATTGAGGTGCCTGCTTCATGGAAGATGCTTGTAGATGGATATCATGGGCAGAAAATCATATCTGTTCCCTCAGGTGGTAAGAAGGAGCTGCTCAACAGTGTTTAGCAGCTTCTATCCTTTGCTGTACAGAAGATTTCACTGAGAGGCGCTGAACCTTCTCTAAAGTTCAACATAAGTTCAACCAGCTAAAATCCCATCGAGACCTGGTATTTCTTGTGAAGCCAATGCAGTCAAGAGGTCGGTGGTATGCTGGCCATACACTACGTGCAATGGACTGTTGCCAGAAGACTTATGAGTAGTGTTTTTGATAGATAACTATGCCCAAGGAAGCAGGTCAGCCCAGCCATCTTGGTGGTGGAAAACAAAACAGTGAAGGTATTGTTCGAGGGACTTGGCACCTCCGTTGGACTGGGGATAGTAGGCAGAAAATAAGTAAATGGTAATACCATCTCCATGCAAAAGGCTCTCTAGAAACGGGAAATAAACTCACTACCTCTATCTAACGCCTCTATCTATCTAATAATTTGTTAAGGAATGATGTGTAAACAAAACACCTCCATGCAGAAGACCTTTTTTTTTTAAATTGGTCTATGATCATAAGTATGACAGTATATCCATTGGAAGGTCAACAATTAAATCCACCACTAGATGAGACCAAGGTTTATTGTGAATCAATAAAGGATTAAGCAATCCACATGGTAATCTATTTATAGTTTTCACCCTAGCGCAAATATCACAGGTCAAAACGTTCTGTAAGGAGAGCCAACAAAAGTTGGGGAAGAGAGTAGAAATAGTTTTAGAGATTCCTGGGTGCCCTGCTGTCTTAGTGTCATGATACAAAGACAACAAAACTTGTATTTTATTTATTTTATGTTAGGCTGTATTGGCTCCAATGTAGCCGAGGATAAGGTAAGTATGGTCGTTACTTTGATCCGTTCTGAAGAAATGACTGGTGGATGGTCAATATCATGAGTATCATCAGGTTCAAATTGCTTAGATAAGGCATCAGTCATGGTATTGTTATTGCCTGGTCTGTAAGGTATGATGTAATTAAAATAAGATAGAAAAAGGGACCATTTCGCTTGATGAGAAAAAATTACTTTGCCCTCACTTAAATAAAAAATTATTGTGATCTGTCAGTATGATCACCGGATCCTAAAGCCCTCTAACTCAATTATTTAAATGCTAGTGTGATAGCAATGAGTTCTCTGTTGCTAATATTATAGTTCTGTTCAGACTCAGATATTTGTTTTCTTTTAATAGAAACCACAAAGGTGCAATGCTTTATTAGGGGACTCTTTCTGTGACAGGCTCCTACCCCTATCTCAGAGGCATCCACTTCCAAAACAAAGGAAAGAGAAGAATCAGGATGTCTGAGTATAGGGGCAGTAACAAAGGCATCTTTAGGACTGAAAAGGCATTGATGGCTTCAAGAGTCAATTCAAGAGTCTTTAAGTTGGTAATTGGTGCAATAATAGTGGAAAACTCATTTATGGTAATAACTGGCAAAGCCAATGTATCTTTGTATTGCTCTCAAACCTTGAGGCAACAGCCATTCAAGCAAAGTAGAGAGTTTCTTTGAGTCCATGCAAAACCCAGAGGCAGAGTTACGTACCTCATGAAGTAAACCTCAGTTTGGTCAAACAGACACTTCTCTAATTTGCAGTGCTGGTAATACAAAATATTTTAACCCCTAGTATTGGCAAAATTCGGGATACCCAAATTCTGGGTAGACGGCATGTCGTTTTCCGGCTTGAAAGTTCCCAGAGTATGGGCAAGGGACCTGGAGCAAGGGAGCCATACCCCAGGAATTATCAAGTCAGAAAGCGACGTTTGTGTTTTTCTTAATTTCTTTGCTTTTTCTTTCCAACACTGCTAATTTTGTCCCTGCTTATTTTACTCCAATAAAGTTATTTAAACTTACCTGAAATTCCTCTTCTCCATTTTCCTACTTGGATCAATCATCGTGAAGAGTACACACCGTAGCCTATATAGGCATCCTAGAGCTTCCTATACAGAGCCTGGTACGCTCTTTACTGTGTGAGTTCTATTCCTTTGGGTGTTTTTTGGGTTTTTTTTATTTGTATTTTATTGTAGCACATAGGGAACTGTACAAAACAGTGAAAGGCATGTCATGCTACTTTTTGTGTGCATTTAAAAGAAAATTATGAACAGCGACAATTGTCATATGAAATATAAAATATAGCGCAGTGAGGCCGACGTGCATCTAAATGTTATCAGTTTAACAATGCATTTTTTAAGACAAGTAACCTGCACTCAGAGACATTCTGCTTTCAATGGGGGTGGGGGGGATGGGAGGGAGAAGAGGTGGTTGAATCTCAGGTGAGAGCAAGCATGTAAGAACACTTGGTGAAAAAAAACCATATAACATTAAAGTAGATTGTATAAGACTAGAGACACAATCTACAATATACGGTTAGTGATATGAGCATCCAAGATTTGGTTGGAAGGAATGTCTCTGTGCCAGAAACGGATCTCAAGTGCTGGCCAGGTTCGGTTTCACCGCTGTTGGCCTGGCTTTCAGGTAGAAGGGTCGGACATTACTCACGTCCCACATCTGGGTCGATGGTTGGGGGTTTGCATTGGGAGTCGATGTCTGCAGGGTCTCTGGTGTAAGCAGCCCCAGTGCCTTGAAGAATTTCCCTGCGTCCGACTGTTGCTGTATCTGAATTCTCCTCCTGTCGTGAAGCACAGTGAGTTTGCAGCCGGGACCCCAGCTCGTGATCTCTCAAGTGCTGGGTGACGGGACGTAAGAATTGCCACCATACCATGGTGGACCTAGTCAGGTCGTTAAAGAAGGTGAGGTCAGCACCTTCAAAGTGGTACAAAGGTGTGTCGCGGACAGCTGCTTGTATCAGCTGCTTACTTCGCAGAGTTTGGAAGCATATCAGCAAGTCCCTGTGAACCCCGTCTGGGACCTTAGCTGGATCCTGAAGTAACTTTCCATCAAGATTGCTTTCACTTTAGATGGTGATAGTATGCTGCTTAGCAGGCTGCGGATGTAATGAGGGATTTCGGATTCTGTGACGTCCTCAGGGACACTCCGAATCTTGAGGTTGCGCTGTCGCTTGGAATCTTCAAGCACTGCAATACTGCCCCCCATGAGGAGATTTGCTTGTTTGAGCTTGTCCATTTTGGACTGCTGAGCATCCTGCCGGCATTGCACAATGTCACTAGAGTCTTCCAGTGATTGCAGTCAAGCTGTGATGACCCCCAAGTCCTTCTGGACCATTGCTATGTCCGCGGCAAATAGGGTTTTCATTTCCCTTAGCAGGTTTTGAATGTCAGCTTTGCTTGCTGGCATTTTTTCCAGACTGAGGGTGATTCTTGCCCATGGCCCTCTGCATGTTGGGGTGTGAGATGTCTTCTGGTTCACTCTCTTCCGAAGCACAGTCAGAGTCCCCCCTCGCAGGCGCCATCTTGGTAGGCCGTGGTTGTCGAGTCACTCTGAGCAAAGTGCTATATATTGTGAAGAAGAGGCCACATCGAGTCTCCTGAGTTTAGTCTTTTTCCCCATAATGTCTGGCCGTCTTTTGGGTGTTTATCGGGCAGTTTTACTGATTTTGTGTTGGTAGAAATCAGTGCTCTCGCAGGAGCTCTTTGCATGTGCGTCTGCTTCGATCGCTGGCTAGCTCCACCCCCATTCCTTTGGTGTTTTATGAATGTTTTTTGTTTAATTTAAACAGAAAGCACTATGTATTACATAGGAGATTTTTTAAAATGTAAACCAACTTGATTCAGAAGTCCTATACAAGATTTTGGGAGGAGGAGTATGACTACAAGTATTAGAAGCCTCCATCATAACAGGCATTTGCTGAAGAGGAGGGCTTGACTTTGAGGAGACAAGTAAGCAGTGCGCTCCAAGAGAGTTTGAAGTGCTTGTGAAACTGGACCATACAGTGGTCCTATTATTTCTCGTTGGTTTCACAAGCTGCTAACTTTTGTCCCTAGCCTGCAGGGTCTATGTCCCTGTCTAATATCAAGATGCTATACACACATATGCTGAATGTGGGAAAGTAGACAGAGAATTGAATAAAGTATATTACCAGACCATAGAGTGGCCCGGCTTAACATAAAATAGAGTGGAATTGTGATTAATAGATTAGTCAAGGTAAGGGTTACAGAAATACAGAATATCAAACTCTAGCCAAGGTCAAGGTAACACAGGTACAGAAATACAGATATAATAGCCAAGGTAAAAACAGAAAATCAGATATAAGCAAATATAATGCTCTGATCGAGAACCGAGACAGAAATTATGACAGGGCAATGGAAATTGGGTCAAAGGCATGCAATGTCTGGTCCACATCTCTCCAGTGACCCCAAAAAGTGCAGAAACGAGTTCTCTAGAGTGACGTGGTCATTCGCAGACTGGAAGTGACAGGGAACATTTTGGATCTATTTATTGACGAACTTTGTGAGCAGCCAGTTTACATTATAATAAAGGGAAGCGGGCCACGTGTGCGATCTACCAGATCGAAGTGCATGGCATACAGGAGAAGACTGGAATGCATGTCAAGAGGGAGAAGAAATCTAAGCCTATGCTTTGCATGTTTATTTGTATGCAATATCCATAAATTGCATTAAAAATGGAAATCTAACCCTTTAAAGGGCTTTTTTATAGGTATGAGACTCAAAATTCGGTGCCAATGCTATTGCAGTGCATCTTCCATGATGAGAAAAGGTCATCAAGCCCTAGAAAATTGCTCAAAATAAATGGTTCGCTGTAGCAATTGTGACATTCCTAATAGTAAAAAACACCTCGAAGAAGTGGTTTAATGCATTGCAAGGAAGTGTTTTTCTTGTTTTTTATGTTTTCTATTTTAAACTCTGTTTTGCAATAATTTCACCTTAGGCATGACAGTGTGATAAATCGAAAACCTGAACAGCTTTCAACTCTTGATCATTATTCAAAAAAACAATAAATACCAGCAAGGAATTGAGTTACAATCAGATGATTATTTAGTGCCTGGGGATTAACACAGTCAGGTAATGCTCTGTTTCTAATGACTGCAGGTTTGTGTATCGCTAATCCTTTTTTTTTTTTTTTTTTTTTTTCAGGTTTGTAGTGATTCTAACAGCAAAAAGAAGCCAAAGCAAGATAATGTATACTTTGTGTTCAATGGCATGTAGGAGTAGAGGAATACTGCAGTAAACCTTGGAGAATGTCCTAACGAAGATTATAAAAATATTTTTAAAATTACTATCATCCTATCTTTGTATTTTCACCCAGTAAAAGAGAACTTTGCCATTAGTAAAATATATATTTCTTCAAAATACCAGCTGAATGTGTAATTTTAAAGATCAGATTTTTTTTTTAATTAACATATGGATGGACCTTTTACAACAAAAACATTGACGACCAGTTGCAGGAAAAAGAGGCATGAATTTCGACAGGTAATATTAATTTTCACATATCACAAACTCATATTTGTTTAATATAGGGGAAAAGAAAACATTATATAAAACAGTCAGAGAAGTGTCAGTCCCCGCTTAAGTAAAATAGTAAAGTCTTTTACTCAAATATTAAAGGGACACTATAGGCACCCAGGCCGTTTCACCTCATTGAAGTTGTCTGGGTACATTGCCCCTGTCCCCCTTAGTCCTGAAATTAAAACACTGCAGTTTTTTACATGATGTACCGTGTTTCCTGTTGACATCATTAAATTTGCCTAATCTTTGTCATGAAGGGGTTAACAGTGGTGTTTGTTGACTATAGAGTTTATTGGAGTTTTGGGTCACTCTAAACATTAGTTTCCCTATTACAGTCTCCGGGCTAAGCTGACAGTGGATTTTACACAAAAGCCCAGAAAGTCCCCCCAGTTTCTAATCACATCTGTTATCGAGAACCTTTTAATTGACCCACATAGCCTTCACATCAATGTGGTTTCTATTTAAGGTCACTGAAACACAACAGGCCTCTGGGCTTGCTGCTGACAGATGCACTCTAACAGGTTTTTCAGGCTAAACATACATCATGCAAGAAAACACGTATTGCTTCCTGTGCATTGCACAATGCCTTTAGCTTTACCTTTCTCGTTAATGTTGATTTTGAATGTCTTAACCCTTTGAGTGCCGCAGTGGTGATAGAAATTCTTCAATTAAGGTCGAAATTAATTCCAAAGGCCTGGACTACCAAATGAATGTTAACCAAGTGTTTTTCAAACTACAATTTAAACTGAAGTTACCATGAACCACTACCAGCAAATGGCTAGTTACAGATTGAGGAGCATTATGGGATTTGTAGTTCATTATCACTTGGTGAGCATAGGATAAATAGACAGACCTCCCAGCAGTTTCACATGTGTAAGGGCTGTGTTGATAAGGGCAGAGGAGCTCCAGAGTCTTGGCATTATTTATTCAAGGTCTTGGCTTTGTATACAATATATATAATCACAGGGACATGGCTTTACTCTGCGAAAAAGACCTTACAAATGCATATTTACCTGGTACTATCGAGGCCATAGAGTATCACGACAGGATGGCACAGCAGAAAAATAAAAAAACAGACCAACCAGAGGGAGAAATCCGCTTTATTCACAGCATAGCTGTCGGCATCGCCAAGATGGCAGGGAAGAAGAGGGAGAGGAAACCTTGCCGAAATTGATGTGAGCTGTAAGGAAGGATATCCAGGAACTGGGCTCCAGAACATCCCATGAGGAGTCAACAATGAGTGAATATGCGGAGACACACAATGGCCTAGCAGATCGACCTTGACAAAAGGTCGGAGAAAAACAATCTCTGGATGAGTACCAGAGCTGATTTTTGCCCAAGATTCACCTTCATATTAGGTGGGGTATTTCTGTTTGCTGGTGTCAGATATACCCCTGGACATTTTGCTTCTAGGGTACATAGAGCTCCATAAGTCCAATCACCTCCCCAGTACCAAATCACGCAATGTCCTTCTGAGACTGCACTTTAATGACACATATAACATATAGTTACAAAGCTGAAAATAGACAGAGATACATCATGATCAGTCTTTCTCACATCAGTTTTTGCTGTTGATCTAAAAGAAGGCAACAAAAACACAGTTTGAAGTGCTTCCAATGATGCAAAAAAATAGTTCTTGGCCTCAGAACGGCAGTCAGATCTCTCATCGGATCAAGAAGCTATAATTTCAAAATGATGTTGCTGAACATGTGTTTTTGCAAGTATTCATCCAGTTGCTGTTTAAAGCGGCACTGTCATGCCGAATCCCGTTTTTTTTTTAACCCCCCTCCCGCCTCCACTACATCCAATCGACCCCCTAGTCACCCCCAAATGCCCCTAAGCCCCCCACATTACCTCTTTTTAATTATTTATCTTCTGCCCCGATCTTTATTCAGGGCGCCGCCATCTTTGTGTGTTTAGGTGAAGTCCCTGTGGGACACGTCATCTACCCACACTACACAGACTGTGAGATTCCCACACATGCCCAGTGAAACACCTGGACATGCGAACGGGAATTTCATCTATTCATTCATTCATCAGACAGACGAATGAATGAATAGAAAAAATCAGATGAACAAACTAACACTGTGTATCAGTGTTAGTTTGTTCGTTCAGTTTATTACAAGGAGGGAGCTACCGGCGTGCAGCTCCCTCCTTGTAATATGTAACTATAGAAGCGGCAGGGAGCAGTGCTCCTCGCCACTTCCTAAGCCCCCCATGTCCCCCCTCACTCTATGGGGGTCAATATGACCCCCATAATAGGACAAGGGAGATTAAAATTTCCCCAATACCCCTACTCGCTATACCGCGAGTAGGGGCATGTCCACTAAACAGTGAGCAGCCTGTGGCTGCTCACTGTAAAAAAAAAAAAATGGTAATAAGGGGGGGACCTACTGTCCCACCCCCCCGGCCCCCACCCCTGCGTGGTGGGTGGGGGCCCTAATAAAACAATAAGGGGGGGGGGACCTTCTGTCTTCCCCCCCGGCCCCCACCCCTGAGCGGTGGGTGGGGGCCCTAATAAAAACAATAAGGGGGGGGACCTATTGTCCTCCCCCCCTGGCCCCCACCCCTGCGCGGTGGGTGGGGGCCCTAATAAAACAATAAGGGGGGGGGACCTATTGTCCTCCCCCCTGGCCCCCACCCCTGCGCGGTGGGTGGGGGCCCTAATAAAACAATAAGGGGGGGACCTATTGTCCTCCCCCCCTGGCCCCCACCCCTGCGCGGTGGGTGGGGGCCCTAATAAAACAATAAGGGGGGGGGACCTATTGTCCTCCCCCCCTGGCCCCCACCCCTGCGCGGTGGGTGGGGGCCCTAATAAAACAATAAGGGGGGGGACCTATTGTCCTCCCCCCCTGGCCCCCACCCCTGCGCGGTGGGTGGGGGCCCTAATAAAACAATAAGGGGGGGGGACCTATTGTCCTCCCCCCCTGGCCCCCACCCCTGCGCGGTGGGTGGGGGCCCTAATAAAACAATAAGGGGGGGGGACCTATTGTCCTCCCCCCCTGGCCCCCACCCCTGCGCGGTGGGTGGGGGCCCTAATAAAACAATAAGGGGGGGGACCTACTGTCCTCCCCCCCGGCCCCCACCCCTGAGCGGTGGGTGGGGGCCCTAATAAAACAATAAGGGGGGGGACCTATTGTCCTCCCCCCCTGGCCCCCACCCCTGCGCGGTGGGTGGGGGCCCTAATAAAATAATAAGGGGGGGGACCTATTGTCCTCCCCCCCTGGCCCCCACCCCTGCGCGGTGGGTGGGGGCCCTAATAAAACAATAAGGGGGGGGACCTACTGTCCTCCCCCCTGGCCCCCACCCCTGCGCGGTGGGTGGGGGCCCTAAATGACCACCCCCATCAAGGTGACTAGGGGTCCCAAGCCCCTAGTCACCCCCCACCCAAAACATTCTATCCCCTACCTACCCCCCTCACCCTAAAAATAGTGAGGGGGGAATAAAATAACTAACCTGTAAAAAAAAAAAATTAAACTTACCATTTGACGTCTTCTTTTTTCTAAATTCTTCTTACTTCAGCCCCCCAAAAGGCCAAATAAAAATCCATAAACCCGTCGCACTTTAAAAAAAAAACAACAAAAAAACGAGCGCAAACAAAAATTAATCCATCTTCACCCATGGAGGGCACGCCGCGTACTGAGCTCCGCAGGGCGGGTCAAGGCTTATAAAGCCTTGCCCCGCCCTGCAATTAGGCTTAGAACACAATGATTGGTTGGTTTAAGCCAATCAGAGTGCTCTGTGTCATTTTACACAGCGTGGGAAAATTCAAAAGAACTTTCCCACGCTGTGTAAAATGACAGATCACTGTGATTGGATGGTTTTCAAGCCATCCAATCACAGTGCTCTGTGTCATTTTACAAGCGTGGGAAAATTCCAAAGAACTTTCCCACGCTTGTAAAATGACAGATCACTGTGATTGGATGGATTTCAAGCCATCCAATCACAGTGCTCTGTGTCATTTTACACAGCGTGGGAAAATTGAACTTTCCCACGCTGTGTAAAATGACACAGAGCACTGTGATTGGATGGTTTGAAATCCATCCAATCACAGTGCTCTGTGTCATTTTACAAGCGTGGGAAAGTTCTTTGGAATTTTCCCACGCTTGTAAAATGACACAGAGCACTGTGATTGGATGGTTTGAAAACCATCCAATCACAGTGATCTGTCATTTTACACAGCGTGGGAAAGTTCTTTTGAATTTTCCCACGCTGTGTAAAATGACACAGAGCACTCTGATTGGCTTAAACCAACCAATCATTGTGTTCTAAGCCTAATTGCAGGGCGGGGCAAGGCTTTATAAGCCGTGACCCGCCCTGCGGAGCTCAGTACGCGGCGTGCCCTCCATGGGTGAAGATGGATTAATTTTTGTTTGCGCTCGTTTTTTTTTTTGTTTTTTTTTTTAAAGTGCGACGGGTTTATGGATTTTTATTTGGCCTTTTGGGGGGCTGAAGTAAGAAGAATTTAGAAAAAAGAAGACGTCAAATGGCAAGTTTAATTTTTTTTTTTTTTTACAGGTTAGTTATTTTATTCCCCCCTCACTATTTTTAGGGTGAGGGGGGTAGGTAGGGGATAGAATGTTTTGGGTGGGGGGTGACTAGGGGCTTGGGACCCCTAGTCACCTTGATGGGGGGGAGTTCATTTAGGGCCCCCACAGACCGCGCAGGGGTGGGGGCTAGGGGGGGAGGACAGTAGGTCCCCCCCCTTATTGTTTTATTAGGGCCCCCACCCACCGCTCAGGGGTGGGGGCCGGGGGGAGGACAGTAGGTCCCCCCTTATTGTTTTTATTAGGGCCCCCACCCACCGCGCAGGGGTGGGGGCCAGGGGGGGGAGGACAATAGGTCCCCCCCCTTATTGTTTTATTAGGGCCCCCACCCACCGCTTAGGGCTGGGGGCCGGGGGGGAGGACAGTAGGTTCCCCCCCCTTATTGTTTTTATTAGGGCCCCCACCCACCGCGCAGGGGTGGGGGCCAGGGGGGGAAGGACAATAGGTCCCCCCCCTTATTGTTTTATTAGGGCCCCCACTCACCGCTCAGGGGTGGGGGCCGGGGGGAGGACAGTAGGTCCCCCCCCCTATTGTTTTATTAGGGCCCCCACCCACCGCGCATGGGTGGGGGCCAGGGGGGAGGACAATAGGTCCCCCCCTTATTGTTTTATTAGGGCCCCCACCCACCGCTCAGGGGTGGGGGCCGGGGGGAGGACAGTAGGTCCCCCCCCCTTATTGTTTTATTAGGGCCCCCACCCACCGCGCAGGGGTGGGGGCTAGGGGGGGAGGACAGTAGGTCCCCCCCCCTTATTGTTTTATTAGGGCCCCCACCCACCGCTCAGGGGTGGGGGCCGGGGGGGAGGACAGTAGGTCCCCCCCCCTTATTGTTTTTATTAGGGCCCCCACCCACCGCGCAGGGGTGGGGGCCAGGGGGGGAGGACAATAGGTCCCCCCCCTTATTGTTTTATTAGGGCCCCCACCCACTGCTCAGGGGTGGGGGTCGGGGGGAGGACAGTAGGTCCCCCCCCCTTATTGTTTTTATTAGGGCCCCCACCCACCGCGCACGGGTGGGGGCCAGGGGGGGAAGGACAATAGGTCCCCCCCCTTATTGTTTTATTAGGGCCCCCACTCACCGCTCAGGGGTGGGGGCCGGGGGTGAGGACAGTAGGTCCCCCCCCCCTTATTGTTTTATTAGGGCCCCCACCCACCGCGCATGGGTGGGGGCCAGGGGGGAGGACAATAGGTACCCCCCTTATTGTTTTATTAGGGCCCCCACCCACCGCTCAGGGGTGGGGGCCGGGGGGGAGGACAGTAGGTCCCCCCCCCCCCCAATCTTTAACCCCCGCGCAGTGGAGGGGGGGTGTTTATTAGTTGTTTTTTTTTTGTTTTTTGTTTTTTACAGTGAGCAGCCACAGGCTGCTCACTGCTTACTAGACATGCCCCTACTCGCGGTATAGCGAGTAGGGGCATATTATTTACTAATACTAAGTAATCTTTACTTAGTATTAGTAAAGTTGGCTGAAAGACCAATTCAGGTCTTTCAGCCTTTTAGTAGATAGCTCCCTGATACCGTGGGAATTAGGGAGTTATCTACTAAGCGGCTGCAAGATGCAGCCGCGGCAATGAATAGGATCGGAGTTTCATTCATTAGAATGAAATTCCGATACAAACAAAGTACCGAATTGCATCCTAACACCAATGGAGAATTCTGTTAGGATGCAATTCGGCAGTTTTGCCGGCGTTCTGTCTAAGTGACAGGACGTTTGGCAATACTGACAGGAAGCATTGTGGGAACAGGGAGGAAAGCTAGGGATCATGGGAAAATTGCTCTGACCAGCGGAAATGAAGCACACTTTGCTCCTCCGCTGGTCAGAGCTGGTCAAGCGGAGGAATCCCATAAGACAAAGAGTCCCTACTTTGTCTTATGGTTTTAAAGAAAACTAAAGAAGACAGGAAGAAAAGAAGAACAGATCCTGAGAGAGGGGTAGAAGAGGAAGAGATTGAGGAAAGGTAAGTTCGGCATGTCAGTGCCGCTTTAACATCTGTACAGACTCTGATAAAACCACCTCTTCAGGGATAGAATTCCACATCCTTATCGTTCTTACTGTAAAAAACCCTACCCTTTGCCTTAGATTAAATCTCCTTTCTTCCAGTCTAAATGTGTGAACTTGTGTTCTGTGTATAGTCTTATGAATAGATTTCCAGACAATCGTATTAGCCTTAATTAATTTGTATAATGTTATCATATCCCCTCTGAGGTGCTGTTTTTCTAAACTAGAGAATTAAAGTGTTAACCTTTCTTCATAACTAAGATGTTCTGTTCCTAGTATTCATTTTGTTACGCATCTCTGCACTTTTTCTAGTGCCTTAATATCCTACTTTAGGGCAGGTGCCCAAAATTGCACCGCATATTCAAGGTGTGGTCTTACCATTGATGTATAAAGAGGTAAAATTATATTTTCATCCAGAGAATGAATGCCCCTCTTTATACACGACAATACCTTACTGGCCTTAGCAACTTCTGAATAACATTGCACATTGTTGCCTAGTTGTTGTCTATATTTTTTTCAAATCCTTTTTGCGTGTTGTTATCCCTAATCCACCACAATTTAGGGTGTTTAGTTTAAGGTAATTTAGTTACTCCAATCGCCATTGGAGGGAATGCCCGCCTGCCAACGTCAAGGCAGACCCCCTTAGGTGGGTCCTACACGGACCTTTCACCTTGCTTCCTTGAGCTTCTGGCAATGATATCTCTAATGAGACAGAGAGGTGTATATAGGGGTGTATATAAAAAATACACCTCTCTGTCTCATTAGAGATATCTTGATATTGGCATCAAACATTTTTTCATCATATTTTATCATTTTTTTTTATAGTAAATTTTATAACATGACAGGAGGCGAGTATTTGCTTAAGTCTCTCTTTACTAGAACTCCACAGCAGCACAGAAAAAACAACCAATCAGAAAAAAGTTAGGTACTATAAAACTCCCCTCCCCATGCATCATTTCCTCTTTCTTTGCTGCTCCGCACCAGTACAGGTCAGAGTACCACTGCCTCCTGCTTTAGTGGGTGGCTTTGGGATTTATTGCTTACATTCAGTTTTTTAGACTCTATTTTGTAGATTGCACTTGTTTAATTTGGTCATAGATATATTTATCTTCTGTAATCTATGTATTTTTTTTTTTCTTGTGAGATTTCTTCTTAGGTATTTATTTATTTATTTAATTTTCTGCCCTTGCTGGATTTTTTCCATCAGGGTGTTTTATATCTTGTGTGATTTATTTGTCCCCTGCAACTTCGCCTGTAGTTTCCTATATATTTGTGGGGGGTCTTTGGCTTCCTTGCTGCCTTTTTCTTGGGCTTGTGCCCCCCCTGCCCGTTTCCCTTGTATTGTGCATGCCGGTTTTTGTTCATGCTGGTGATTCCGCCTTTTTCTGGCGGTGTGTGTGCCGCTCGGGGCGTCAGGAGGCTTACTACATCTGCCTCCTTCGACCCCCGAGCTCCGGGACCGCGGATTTCATCTCCGGCGGTCCCATGTACTTTGCCGGCCGCGGGGGTACTCGCGTGCGCTTCCCGCTAGTACCCAGCGGCCGGATCTTCTTTCCCCACGTGGCCGCTCGCCGCGGCCGCCTCCGCCCGTGGACCTCGTGTGTCCGACCGGGCGGGGGAGAGTTCGACCGGGAGAGAGTGCTACCGCACCCCCCCCCCCCCCCCCCCCGTCGGTACTTTTCATTACCTTGCTTGTTGGAGGTCTACCTCCACCCAGTTGGGTTTTCCTACTGCATGTCAGTTTGTTCTTCATTAACTGACTACATGCAGTTTGTGTCATAGGGGACAATGTAGTGATTTTTTCCCTTGAGTTTTTATGTCCAGATAGATGTATGTCCTTGTATATATGTATTTATGTAGATTTGTGTGTGTGTGCATGTGTGTGTGTATAGATGTTTAGCTGTGTATATTTATATATATTATATATATATATTTATATATTTAGATTTCTTTTTCTGGGGGTTCATGCCTATAGGCAGTATACCATATACTGCTCTGTCTGTGACACAAAACTTATTTTACCACTGTAGGCGTACTTCATACGCTTACTTCCTATGGGGGCCTGTACCCTGCATGCACCATATCTACTGTATTAGTGGCCTACGTCTGGCCCATCATCGCATGGTACACCAGGACCTATTATGTCACTCTGATTACTGTGGGTTTAGCTGTCATGTATATCACGGATTGCTGACAGTTGCGTGAACAGTGTATATCACAATTGCTGTGAATTTTTCCTGACAGTCTACGTCACAGATCGCTGTGAGTTTTCTACAGCGTATATCACAGTTTTTCTGCGAGTTCGCTATCCGTGTGCTTCGCAGTATATATTTTTTATTTATTTTTGTATTTATTTAGGTATTTTTTTCTGGCCCAGTTATGAGGACTCAGATGAGTCTACTCTGGTTTGGATATCCTGTCCATGGCACATATAGACATGACTGGACCGGGCTCTGACTACCTGGTATGGGAGACCAGTCTACGCTGTTACTAAACAATTTAGTCAGGTCCTTGGGGAGAGCCATTGAGTTGGCTACTTAGCCCTACTCCTGGGAGTTTCCATGGTTACAATAGCCTTCAGGGATATGATGTTGCTAACCTATAAGGATGCTAAAACTTTTCAAACGGACCCGTGTGGGCAGGTGCTTACCGATTCACAGTTTTAGGGAAGTATCGCTCAGCGTATCTTACATTCATGGACGTGAGGATCACTGGTACAACTGCCGCGTCTACCCACTACAGCTGGAATACCACGGTTTGCCTGCTGGGCATTTAGGGGCTGCCGGTCCCGGTTCAGCTTACCCGCACGGCATTACACTGTCTAATAGGGTTGGTGTCTAAGGGTCCCATGTCACAAGTTGCCCTGAGGATCTGCAAATTTTAGGGACCTCTACCCGAACGCGGAGGTCCCCGTTGCTCATTCAGTACCCATTGTAAGCGCTACGGAATTGGAGGGCGCTATATAAATACAGGGCTATAATAATATCGTGGTATACACAACCCATTGATTGGCCTGCTATGTCAGTGCCCATAAGAATGGCCTGCTATGTCTGTGCCCATAAGAATGGCCTGCTACGTCTGTGCCCATAAGAATGGCCTGCTATGTCCGTGCCCATAAGAACGGCCTGCTATGTCTGTGCCCATAAGAACGGCCTGCTATGTCTGTGCCCATAAGAACGGCCTGCTATGTCTGTGCCCATAAGAATGGCCTGCTATGTCTGTGCCCATAAGAATGGCCTGCTATTGTCTGTGCCCATAAGAACGGCCTGCTGTTGTCTGTGCCCATAAGAACGGCCTGCTATTGTCTGTGCCCATAAGAACGGCCTGCTTTTGTCTGTGCCCATAAGAACGGCCTGCTATTGTCTGTGCCCATAAGAACGGCCTGCTATTGTCTGTGCCCATAAGAACGGCCTGCTATTGTCTGTGCCCATAAGAACGGCCTGCTATTGTCTGTGCCCATAAGAACGGCCTGCTATGTCTGTGCCCATAAGAACGGCTTGCTGTGTCTGTGCCCTTAAGTATGGCCTACTATGTCGGTGCCTTTTGCTTGGCCAACTATTCTGTATCCATTAGTTTGGCCTGTTGGGCCTGCTCTATCCCCTTCTGGCCGCAGGCCTGGGGGAATATCACTGAGGAGAAGCCAGTGCCCACCAGTGACATGGAAAGGGGCGGGTGTCCGGACAAGCACCATTATCATACTACCCAAGAGGACACCAATATACGGCCATCTGAATATGGTAGGTAGGGTGAAGGCCCTAAACCTCAGACCTGAAGGGCAAGTTTTCTTATTAAGACCCCGGACACACTTCCGCGGTTGCGCCAGTCCGGCGACGGCACTCCTCCGAGGAGAACTTTGCAAGGACAAGGACCGGTACTCAGACACCTTCAGGAGAACGCGGCGTTTTCCTTGTCTTTATCAACTACTCCGTATCTGTCTCCCGGTGTCCATATAACTATCGGTAGTTATTCCTGCGTAAGGTTAGCTCCTGGCCCTGTTCAGTGGGGCTTACTTGTCTTGCCTTCCGGCCTGCCTTTTGCCTTCTAGCCGAGATGGAATTTGCGTTCTACTCGCATCTACGTTTTTGTTGTCTTTTTCGTTTTCGTGACTTCCTTTTCCTTTCGCTCGGGTCGTCGAGAGGCCTGACTTGACCTCCTCCGACCTCCCGGGTGCTCGTGGATTGCGGAGAACGTCTCCAGCTTTCCTCAGACTACCAACGGTTCGCCTGGACCCCGCGCGCGCGCACGGGATCCGGACGGTCAGTTGATAGTTTTTTTCCCATCGTTTTCCCGTAGATTGCCCTCAGCCTTATGCTGATACTCGTATTTGGTGTACCCTTTAGTTGGTCACCCTGAGTCCCTAGGGACCCTAGCTTGGATCACAGGAGGGTGCGGCCCTCCATCTCTTCAATCCGAGAATATTTTATCTGCTGGAGCAGAGAGCGAACCCCTCTCAGAGACGTTACCGGACACTGATTTGTTATTAGAGGGCGCAGCCCCCCCTCAACCTCAGCCGGAGACTGAGCTGGATACAGGGGTCATGTTTGGAGGAAGCATTCTCATAGAGAGGAACGGTCACGGATGCTGACTCTACTGTTTGGTTATTTACGGGTGCGGCCCGCTCAGGCTATCAGCCGGACGTTAGCACGATATTTGATCACATTAGTAGAGGGCGCGGCTCTCTCATGCACTCGACGCTCTACGGTGCCATCCATTTGTTCATCACACAGGCTTGTACCTGTGCAAGACACCGATGTCTACAGGGAGGGGCGTCCCTCCTGCATTCAAGTAGTTCTGACGTCCGTGCTACTGATTTCGATATAGAGGACTGCCTGGTCATGCAAGATATCCATAGGTAGACTGGTTCCCTCTAGTCTATCTCCTGTAATGGAGGGATATTCTCACAGTGGTATAACGAGGGGTGACTCCCACTTGTTTATACACATTCCTGGAGATGGTACGGCTATCGGATGGAACTCAGGTATTATGTGAGTGCAGGTTTGGATATATTCTGCACCATAACTAGCAGAGGATTGCTTTCTGTTTTTGGATATCCGGACCATTGTGAACAACTGCTCAGACAGTTTCTCCCGTATTTAGGTGGCAGGAGATACGGGGACCTTCAGGGAGCAAACGGGCTCTACCTTGCTCGGGTAACAGGATTAAGGAGAGCCTTTTACCCGCTCTGAAGGTAAAAAGCCGTACGTATGGTTCACAGGGTACGACCGGAAACCCCCGTTTTGTCTTGACCTCCCCGGTCCTCAGATCTTGGGATAAGATGGCAGGTCTGCCCCGTCTCCTCGAAACGCATACCGGGTGATCAGGGTTCGGAGATGGAAGACCCTCCGTCTATACTCTAGTTATCCCTCACGGGAGCCATCTTGTTGGATTCGCGCTACCCTACTTTTCAACTATCATCGAGGAGACCTACGAGACCTTATGGTGGTACCTGGTATATCCGACTCTCACACAGACATCTTTCACTCTTGGACGAGGGCATTTCAGGATGAAAATCTGCGTTCCTGTTTGCACTTCCCATTCCTTTGAGGTTTTCTGGGATTCCCTATTCCCAGAATAGTCGACCACCGTTCCTCCACTCAAGTTCAGTTCGGAACCCTGAACGGACGTCTTCTGGAGCTTTTTCTCTACGGCGCCCGAAGTTTACACGGTCCGTTTGGACTATTGGAATCACTTTGTATACGGCTGGTCTGGCCACACTCTCATTGTGTGCGTTATGAATTTATGCTCGGATGAGTCACCCCACCGGGTAGGACAGGAAGGTACGAAGATCCTCCTCGGCTTCTATTGCGATTTTGGTGGTGGTCTTCGGTGCATTCCTTGAGATTGGAGATCTCCCTGCAAGGCCGCATCGCCGAATGGCCCTGGCACGATCGGTGGAACCGCCTTATGGGTCATGAGTTGAGACTTGGTGTCAGTTTTCTTCTCGCGACCCTAGGTCATAGAGCGGATTTTGAAGTTATACGACTACAGGAATGTGACTAATAGGTCAGCTTGCCAGCTCATGGACCGACTTCTAGGAAACAGTTTGCTACGCCTCGTACAATGGATTTACGGACGGAGGGTGCCTTTGTCCGTATTTGAGATACCTTGTCGGTTGGCATCTTCTTTGACCCGTCGGCTGTCATTTATCGTATTGGAATGTCCAGTTAGGATTACTCTGATATTTCCTGGAATAATTACCAGCGACACAAACAGCGTTGGATCGGTGAACTGAGCTTTCAAACAGCAAATACGAAGCCTCCTGTCATGTTATAAAATTGTAGATTATGCTAGCTTTAGTGTACCTATAATCTTAATTTTATTAATGACAGGAGGCGAGTATTTCCCACCCATTTTTGTCCCTCCCTTGTTTTATGTTATAGTTTAGATTATCAGGTAGGTATGCAACTCTGTTTGTTGTCTCTGCTACCTGTCGCTTGTTCCTTATGTCTGTTTTTTTCCATTAATAGGATTGGGATATTTACATATTAGGTTAATTTGGTTGCTACATTGGATATCTTCATGTTTATTCGGAGTACATTTCATTGGATAATCAACCTGTTCGATTCTGTTTTTTTATCTCGTTTCAGTTTACAGTCCATCTACACTATCGAGTTTGACGGTTACACTTGGATGGTGGACATCATTATATTCATCGTATCTAGGACTTCGTTTCTTCCCCATGATGTTTCTCTGCCTTTTATTCTGTTTTGTCGCAGCTTGAAAGAGGAAATGATGCATGGGGAGGGGAGTTTTATAGTACCTAACTTTTTTCTGATTGGTTGTTTTTTCTGTGCTGCTGTGGAGTTCTAGTAAAGAGAGACTTAAGCAAATACTCGCCTCCTGTCATTAATAAAATTAAGATTATAGGTACACTAAAGCTAGCATAATCTACAATTATATGATATGATGAAAATAATGGCATCTTTAAAAAGACCATTTAATGGTGAGACAAACGGTATATAATATATGTGGGTACAGTAAATGAGTAAGAGGGAAATTACAGTTAAACACAAACACCGCACAAAATATATTTTAAATACCTGGAATAATAACTGTTCCTCTTTCAACTAAGTAATCCCACTTAGAGTTGAAAGCGATATTTCTTATTCAGTTTCTAGTGTTTAAATACAGCGCGTTTCAAATTGTTATTAATAGTATTTTATCTGCTATGTAGTTCTTGTTACTTATGTGGTACTGTATATGCGGCATCTTGGGCAGGTGTGCTCTTTGCTATGCACTAGTTGCTAGATACCATAGTTTATTAATCCCCGTTTAGTACATATGATATGCACACTGTCTATAATGTGGACATCTTGTTTCCTTTTATCTATTTATCAACTGAGCTTTTACCTCTTTCCTTAGCTGGGAATTTTATGCCCATGTTTCCATCCAGTGGTCGCCAAAAGGTACAGTTGACTTCTCCATTATGTACTGGTAATTTCGTGGCTCAAGCTCTACCCTTCGGTGGAGTCCCAGACAAATGTTAGAACAAGTAGCGAACCTCTTGTGAGTGTTTGATCCATTTTCTAAACTATGAAAATGTAATCCCAAAATGTGTTTTGAACACTCCATTTAAAAGAAGCTCTGTCCTTTAAAAAAGCTTAGAAAGCACAGGCGGATGTTCTCTGCATTCAAGAAACGAACTTCACTGACTCCAACCAAACCTCTATAAGACCTGCTAATTTTTCTATTCAGTTTCATGCTACTACTAATGCCAAAAACAAGAGGAGCCCCTATCATTATTAGCAAGCAGATATCCCTTTCTCTTATTTTGTAAGTTAAGGGACCCTAAGGGAAAATACTTTTTCAAAGTTATCTCTATTAAAAACATTCTAAACTATACACACTAGTAAACATTTATGCCCCCAAACCAACCACTCAAACTTTTTCCATAAATTTTTCTAAATTTGTCTAGCATATAATTTGCTAATTTCTGGAGACTTTAATCACATTCAAGAACCCCAGTTAGATACATCTGAAATGTCAGGCACACTAGTAACCCACTTGAAAACTTAAAATGCAATTAAGGCTCTTTCAAAACCATTGCTCAAATATGAGTTATATGATGTATGGTGCTCACTTGATCCAGGGGTTAGAGAATACATCTGTTCGTCTCAAGTATTTAACTCCTAGCCTAGAATAGATAAGGTATCTAATGTGAGGTTCATATTTGCTACAGGTGTTGCATTGTACGAGTGGTTTAGTGTCATAGTCGGACCATGCTCCGGCACTCCTAAAACTAATTTTTTGTTTCTTTTATTGTACTTTGAAACAAATATGCACTATATATTTGTTTTTGTCTTTCACATATACAATGGAGAAGGCACTTCACATCCTAAAGCAGGGATTGTACTGCTCAAGCAGACCTCATTGGAGATATTTAATAGCTCTATTTTCTGTAAGTGCATCTCTTTTCCCTCCATATCCCATTTATAGAATATACTGCACTATATTATCCATTGTCCTAGTTCTCGTTGCATCTATAACCTGAGGTCACATCAAGGGCTCAAATCCTTCCCACCATTTTCTCCTATTTCTTCTGAAAAAAGAGACTTCGGCTTCAGTTGTCCGAGCTGCCAATTTCCATCTAGCAGTATTTTTTTAGCGCTGAACCTTACTATTTGTGTGCTTTTTATGAAGTTTGTGTTGTAATCATTATCTGTTAATGGAACCTTATGAACACAAAAATATCTGTAACAGCCTGGATTTATGTCCATATGCATAATGAGTCAATGGCACATTATGTGTGTCTACATCACAGTCAACCAATGGCAATCATATGTTTATATGCTTATATGTTTATATATTCCCATATACTTACATGTCTTATGCATATATTCCATGAGCTGTGGAAGTACCTAGTAAAGGAAACCACTTTTGGCTTATACTTTTAACCACTCCCCCCATCCCACGGTCCCCCTCGAGTCTACCTATTATTTGTATTTTAAGTTACCCAATGTTTGATTTGTCTTATTTTTGTTCATTCATCCTTTTGTTATTTTGTATTTTATATACAACATTGGACATTAAGCTTATCACCTATACTGTATTGTATCAGCATTCATTAAGATGTGTCGTCTATGTGTTGTATTTCTTATATGTAAAAATCAATAAAAATTCAAACTGATAAAACACCAGATATAATCAATTATGATGAGTAATGCCCGTGTGTGAGCATAATGACAGAGCTCTGCACAATCACAGACTTGTCCGTCTGGTTTCTAGGCACAGAATAAGCCAGCACTGACACGCACATGTTCCAGGCCTGTGAGCTCCCTTCACACCCCAGTCTATATCCTCTTAATTGTCAGAGGCAAAAGCTTGTAGTGGAAGCATGCAATTAGATTGCATTATCTCCTAAGTGCGTGCCTTGTGGATGACTTGTGCCATTGGGTCACAAAGTTTAATTAAGGGTACTTATTGTAATGTACGTGATGCATAGCCATGGCATGTAAAAACGCAATCATGTATAGTCTAGATTAGAGCAAGCAGCCCTCATATATGCTGATGCAATAGCTAATGCTCTTTTGCCTCCTTATAGGGTCTTACTGTTATTTTGTCTATACCTTGCTCTGTGCAAACAATGAATGCATATATGGTTGATCTATTTTATATTGTAAGCTCATTGGCGCAGGGCCCTCTCCATCTACTGTTTCAATGATGCTTTGTTAGAATTTAGTGTCCATTTTGTTTATCTATTGTACAGAGCTGCAGAATATGTTGGCGCTATATAATTGTAATTATGATTTGAGTTAGTAAGGCTGCATTTCCCTTTTTCGTGTAAGCCCAGAGTCATCACTGAACCTCCACCAGCATTGCAACAGACTCCTGCACAGCAGTGGAGGGAGACAGATATCATACACAGACCCACTGAAGGAGTTCAGTTAAAGGAACACTGTGGCAATATAAAATTTCAATCGATTGACGTGGTTATGGTACCTGGAGTCTGTGGATCTCTGGTCTTGCATCAGCTGAACCAGTGGCGTACACACAACCCATGGGGCCCCGGTGCGAAAACTGATCCGTGGGCCCCCCCCTTGCACTTACTGTGCGCAGGCCGGGGCTGCAACACATGGCGGCGGCACCTGGTCGCAGGGCTGCGACCCATTCGATCGCAGTATGTACGCCAGTGCATGCAGATACACATACACTTAAATGACCACTAAAGACATACAGATCACATCAGCTCAATGAAGTGGTCTGGGTGCCAGGTCCCTCTAGTTTTAACTAGGCATGTGCATGGGGAAAATTTTCGGTTCAGCATTGAATTTTCGCAATTCGGGACTTCGGCAATTCGGCACCTTAACACTTCGGAACTTCGGCAACTTCGGCACTTCAGCACTTTGGAACTTCGGCACTTCAGCCCTTCGGAACTTCGGCACTTCGGCAATTCGGCACTTCAGCAATTCGGACATTCAGAAGTACCCGAATGTCCGAATTGCCCGAAATTAGTCCGAATTCATATTCGGACCGAAACGAATTGCACATGTCTAGTTTTAACCCTGTTACTGAAAACATAGCAGTTTCAGAGAAACTGCTATGTATCACTGAGGGTTAATCCAGCCTCAAGTGGCTATCTCACTGACAGCCGCTAGAGGAGCTTCTGCGATTCTCACTGTGAAAATCAAAGTGAGAAGACGCTGAACGTCCATAGGAAAGCATTGAGTAATGCTTTCCTATGGGTGGTTTGAATGCGCGCGCGACTCTTGCTGCACATGCGCATTCGGAGCTGAGAGGCGGATCGGGCGGAGGGATCCCCAGCGCCAAGGGAGTCCAGCGCTGGAGAAAGGTAAGTGCTGAAGACACACACACACTCTCACGAACAGACGCATACACACTAGCTAACAGACACACACACTCTCACGAACAGACGCATACACACTAGCTAACAGACACACACATATACTGACAGACACACACTCAGTGACAGACATACATACACACTCACTGACAGACAAACACATACACACTCACTTACAAACACACACTCACTAACAGTCCCCAAACAGACTCACTAACAGACGCACACAAACTAACACACTCAGTAACACACACACAGTAACACACTCAATGACACACACAAACTAACACACTCACTGACACACACAAACTGACACACACTAACACACACACTGACACAAAAACTAACACTAACACACACACACTAACACTAACACACACACACTCTAACACTAACACACACAATCTAACACACACACTAACACTAACACACACACACACTAACACACACGTTTTTTTGTTTTTTAATTTCATCCCCCAGCCTCCCTACCTTTAGGAGAGCTGAGGTGATTCCCTGGGGTCCAGTGGTGCTGCTGGGCAGCCGGTTGGCTGGTGAACTTTACCTTCTCTGGAACGTCGACTCTTCGATGAGAGTCAAACAGCGTTCGACAATACGAACAACACTTTAAACTTGGTTATTTGCACGAACAGCCCTTGTTCGTGCATTCGAATGGAACTTAGTATTGGAAATAGACCGGCCCCCCAGCCAAATTCTCTGGAACTGTTTTGGGCATGAAATTATACGTGCGGTCGCTCAAAAGAGACTTCCATGGAACCTTTGAACCCCTGCTTTGATCTGGGTGATTTTTGGATATGTTGTTCGCCCAGATCAGAGCTATCCAGGGATGTATAATTTATGGGGATATGTTTGAGTTTTGGGGTGTTTCTGAACTTTGGGTACAAATTGAAATTTTCTGCCTGTGGATAATTAAGTTATTCCATTAGCTATCTTAATTATATCACAGGCAGAGGGGAGGGCTTGCTGACTGTATGTGGGAGTGTTACAGTACTAATTATTGTTCCCATTGGTTTATGTTCCTTGTGTCTGTGTTCCACCAGGTCTAGAGGCCTCTGGCCTGAAAATGTGTATAAAAGAAATGCCTTTGTGCTCACTAAACCAGACCTTCTTACCCTCAACTCACAGCCTCGTCTCGTGTTGTAGGGAACAGCTATGACTGCTATATCACTGCTAGCTCTTGTAAGAGCTCTCTTGGAGGAGAGGTACTTCCCACACAGTCCTGGATCCAGAGGTTGGACCAGGGTGGGAAGGAGACAGCAAGATCCCAACCAGGCTATGGCGGTTCGTGGAGTCTGCAGTGCTCATGGTGTCTGGTGTGGTGCTAATGGTCCTTGACAAGCACTAGGAGCATCTGTCGGTGGAGGTACCGAGCCAGGGCACAGGGAGCTCAGTCACAGTCAGGTCTCTTGTAGAATATTATTTGCACATTGTTTGGGGTAGCACTTTTCATGCACCTTTCTGCGGCATAAATTCATGATTTGTATCCATGAAAACCTGACAACCCTAATGGGACCTTTCTGATCATAATACAGAGAAAACTGACCAATGTGAGGGGCCATTCTACAGTGTTAACCTCACAAACCTAAACTGAGCTTTGACGCGTGGAGCTCAAACATGGCGTCCGTACTCATAGTCACACCATACGTTGAGAGGTCTAATAGTCAATCAAGGGATATCTGAGAAACTGTACCAGTGTATACAGCCTTCATATTATATAGATCATTATATATAGATTCCCATTGTTTTTCCATGATTAATGCACATGTTTCTTCTGTATGCCTGTCATCACTATTTGTCATCACTAAATGAGGAAGAAGAGTGACGGGACTAAAATTATGAATTCCTTATGTCCACCAAGGCATCAACCCCACAGCCTCTCTGACACCCCGACAACCCCAACCAGCAATGTCTTAGTACAAAAATAGCTCTCCTTTTAAAAGTTTATATACAATAACAGGTTATAAGCCAGGAGGATCAACACATGGAGAAGCTGAGGAATGATGAGGTGGAGACTTCACCAATAACTGTACATCATGGCCCAAATGAAAAAGATATATAGAAAAAGATCAAAAGCTAAAATAATACAACTCTACAAGGAGTATAAAATGCAAATTTGCAGCCTAGCTAACAATCAGATATACGACAGGGTGCCACCATGATGGAGAAGGCAGGTCGGGAAGAAGAGGAGAGTTACAAAAAACTTCTAAAATGGCTAGCATAAGTCACCATGAAATCGAGGTCACTAAATGCAGCAGTTGGATACCAGCCTTCTCCCACAAACTCGGATATTTGGGTAGAATTTAGTGCTGGTTTATGTTTGATTTGTGAACTTCGTCAAACATTTTCACAGACATAAAAAAAAAAAAAACTTTTTCATGTTTTTGATTTCTAAAATACGTGGCATTTATGAGAGAGAGGCCACTCAATGACCCCACTCTCACCCTTACTCTCCCATGACCCTTCCAAGACACAGAGATGAGCTATGGGTTCAGTGTTGGATATAGCTGTTCCAGAAACTAAATGGTCCACACATGTTCATAATACATGAGGCTTTGCTGTTCGTGGTCTGGTATATTTTTTTGCCAACCTTGGAGGCAACTCAAAATCCCTGGGTTGTGAAAAAAAATAGTTTTCTATATTGATCACAGGCAGACATACAGGGTTTCACAACTTTTTTTTTTATAATGCTAATAGCTGTTGAGTGTCTAATATTCTGTTTAGTTCTTGAAAGAAAAACATAATTTTAACATTTTCCCACATGTTCCTTATTATCTCTTTTCCTTTTCATAACTACAGCGTTTCCATTATCTCACAAAGCCCACACATAAAAAATTGTTTTAACCTCTTCATGACAGATGATGCTATAGCCCCGTGACCTGAATGGGTTAATGTGCATAATGTAATACTTCGCAAGCAATCAGACATGATTTACAAATAAAACAAAAAAATATAAAAAGGTCATTTCTGTTATCCCCATGTAAATCTTGAAAGTTGGAAACACAAACATTAAATTGTCCATTATCAATGCTGCCGCCCACTGAAACATTTCACCTCTTTGGGAAAAAAATCAATTTATACAAACATTAGTGGTGTGTGGCTCCGTGGTATCTGCAGTGTTCTCATGAACATGTAATAGCTTGCAGCTGTCTTAATCTCCATTATTTATCTAGATTAGCTTTGGTCATGTAGGATAGGAAGCAAAAACATTCAGAAGGACATGAGATCTGCTGTTTGGAACAAAACATGACTTTAAGTATTGGTGTTTTTTCACATAAAATGAGAAAGATTTAAATGAGATAAGCATGGTACCGTATGCAAGCTATGGAAGCATACAATAGCACCAGTTGCATTATCATCAAATGAGAGAGTAAAAAATTGGGGGTTTCCTTGAATGATGACCACTTAAAGCGGTACTTCCAGTGTACTATGCTTTTTTAAAATGTGCTGAAAATTTGAATAATACATTAAAAAAAATATGGTAAAAATGTACTATGTAAGGAGATCAGCACTCTCTATACATAACAAGCTATTGACTTGTCAAGGCTAAATAAAAACGAATGGTTTTGACACATATTATGGCCATCAATATGCTTAGCTTTCCAACTATACCAAAGTACTTAACGTCTGGCAGCTACAAGACCTATTTCATTTTATATATATATATAGGAGTTAAATCGGTATAGTTTAGAAATGTTAGGTAAACTTTTTCTCTTTTTTAAAAGAGAAAAATATTTAATGAAACTTGTGACGGTAGACACCATCATCAGGAGTTTCAGACAGATTATTTATGTAGGTCCCAGGACTATTCTTATGTCTTTCAAGTTATGCAGGGAGAGGAGAGTATTGTCCTGGAGACAGTCAGTCTCCCTCCCCAGAGGCAGTTTGGTTTACTGGTAGTTGAGAAAGTCGGTCTCACTCCCCAGCAGTAGCCAGAGCAACCGGGAATGGAGACAGTTAGTCTCCTTCCCCAGTGGCAGCCGGAGTAATGGAGGTTGGCGGACGCCCCCGACAGTGAGACAAGGAGATGCCAGGATGCAGCATTACACAGGAAGCTTCCAGGTTCGCTGGACATTTTGGAGTGGGTTCCCAGACTAACTCAGGCACAGACCGATTGGGGGTCAGGTATATGGTTAGTTTTCCCTTGGGGGGAAGATATATGACTGTAGTTACCATCACCAGAAGCTTCAGACACATTATTTATGTAGGTCCCTGGATTATTCTTATGTTTTAGTCACCCTGTGCCCATTTTAGGTGCAGGGTGTGTGTAAAATATTTAGTGTTTAGTGTTAAATGTTTTGTCTGCTCTCCTTTTCTGCTGAGGATTGCTACCAACTAAGTAGATTTAGTTATGGAGACTGTATTTTACAGCAATATGTACTACCTGAATAGCAAGGCTTGTTTATTTGCATATTCAGGTAGATTTGCATATTGCTAATTCTGCAGACAGGAGAGATATTTTGTGTTAAATATTGTCTTACGCGCACCTTTATAAATATGTTATTGTGTTATAATAAGTTGCTGTATGTTGTCTGCTATGATTTGGTTATTTATTGAAGTTGTCACAGCAATCTAAGTGTAATGACCATATGGGCTAGTCCCGGGTTAAAATAAAGTATTGCATGGCAGTACCATTTGGAATTTGGTGTTCTGGGTGGATTTATTAAAGATCCTGTTGGCTGGTTGCACGATCCTTCTAGCCCTGGGATAACTCAAGAGAGCTAGGCCTGAGATCCGCAAGTGCCTTTGTAAAGGCAATAGCAATCACTGTAAGCAGAAGGACCCCAGTCAGACTGGGACAGAAGCGCTCCAGGTTTCCCAGTTCTAGCTAGGAAGCAACCTTGGCGAAGGAACTCAGCTGTGATACAGGGAGCTCCATCATAAAACTTAATGACAAGTAGCATGAAAACAGAAAAATAAAAGACAATACAATTTGAAGACATGAATTGCGTTCAGCTTTTGTTCCAAGCTCCATAACCATGATCATCTGGTGCTAGCCCCACATGGCTTAGCTTTGGAAAGCCAATGAAAGCTCTAGATTTCTGGCTGAAGTAGTAGAGAGGGGAAGCTGTGCCAGGTGGAACCCAGTAACTAGTGTAGCTGTTCTAAAAGAGATTGACCACTTGCATTGGGGATGGCACCAGGACACCCCTGCATGGCGTGCTCCTTTGAAGGAGACCTATCATAGTTTTTTTTAAAGAAAAACCAATGAAACATATTATACATAAACATTTTTAGAGTGATATTAAAGGGGAAGTCTATGCACTAAACTATACTATACACTACACCAGGGCTCAAAGTTTCCCCTCACACCCGCGCATTTTGCAAGTGAAAATTAACCCAGGGCCCGAAACTATTGGAATCACTCTCAGTGATGTCAGAGTCGGAGTGATGTCATATTCTGGCTGGGGCATCACTGCGGTGCGCGCGAGGGAGCTGAGCAGGGAGAGTGCTCCTACATCAGTGCATGCCAGCCCTGGGGGGCCCTGAGGTGCCAAGCCGGCCAGCTCTCTGTTTTTTTGTCGCCCCTCTGAAAGTGCCATCCAAGGCAAATGCCTTGTCTGCCTCGTGCTAAATACAGTGCTGCCCAGCAGAGGGAACAGAAGTTATTTCTGCAGAGCACACTGCATAATACTGTCAGCAATGTGTCTCATGCCACCATATTTCTGTTATGCCTATTATTTCATATTGCTTGGAGTATGCTGTTAACTCTAGTTCCCTCATTTTGTTATTCATGCTCCTTGCATTAATAGGCATACATTTAATATTATCATTCTGTGAGTTTTTTTTATTATTATTACATACGTAATCTGTTCTGATCTTGCCCCCCCTTATCTCCACACCCCTTTGCTGAGGTAAAGGCCATCTTATCTTCATTTTGTAGACTTCTGTATCCATCCCCCCCACCACCACCACTAGTTTAAAATCTCATCCAACCTTCTAGCCATCCTGTCCCCCAGTACAGCAGACCCTCTTCCATGTTGGTACAATCCATCATGGCTATAAAGATTGTACCAAAGAGCAAAATGAGCCCAGTGCTCTAAAAAGGTCCTTCCTACACCATGACTTTAGCCATGCATTAACTTCTCTAATCTAAAAATGCACATTTGCACACATTAGAGGAGCGAGGGTAAGAGTTAGGCAAGGCAACTGTTGGTGACTATCTAATAAAGCCTAGCTAGTAGCTCATGACCTGGAAATTCGAGATGTGCACTACACTGTAGCTTAATGTTGCTGTTATGATCCAGCACGTTTTTATGTGTAGCTCCAAGCTGTTTTGGGTGGTCTTCCTTAACCCAAAGTCTCCCCATCTGCTGCCACATAGATTAGTAATATCCTCATACCTACATATGTCGATGACTGTGCATAGCTCAGATTCTGTCATATAGACTGAGCATCTCTACTGAACAGTATGCACACCTTTTAGAAGTGACGTTGGACCTGGCACCCATGGAAGCCAGGCACTATAATCACTTCAATTAAACAAAGGGATTATTCAACAAACAGTAAGGACGTAAGAGACCTTGACACTATGTTTGATGTTCAAAATTAGCTGGAAAGAGAGGAAGTAAAACTTATTATCCCAGTGGTAGCAGAAGTACAGGCTTTGGAAGACTGGAGAGCCATGGTTTGTCAAATCCATAACGACAATAAACTGCAGTGTTATGGTGGTTTTAGTATCCCTGTAATTATACTTTATATCTGTTTCTTGGAAACTTAGAATGTGACGGCAGATAAGAACCATTCGGCCCATCTAGTCTGCCCATAACTTCTTATTACTGTTCGATGTTCTGTAGGTGCTAAACTTGGAGACTAGCCATATATGAACCAAACAAACTTTGCAATCGATGAGCATGATTGCCCATGGTGCCAAATAAAAAAAGAGATCATAGATGGGGAAAAAAATGATTGATGGCGCATGGAAAACCACTAACTGTTGATTTTTTTTCACAGATCAAGTGGAAAGTCACCAATAGAAAAGAAAAAAAGGAGGAGAAGTAAAAAAAATCTACATATTGCCGTACAAAGATTCGCTCCCTTTTGGTTTGTCCGATTTGTTTTCCTGAACATTTTTTTTGCTAATAAAATTCAAACAAGCCAAACTGCCACATTGGCAAAATTCAGCTGTCCCGAATTTTTTTTTATTTTCGAACAAAGTGGTTCGGCCGAAACAATTTTTTTTACAATGCTCTAGTCTAGTTGGCACAGTAGATCCCCTGGAAGTTGGAGACAAAAAACATGGAGTTAAGGTGTACATGAAAAAAACTATGCAACAAAAAAAAAACAACAACAAAAAGCCATTGCAAACTTCAGTTTGCAGAATGGAAAGTATATAATACTGTAAACAAATAGGCCACATGCCAACGCATGCCATGTCTGTTGTAAGTCCAAATATCATCCACTGAACACTTTTTCTTGTGTTGAGCATTATACTGGAAGTATTATGTTACAGGAATGCTCCGTTTACTTGATGTTTTAGGATAAATCATGGCCAAAATAAATCTTTGAGGGAAATAATTCAACAAAATTGTCAATTTGTCCACTAGACCTAAACAAAAATAAAACGGAACATTGGAGTAAAGTTCCCAGGAAGAAAATACATGATATTGTGCAAGCCATTACATCATTTTACTTTGACACTTGGATTGTGAAATATATTTTATTTCTCCCATATGATCTTCCTTTTAAAAAAATATTGTGTCTTACATGTATCTACAGAATTCAATGCTCCAGACTAAAAAATGAGTTCAGGGAATTAGGACGCAAACTTCATAAGAAGAGGACCAAGGTAATATTTTCTTAACTATTACCTGTGCGTCGTACTGCAAAGGAAAGGCAACGGGAAATTAGAGAGGCCAATGCATGGCTGAAGTCTTGGTGTAGGAAGGAGGGTTTGGCACTGGTCTGCTTTTGTTCTTGGGTACAATCTTTATAGCCACGAGCTCCTGAATTGAAGAGGGTCTTTGTGGTGGCAGGGAGAATGGTTAGAAGGTTGGAGGAGGCTTTAAAATAGGATTGCGGGGCAGGGTCCTAGAAGTATAAATGTGATAGATATTATAAAAAGGACATGGAATTCAGCTAAGGTCCAGGTGGGTGGAAATGGACGTGGTAAGACTAGCAGACAGATTAAAAGGTATTAAAGACATATTCAGAGTTCAAGAAACAAATGGTAACTCTAAATGTTTGTTTGCTAATGCAAGAAGCTTGTGTAAGAAAATGGAGGGGCTTGAGATTTGGCATAAAAGGAGCAGTATGACATAATTGGGATTACGAGAAGTGGTGGGATGAAAAACTTGATTGGGCTATTAATTTGAATGGATATAAATTATTTAGAAAGGATAGAAAAACAAAAAGTGGGTGGCGTATTACTTTTTATTAAACCTTATTTGAAACAAAATGTTAAAGAAATTGTATGTGGTGATACAGATGAGAATTTGGAAGCCTTATGGGTATAAATATGCTTACAAAGAAACAGGGGGTATCAATTAATAGTAGGGATATGTTAAAAGCTCCAAAACATTAATACTCATGGGAAAGAGCAACTTCTATCTCAAATTAATGAGGTTGCACAACCAGGAGATTTTAATTATCTAGACACTGATTGGGTCAGAGGGACAAGTAGTACAGTTAAGGGCAGTGGCATACTAACAGAATGGTGGGAAGGGGAGTGCCACAAGAGCCGGTATAACCATAAAAAGAAACAGGCAGTCACCTAGGGCGCTTTGGCCCAGGGGGTGCAATCCTCCACCACCGCCCGCGCAACATGGAGGGAGATCAGCAGGCACAGAACGGGGGAGTGGAAGAGACACATAAAAGGGACTTAGGGAAAAGAGACACACAGAGGAATTGGGGAAAGAGACAGAGAGAGACTATGGGGGAATGAGACACACAGAGGGCCTGTGGGGGTGGTGAAAGACACACATTGGTGGTGTGGGGGGAGAAAGACACACAGAGTGGTTCGGGGGGAGAGAAACACAGAGGGGCTGGGTGAGAAAGACACACAGAGGGGCATTGGGGAGAGCCACACAACGAGGCATGGGGAGAGAGACACCAGAGGAGCAAGGAGGAGAGATACTCAGAAGGACTAGAGGTAGAAAGAGACACACTGAGGGGCTAGTGCCGAAAATAGATACGCACAGAGGGGCGGGGAGAAATGGACATCAAAAGGGGCTTGGGGGAGAAAGAGATGCACCCAGTGCTCTGTGCTGTGTGCTCTTTGTTGTGTACTGTGTGCTCTGTGCTGTGTATTGTGTGTTCTGTGCTTTGTACAGGTGGACCTTACTTTGCAAACTACGACGGCGCGCACTTACGACCAGCTCTCTAGCGTGGGGATTCAAGGGATTCCCCACGTTAGAGAGCTGGTGTATGTTCAGGGAATTTTCTCAAACATAGATTAGAGGGATTTCCTGTTCTGGTGCATATATCTACATAGAAAAGCGCAACAGAGCAGAGAATCCCTCCAATCTATGTTCGGGGAAATTCATCTAATCTATGTTTGGGGGAATCCATCTAATCTACGTTCGGGGAACGTTCCCCAAATATAGACCTGCACTGGTGCGCATGCACCTCGCTTACCGACCAATTCGTTTTACGACCGGGTTGTAAGAACATATTTAAAAAGGGTTTAAAAGTTCAACCTGGAAACTAAAGACCCGTGATCTTAACATCTGTGGTTGGGAAATTATTTGAAGGCTAGTAAGAGATAATATTCAAGAATTAATTCTGAACAATAATATCAATAGCAGGGATCAACATGGTTTTATGAAAGGCAGGCCATGCCAAGCAAACCCAATTGCATTCTATGAAGAAGTTGGCAGATATATAGATCCAGGTGATCCAGCAGATGTGATCTACTGGGATTTTTTCTAAGGCATTTGATACAATTCCGCACAAAAGATTACTAGTAAATCGGAAATCAGTTGAATTAGATAAAATATTGTGTCCTTGGATACAACACTGGCTTAAAAATAGAGTGCATAGAGTAGTTGTAAATGGAGTGCCTCATGGTTCTGTCCTGTGTCATTTGTTGGTGTTTGCATATGACACAAAACTAGGTAAGATAATACAGTCTGAATATGATATAACTTCACTAGAGAGGAATTTGGATACATTGGGGAACTGGGCAGGCAAGTGGCAGATAAGATTCAATACAGATAAATGTAAACTCATGCATTTTGGAATAAGGAACCCACAAGCCACTCATACATTAAAGGGGGTTGAGTAAGGGATAACAATAAATGAAAAGAACTTAGGAACAATTATAGATCACATACTAGGCAACAATATGCCACTCCGATCTTAGAATGCAAAACCTACTAAGGTGATTTTGTGCATAAAAAGGGGGATTCATGTAATCAAAATATAATTTTGCCTCTTTATAAATCAATGGTAAGAACTCACCTTGAATATGCAGTTCAAATTTGTGAACCCGTTTTAAAGTAGGATATTGCAGAACTAGGAAAAGTGCTGAGGTGTGGCTTTGTCACATTTAATACATTTTTTATACTACCATCAAGGAGTGATTTTCCATCTTTGGAATAACAGTCTTCTGAGACCATGATATGCCTAAATACCACTTCTAGTGTGTAAGTGTTACTTAATCTAGCGCAATAGATGGTCTTTTAACCCCTTAAGGACACATGACATGTCTGACACGTCATGATTCCATTTTATTCCAGAAGTTTGGTCCTTAAGGGGTTAAATCTGCACTTATTGTTTTATAATTTTTGTTTCCCACATGCCCTCTTTTGGAGTTTGAAGAATTCATATCAGCTCTATACCATCTTTATAAATTTTGACATGCCTACAATCAACTAATTTGTGTGAGTGCAACCTTGAATCGTAAATGTATATTAGTTTTGATATACTACCCTATGAGTTGTTTTATTTTCCCCTTCTGTAGATATTTTTTCTGTTTGATATAATTTATATGTATGTAAACAGGTTATTGATTCAAGGAGATATCTGATTGCCATTATGGAGTCAAGGAGGATTTTTTTTCCATTTTTTGTGGCACAATTGGAAATGTCTACAATTATTTTTATTTTGAGTAATTTTGAGTAATTCCACTAAATACAATTATCAGTATAGTGTTTACATTTTATATGACCCTAAAACGTACTACTCTGCATACCTGATTATACAATTGACTGTACATTAAAGCAATGTGGCTTTGTTACCTTTTGTCATTGTCAAATTGTAATTCTATAGAGTTACAAAAGTCTCATCAGACTTGTAGTGGACCTATTTTGCAAGGAGATATATCTCAGAAAATGTTGGATGTATTCTTTTTAGAAATATATGCTTTTAGAAAACAGTTAATTTCATGCTGTATGTTACACTTTTTCTAAGCAGTGTCCACAATCTGTAGTCTTTGACCTTATATATCAGGAGGTGATAAAAACATCTACTCTCCATGTTTGTAAAAAGCTTCAGCACAAGATGACGATTCTAGAGTTTTAAAGGGAATATATGGTACAACTTCAAGGTATAAAAATTAGTAACAAAAATTCCGTACATGCGTCATAAACAATATATGAGTTAACAAGTGTAATGCAAATTTAATTAACTGGACACATTACCCGATTGTTGTTTTTTTTTGTAAAATTTTATATACTAAGAAAAGTTTTGTTCACAATACAAACATGGGTATACATTAAAGTCCGTTGTTTTATTTCCTGTATACTATGGCTTTCACAAAGATCAGAGCAAACTACGCATTCTTGGAAAACCTATTCTGGATGCTGAGGGATGAAGGGGAAATGTAGTTTTGGGGATGTATGAGGTCCTTATTCACACCAATCAGTCATTCTTTCTTCCACTAACGTCTCCCCGTCACCCACTAGTCTTCTTTTAACCATACATAAGGCACACGGCCAGATTCCATATTCAATTATATTTCTGATAACAATTGTGATAAATGGTGATACAATCATTTGTACAGGATTATGTTTATCTGCATAACCGGTGATAAAAGTTGTGAAGTAATGGAAAAATAAAAATCTAACTAAAAACACTTTAAAGCCAAAATGTGTAGGTACACATTAATACCTTAGGAAGTAAGGTGGCATGCATTCTAGATTACATTGAATGTGGTGCTTCTGTAACTTTCATCAATATGGAAATCACATTTTTATTTTTTGCAATTTTCCCTACCATGTTGTTTCTGAAAGTTAAATAAATACTGAATATACTGTCTTCCAATACTTCTGAGAGTGTTAAATTAATTTGCATCAAAGGGTACTCAGAGCAAACCATAGTGTGCAAGTCATCTTAAAATGGTGCTCAAATATACTGCTGATGTGTACATAACCTGCTTATGTTAGAGAAAGAAAATTCTGAAAGTGTAATGTAAAATATTAGTCTGTATGTAGACATACTGTTTATACGTCCCAACATTTCAAATGGGCAAAGGGGGCCATTTTCATTTTAGAAGTGTGAGTGGGGGTGTGGCCAGGGCCACGGCTGCCCTGAGAAAATTTAGGTGACTTGCTAATAAAAATCGATGCCACTAAAATGTAATTTAGAATATATCTTATTTCACAGACTGATTTCTAAAGGCACATTACTGTGAGTATGATTGTTGTGGTGCTCTGTTATACACTTAGACACCCCAACAATATGGAGTTGCTAGACAAGAGGGACATTAGGATAGAAAGGAGGGGCAGTGGGATTTGGTCCCAGAGTAGGGAGTGTCCGTTCTAAATCGGGACACTTGGGAGTTATGATATTGGCTACTGCAGTAAATACAATACTGCTACTGCAGTAAATACAATTTCCAAGCTAAAACCAAGCATCTGTATTTCAAATTACATTGCAGGCTTTTATTGCAGACTGTAAATATGTCCTGAAATTTGCCATGAATTCTCTCCCACGTGGCTCAAGGCTCCTGTTAAATGGGCAGGAATGACCTGAATTAGTTTTTTCTTAGCAAGTTAAGGATTAGCACTGAGCAGGTGTATTTCCTATTGCAAAGGAATGCATATGGCTGGTAGGAAAGAAATTACATTAGCAATTTACTGCATAGTGGAAAGTGCCCATGGGAAAAAATATTCTCCCGATCATGTGGAAATCAACCCATTAAAAATGTCAAGATAGTGGCTTAACATTTGGTCTTATAAGGTTGTGCATTAGTCTTGATTCTACCTTAGTTGCAAATAGGACAAACAGATCAAATATTTTTTTTCAGGGATACCCACTAATTATCAGAATAAAAAAAAAATATGTTTAGGTTTTATTTTCACTTTAAGGTGAAAATGCATCCAGTACACTTCATCACAACTGTTAGCGCAAGTAAAAAAATATATATATATCAATATAGTCATTATGGCGCACAACTTTTATCTTCACATCCACTGACAGGCCTGGTTGTCAAGGCAACACAAAATTAAACATTTTTAAACAGTGAAACTGACAGGGTTAGTTGATTAACTACCTATTACCAAGATGTTGGCCTGTTAGGGACATTTTAAGACTAAGCTATGCACCCCAGATTTAACCACTAGAAACAAGTCCCCTGCCTCGGTACACATTTCTAAACATCCTTCTAGCCTCATAATTATATTTTCACGTTCTCTTCACATAACCATCCACCTTAACATGCACGCAATAAATAGGGGACCCTTAATGGGCATGTGTGACCTATATAACAGGAAGTAAATAAAGAGAATAAAATGGTGAAGTAAGTATAGTGGTAACCAACCAACATATAACAAAATGGTGGCTGCAAACAAACAGAACTAAAATTCTAAGCAGTGATCACAAGTAAAACTCTACAAATTAAACTTAAGGCCTGCTTTTTACATGGTTACAGTGGTATCTGAGTAGTAAATAGGGAACCTACTGTATTATTATTCATTATATTCAAGTAACCTGTATGAATGTAAAAACACTTTTAGGCCCTAAGGGCTTTCAATTGAGAGTCCGGGCCTAGCCAGTAAAGCCTAAATTATATTTAGACATGGTGCTAAACATCACTTTCGTTGTTTAACTAACAATTTTCATCTCCGGGGAGAAGTTTACTCTGGAAACTGTTAAAATATGAGTTTGCAATAAAATATATACTATGTAGGCTTAGAAATGAGTGCCTAATGCCCAGCAGACTGCTCTTGAATATGCTACACGAGACTTAAGCTGTGAAGACTGCAACTACAAATCCCATTCATTTCAGTTTGAGGAAGATAAAGTATCATTATTTTGTGAACATTATGTAGTCTTTTAAGTGCAATATGACATAAGGTGCTCCATGCACCCTTTTCCCACAATTTTCATTTTGGCATTTTTCAATATATCAAGCATAAAATTATATGGATGAACTTGTGATGTTGCCCTGTTGAGTTCTGCCAATTTGTCCCGGAAAGTATTCAACAGTGCAAAAATATATCATATATAATTTTTATTTTTTTTATATACTTTTTTTTTTTTGCCCTCAAGTCTTTCAAAAGATTTGATTTTTTTTATTTTATAAAAACCTGTAAGTTTGTAAATGTTCCAAATTTTATTTTATATAGCAGCAGATTGTATTTGAAATTTTTTTTGGTTTAATATTTACTTTGGCACTTTCTTTCGGGATACTACTGAAATATACCCACATACCAATGTCATTTGAAGCCACCATTTTGAATCCATTCTATACTTCCATTGAACAATAGATCGCTACAATGTCTTTGTGATTATGAGCTTAACACAGCATAACACATGATATTCCTCTGCTGAAATCCAATTTCGATATTGCTCCTTCCTTCCCCTCTCCATCAAAATACATACAGTAGTGTAAAGAGTAAGTCAGAGTCTCGTCTCTTGAATACTAATCCACCTCACTTGCTGCTCATCTTCTGGAGTGCTGGGATACACCATTGGCAGGACATGCAGACTGTGGGCAGTCAGCTAAGTACACTTTTTTCATTATTATTTTCATAATACAGTATCAAATCCACTCAAAAGCATATCAGCTTTTCAATACAAAAACTAAAAATGTTTGTCTTTTTCTTTCCACTTTCATTTTAGGCACTGAATGTGTGACAGAAGAGTGTGCATGTCAAGTCTCAAGACATTTTTTTATTCCCAATGATACGTGTCAATAGTCCAACAGGTCAAGGCATAAATTCTTCAGTGTTTTGTCTCATTGGCAAGTCTCTTCCTTCTTCTTTGCTTGCTTTTTATAAGAGAAACAAAATGACATGCTGCCACCAGATGGGAGCTTAGGACAGAGCCCCCTGGTTTATTCATCACAGAAAATCGACTGGAAGTAAAAACAGAATGCTCGTTGGTCTATTTTTCCTACAAGAAAAAGCATGGCTGAGGAACCCCATGACGGTGCCTAATTTTGTCTTCTCTCCAAGCTGAAAAAGAGGCTTCTTGGCAAGAAGGTTAACTACTCAACTAGCCAACATTACTCACATTATAAACACCTCCTGACCTTCAGATAACTTCACAAGTCCATAATGAAGAAGTACACCTGTTTGGCTTCTATCTCTAGTATACTTAAGGCCAAGGTGCATCAAAACGATAACACAGTAGGATTTGCTTTGCTCTACTCCCTGATAAGTTAATCTTGATATCTTAAGTCATTAAAAGCTGTCCACAAAACAAAGAGCACAGAGTGAGCCAGTGTAGAAATAAAATACAAAGAATACAAAAAAATATCACTGTGCAAGCCTACTTTTACCAAATAAAAGAAAAAAAAATAGTGGGCTACAAAGTAGTGATGATAGCTGGGATGTTTCTACCACAGAAAGTGCCGACATAACATTTCAGTGGAATCCAGTGAGCTACGGAAAAAAGCAACCTCTGGGTATAGGACAGGAATATCTCCGATGTTACCCAAAATTCCTTAGAATTAAAATAAAATATCGGAACCGTACCGTGAAGTGATGCACTTGGCAGCAACATATTGTAAAAGAGATTTTTTTTTTTTTAACCATTATGACTGATGTAGGTTTCTACATGGCTTCCCAGCTTGGAAATTGTTTCACACACACAAACATATATTTATATATAATATAGATATATATATATATTCCTTTTGGCTCAAAACATAACACAGAAAGGTTCTGTTAGGGTGAGGTCTTTGTGGTTTTGTGGCCCTTCCCCTTCCGTCCATGCATCGATTAAAGGGTCCCATCCCCTTTTTTATAGTCTCCTGTCCCGTGAAAGGTTGAGAGGTCTGGGGACAATGTGAGACGTATCCACCTTTTTCCCAAGCTCATAATAGCCAGTCCTACATGGCTTAGTAAAGGGGAAGGGAGAACTGCTTTTTAGCTCAGTCTTTGACCAGTCGATAGATGTGATGCTGAGCTCCATGTTCACTGGTTGACACTTCAAAGACGTATGCTATGCACAAAAGTAATTCCTGGGTTTCCCGATTTGTAACCACCTGTGCCAAAAAAATAGATAAATAAATATACGTCTTACATTGTACAGTAAAAAAAAAGTACGGTAACACTCTTTGCAAAACATTACTATCAAATCAATAAAATTAAACGGCAATAAAATATAATATGGTATATTAAGCATAAGTAATAGCAGACATGGGTTATAGTGTTCACTGAAAACAAATGAACATTTTCAGACCAGATCAGTAGTATTTAAGATGTGTCCCTTTAACATTACTCATTTTATAACTTCTCTTTTATTGCCCCACAAACAGATGATGCTTATTTGTTTTTATATATATTTCACAGCGCTCTACAATTATATAGAAAGGGGATCTATATATAGTTGAAGACCCTGCTCAAAAAAAGTTTACATTTATGAGCACTTGAGGTAGGCAGATATTTATGATATTTAGGCAGATATTTTAAACTGATTATCAGTCACAATGTTACCCCAAATCAGTTCCACTGGAGTAAGGCACACTATCAGAAATTGTTTCATTTTACCCTGCCATTATAAACTTATACATTTAAAAATATTTTTAAGCATTGTACGTATTTGATTTACGGCAAATGTCAACTTTCTGAAAGTTGTTTTCATTGCCAGTTAGCTTGCGTTTCGATCGTTTTGTTACTCTCACTGGCTACAAGAAAGAGAGCAGAATGGTTAAACAGATGTCCGTGAGTCAGGGGGCACACAATGTATCATCAAACAGATGTTCCTTATTAAATAATGCTAACAGATGGGAGTCTGAAAAGATCGGAACGGTTTTTCTTAGCACAGCAAGAGAGATACAGAGATCTAAACGCAAGCAATTTGAAAAGTAAACAACTTTATACATTTAAAGTTGTGCAACATCTGTGACTGTTATATCTATAATTTATTTTTCTCTTAAGAACAGTGTACAGTGATTTAGACCAAGCTCAAAGTTACATTGAATACTAAACATATCAACATTTTTATTTTAAAGGTCCACTCCAGAATACAATTTTTTTTTTAAAAAATCACTGTTTAGTAGATATACCCCGAACGAATACATGCATGCATTTTTATGCATGTACTCATTGGGGGTGTATATTAAAATAACTTGCAAAAGCTGCTGTTCTTAAGAAAAGCAGCCTTTGCAAGCACTCTCCCTTTTCCCTGGAAGAGATTTTCATTTTCACTAAGAAGCCTTTTGGCTCTCTAGGTACACATTTATAAGCAAGGAAAATTCAGTACTCCCCAACTATTAAGTATTTCAGCAAGCTGAAGGGCTTTATGGGTGTGGAGTTGTGAGAATATTTATGGGATAATAAATATTCAAAATTATATTTTATAAAAAATTATAAATAAATAAAATTATATTTGTAATTAATATCAAAAATCAATATTTTGTCACTGCATCCCCTTCAAGGGGAAAGAGTTTAAGAGTTTAAGAGAAAAAAAAAATTCTCTGTGTCTTTTACTTTCTGCTACTAGCAGGCAAAATGGAGTTACATTTGCTAAACAGTGACTTACAGGAACATATATCCACAAGATGCCTGACAGAATGTTCCTTTAAAGGACCACTATAGTGCCAGGAAAGCATACTCGTTTTCCTGGCACTATAGTGCCCTGAGGGTGCCCCCACCCTCAGGGACCCACTCCCGCCGGGCTCTAGGGGGAGGAAGGGGTTAAACTTACCTCTTTCACCAGCGCCGGGCGGGGAGCTTTCCTCCTCCTCTCCTTCTTCCTTGCGACGTCATCGGCTGAATGCGCATGCGCGGCAGGAGCCGCGCTCGCATTCAGCCGGTCGCATAGGAAAGCATTTACAATGCTTTCCTATGGACGCTTGCGTGCTCTCACTGTGATTTTCACAGTGAGAAGCACGCAAGCGCCTCTAGCGGCTGTCAATGAGACAGCCACTAGAGGTTTTGGAGGCTGGCTTAACCCTCAGTATAAACATAGCAGTTTCTCTGAAACTGCTATGTTTATAAAAAAAAAAGCGTTAATCCTAGAGGGACCTGGCACCCAGACCACCTCATTAAGCTGAAGTGGTCTGGGTGCCTAGAGTGGTCCTTTAAGAAGTGTTAAAGGGTATCAGTCACAACCCTGATTACACTATCAACACTTCTGGGAAATAATGCTATTGAACAAAACAAAGAAAATCACCTAGAACTGTGTTCACCTTTTTTCACATAAAGTTCTGTTTTCTTTTAAGTGTATATGAGAGATTTAGTAAATTACATCATGACTCCATACTGACAAGGCAAAGCTAGAGTAAATATTGCAAATCAGAAGGAGAAATAGAAACATTGTGTCGTTAATCCTCTTCTTTGTATGCTTTCTCTATGCTGACTGCCAGGTGCAAAGGACAGAGTTTATAACAATGACTAACAGGGGGCTAAGATGGTGGCACCCAGTTACTGGATAAAGAGGTGTGGATTTCTAAATTTTATTTTATTTTTCACACCTTACAAATACATGTTTATATGACTGTACAGCCACGTATGCAAATGAGCAGTTTCAAACTTAAATGACCAATCTGCATACTAGACCACATGCTGATGTCATAGAGGGAATGAAGTTAAAAAAAAATGGAGATGTCTTAATTTTTACCTGCAATATAGTGAAGTTTTCTAACACACTGTTCATCATGTATTTCTCCGGAAGCTGTTTCAGTTTGTGGATAAAGTTGATGAGATATTCACACATAGGAGAGCGATGGATTCGGTACAGGAAACGTCCATTTTCAAACCGCGCATACTCTGTCTGTGGACCATAAAAAAGATATTTAGATTTAATAAATTGTCTGAACTTTTCTATGTCATTTGTAACATTGTCTCATTTGTCTGTAGATTGTTGAGAAGGTCCTGAATTAAATTTTAGTAATAAACATTCAGATTAGAGATACATGAAGTTCCTTGAAAGCCACTCCAACTTTGCATGTTTTTGGGCGAAAGAGACAAGGTGCTTGGGGGAGACACACAGAGGGCCTGGGGAAGGGGAGAAAGGGACACACACACACAAATGAGCTGGGAGGGAGAAAGGAACACCCACAGGAACAGGGAGAGAAGAGACGCACAGAGTAGCTGGGGGGGAGGAGAAAGAGACACACATAGGGGCAGGGGAATGATAAAAAGAGACACACAGAGGGGTCAGGGGAAAAAGAGACACACAGAGGGGCTGGGGAGAAAGAGTCACACAGAGGGGCAGGGGAATGAGAGAAAGAGACACACAGAGGGGCTGGGGAGAAAGAGACAAAGTGGCTGGAGGGAGAAAGAGTCACACAAAGGGGGGTTAAGACACAAAAGGGAGTGGTAAGAGACACACAAGGGGGGAAATGAGGATAAGGTTGACTAAAAGGGGTGTAAGACACAGTGGGGGATATGGTACACTAAATGGATAAGACAATCAAAAGGGGGGAGGGGGGGATTGGAAAGCAAAATGCATATTTGTCTGTGTAGCCCATGGGTGTGGGCTGGTCTAACAAAATCTAGATCCTTGCATTTAAAACTTAAATGACCACTTAAGATTATACATTTGGCTTCTCCTGTGACAAGAACCCTTGTGATTGGTTGTGCTTACCTCTACTTTCTCTACCACTTGTTTCCCAAAGGAACAGACTTTGGAAGAGCAGGTTATGGTCATATTTTCAGGACTCTCATATTGGCTGCTGACACCATAGAATACACCTGGTTCATCCTGGATGCTCGTATTAAGGTCAGCCTAAAGAAATAGGAATAAAAAATAAATATATTAAGAAGGCTTTAATGTATGGATGTATTAGACTTATTTACCCTGGTGATAATTTAACTGATGAAATATGACTGCTAAAACGTAGATGTGATATATAGCTTGTGATACTAGCTATTTATCATACATTTGATACATTTTGTCAACTTATGTCATATTTCTTAAGGACTTTAGGAATGTAACCAAAAGCTTTCCGATGGGAAAGCATTGTGATTGGCTTTGATCATCAATTCTGATTATGTCATCCAAGGAGGCAGATCAGGGGCAGAGCCAGCACCAGCACACTGGAATAAAGGTAAACCTTTACTATATTTAGGAGGGCAATGGGGCTTGATACTGGTTTTTACCACTATAGGGTCAGGAATACATGTTTGTGTTCCTGACCGTATAGTGTTCCTGTAATTATCTAGTGGACCTCATTTGCAAGGATGGAAAATAAACAAATTGGGATGTATAATAGGGTCACATATTCTGGGGACATAAATTTACAAAATCCAAATGTATCTTCTTTTCTATATTTACTTGCATGACGGTGAGGCACAAAACACTCAAGCCAAAGGTAATTAAATTAAAAGTGGTTTACTTGTGTAGCACAAAGTCTACATAAATATAAAAAAAAGACAGAAAACATAAAACCAAAGAAAAAAATACATACCCAGAATTTGACCAGGAAGAAAGCATTGGGTGGACCCTTCTCATAAAGTTCTTTCAGGCCTCCCTTTTTCTCTGGAAACTTGTCATAGATCTGACGGACATCCACAGATTCCAACAGAGCATCACTATAGGAGGGATTTGACTGGCTGATGTGCACATACAGATGTTTGTTGTACTGTTAATGAAGAAGATGAATTTGTTACAAAAGGCTAAAAGATGGAAATGGGCCACAGTCTACAAAGAAGCACACAATAGTTATAAATTGTTCTTATAGGACAGGGATAGGCAATCTTCGACACTCAAGATGTTGTGAACTATGCGGTGGTCTCAAGCATTAAGGAAGATGTAGTTGCCAACCACTGTCATATGTATTTGCCAATAGGTACTTGTTCTTAAACTAGTGCTTCTGTTACTAGGTGGACTTGCGCATGGGCAAACAGCGTGCTTCGTCCAAATTTATTTAAAAATTCACCCATATAGAATTTTGTCCAGAGGTTCGGTTTGTCAAATTACGCATTCCCAAATTTTTCTTAATTCAGCTGTTTATTAATCAACTATTTTAATTGCCACCCTTATGTGGGATTGACACATTTTATCCTGCAATACACATACACACAATAAAAAGAAGAAAACTAAAAACAGTGTGTTCAATGTTGCAGTTGGTATATTACCATGCTAACAATAAAACAACAATACCAAAAATACAAGTGATAAACGTAAAGGGGTTTCCTAACTTGGCAAAGTTCCCTATTCCTAAACTCTCTAACACAAAACCTCTTAACAGTTAAAGCCCTAGCGATTATCTCGAAGTTTCAAATCCTGAACTGTGAAATTTTGTTTTTAAAAATCTTGATAAAGTGCATGTTAGCACCAAATGTGTGTTGCTGTGGCTGTATTATATTTTGAAATGCATGTGCTTGGGAAATGAAAAAAAAGTGACTTGACAGAATGAGCACTGGATCATATTTCTTTGATGGATTGTTCTTTATGAGCTTACTATGCTATATAAGTGATACGGAGAGGGGGACACTGTTTGCAACTCAAACAGTCATCTTAGCTATGACGTTGTCCTCTACATTATAAGGAAGAGGTACAGACTGTTCGGTAATATATATTTTCAAACAATATTTTTTTTTTTTTTAGAAATGCCTGGACCTATTTTTGCCCGTCTAGCACCATTAATATATGTACTCTAATAGCTTAGGGGGTTACAACAATATGTGGTTTTAACCTTTGCAGCAAAAATACATTAAAACCATTTTAATCAAACATCTGTTCTTAAATGTAAAATCTACTTTGCCCTTTGCTAAGTCGGTCAACAGTTGTCAGAGATGAATGAAGGCTCCTCAGCAGTAATGGATGGTTTTTGTTACTTCAGATGCGGCGTAACCTAGTAACTTCGCTTATAAGAGTGTTGCCATTAACAAATTTAGCTATCACTCCTTGATAGCAAGAGCCATGTCTAGAAACCATTATGTTTCATTTTGTCTGAACCATGCAACTGCCAACTGTCGATCTGCTAGGTGGCACTTACCGTATCTGGTTCTCCTTGTTGTTCCATAAAAGCCAAAAATTCAACCAAGCGCAATTTTGGAGTGCCGATCGAACGACCTTGCCAAGCAGGCCCTGTAGGCACAGGGGAGAGACTGGCAGGGCTAGCATTATAACCTTGATTCAAAATAGAACAGAATATTCAATTTAGGAAATATCACTTGAAGCGAAAGAAGTTTGACAGCAATTAGACAAGATTAAAGATTATAACAATTAGGTACATGTTTTGGGGGTGAAAATTCTTAATCACGTTAACTCTAACTTATTTCCAAAGTCCCAATTACAATTTTTAATAGTTGTTGTGTAGGCGATAAAAATGTTAGCTTAGAGTAAAGATGTTCAGTGAATGTTTAATGTATATGCTAACACCTTCAGTAAACGTAACATTCCCAATAAAAGCAAAAATATATAGATGGATAGATAGATTAGATAAATAGACATACCCTGAGTATTAAATTTGTAAAATGTTACATTTGAAACAGTGCAATGCATAGGTTTGGTTACAATTAGTTGTGCTAGTTTTAATGAATAATCGTTATTTTATTAGATATTTGCTTCATTTGCTTTTAACTGAAATTTATTCTTTCATATTGAGTGCACCTACAAATATTAAATATCCTTTTTTTTTTTTAAAGGATAGGGCTTTATTTTGATATTCATTTTACATATATATATATATATATACACACTTATAAACGTATCATTTAGTACGGTTAAAATATAGAAAAAGTTAAATGTTCACAAGTTTGTGTGTGATATATTTTCGCAACTAGCACAGCCAAAGAAAAATACATTAAAATAGATTCATATATTTATCCGGATATTAGTACTGCTCTAATGCCTTAAGTTTTGCATTTAGTTTAAGTTGGACAGATACTACACTGAACAAAATTATAAACGCAACACTTTTGTTTTTGCCCCCATTTTTCATGAGCTGATCAATAAAATGCACCTGTGTTCGTTGTCTATAACATACGCCTGCCCATACCATAACCCCACCATGGGCCACTCGATCCACAATGTTGACATCAGCAAACCGCTCACCCACACAACACCATACACGCTGTCTGCCATCTGCCCTGTACAGTGAAAACTGGGATTTATCCATGAAGAGAACACTCGGTATTTATCCGTAAAGAGAACAAGTCGGTGTGGTTACACATGGTCTGCGGTTGTTAGGCCGGTTGGATGTACTGCCAAATTCTCTGAAACGCCTTTAGAGATGGCTTATGGTTTCGAAATGAACATTCAATTCACGGGCAAAAGCTCTGGATGACGTTCCTGCAGTCAGCATGCCAATTGCATGCTCCCTCAAAACTTGCGACATCTGTGGCATTGTGCTGTGTGATAAAACTGCACATTTTAGAGTGGCCTTTTATTGTGGCCAGCCTAAGGCACACCTGTGCAATAATCATGCTGTCTAATCAGCATCTTGATATGCCACACCTGTGAGGTGGATGGTTTATCTCGGCAAAGAAGAAGTGCTCACTAACACAGATTTAGACAGATTTGTGAACAATATTTGAGAGAAATACGCCTTTTGTGTACATAGAATAATGCTTCGATCTTTGAGTTCAGCTCATAAAAAATGGGGGCAAAAACAAGTGTTGCGTTTATAATTTTGTTTAGTGTAGTATCTGTCCCACTAAAACTAAATTCAAAACTTAAAGGACCACTATAGGCACCCAGACCACTTCAGTTAAATGAAGTGGTCTGGGTGCCAGGTCCACCTAGGATTAACCCTTTCGGCAGAGAAACTGCTATGTTTACCTATGGGTTAATCCAGCCTCTAGTGGCTGTCTCATTGACAGACGCTAGAGGCGCTTCCGCGCTTCTTACTGTGATTTTCACAGTGAGAAGACACCAGCGTTCATAGGAAAGCATTGAAAATGCTTTCCTATGAGACTGGCTGAATGTGCCCGCGGCTCTTGCCGCGCATGCGCATTCAGCTGATGACAGGGAAAGGAGGAGGAGAGTCTTCAGCACCAAGGGAGCCCGGCGCTGGAGAAAGGTAAGTGTTTAACCCCTTCTTCTCCATCCAGCCCGGCGGGAGTGGGACCCTGAGGGTGGGGACCCTCAGGGCACTATAGTGCCAGGAAAACGAGTATGTTTTCCTGGCACTATAGTGGTCCTTTAAGGCATTGGAGTATTACTAAATTCAGGATTACTAAATTCAGGATACATATATGAATCTATTTTAATGTATTTTTCTTTGGCTGTGCAAGTTGCGAAAATATATCACACACAAATTTGTGAACATTTAAGTTTTGCCCCTTTTTATATATATAATGAACATCAAAATAAAGTCCTATCCTTTAAAAAAAGGATATTTAATATGTGTAGGTGCACTCAATAGGAAAGAAGAAAATTTCAGTTAAAAAAGTTCTTATGAAGTCTTATGAAGCAAATATCTAATAAAATAAAGATTATTCATAAAAACTAGAACAACTAATTGTAACCAAACCTATGCACTGTACTATTTTCATCTAATTTTGTGAATGAGATTCTTGTTCATTGTTCCGATAACTTGTTAAACGTAGCAATAATTACAAATGAAGACAATGAAAGCGGAGAAGAAAGAAAATAACAAGTAAATCATAAAATACACGGAGATCGCTGTTTATACCTGGTACGGCAGGAAGAGGGGGAGCAGGCTGCATGGGGTATGGAGGCTGAGAAAACGGCTTAATGCTAAAGAAAATAATACAACAAAACAAAAATGAGATAATGGACACAAATAAGGTGGAAAGATTCACCTTTCATTCCTTTTCCCTTGAAGCAGTTTATGTGATCAGAAAGAGAGAGAGAGAGAGATTGGAAAATATAAAACATATTTACAGCTGAAAACCTTTTTAACCATTAATAAACAAAAACTTAGAACAAAACGCACTAATATTTAAATTTCATAAATGACTAATAAGTTAAAATCAATGCAAATGCAATGCAATGAAATGGAGTGACTGCTGTTGCAAAGGCTTACGGCCTAGTTCAGAAATCCCAAACCAGCACTGTCTCAGAACATCTCCCAGAAAATAAATTAGACAAGCTCATAATGTTTAATAATGCCAACATTTACACAACAATTAACAAATGGTGCCTATTAAGAAAAACAAAGTATACAGAAAAATAGGCGTTGACTGATCTTGTGTAAAACAAAATTATGACAAATCTATATTACAGAATTCTAATGTATTGATGATGACAATGTAAATGCAATAGATGACCATTACACCTTATAAAACAAGCCAGATGGAAATAGTGAGGGTGTCATATGATATTGTAAGAAGAAAGATGATAAATACTTACTCCTGTGGCGGTCGTGGCTGACCAGGTCCATCTGACCAGAACTGGAAAAGCTCTGTGGCCTTTATAAAATAGAAATAAAATAAATATTTTTTATATCCACCTTGAGGGGGAAAGAATTCTATTTTTTAACTGGAGTTTTGGGGTAACTATTCTACAAATCCTGAAACCCAACAAGTTCCCAAGAATGGTTATTGTTTGTGCATTTTCCATGTACTATCTGTATCTATACAATCTATATTTAATGACATATATTTTTATTTAAGGGCATAAGAAGTCATTTGACAGAAGTGTATGCTAAATAGCTATTTCCAACGATCACTAGTGTAAACACTTTGGAGGACACAAACTGCAATTACAACTAGAATAAACATCTCGATTGCACACTGATCGCATAATGGCAGTTCTCACAAATGGTGGCAAGTGTGGTTGTAAAAGAGCTGTATTAATAATAAACATTTTCTATTAAAATAAGACTCAAAGCACTTAAACTGCAACAATCAAACTACTTAAACTATTCTACATTTAGATTTATTACATCTTTATTTTGGTCGTAGTTAAATTTAAAAAAAAAACTAATACAGTCAGAAACAGAATAAATTGAGCATGACTGGTACCTACCCCTGGAGTGGGTTGGAATTGGGGTTGTGGGATTCTGGGTACCCCCAACTTATTTTGAATTGCTGTGGCTGATACGAGTTGCGCTGAAGACATCGCGGCCATACTCTGTAGAGCTTTATCTTTTGCAACCTGATCCTGGAACAACAGTGCCAAGACAAGAGTACCTAAGTATCCATCTCGTAACATAGTACAAAAAAAGGTAAAACCAGAAGCAACGTGTTTGCTTAAAAGACGGTTCATCGCCAACCTCCACCGAATATTCTTTACAATATAAATTATTTACATCTTGTAACTCACACATTTAACCGGAATTTTGGTCAACTGCAGAATGTTTTAGACTACATTTCAGATGATACTGGAGATTAATTGAGCATCATGGGAAATGCAGTCCAAAAATGTGTGCAGTGCCATCAGGCGATAAAATGTAACACACGTGGATATATAATATAACTTGTAATATAACTTGTCAATAATTATCGAAAAAAAATCTTATTTTAGACTTTTGGGTTTACCAAGATTCTAAAAAGAAAAATTAAAACACATTTTAGATATATGTCTGTAGTGAGCTCATCACAGCTGACCAAATAGTGACCCCATAGTTATATTATGGGGAAAGCGTGGGCGCAGGGGGGTGCAGCTTATAGCATTATGATCTGCAATGGTGAGCTCTATATTCGTAGACAAATACATTTGTTTGAACAATAAAATAGTTATTTTAACAACATGGAGAGAAAAAAAAAGATTCCACAAGACTGGAGCATTTTTTTGAAAACTCCCCTTTGACACTCTGAATACAAGCTCATCAAGCATGTGAATACATAAAACATTGTGAATGTCAACAGAAATTTAGACGAAAATTACAAAGACTCATAGGGTTATAGAGATTCCTATGGCTACCGGTGATGAAATGCAATTCTTTTAATCTAGTTAACGATTCAAGTAAAACAAATCACTGTCCTGTCTGTTACATGTGGGATTTCTGCACAACAGGGAAGCTATGGGTTGTGCCACAAACAATTTTCTTTTTGACTTACACTGTATTCCGTCTGGGCAATCCTGACACAGCCAGAGCATCGTAATTTGACCTCGATTCATTTTTTTTAATACGTTTTTCAAATGATTGAAATCTGTTAGAAAAACTTTCCAACTCATTTATCTGCAGAAGTCACCATTAAAGTTTATGGAAATTGATGTAGATAAATTATTTTGAAAGTTTGTTCTAAGAGATCTCAATTATTTGAAATGCTTATCCCAAAATATTAAATCAAGTCTATGTCGTCCTACACTTGCACCATGGTATGGAGGGATCCAAGGCCCTCCAACAATTTCTGGGTCCTGTCCCTCTAACCCGATTTAGTTCCCTGGTGTAACGCATTCGGTTACACAAGGGAAGGGTCATCACGGTGCATCATTAGATGTGCTTGATCTGTGAACAGGAATTAGGACATGGCGAGAGAGCACTTCAGCAGTTTTCTCAATAAGGTCCTGCAGGCTCGGGCTGGTCAGAAAGGTCACTAGTCATCTCCTCTCTCAGGCTATCCACCCTTCCCGATCTGCATACTTCCCAATGTTGGGTATTATACGAATACCTAAACACACATGCATTTAAATGCCATTTTGTTGTAGATGTCTAAGCGCGGAGCATCATGGTGCTGCGGAAGTGAGTGTTTTTTTTTTTTTTAACTAACCTTTACTACACTTCTCTCTCCAGGAAGCACGTCAAAAGTATATAATGGGGTGAGGGAATAAGGAATTGTCACTTTCAGAGAAGTGACAATTCTCCTTTAATGCCCAAAGGCCAACACGGTAAATCAATAAACTATAGCAGAAAGTTGTAAAACAAAAGGTAAGGTAATTTTCCAGGCCAAGCTAACAAAATTACTATATAGAAATGTATTTTATGACATAATGGAACGAATACCACCACCACTAATAGAAGCTACATGATGCACTCTCTTCAGATAATTATCTTTAAAATACTTCTTTAACATCTATAAATCTAACATTGTGTGACATCACATGGAATGTAGTTTGACTCCACAATATTCTAAAACAATCTTTGCCGCTGGTTGATTTAGAAAATATTGGTAACTCGTCATACCACCACTTCAGGGAATGACAGATATTTATTAATATTGGACACTTTGTTCCTTATACAGAATTAAGCAATTTCTTGTGAAGAAATATATGCTACACCCTTACAATGTGTTTTATTTTTTTTAAATTAATTCCAGCATTAAGTTAGACATCTGCCGTGGTGGAACAGTATAGACCACAGTACGCTCAACTGAGCATTTTGCTTGCCAGATTGCAATCAAAAGCATATATGGAACTGTATATTAGATTAATAATACTGTTGGCATGGATCTGGCCGGTCGAGTAACCCAAAATGTTTGTGAACTACATTTCCCATGATGCTTAGTCAACCTTATGATGGCTGAGCACAATGATTAACATTGGAAGATTGAAATTCCTACGAGAAAAGCCTCCAAACAGCCTTCACCCAGAATGATAAAAACATTTGTGCATTTTGTGCTCCGTGTTTTATACTCTGAATTCTTTGCTGATTACTCTTTGCCTGACTGTTCTTATTCTCTGGACCTCATTTAAGATGCAGAAGAAGATCAGGTGGCCTACATGTTACAAACTGCAGCGTTCTGGTACCAGCAAATATTAACATTCTTAAACAGGTGTTCTCTCTTCTTTGTCTCACCCAGGACAAATCTCAAACTCAGAATCCAGTAGTTGCCTCTCAGCAGAGATGAGGAGCCATATTGGGTCCAGGATCCCTTGTTAAACAAACAAGTCTACACCTGTAATATAAGGACAGCCTACAATGGCTGTACCACTCAGTCTTGTTTACATTCCTGTGCACTGTGTACAGCTAGAGCGCCTGAATAAACTACTTGCGTTACTTTGTTTCTTTTACCATGCAATTACAAAATGTATACTATACAAAAATTGAATCATGAGTTATTTTGCCTCATTTAGATTTCAAACCTTGACTCCTACGTTGAACATTCACCTGTGGGTTTTGGACTTGAGCATCCATTTATCTTAATATTTCTTAAATTGCAATTGTAGGTCAGGCTTGGTTTCTGGATTCTGATATTTTACCCTGGATCTCAGGGTTGGATTCTTTTAGTAGTGTCAGGGTTTACTCTGCTACTCAATCACAGTTTTCCCAAAGACTTCAAAGGAGGAATTTCTATTCAGTGCAGGGTAAACCTTAGTCTGCTAAGATAATTCAGTCCTTTGTGAGATCCTTATATCTATGTCTCAATAATTCTAAGGTCGTTTATAACAAACCCCAGGACTTAACTTTTAAGGGCAATTTCATGAATTTCATGAATGATATTTATACATTTCTACTCTAATCCTCTACTAGGCCCATCTATTTGTATAGTGGTCCAACACATTTGTGGTCCAGTCTCATACTCATTTTGCACAGAACTACTCCGTAAAGAACTACAGGAAAAGTGGGTATTTTCATGCAAATTATTCTCTATAATTCCCAGGTGTAGCAACTTTGGGTCATAAAATGACTGTGCTCTCGGCCTGATACAAAGTGCAGACTTTATGTTATGGATAATTAATGTATAGAAGTCCTTGCACTTTGACAGCTAACTTTTTTCAAACTTTATTACTACAATAAATGTTGTAAAATGAAACATATCAAGTTAGAACAAGATGGGAAGGAACTTGTGGGATGAAGTTTATATCCAAGTGCACAAAGTCATTTCAAATGTTTGAATTAACCAGGGAAGACGCACTTTGCTAATAGCATTTCACAAACCATCGTGAAGTCTACAGACCCCACATCCTTTAACACGATTGTAAGATAGTAACAAATTCCCCATATGTTAAATGAAAATCTATACTTTGCCGTTGCAGGTAACTTTTCCTAGTGTAGCACAGTAGCAGACAAAATTATCATTCCATACTGAAGCCATTTTCCCCTTTTTTTTTCTAGTCTGGAATTCCAGCAAAATCTTTTCGTGTGATAGTAGTATCTTTTTATCTTAGATATGTGGTGTAGTGGATTACTTTCTCTATTTTAGTATATTAGCAGATTTTCTGTTCCAAGTGTAGGGTAGTATAATAATAAGTTTTCCTAGCGCAGGGATAGTAGATCTCCTTCAACCTGAAGTAGGATTGCAACAGAATTATACCTCCAAACACTTCAAATGGACAAAGGAGGACACTTTAATTTTAGGGGTTGTGAGTGGGGTTGTGGCCAGATAGTAGGATATTTATTTTTCTCTGTTATCAGCAATAGAATATTTTTCTCTGGTATATGATTGTGTCTAATTAGAAGTAGAAGATACATTTTCCCAAACTGTATTTTTCTATAGTGCAAAGAGAAACTCATTAACTTTTTTCCCTACATGAATGTTCTTCCTTCAAAGCCACCGACAAAAATGTTGATTACCATTACTAGGAATGGCATGATATGAAACACTGTGAGGGCTGTTCGCTAACCAGGGTTAGGCAACCTCTGGCACTCCAGATGTTGTGGACTACATCTCCCATAATGCCCTTAGAGCCCCAAAGCTGGCAAGGCATCATTCCATAACATCTGAAATGCCGGAGGCTGTCTCCCTCTGCGCTAAATCATGAATTGTCTTAAATTCATGAGAAAATTGCTAATTTTAGAAAAAAATACTGTTAAATTGGTACAATTCTCTACTCAGCTACATTCCAGGTCCACGTTGGCCTAGAATTAACAGTTTCCTTATGAATTCCCGTCAATTCCTGGTTAAGTGATCTTGAGTATGATTTGTACAAATTGGGTTTTTAGTTAGGAAAATTTAAAAAAGACAACTAACAACAAGTCAACTAACAACTAAGACGTGTTACATTGTTTGAAACCACTAAATGCCACAAAAATTACATGAGTTAGGATAATGGTATCTATAATACAACCTACTTCCTTGTACGGAAGAAGCATTTGTTTTACTGGAAAAGGACAGGGACATGCAAATGAAATGTCGCTGTGCTGCATCACAGGTGATTTTAATCGCTAGAAGAATAACTGATTGATCGAAATACTGGGGAGCTTTGTAAAAAAGCTAAACCTGACATTCTTTTAATGAACGACAAAACAACAAATAAAAAAAAGATTCACTCTTGTGTCTTGAGAACTGTGGCAAAAATATATTGTTCTCTTATCATGACCCTCAAGAAGACTTTTACGAATTAAAGAGATATTTAATTGTGTCATGCCATTGCCATCAGTATTCATTTAGAGATATATTCTGTTTTGCTACATAAACAACTATTTTACCCGCTGATCAATAGGAATATTTAAAATAATGGCAATTTAATGTTACGTTATTAACACTAGTTTAAACTTGTTAAATCAGGGGTTCCAATGAATTATTCCAGTGGAACCCTTTAAAATACTATACCAACATTGTGGAACCCCAAATTTTTTTTGTGCCACAGCGCAAACCTTTTATATCCAAGTGCACAAAGTCATTTCAAATGTTTGAATTAACCAGGGAAGACGCACTTTGCTAATAGCATTTCACAAACCATCATGAAGTCTACAGACCCCACATCCTTTTATAATTCTTTTATAGAATTGCGTCACCCGACCGGGCCCCTGTACAGCGAAAATACCAATCGGGTGGCCCTAGGGCCCCCCCAAAGGCAAATTGCGGCCGAACTCCATTTTTGTTCTTGCGGGATCCCAGGGTCCTGCGGAACACTAATTGGAAAATGCTATGTTAAATGCATCACCTGCCAGACAAGCTCCCTACTTGAGACTTCCAAATTGTGCTTTTCTAAGCTCCCTAACCATTACAGCTTATTGTAGCAGTTATTGTGCAAAGATTCTTTGGGCTTCGTCTACCTGGTTTGCGTCAAAAATTTTTTGATAAAAAGGCTCTCTGCTGGTGTCTAAAGCCTGGTCTCTTTGCTGCAGTTATAGTGCCTATTGTGACCCTTTGAACATGTTCACAAATTCAATACATGGTTATGTCATAAATAAAGAGATTAGAATTACAAGCACCAACTTACCATGTTCATAGCCTGGACACAAACAGATTGTCATCCAGAGCGGAGAACAGGAAAGTTGCAATCCCGCAGGGAAGGAATAAAAAGGGAGCAAAGTGGTGAATGCAGGGTGTGATGGAAGAATAAGTAGCAAAAGGGAAATCGATATATATGGGTAGAAGGATATAAAAATTGAGAAAGAGGGAAGGGAGTGGAAATAAGAATCAAATCAACAATGCATGTATTTATTATGAACAACAAATATACAAAAAAATGGATATATTATAGGAATGGAAAAGAAAGACATGAGGAAAAAATAGATGATGAAAAAAAAAAATTATATTAAAGGCCAGCAAAAACCAACTCATGAAAAGCATCATACATAGTCAGACTGAGTACGTCAAGGCCAGTAATGGCTAACTCGTGGCATATTCTAACTAATGTGGGCTATGTTTTCTCACACTGAATTTTGTCTTTCCTCAACTAAACAAAATTGCCAACTGAGCTTCATGAATAAGACAGTCTACATGCCAATGGAAAATGTCCTTTTATAAAGCACGCAAGATGCTCCAACGTGGAAATAATCACTCAATGGCTGCTATAAAATCCTGTCCACCCTCAGACGAGCAGGTCTGCAGCTTTATTTGTCTCTGAAACATAGTCCACAGCAGCTAAAGTCAAGAGTTAGCCATCAATGATCTAGGAGTGTCTGAAAAAAGACCCCAAATTTTTTTTGGGAAAAAAAAAAAAAGACATTCATCAATAGAGCATACATAATTCTAATATTTCTTGAGCCCACAACGCCAATAGTTTTTTATTTATCTTTTGCTGGTAGATGTATATGCTATCATGGATATGCTTGTAAAAAAATGGCAATTAAGGCTCATTACTTGTTTAAACGAGTTTTTAAATCTGAATCCAACACCAATTTAGGATTCTGAGTTCCAATGCATGCTGGCAAATTACACTATGGGCAATGTTCTACGCTCAAAAGAGAGTTCAAGGAACACTCCAAGCCTCATAACCACTGCAACGTACAAGGTTATGAAGACAGGAAGTTTTTTTGTGTGACTTCTAAAACAATAGAAAAGTATCAAGGCACTTGCGGCACCATAGCAACTACAGCGAGCTGTAGAAATTATGTTGCTTAGAGTGTTCCCTTAAATCTAAATCTATGATTAAACATATTTTGAAAACGTGAGTTTAAAGTCTGAACAACTTTGGATGCTCTATTGATTAGAGAATTTGTTTTATGAAACAGGTTAATTTCAAGAGCTTGATTAAGCAATTTGTGGCCAAGCAGAGATAAAAAAAAAAAAAAAAAAGCTCAATGAGGTGGGTTATCGCTGGTTATATCCCTTTAACATAGTCATAAATGTGAATGCAGGTACAATAATTAGTACGTACAGGAAACAAACAAACAAAAATTGATTTTAAAGACACAGGATGATATAATACAGATCTGCTTTCTGGCTAGGACTGTGATACATTGCCAATAGGATATGTGTTAACAGGCGAAGCGAGATTGTTAATATAGGAAGAGTAATTGCCAATCCACTACTGTCAAAACATAAAGGTGTTTATGGCTGTGCAGTGATTTATAACATCTTGGAACATACGCCAAGCAAAAAGCAAATCATTACAGGAGCCAGTAGTCAGTGAGAAAGTCAGCCTAGAACAGACTTAATGGGTTTTACAGCAGGATGAGAAAATGAACAGCAATAGGACTGTAGCTGTAGAACCAACAATTAAATTTCATAATTTTAAATTATTACAAAGAATATTTTAAATTAAATGGCACAGACTAAATTTGGATGACGAAAACAGGCACTGTGCTATAACCATAGTTTAAAAAAAAAAAAATATTCTATAATATAATAATTAATAATAAAGAGGAAGAACCTAGTGTTCCATGGGTGCCGGTGGGGTCCCAAATATTAATCATAAAAGGTGAGCTATACTTCTCTCGAGTCTTTAAGATATACTGATCAAAATTATGTAGATTCAATGTCATCTGTTCGTATCTATCTATCTATCTATCTATCTATCTATCTATCTGTCTGTCTGTCTGTCTGTCTATCTATCTATCTGTCTACTCACCTACCCATCCTTTACATACTTTTGCATGCTACACCATATTTTTGCCAACCCTGAGTAGTCATTAGTATTATATAAAAACAAATGAATAATCAACAGAACCAACCAGATTTACATGTAGCTCTCCTTTTTATAAAATCCACTCTTCATCCCACCCATGAGTGAGCATAAAAAGTTACATTGAACTTTTCAAGATACAATAACTGCATACCTTGACTCACTAGACCTATCCAAAGGCACAGAATGAGAGCAGATAAATGAATGGGGAATAATAATAAACCCTGTTTTTTTTAAATGTTTTATCACTATGGTGTTTTTTTTTTTTATTAAAAACAAACAGAAAATAATGGATGTATTGTGTTCAGTCGTTCCCCAATGCTTGGGAGACAAGGGCTTCACAATATGGTTCCTTAAAACATAACCCCCGCCCAGAAATCTATAGCAACATATATGACCAGAAGAAGTCCCAATGTAGTGATCATATGTGTCTTTGTTTACATATTATCTCTCTCTCTCTCTCTCATACACATTGCAGAAAACGACACTATATCTTACTATATCACTGTATATATATATATAAGAAATAAAATAAACTATTGGATTGTAACTGGATATCGCATTAAGGCTGAAGATAGGGGAAACTGCAAGTGTGTTGAAAAAATTTGTTGAAATTTTAATTTTGAGTCACTGCTTCCCTTTAACGTAAATAGCAATCAGTCTCACCAACCCAATGTTCATACAATTTGGATTGCAATAGATTCATTGGTATATGGGTTCACTGCTGCCAACTGGCTACAGTAACAGGTTTCCTAATCCTGCCTGGAACAGACACGTAGCTATGAAATGCAGGCAAGACAGGAAGCGAGCCTGGAAGGGAGAAGACAGCCGCAAGCAGAGAAGCAAAGCTAGCAGCTTCCAGAGAGGCAGCTCCGGTACTTACCTTCAGCTTGGACTGGATCTCACGGGACTTCCTCCGTGCTAGAACCTGGATGTGACTAGACACCTGGAGAAGACAAGGAAACAGCACACGAACATTAACAGCACGCGCACACAATACACATATTTACTATTGCAATTATAAAGTTGAGGCTGCAAAACCAGAAGTTAACTGCCCTTGAATTACAAGGATATTAGAAGTACATAGGGACATAGGTGTGCGTTTTTCTCTACAACACATTGTTACTATACACAGACACATGGAAATGGGACAAAACTTTAGTAAAGGATAAGATTTGTATATTTAAGGAAAGGCAGATAGTTTTTTTCTATGTAGATATGCTAAAAATGTATTGAAGGTGCATGTACCTCAACTTTCACTCCCTGAATTAATATACTACATTTTTACTGCATTACTTCCAGAGACCACTGGGTGGCAACCTATCATCAGCTAAATCGTGGAAGTACAACAAAGAATTCCAACTGGAATACAGGCTAATTTATACATATCAATCACCTGGTTATTATAGTTCCCTATACACAATCGGTGATACATTAGCACCAGCAAAGACTGCCTCAGCAGCTCAAATAAGATCGCTGTAAATGCCAAGGGGTCAACCATACCAGACTCTATTTAATCTGACTACAGGAATACCCCACTTTTAAGTACACAATGGGACCAGAGCATGTATGTAAAACGAAAATGTACTTAAAGTGAAGCAGAACTTTTTTTCACTTCCCAATGCATGCACTGCATTGCAATGGTAACTTACATGCATAACTGATACTGCAATGGCAGATTTCCAGTGATTTATGTAGTGATTTCCAGTGAGCTTTTATTCAGTTAAAACAAACAGTAAAAAGAAAAATCTCATTCCAGATTGTACCATTTATCTTTAATGTTTTACTCATCTGACAATCTTAAACTGGGAGGAAAATTTAAATAAACCCTGCCCACTGGGCCATTTTCTGTCAATACACTGCCAATTTGTATTTGTTAGCTTAGTTGCACACTTTGTTTAGAAACTCCTCTTCATCACTTTAAGCATTTATGGTTTAACATTGAATCCTCAGAATTGTGGCTAAGCTGCAAAGTTATAGAAAATGGCAGGGTAAACCCTTTCACTGGATGGCAGCTGATTGCAGAATATGGGCAGACAAAATATGTTCAGCTAGGAGTAGTCATTATATATTTGAGATGATTAACCTGTGCAATGTCAGAAGGTGTGAAAAGTTCTTGCCCCAAAGACACTGACCGGAGCTGCTCTAGGTGAGCATAGAACCTTTCATTTACTGTTCACTCGCAGACAGAAGAGGCGCGGGATTGTCTGTACTCGTGAGGCACCTTTACGTACACTGGTGGGAATGTCTGTACTCACAAGTGTACTTAAAGTGAGTGTATGTAAAGCGGGGTATGTATGTATAAAGCAATCTAACGGCACATTAGATTAAAATAAATCGTGTTCCCAGGGTGGCACAGCTCATCTTCATGTTAAATATGGAAGCAATTTACTCTTTGTGGGTGCAATCTATCTCACCATCCAGAAATAAGAGAAAATGTAACTAATTCTGCATTTACAACAGGCAAGGAGTCAGAACAAAATTGAAAGTATTCTTGTTGAAAATATTTAAGATTATTGTTAATTTAATTCTTTAACATGGCGCTAAATAGCATTTTCCCCATAAACTCCACATTGTATAAGAACTGACTGCCTTGATCAATACTTTGTATTAGTCTTCTATTACTGAAAGTAATTATGATTCACTCTGTTTAAACAGGATAAAGTCATTTCCTGTTTCGAAGAGATGTTTTATTATAATTTGTTTCGGGAATAAACAAAACTTCATGCAGACTATTCTTGCTAGTGTTTGTTTAAAGTGTCTATTTACTAAATAGAGAGTTTGAGAGGCTCCACTTTGAAGGTATCAGGTGACGAGTTGAGGTAGGATTGTGCTGTGTGTGAGGGTGTTGTGTGTTTGTGAAAGTGTGGTTAGTGTACTGTGTGTGTGAGAAAGCTGTGTGTGGGTGCTGTATGTGTACTGTATGTGTGTGGTTGCTGTGTGGGTGCTGTTTGTGTGAGGGTGCTGTATTTCTGTAGGTGCTGTTTGTGTGTGGGTGCTGTATGTGTGTGTGTTCTGTATGTTTGGAGGGATTGTGGAGGTGGGGGCAGATTAGTAAATATCCCCCCTCCCTTCGTACCTTATGTAGGGAGGGGGGATCCTTGCTGCCATGTGCCATCCCTGGTGGTCCAGTGGAGAGTTAACTCTAGCCTGCGGGCTGCGGGGCTAGAGTTAACTCTCGCGAGATCTGGGCGTTGCCATGGCAACGCTAAGATATCGCGAGAGGAACCTGGCGGAGCTGCTGTCTGGAGTTCCCCGGGTCCTCTCCTGCCTCCCTCCATGCTGCTGTGGGCCGGTGAGGTAGATCTTTGATCTCCCTGCCGGCCCATGGAGGCTTAGAGCAGAGCCGGCACTCAGATAGCGCCGGTTCTGTGTGAGCCGACAGGGGAGAATAAAGTCCTGGGGAATAAAGTGTGGGAACTCTCCCAAGATTCCCCCCACCAAAAAAAATAATATACACTCCAATGCGTTTGTGTGTGTATATATATATATATATATATATATATGTGCACACACACACACACTGACACGCATACTCAGACACACACACATTCAGACACACACACTCATACATTCACAGACAAACATACACACACACACATTCACATACACTGACACACACTCATACATTCACAGACACCCATACATACATTCACAGACACACATATACACACACATTCATATACACACACACATTCACAGACACATACACTGACACACACTCATACATTCACAGACACCCATACATACATTCACAGACACACATATACACACACATTCATATACACACACACATTCACAGACACATACACTGACACACACTCATACATTCACAGACACCCATACATACATTCACAGACACACATATACACACACACATTCACAGACACATACACTGACACACACTCATACATTCACAGACACCCATACATACATTCACAGACACACATATACACACACATTCATATACACACACACATTCACAGACACTGACACACACTCATACATTCACAGACACCCATACATACATTCACAGACACATATACACACACATTCATATACACACACACATTCACAGACACATACACTGACACACACTCATACATTCACAGACACCCATACATACATTCACAGACACATATACACACACATTCATATACACACATACACACAAATTATTATTTTTTTATTAAAAAATGTCCACCCAGCCTCCCTACCTGGAGTGCTGGCGTGGACTTGTCCCTGGGATCCAGTGGGTCGGGCGCCTGTCTTTATCTCAGCCGCGGCGAGGGAGCTGTGTGCTCTCTGCTCCCTCTCACCGCGCGGGCTGTCTGCTGTAGCTGGGAGCCGGAATATGACGTCATATTCCGGCTCCGGCATCAGCAAACGGCGCGCGGCGAGAGGAAGCAGAGAGCACACAGCTCCCTCGCCGCGGCTGAGATAAAGACAGGCGCCCGACCGGGGCGGGGGTTTGGGGTCCATCACCTCTTGCCCCCCCCCCCCATCACAGTGGGAGGAAGGGGGGCAATTGGGGGCGCTGAGTGCCTGCAGGAACGGTGTTCCTGCTCATAAAAAGTGCAGGAACTCCGTTCCTGCAGGACTTAATCCATAGGCGTGCCGCGGGGATTAGGGTGTGCCCAGGCACACCCGGCACACCCCGTGCGCACGCCTATGTGCTTTTATGACCGACTTTGACCCCCCCCCCCAGACTAATGGTGAATGCAGAGACTATCACGGTTATTCACTAAAGTGAGAACTGTGGGTAATTCAAAGTAAATTTCAAAATTAAGACCAAAATAATTTTCATAGTGAGCTATGCTTCCAGTTTGGCTCTTTGGCTCCAACCCCCCAAAATAAATTAATTTATGTCTGTGTTGGAATTCCACTAAAATTGACTTTGCAGCAATCACCATTGCCAGCGGCAGAGTCACCATGAGCTGCTCTAAATTTAAAAATGACTTACATTTTTCGACAATTCTCACCTTAGTGAATAATCCGCTATGTGAAAAAGGAGGGGCTGGGAAGAGGAACACAAGACAGGAACTATCTTTACAGGCCTGGCAAATGAGTGACCTGTCTGGATCAGAGCAGTAGTTTGACATGTTAGGACTGAAGTATTTTTTGAAGAAGTAGGAATATTAGGAATATTTTAAACCCTGGGTTTTAACCAGGGCATGGACTGTGAAGCAGTCCACTACCAAACATTAAAAACGACACTTGGATTTTGAAGATCACTTAATGTATCGCACAGTATTTTGGGCTGTGATATAACAAACATTGAATGGACACTATTGAAATCTGAGAAATGCATTCCAGCAGAGTTGGTAAAGGAAATTACAAATGCTTGCAGTAGACAATGCTGGTTTAGTTTTAGTACTGAGTGATCAGCCTGTGTGTACTGGTTCTCCTCTGTCACAAATCTATTTTCTACTAAAAGATGAATAACATAAATCATTAAAGCGTCACTGTAATTACTATAACCATTTAATCTAATAAAGGTACCTGGCCACCCACAGCCCGGCCCCTACTGCGTGTGTGGCTAAGGCAGAGATACACACTTCCTTGTAGTCAGACAAATTCATACCAGCAAAGGGAGCTCTAACAGGCTAAAAGCAGTCAGCCTACATTTTCAGCCAAACACAGCCGTCCATTGCTTCCCATGTATATTCTTTATTATTAGCCAAATCAGCATAGAGGGGATGGTTCCCAGGCTCTCTTGTTTAGCATTAAAACATAAACACATTAAAAACAGCCGAATAAAAGGATGGCACCAGGGAACTCCTAACACTATAACCACTTCAAAGAGATGAAGCAGATACAGTGCCTACAGTGTCCTTTTAAACACATTCAAAACACACATTAAAATGTTAAATGTCTTTTTTTTTTTTTTTTAACACGTTGGCTCCTGGGAGTCAATATCTGTTTCCCTATAGTTTTGTTATTTTAGAAAAGCATAAAATCTGATCCCAAAATTCTTCGAAATTAAACAAGTACGACTTTGCAGCATATTAATAGAGGAAGAACAGCAACTCCTGGATAGTCTTAAGAAAAAATTTTGGCCGAATTAAACAACAACAAAAAAGTAGTTCATACGGAATGTGTTTAGATACAGTGCCAAAACAGGCAGCAATCCCTCATTGTGATATGGATGAAGGAGCAGGAAGTAAGCAGTCTTTTGTATCTAGGAACCCGTAACTCTGCAAAACATGGAATATGATCCGCTACCATGTAAATAAGTGATCGCTGAGCACAGACGTCAGCTGCCTTGAGCAATCGTTACACTTTAACAATTGGTCTACAGCCATTTACTATAACAGAATGTGGACTGGGTTTGTGTACTGCTCTGAGCCCATGAATACTGCCTGGGCCAGCCAGCCTGCTCTAGGTAACTATTGTTCAAGAAAACTGCAGTACTGCGGTCCCCAAACAGGTGGGACTGTGCAGTTATTAATGATAAACACCTTGATACAAACACATGCAATATAAATAAATAGAACTAAATCTTCCTAATGGCAGATCAGTTAAAAGACAGAAAAAAAACTAAATGTTATCTACTTTATGTTTATTAATTTATTGATCAATATGTGATTTTTTTTTTTAATGAAATACAAGGGTAGACAGTGAGATTCTGCACTTGGGGGCGAAGGCTGTACACACAGTTAAATTAGTCGATCAATGTTATCTGCGTGGAATGCTCATCAACAGGACTAGTATTTTTATGATGTGGTCTGTAGGGAGTGTTTCCTTGCCATGAGAACTTGGAAGTGTTAGTTAAGCAAAGTTCCCATGGATGGGGGCAAAGCAGCAAACAGTATATTTTGTCTATTATATAACTGGCATGTGGGCTACACATGTGGGTATCAAGCAGTAAATGCCCAGGTGGTTAAACACTGGCTTTAATATATAAACCTGAGCGGAAACAGTACTGGGTGCTATATAAGATTAATTTTTAGAAATCACTCAACAAATGGTCAGTGAATATAGATCAACATTTCAGTCCAAGGTCTGGTCATTAAACAAGGTCTATAAGCTCAGGATGCATATTTTTTCCAATAATAAACATTGCTGACTTTCATTAGATACATTGCATGTGTTTTATCTATTATTTATTTGGGTATATTGGTATTGTACAGATAAATAAAGGCTGTATGTTGCTGCACTGTGACAGACAGAGGAGTTAGATACTAAGAAAGCAATTTTACTCTGTTGGGTACGAAATAAACAAGAACAAAGCTTTGTGGTAAAGGGGACGTGGGAAATGTATTTAAAGTAAAATTTGCATTGTTCCCAGTGACACTGCAGGCAGAACATTTCCCACAGAGTTACGAGGCCCCTCACTTCCCATATCACTTTTTCCTGATTGTTTATCTGCGACACATCACCAGTCCACCCATCCAGCTATCTACTTCTATATTTTATTTGGTGCTAATAACCTCCCTAAACTCACTAATCACATGGACAACTAATGAGTTTGTATTAATGTGAAGAGGTGTCAATTCGTGGATACAGGCACCCAAACGTGCTCATTTTATTAAGTATTAGGGCACTGCTCTTAGATTGTGTTTACCAGTCTTTAATTTCCATCAAAGGTAACATAGTGTTCTGCAAGGAATATGTCTCTGAGCCATAGACCTAGTATGAGGAATGCGTGCTCCGGATGACTTGTGGCAAGGGCACAGGAGAAGTGAGGTCCATGCTAAAGGGTTCAAAGTCGGAATGTAGGAAGACACTAATAAACAGTAAAGAGTTATTAATTCACCAGTCATCCGCCACACTTCAGGAGTGAATACAAACTTCAGACTGACCATCCCTGGGGCCATTATTTATTCTCTGGTGGAACATTTCGTGGGTACAGGGCTATTCACCCATCTTTAAATTGATCATCTCCTTATCTTTAGTATTTAAAACCACAGGCTGTCTCCAGGAAAATGACAAAGAATCCAGAAACTGACCCTGTTTGCTCCATGGGAATACCAGCTGCATGACACTGATAAGACCCAAACACATCTAAAGGTTTAGACGTTTATAAATTTTGGCAGATCACATAGTGTTTACATGATGGGCTTTCTTTATGGTATGGCGATGAGTGTAATGATTGTTCTTTGCAATTTCAAAATGTTATCTGTATGCTAAGTTATGAGATGTTCTACTGAAGTTAAAAGTTTCTAAAAAAAAAAAAATACAAAAAAATTCAAACTTCAGGTATTATCCGACTCGACTTATTATTGATCAGACTTCTAAACTAGCATATATTATCCACTGTCCTCACCTGCTTTCTTGTGCGCGTCTTGCCTGTCCGAAGTTTTATGTATCTGGCAATCAGTTCGTTCCGACCTGCAAAACAAACAGACAATGATGGAAGGTCTGTAAAAAAAATAAGCTAAAATTCTAGACATTTTCATGTTTGTATTTTTGTGTGTGATGAGGTATAATCTTTATGTCTTAAACAGGAAAAAATATTGAGAAGGCAACACTTAAAGAATCCCTAAATACATTTTAGCAGAGTACTACTGTTTTTTTTGTTGTTGTTGTTTTGTTAGATAGTCTCTAAATGCCCGCACAAGTTAGCCTGGATTTTGGGAGAAAATCTGAAAAAAGTTATCAAAAAAACTAGCAAATCAAGATATTGCAAAGGCAATAATGAATGCAATGCATATACTGATGTTTGCTGTTTTCTGAGCTGGGGACAAATAGACTGGATTTTTGCCATTTGCATAGAACAGTGAAAGTATAAAAAAATTGGAGATGATAAGGATATTTTATTTTATATATCATTTTGATTATTATTATTGCCATTTATATAGCGCCAACAGATTCCGTACAATAGCGCTTTACAATATTATGAGAGGGGGGAATGTAACTATAAATAGGACAATTACAAGAAAACTTTCAGGAAGGATAAGTTGAAGAGGACCCTGCTCAAACGAGCTTACAGTCTATATATTAATACATATTATGTGTATATATTTTATATATATATTTACATTTCTATTCTGCAGTTTTACAGTTAAAATATTTTAAAGTAGGTCTTCTCACTGAAGTGTGACTTATCAAAGTACTATTTTAAGTTAATTCAAACTGAAATTCAAATTTTAGGTTGAAATAGGCAAACTATAAACAACTTACTTTTCTATATTTAGCAAACAAACAAAAGTGGAAACCACCCAGAATAGGTACGTATAAATGTTAAAATAATACAGTTCTTTAGTGTATATACTTTGTTATACAGTTCTTTAGTGTATATACTTTGTTTTTTGTTTCATACTTTTCTATATTTGTCTACTTTGTCCTAAAATTTGAAATTCATTTAGAATTTATTTCGAACTCCTGACAACTCACTTAGCTTCGTAAATAACTTTGCGTAAAATAATTTTACTTGTAAAACAAAGATCAATGTCCCACGTGTTACAAAACCTTGTATTCTAATAGTAATTAAAACAAACAAAAAAAACCCCAAAAAAATCGTAGGAACTAAACACTATTATCACCAGTCCCACTAATGGTAGGTCTCATTAAGAGCTTTGTTTTGGTGTATATACCTCTTTGTGGTTGGCTGAATTTGAATGGACTGCTGATTTAAAGATACAAGGTATACACAGACATACTTTTGATCTGGCAGAGCTCTTGGGGATTGGTGGAGTTACACGGAGAAAGGAGATCTTGGTACTAAATTAGGGGAGGTAAGTTAAATGGCAGCAGAATGTTTCACTCCAAACAAACTGATGTATTGATGTTCACTTGTTAAGTTAATGCAAGAACCACTTACTGCCTTTTGCAAAAGCTCAATTGTGTAGGTCAGGGAGGTTATGTGTTTCCAAAACACCTTTCCTCCCATCCCTGGGGCTGAGATAATGTGTTATCTTTTGTTATCTGGCAGGGAGACATAGAGGGGCTGTGGGCAGATAGGGTGGCGAAAGACGCACCTGGGGTTTGTTTGTTTTTTTTTCAGTCAAATTGTTATAATAATTATTTTATTATAATCAATTTCTCCTTAAGGCCACTCACGGTAATTTGGCTCAAAGATAAAGAAATAGCAGCTGATTTGCAGAGGTAACTATGACTCCAATTTATCAGTACTCATTTTATTGACCTTTAAATGATTAGTGGTTCCATCCTGGTGGGAAATGAACCTGTGAACCCAAGGTTTGGAAAAAAAAAACATCACTTGGTACCAACTGAGCTATTCCATCACAGCAGCTAGTAAATCTGAAGATTTGTTTACTAATAAGGTATAACCAAAAGAATACCGGTTTTTAAAATGGAGTGTTTATATGTTTGTTATATTATTTTTGAACATCACTGTTTGCTCTATTGGAATTGTATAGAAAATAAAGCTAAATAAGTAACAAAAAGAAAAACAACACTAAACAATATAAAAAGACAAATAGAGGACTTTGAGATAACACTTATAAAATTCATAAGCAAGGCTATCTACATTCCTCTAGAATGTAAGCTCATTGAGCAGGGCCCTCCACCTCTCTGTTCCTGTACGTCAAGTTGTCTGGTTACAATTAAATGTCTGTTAGTCCACCCTTTGTACAGCGCTACGGAATCTGATGGCGCTATGTTAATAATAAAATAATAATAAAACACGGCCTTAGGCAAGATTTTCAGCTCAAAACATTACACTTGAATTTAAATTTGAAACGTAATAATGTATTTTTATTGTGGTCCTTAATAACAGTGTAATGGATAAAATCATTGATACCCTATTTCAAGAAGAAATGTCACTCCCAAGTAGTTTTACTATGCCCAAAAAAATCACATCATTTAGATTTAAGCCCTGGTGACCATTTAGGGAATAAAAAAGGTAGTTCACATAAGTTTTCTGCACAAAAAAACAAAACAAAACAAAAAAGTCACAACTAGCGCTCACTCGACCAAACTGAAGCTTATTCAGCCACCCGAAAAGGAAAACAAAGCAGGAGGGAAAGGTTAAGCAAAAATTTCCAACGCGTTTTGGACCTCCCGGTCCTTCAAATATAAGAAACTAAAGGAACTTACCATGTCTTCTTCGCAGCTTCAGTCTCTGCGCTTCCGACCTGCCTCCTTTTCTGAGATCATTGAGATCAATTATCTCAGCCAATCCAGAGAGTTCCCATAGGAAAGCATTGGGAGTTGAGTTTTGTGATGGAGCGCTTCTAACTTTTTTGTTTAATTTATACATTAATGCTGAATTCTACAACCAACGAAGCCATCCAAAAGGGCCAAAATGTATGATTTTATATAATTTTATAATGTGTCATTGTGGAGCAACTTGTTTGTAATCCTGTTCTATTGCAATTCCACAACATTTGTAACCAAAAAAATCATAAAAAATATTAAATACAATTCTACAGTAATGGCAGCAAGGTTATCTGCAGGCACCCCTTGGGGCCCGTTCTTGTTAACACTCTTATGTGACTAATGTGAAGACGTACTGTCAAGTGAGCAACTCTCCACTATTAGAATTATTTTAAGCAGATTACTACACAATAGGGGAATTCCTGGATATATAGAAATGCCCCATCCAACCACACTAGAGGAGTCTGGCTCCCCCTCATGAAGACACTAACAGGATTATTCACTAAAGTGAGGATTCAAAGTGAATTTAAAATGTAAGGTCAAATAGCCAAACTGGAAAAATCCTTTAATTCAGTCATGCTTTCAGTTTTGCTACTTTGGCCTTAAATTTGAAGTTCACTTTGAATTCTCACTTTAGGTAATAACCCAGCCAATCTCCAAAAAAAATTAAAAAAAAAATAAAAAAAAATAATAATAATAAAAAAAATATATATATATATATAAAGAGAATGGCCTTGCAACCGGTGCTCGATAGCCCTAAAATATGTATACTGGATAAGAAATATCAGCACTCCCAGGTTCCACAAAATGATTCACACAATACAGCAATAGGTCAGCGCTAATTAACAAACAATATGTAGGAGGGCAGCATCCCTAATGAAGGGAATCCCTCCAAACCGTTCAATAAAACAAATGAGTAGTGCATTAGCCTGGAACTCTGCACCGGATAGGAAAATGGCCACAGCCCAGCTAAACTTTACATGATGATTACTCGTGCTGTGTACATCCAATCTGGGTGCTTTAGGGACATTTTTCTCAAGGGAACTAGGTCTATCCGTGGATGTATAAGTTGACGATATACTGATAGAGAATTAAGTATTGAGGTAAGGTTACTGTGTAAGGTGTCCTGTTGTCTGGAAGCTAATTAAATCATTACCAGTTAATTGCGTTATCCCAGGGAGGGAATCCATTGTCACCGTTGATGAACCCCCGTTATGATCGTCCCTATAAAACCCCTTCACTAAGTGTCGTCTAGTGTTTGGGGAGAGGGCTATAGTCACTTCACTGCTTTTTAGAGAGAGACCGTTGACATAGGTACTCAGCCGGAGCACTGGAACTCTTTCACATATATATGAAATTTTACAGGTTTTTTTTTTTTTAAATTATCATAATGCCATTCATATCATAGACTTACTATCTATGTGGAGCCCTGATTTTTTTTGATTTTTTTTATGTTCTGATGTATAGTCAATATACTATAATATAAATATGGCTGTCGGAAAAAAGACGCATCTCTTTTACGGCTGAGTGGATGGAAGTGACATAAACCACGTCACATGTGCAACCACATGCCAGACACACTACTCCCTCCCGTCCTGGCAACAACATGTTTGCTGGCATTGCCAAGCACTTATTCATTAAAATGTGAATCATCGGGAATTCAAAGTGAATTTCAAATCTTAAAACACAACAGCCAAAATAAAAACATAGCTAACCTAAATAATATTTACATTTGCCATTTTGGACCTTAAAACGACACTATCATCCCCTCCAACTCCCCCCTGCAATATTAGTATTTCATAAATATAAAAATCATTGAAATTCCAACTCAGTCAAGAGATATACTGAGATATTTCCTCTGCTTGACGCTTCTAAACACTGGGTGGAGCTACCGCCATCTAGAAGTGTCAATCCTCGCAGGTGTCACCAGTGATGACAATGCCACGATGATGATGACTGCCCCCCCTTTACCTGCCCCCCTCGGCCATCGGACCTCCAGCAATTATGCCATCGTTGGGTGTCTTTGCGAATTCTGCAAAGTCTCTAGACAATGACAGTGCCGCTTTAAATATCGAAAAACATTTTTTAGAAAAACCTAATATCCAATTCGGAAACGTTATGGATTATTTTTTCAACTCTGGTATTGTGACTGTAATCTTACAAAACCGTTCTCAACTCACTGGTTAGTGAATATGGCCCTAATTAATGCTCAATTTAGGAAGACACTTTTTATTATTTTTCTTGGGTCGGTAGTATAGAATAGTGAGACATTGTTGGGTGCCATTCTTGATATTGTGTTAGTAAGCAGACACACACTGTGCCAACTGAAGCTCCCATAATTGCAGACTGGTATGCCAATAGACAAAGCCCCCTACTTGATTAAAATATGGTACAGATGAATTTTTACAGTTGATAAACTGGTGTTGTGCCACTTTGCATGACAGATGCACTTCAAGAAACCCGGCTCATAGTGAGTTGTATTTTAAACACAGCTTCTGAAAGTTTTGCATTTATAGATTGCATTCTAAAGATGATAATCACAGCCCGTGTACCCGCCACCAATCCGTGGAAGTGAAATACTGTTGCAGCTGTATCTCAACTCCTGAATAGATGTCTGAATCAACTGTTAGGTCACACAGTAAAAGTACATCTGTTTCTCCCTGTCCGATCCCCCCAGATCCCCCCTGCCCCAGCCTGCCGCAAGCGTGAAAAAAAAAAGTAAAAGGGAGGCCTGCAGGGCAAACATCACCCTGAATGGAACAAGTCACAGCACGTCAGTGACCAAATATAGGAATAAGCAAGACAGTGGAGCAGTTAAATGCCAAATCTACAATGGAGAAGCAATAATCAGCAACACGGTAATCCATGTGTAGTTGAAGTTGTATTAAATCTTCTATGGTGCCAGAAAGAAAACGTTTAATAATAAAAAAAAAAAATCTTTTCGTTTGGAAAAATTACTGAATGTATTGATACTAAAAAAGGACATATAGTTGCTTTGACATGTCAAAGCCTTGGCTAACCTGAAAATTATTTTTATTATCGTTCATATAGAGCTAACATATTCCACAACGTCTTACAGATTTACAATGGGAGCACTTAACATAAAATGTATGACAAATGAATGCGAATAGATATAAATAGTTGGTGTGCTATAGATTCCTTTACTCTTGTCCAGGCTCAGGATAATTATCGCTTGGTAACATATTCTGAAATAGTTCTGAATATTTGCTTCTGTATTTACTGTATTACTTTGGTAATCCAAAAAGTTCCGTCTTTTCTGGGTCCCAAAAACTTTTTATTTACCAAATAAATAAATGAAGCCTAAATTCATAAATTCACGATCATATTGAGTTCAATGCATGATTCATATTTTAAACGATCAGTACAGGTAGAAATTATTTACCATCGAAATAGTGATGTAAACTATTGTCTGCTTTAATAGTCTGGGGGTCAATCAATGTTTGTGTCAAGGTCGCAGAAACCACTCGGACTTGAGCCCAAAGCAAAACTTGAAAACCCCTAACTAACTATACTAGTTAGCTTTCTTTTAAGAAACTGCTTTGTGTAAAATTTCAGATCATTCTGAGCTAAAGAGTCGTAAATCCGGGACTTCAACCCCAAAGCCACCACACTAGCAACATCTATGTGTGCTGGCATGCTGTGCCTCTACACAATAAGAAGGTTATAAAACATGCTGCAAATTAAATCTGTAGGGTTGTGGCTCTCAATTCAGTTCTTAAGGTACACCGATGTTAACAGTGTGCAATTTTCCTTATTCTAAGAGTAATGAGAAATGCCTATATTTTTTACTATCGTTGTGCCTTGACGCCTGGGGTGGAAACTTCTGCTCCAAAATCCTGACTAAGGACCAAAATTGTGAAACTATGTCATGCCATTTTTTAGGGAATCCCCATTAGTTATATACTGTAATGAGTGCGACAGTACTTTCCCAAGTGAATTTGAGACTCCTAGAACACTGAGAATAGCCAATTGAAAGTGCTCTGGAAATGCATTTTAAGATTACGGTAAGTAAATTAAAATTGAAGATTAGGTCACTGAGCTTATTTTACAGCTGAGCAATGGGAAATCCCAAGTAAATTATATATACAAAGTGTGGGTCCTTGAAAAAAAAAAAGGTACTATCGCAGTAAGGTCTGAATTTTTATGTAAACCCCTCCATCTGGCTCTTGTTGGCCATCAAAAGCCATTATTCTTTACTAGCCACAATAGCTGGACAACAGCTGGAGAGCTGAAGGCTTTAATACGCTGATGGCTAACCCCAGCACTGCAGATGTTGCTGGACTACAATTCCCACGGTGCACCAGGTTTCTGAAATGCAAGGCTCGAACATCTGCAGTGCTAAAGTTAACTATTACGGCTTTAATGCAGGCGTCTTGGGTCATAAATAATTCATAACATATTTGAGAACCTGTAGGGGTACTGCATTGTGACATTTCACCCTGTGTATATATATCTCATCATTTATTTATTTTTTAATACAGGACTATATGACAGGCTGTTACATCACCAAAATTCACAGTTTAGTGAAGGAACCCTTTAAAAAGTCTGATCGGAGAGTAATGCGTTAAAACGATAATAGGCGATACAGGGCAGGCTGTTTGTTCTCTTTTACTGAGCAGAGTGTAAAACAGGTTCAGTTGAAGTGTTGCTCTTTCTCAATAATAGGTTTATTATGCCTGAAGCAAATGTCAGGGAACAGCTTCCCCATGTGTAATGTTCTTCAAATCCAAGACAGGTGGTAAAAAAAGACAACTGTCCAGCGCTTTAACATACAGAGCGTTTATCCGGTTAGTCTATTGGGAGAACACAAGTCATTTCGTTTTTTTTGTTTAGCATGTGATCACTTAAATTCACTCAGACTGGCAAAGTCAAAATTGTAGTCTTCTAGTGATCAGGGAGTGGTTTCGCACGCACACATCAGGTTTAACAAGGAAACGTCCTCTTTCCCCAGTGTTTGAAAAAAAAAAAAAAAAGTTACGAGCATGAATCATATCTCCCGCTAAAAGTATCTGCAATCTGTTTTTTCAATAACTGGATTTTAACCCACATGTTGCCAACAGCAGAAAAAGTACACATAAAGCTAATTTTGCACATACATGTGCAAACTTCTATCTCTCTTGTACATTTGTCTACCTACTAAAACTGTCTACTTGTCTACCTACATACTAAACCTGTCTAATTGTCTATCTATCTACCTACCTACCTGTCCATTTTTCAATCTACCAACTTACCTGTCTATCGTTTTCCTAAACAAAGTTCTTCAGAAATATATTTTTCTTACATTGAAGAGGATGGAATTTTCTGTTTCATTTAGTTCGTTAACCCCCGCTGGGTCACCTGGATGCCTTATTAACATCTAAATATGGTATTTTGAAGCGTGAAGAAGCTTCCTGCCCAATTATAAAAGTGTCCTCGGACAAATACAGACACTGCCCAAGGCCAATGTTCCTTTACAATCACTGAGAAATTATGTAGAATAGCAAGTCTATACTTGTTCTCTCTTTCTGGTCCTTAGAAAAAGTGGGTGGACTCAGCAAGTGGCTTAGTCAACAACGAAAGGGGGAAAAAATGTAAGACATACATTTAAAAGTAAAAGTTTGCTATACAGATTAATACAGATTAATATCGCTGGTCCGGTCATTAGTTTGAATTGGTGCTATGATTGAATAGAATTCAGGAGCTGTGACCAATTTACTTGCTCAGTTTATTTACAAAACTAGACTTGTTATAAAATGAACAAGGGAATTGCAAATTTAGACCAACAGAGTTATTTACTAAAGTAGGAATTAAAACCGAATCTCAAATTTGAGGTCAGAATAGCCGAACGTTGGTGTACATGTGTTTTAACTCACATCCTTTTCAAAATAATCATTAATCCGTTTACCTGCGACCAAACTCATTTTATTGCTGGTACATGAAATGCTGTCCAAGCCTGAAGCTACACTTGTATTACAGAATCTAATCCAATTATTTTCAGGATGCCTGTGAGGAAAGAAGTTTGGATTTCTTTTTATAAACTTTCTATTGGAACCGACTCGTTAGCGAAATTTATATTTAAATATCATCTGATTTTTTATTTTTTTTTACTTCTAGATTCAGGCAGGTATTTTTCAGACATCATAATAAATGGAAGATATATTACAGGTGCCCTGCATGACATTTATATTTACAAAAAAAAACGTGAGTTAGAACAGATGTGGCGGGTGCCTTCCACATAACGTTTGTTTGCCAAAAGGCTTTACTGTGCCTTTAAGTCCCGACTCTACCAGCTGGAAACAAAATCTGTTAAACAAGACAGTTGTGGAGGAGTCAGTGGGTGGAAAAAAAAAAAGAAAGGGTGGAGTGATACAGTGGCTGAGGAGGGAAAGATTGAAATCTAAGCACAGTCCTGCCTTAGTGTTAAAGGAAACTACAGAAAAGCTTGACAGCTGCTTGAGGGTCAAAGGTCGGCGCTTGTGCATTCATGGGCTCAACAGTTTGAAGGCAGCACCTGCCGGCTTTAGGGTGTGTCTAGGATTTTCACTGCGGCATGGCCAATGTGGCTACGAGCGGGAAGCAAGGAAATAGCAATTTAAAAAAAAAAAAAGGGAGTGTTAAAAAGATATTTGAAAGAAACCAAAAGACAGATCAGTAAAGTGCCGAGGGCAAGACGGTGTCATTGCCTATTTTATAAAACCATGCGAGGCAAACAAACAACGTAAAAACAGATTAAAAAAAAAAAAAAAAAAGATTTTGTTAGGCCAAAACTTCTTGCTATGAATATTAACAAGTTATAGTTGTGGTGGAAACAATCTCCAGGGGGTGTGGAGGCTACGATCTGCTGTACACATGGGGCTCATTAACTAAATAGTAAATTGTCAGTGTCTTACCAAATTTGATCCAAAAATGTTTAAAAAACTTGACAAAGGACCCATTCGGAGGGTGATTCCCACTCTTTGGTGTAAATTTAGGTTCTGAAAGCACATTTTAGAGGACAGGTCCCCCATATTCATATAAATAGAGGCTGATTGCACTGCTATGTATAACCACATTCAAATCAAGGGAACAAAGTGAAAAAAAATCCTAGACTTATCGTGAAGGAGAAGACAAAGCTTGCAATTTGAACATGGTTCTGATTACTAGTGAGCAGAGCTTGAAATTTCAACATAGGCCTGTTTACTAGTGAACAGAGCTTGCAATTTGAACATAGGTTTGTTTCCTAGTGAGCAGAGCTTGAAATTTGAACATAGGTTTGTTTCCTAGTGAGCAGAGCTTGAAATTTGAACATAGGTTTGTTTCCTAGTAAGCAGAGCATGAAATTTGATCATGGGCCTGTTTACTAGTGAGCAGAGCTTGCAATTTAAACATGGGCCTGTTTACTAGTGAGCAGAGCTTGCAATTTGAACATGGGTCTGTTTACTAGTGAGCAGAGCTTGCAGATTGAACATGGGCCTGTTTACTAGTGAGCAGAGCTTGAAATTTGAACATAGGCCTGTTTCCTAGTGAGCAGAGCTTGAAATTTGAACATGGGCCTGTTTACTAGTGAGCAGAGCTTGCAATTTAAACATGGGCCTGTTTACTAGTGAGCAGAGCTTGTAATTTGAACATGGGTCTGTTTCCTAGTGAGCAGAGCTTGCAAATTGAACATGGTTATGTTTCCTAGTGAGCAGAGCTTGCAGTTTGAACATGGGCCTCTTTACTAGTGAGCAGAGCTTGCAGTTTGAACATGGGCCTCTTTACTAGTGAGCAGAGCTTGCAAGGTCAAGGCCTGGTGGAGAACGAGTGGTGCAGCAACTACTGGGGTCAAACCAGCATCTACGGATCAAACCCAGTCAGTCTGCAGCTATGAAAACTTGTTTTCTTTAAGTCATGTTTTCATTAATTGGTTCAGATAAACAATGGCTAGATTCTCTTAGCAACACTAGGATATGATCTGCTTATCGAACAGCAGTTTCTCAGTTGAAGTCTATTGAAAGATTAGAACTCAAAATGAAAAGTAAACTCTTACTCAGCTAAAATAATCCAGTTCCTATGTAAACAGGCAGGTTTATAATTGCACTTATTACAGTTGCTAATGAGTGACTGCTGGGGCTATTTCTGTGGTGTCCAACTTCCCAAGATTACAAGAAAAAAATTATCCAATAGTACAGCATGGGTACAACGGCATTTAATCTGGGATTAATTTGTGAATTGTTCAAGAATTCTTTTCTAAACAATTCCTGAGCTAGTCGGACCTATCAAGGGGCTAATGATGATTGTTAGGTCTCTGTTTGAAGCCAGTTGGGATAATTTCACAGAGATTTCAAACTGAGATTTCTATCCTCAGAATCTCTGACAATTTAATTTAAATATTTGCCTTTGTCCTCCCCAACACACTGGAAATTATTCACTATACTTTAAGTTGTAACAGACTGAAATCCAAGCTGCAAAATTTAGGCAAAAAAAGCTATTTCTAGGAAAATTAACTATATCCACAGACGTAACAAAACTGCTTTAGAACTGGGAAACCCAGGTTCGAATCCCAATATTTTACTCCCTTTTGCAAGCGCAATGGGGGTCTCCTCCATCCAACCTCCTTGGCTGAGATCATCAGTTAGGAGGCTAAAGCGCACGAGCGGCAAAATGCTGCGATGCGCCAATCAGCATCTCCTCATTGAAACCATATATCTGTATGGGGAGCGTTCAGAGTCTCCATGAAGAGCACGGAGATGCTGAACGCCAGCGCTGCACAATGTGCAGCACTGACCCAGGAAGCACCTATAATGTCCGCTTGAGTGACTGTCACTAGAGGTGTTCCTAGACAGCAATGTAAGCACCATTTCACTGAAAACTACATTAAGAAGGTGACAAAATGAATTTAAATATATTACTGCCACCATACGAAGATGATATTAGCTAGAAGCACTGCCGTGACTCGATTACAAAACATAACAAAGCAAGCACACTTGAGCATTCCACAGAGAAATTAAAGAATTGTTGTTGGACAGTGTGAGCAGCCAACAAGACAAGCTCACTGCCAAACCTCTCTCTCAGGAGGCTGACTGTGACTAAAACAAGGAAAACGTGAATTTGTGAACAGCAAAGATGTGTTAATATAATTTTCACCTTCTGAATCTACATAATACTACAGACTATATCCAGGGCCAGTAGGAAGTTGCCTGTAGGTACCTGTCTACAAGGGGTACCTACTCTGGGTACAAATGGATATTTTGTTCATTTTTAGACATTTTAATAAACTTTTTCATTTTTCTAAATTAAAATAGTATGAGTAAGAGACGTCCTTCCCAGCTATCCTGTATGTCTTCCAAAACATGAATCAAGCAGCAACGAACAGGATTTTTGGGGGAAGAAGGATGTCTAAGACATTTGTGCCTACAGGGGTTGTAAATCCAACAATGGTTACATCCCATACTTGGTAAAAGACTGTGAGCATGGTGGCATCGTAACTCTCTTCTAAATTGTCTTTAACCCCTTAAAGACCAAACTTCTGGAATAAAAGGGAATCATGACATGTCACACATGTCATGTGTCCTTAAGGGGTTAAACAAGTGGGAGCCTGATGTTACCCTGTTAAAAATAAGTTTATTTCAGCAATATGGCCAAATCATTAAATGGAGAAGCCAAAAGATTTCAGAGTGAGCTAATAAACAGCTTCTTGCATCTAAGACATATCATTTCTCAACAAGATGATAGATCATATATTGATCAGCCCAGTCTCAATCATTCCAGTAAAGTGAGCGAACTAAAGGTTCCAACAATGAAATCCAAGTTATGGGAATAAATACTAAAATTCACTGCCAGAATTAAATTTATACACAGCCCATAGACCATCAGGGCACATGAAAAAAACATGGAGGGGGAGCAGAGATATACCTACCTAACACTGTCTCTTCTCAATGCTACCAAGTTTTTTCAATTGCTAATTAGTGTCATCCAGGAGCTGTGTCATGATATGAACATGTGCAAGGGTACAAAAACGGTGGTCCGTGGAAGATAGAGGGATTTTACATAGATTCTTGTGCATACACAACATTTTTTTGAATAAGCTTTTAAAATTATTTAATAACTAGAAAAAATGTTCTGATATATATATATTTTTTTTTTGCGTACTGATAGATACTTAAATAAGAATCATCAGCAGATACAGCCATAAACACAGTGAACAGCCAGAGAACATTATGGCCACGATTTAATAAGCTGTCCAAATGATTCCATACTGTTAGAAAATTATAACAAATTACTTATTTACAGAAGTCACCACTAAAGACTATGGGAATGTTTGTGGATGCGTTTTTCTAACAGTACTGAATCATCTATAAACCACAGGCGATTGTTAAAGAAAATTTGTATTCTATGCACCTTGACTATTGCAGTATATTTTAGTGGTTATGGTGAAAGTTTTAATAATTAATCATAATTGCTAATTGAAATACCATAACCACAAATGCACAGCTTGTATATTATGATGCAAAGGAAATGACGGGTGCCAGGAGCCAACAGATCATATGATGTAACAAGGTGCAGAAAGTTCAGAAAATCGTGAAATGATTGAGTACACAAAGTGGATCAGTGAAACGGCCTACAAACATGTCTGGACCAGGATAAACACTGACCATGTTTAGAACAGAGGTATGCTACCCTGCAAAAAGGAGGTCAAAGTTCAGCAGTGGAATTGTGTATGTCAGTGAGTGGTGCTCTGATAGTCTACTCAATCTAACGATTTTCAAAAATGACTCCTGTACAAGTCATAGGGTGAGTTAAGAACTTGAGTAGTCTGACCCAAAAACATGCTAAGCAAGATCTGGCTATATAATGTGACTAAATCCCAGTTTTATATATTTGTAATAGGTGTTTTTATGTATATTATATGTGCTGATTCAGCACTGTGCAGTAATATTTATAATTATTGGTGACTTTAACAGCAAATCAATGGCTATGTTATATATTGTAAGCTTGTTTGAGAAGGGTCCTCTTCAACCTATTGTTCCTGTAACATTTCTTAATTGTTTCATTTATTGTTAAATGTCCGCCTCTATAGTATTGTAAAACACTGCAGGATAAGTTGGCGAAATATAAATGCCAATAATAAAAAATATATATAATTGTTATCATAATTTTATACATCAGTATATCCATTTCTTTCTGCACTCCATGATATACTATAAATTATAAATTTACGTATATTTATTATTATTAAAGGGCATATTCTGTTCCTTTCCTAAATAATTATGTTCTGCAACGTAAAAGATTTAAATGAACCAAGTTTCAACTATAGAGTGCTAGAACGTAGTTCGATTTTATCAAAGGCTATAGCACCAACAGAAGAGTTCTATTTTACAGTTATAAAGTATGTTCCATAATTAAGCATATTATAGTTTTGTAAACCCTTCGTGACCGAAAGAAAAAAGTAACAGTTTGCCAGCTTTTGACGGTTACCCACGCAAACTTGTGCAGTGTTTGCCATTATTATGCAGCTCTGGGTGTACTTTACAAGGTCATTATGACGAGCACAATCCAAAGCAACATGGATCCATCTGTGACCGAGCAATGATATGCATGTTCTCTTTCTCACTCACTTCTGTCCCCATCCATCTTCCAACCTTTCCATATGAAGCTTCTTAGTGTAAGCGCCCATCTGGAAGCCACATGTGTTGCTCATTGCAAAGCAATTCTGTGAATTTGAGCAAATGTAGCTGGGTATGCTGGAATTAATGCTATTCAAACCAGTGGAGAGATGCTCATGGAAAGGCATTCTGGACATCTACTGATCTCCAAGTAACAGATTTGATAAATAGCTCATCTTCAAATATCATAATCCCAACTTATGACTCCAAGGAGGAGGAGATAATGGGCAAACCATTTGGAAAGAGACGAAGGGAATAAATAAGAATATTCAGAATAAACAGATTATTTTATGTTTTAGTGTGTTGTTTTTTTTACTTGTTTTGCATGCTTATTGGGCTGCTATAATTACCTATATTATATTTTTTATAAAAATGAAAATATAAAGAAAATACAGGTTATTGTAATAGGTATTGTGCCTGGAATTGGTCTCTGCAAAATTACCTTTAATATCCATATACATTTATCTAATATTAGCACAGGCCACCACAGGTAGAACATATTCCCTATTCAATCATCCAAGAACGTTGTAGCAAACTAGGCAAGGAACAGTGAGAATAACACAGCTCACGCAAACAAGGCTGACCATACAAGTGCTTGGATGGCTGAATGAGGAAGCTAGATTAACCCGCTTGATATCAGAGGATAAGGGGGTGGAGCTTGGTCACTGTAGATTTAATTAAACCAGAACATACAACTGAATTTCTAAGTAGGCTTACAGGAACAGCTTCCTAGCATCTTAACCGCTACATTAAGCTATAGCAAATATGCAGCTGGAGTGGTTCTTCAACTAGTAGTGTTGGTGCAGACACTTTATAAATAAATAATAATCTCCAGGGAAATAGTGTAGTATTATAGTGTAGAGCATATAAACAAATACATTAAATTGAAGGACTAAAACAAACAAAACACGTCTCCACAATCAGACATCCTTCAAGGAAAAACAAAGTAAATAGTTCATTTTAAGTGATAATTTTTTGTAGCAGGAAAAAAAAAATCATTAGCTAATGTAAAACTTCAAGTTAATGTATAAACAGTTAATGTATAGGCAGCAGAGATGTACATATCTAAGACATGCCATGATTAATAATACTGTATATACAAGGCTCATTTCCTGGACCTAGATTCTGTAACCAAAGCTCACTCTTACTGTGTACAAGATTACAATGCTCTCCTGCAATTTGTAATATCTTTGTTTGGGAAGTAATTATGTAATACTTTGAGACACTGTTTCAGAACAATGTAATCAGGAATTGTGATAAAGATTGCAAAACACTGCTTGTTGATCTTGATCCAAAGAAAAGCTGAAAGGTAGGCTTTGCAATTAGGGAATTATTTACTAAACAGTGCGTATAGCAGGCTGCGCACTTGAAAAATCTTGGCAAAAGTTGAAAGAAATTCTCAGTTGATGATATTTTTCACTCCAGCTATTTTTGTCTGTAATTAATTGTCAACTCCCTTGTTAGTGAACAAGACTGCTAGACATATTGTACATGTATTTGACCAGGCACAACTTTATTCTTTACAATTGTTCCCCCTAATCACCTTTTTAGACCAGTACATGTCAAAGAAAACAGTTTACATAGGAACAAAAGATATAGAATTAAATGCAAAATCTAGGGTGTTTTTAGACGTTTACTTTGCTTAACTATTTCATTGTAAATTTGCTGATTTTTTACAAAAAATGCTTTGAGGGAACAATACCCTGTACTATACTTTAGAACACTGATTCCTGTACCAGTCCTCAGAATTCTCCAGCATTGCATATTTTATCAATATCACTACAGTAACAGAATTCAGAAATCCATAAACCCAGGACTATGTGGTGTAACACTGCAAACACTCACAAACAAGGCCCTTTATTGCATAGAAAGGTCTGCGGGCTGTCAGTTTAGTTTGTGTCTCTACAGTACATCTGCACCATGTTTTTTAATGTACTCAGAATTGAAGCAAAAAAAGAAAGCTAAAACGTGTCGCAGACATAGGCAACCTTTGGCACTCCTGATGTTTTGGACTACACCTCCCATGATGCATTGCCAGCATTATGGGTGTAAGAGCATTATGGGGGATGTAGTCCACAACATCTGGAGTGCCGAAGGTTGCCTATCCCTGGACTCTAGAGCAACTGACTACAAAGAGAATTACTGTGAGCGTTCGTACTAAACAGGAGGCATAATACATGTCCGAAAGACCTATACACAGCGAAATCAACAACAAAAAATGCCTTTTCAGACATTTTTGAAGAAAATGCCATCACGGTGGTGCACAATGGGAAACGGTTAATTAATTGTAGCAAAATTATAGTGGAACAAAGGACGACACCAATAGCTGTGGAAGGTTGTTAAAATTTTTATAAGAATATACAATCAAAGTTTCAGAAGTTAAACGCTGAATACAGGTTAAATTAACCCTTCCACGAGTTAGGGTGGAGTGTTCTGGGCTAGTGTTGAACGGTAGATGCCAACGGGTTAATAGTAGCAATCTTCTTTAATGACAGTAGGATAGGACAAAAGGTGAGATAGAAACTCATCTGACTTGTAAAAACTTCAGCTAGAGACACAAGCTGGATGTAGCACTGAAAGAGTTAAAGTAGTGTGGGCTTTTACATTTAGACTAGAGTTGTCTTGTAATAGATCAGGTCTGTGTGTGCTGTAACCACCCTCCCCCCCTTCATCCCCCACTCAACCTATCCCTCCAAACACACTAGAGCTTGTCCTGCCAGGCTCCTGGATCAGATTTCATATTCCACCCCCAGTTCCCCCTCCTCCTCTACCCCCCCTCCAGACTTACTCCCCCTCCTCCTCCCCCCTGCTGGTGTCTTCTTTCCTTGTGACCTTGCAGAGGCTTGATTTACTGGAATCAGGGACCCCCTAGAAAGGCAGAGAGAGGGAGCGGAAGGGTGGGAGGAGAGAGAGGGTATTACACAACAAAAGCAAACTGCAGGCCTCTCCCAGCCAGACACCAATAAACAGTCCCTCCAGTGCCGGGTATTATCCTGGCCAGGTGGAGTGCATTTAGCTGGGCAGGCAGAGGCCAGGATGTAGTGCCTTCCAAATTAAAGGGGAGTTGGCAATAAAGCTGGAAACTTGAAAAAAACAAGGTTTAGCTGGGTCATGATCTTGTTCATTTGCTCAGGCCAAGGATGGTTGGAGTGGGAGTACCATAGGATGGCAGAGAGGCCATTTGTTGAAGTGGGGGTAGGGGTGGATTAAGTGTGGACAATGAAGACTGCTGTGCTGGCAATGTCACTAAACTTTGTTTGAGGTATGGCACAAGAAACAGCTTTGGGATTTCAGACAAGAGCGAGCACAAAGGGCAAAAAACACGCTGAAAGTATAACAATGAAACAGAGGCAAGGCAACAAGTGAGAAGAGGACAGGGGGGGGGGGGGGGAGAGTGCCTACCCTAGGGGTGGGGTGGTGGGGGATAAGTATTGTCAGCCTGAAAAGCGAAAGATTGGCTCTGCAGCAGAGCTAAGAGTGAACAGATGAGATTTTGAAAACTTAGTTGTTATTGTTTAATGAGAGATCTTTGGTTTGCCTGGCTAAAGAACAAAACGAGAAGCTGCAAGCTGTACATGTCAAGAGAGCCAACATATACATCTATCATTCAAAGCGTACAGCATGCAAATGAATAAATAAATAATACAATGAAATGTACACGTTTTAACGTTGCAATGCGTGTTACTGTTGTTGTTTTTTTCTGTCTTTGATGTGCCATGTTTGTCCTATTAAGGATTCATTCATCTGAAATTTCTGTACACAAGGAGTTATTTTGTCTATGCAAGAACCACCCCTATGCCGTTTTCGAGAAGAGGCACTACCACTAACTAGCCAAACCTCCATGGGTGCAAGCCTGCGGGCAGACACTGCGTCTTGCTCACACATTACAAATTACTGGAATTTTAACACGGGTTCTAAAGGACCCCAACACCCACTGGTGGCACAGGGCGTTGTGACATTGTGCCACCTCTCCCAAGGATTTCTGTTTTTATTATATCCCAAGTTCAACTTAATGCAAGGGTTGCTGTGATACAATAGATGATGAGCATTGCATTTGGATCCAAGTAAGAATATGAAACCCTTTACAATGTTGCATGTCAAGGTCATCAATGCCTGAACCCAAAAGACGTTATGTCAGCACAAATTGTACAGCTTATTTAGGTTTGATAAACAAACCCATACAGCCTGCACCTTATTAAAGGAAAACTAAAGTTTTGAGAATACAAACCTGTATTCCTAATGCTATTGTGTTCTCTTTATTTAGATTCAGAGCCCCCCTAAATCTAAATAAAAATGGGTAAAAAAGGTTTTACTTGTATTTTTTCCAAACCACCGTGATCCATGCAGCCACTTGATCTGCTTCTGTGACATCACACAGAGGCTTCTAAATGTACAATCCAATATTTATAGAGTAGCATTGGGGTCTGAAAGACGTGCTCCAACAGTAGGTTAGCGGTGAGAACCAAATCTCACCGCTGCTGACCCTGCCTCCATTGTTGAGATCATCAAAGTCACAGTACAGCATTGGGAGGCATTTGTGGCAAAACACCCCGCTGGCCAATCAGCATCTCCTCATAGTGATGCATGAACCAATGCATATCTATGGGTAACGTTCAGCATCTGAATGCCAGTGCTGCACACTGTGCAGCACAGACTAGGAAGTACCTCAAGTGGCCACCTGAGTGACTGCGGCAACAGGTGTTCCAAGGCAGCAATGTAAACACTACCTTTTCTCTGAAAAGGCAGCATTTACACTGCTCAGGCTGAAGGGGCAGGCTATAGACACCACAACCACTACATTAAGCTATAATGGTTCTGGTGACTATAGTGCCCCCTCAATGTACAAAAAAACAAACATACAGCATACTTATTTTACAGTTTTTAACTGTATAAGAGGAAAGCAAAAAATAAATGACTCTGACATGTGTCCACTATATAAAAAGATCCTCTTTTGGCATCTCACTATTTTTGTTTTGTCTACATGTAACCTTGCGGTCAATGAGACAGCTTGTAATATGTCTGGGTGATGGCAAAATCATTCTCTAGACTCCCCTATCAATAATCTCCCTTGCCTCTTATTGGTAGAAGCAAACACGTGAAGTATCCAAAATTATTCCTACATCCCATTCCAGGGAAATGTCACGCTGAGTGTCAAACCACACTGTATTTAACAAAAAGATAAATTTTGATCAGATAGTCCATTTATGTAACCTAGATCTGGCGGTAAGGCATTCACAATCCGAGCAAGATTGTTTTAGTTACAAGAGCAGAAAGGATGTAGAGATAAGAATTTAAAACTGAGCCTTTAAGAACATTATTCACACAAGCTTGATAGAATAGCTATACATTCTTCATGGACATCCTCTGCAAATGTAATCTTAATTTAAATAAATATAGTGTGGTTAAAAATGTACCTTGAACTTTCACTAGAATTCAAATTTTATACCTAAAATCAAATATATATATATATATATATATAACATTTTCTACATACATATACATGTCACATATAAACCAGCACAAAAATATAAAAAATCCTATAGCGAGTGATTATGCACTAAAAGGTATGTGTGAGACTCAGCACTTAACAAGTAATTGTAAACTGCCTCCCGCCCCTCTGAACCGGACAAATTCTGCAGAACAAGTCACTTTGTGAAACAGATTGCGGTCCCACGCAAAAAAATGAAACCAGGTAAACAAAACAATCAAGTAGCTGTAATTCTCATACAACTTTCAGACTTAAAGACTGCATTCCCTACTGGGTAGGAAAGTACAGGTGAACTTGCCCAGGGGGTGTATCTATTATTAATGCAACAGGTGCAAAACCTCAGGTCCCAGAAGCCCTCAGGGCTCCGCTTCTTCCTGCAGAAGGTGTAGATAGAATATTACTAGAGTTGACACATACACATATCTCAGAACTCTTGAGAAGTTTACCAAGAACTTCAGGGCTTTACATTCAAGGTCAGAGATTCCTCTTCCATGGTTAACATTAATTAAAGGGACACTCCAGGTACCAAAACAACTTAAAGGGATACTTTAGTGTAAGAAATACAAAGCTGTATTAATTACACTATAGTTCCCTCAAGCCGCAAACCCCCACCCATCCCCCGGTGCTCAGAAAGGGTTAATACACCCTTTCTCTACTCACCCGAATTCAGCGCTGATCTCACTCGGCTCTGGGTCGGCGCTCCTAGTGAACTCTCTAGTGAAAGTTCCAATAGAGAACTGAAACGTTGATCTACTACTGGCAGATGCCTGAATAAAAGCTAAGTTTTTTCACAATATATTTCTTTGAAGTCCTTGGAGTGCTATCATTACTACATTTCTATTATTTGGCTGTTAAGCACCGGGCTCTAACTCCCTATCCTGGAGTGAAAGCAATTGGAACTTTATATATATATATACACACACAATGTAAACATTTTAACAAACAAGAAGAAAAAACGGATTGCTTACCATACATCTTGCCTTCATCTGATAAGATAATTTTGCGTCTTCCGCATGGTGGGTAAATGGCCAGTGCTTCCTGAAAGCTTTGCTCGATATCTGGGCTCCATACACCTTCTGCATCATTGTCCAAACTCTTTTCCATGGAATCACCAAGATCACCTGTGCTTTCTGCTGGACTGCCAGCCTCGCTCCATCCATTGGGGTCCATTTTTTCTTTGTGCGTAGGAGGGAAAGGAGAGGCTCCTCCAAGCCTCAACCTGTGGCGGCTGACTCAGAAAACACTAGAAAGAAAAAAAGAAAGAAAGAAATCTAAATTAAAACTATTGATGTGGAAAAGTAAGTAAAAATGATGGAAGGGAGATACTAGCCCAACCATAGAAATGTAATATTTACTTGTTTTAACGTGTATTGCTGATTTATTTTAGCAAACCAAAGTAGCAGTGAGTGGCCATCTTGTCTACCTAACAAAAACAATGATTTTGTTTCTAACCTTTAATGATGTAAATACTTTTATAAAAAAAAAAATAATACTAATAAAAAAAAACCTGAATTACAAGCTTTGTTTTGTGGCTAATTTGTCATCTTGGGTGGTCAAGGCACATTAACTAGTTCAGTGAAGTTCTTCTCCAGAAGTCCACCTAAGGCCCTCTTTTGTGGAGATAATACACAGACCAGGTGACACTTGAGATGTTGAAGTGTGACCAGCGGTGCCAAATGGGCAGCAGGAAAAACATTTGCACAACAAATGGCCCGATGATAATCAAGTCATGTGACATCTCTTTTGACAGACGGCTAGAAATAAGTAAACCCTTCAGAAATCTTTCCTGCCTGTATGTTAGCGCTTATACAATCATTGCTTAAATTATATTGCTATTACCACATCTTCTCTGAATCATGTAGTTGGCCTCTGATAAGGGTTTACTTTTATTACCGTATTTCGCATCCATCTGTCTATCTATGCTAATTGTTTGGATAATTTCATGATCGTAGGTCTATCTACCTTGCGTGATTCTAATGTCTGTTGTTTTCAGTGATCTGTGTTTGTGCTACAGATCGACAGATGAATATACACACACACACACAAAAATCCTTGCAACTCATATTTGTGGGTTTTTCTCTTGTATGTATAATTATTACATTCGTATTTCATTACAGATTTTTTTTTTCATTTACCTATATTTTTAGTTTTGCCCTTTCTTCGTTTTGCTCTATACCAAAAATCATAAACATGTGCGTCCTTTGCATAAATCACAAGAATTAATAAATAATATGCTAGGATAAATATATGCATATATTTTTGCACACCAATGCGCATGCATTTCTTTTCCTTGCTGTCTGCATGTGTATGAATATAAAAATATGCTATCATTAAAAAGTTATCAAGAGATTACACCAGATTTTATTTATTATTGTACTGGCTGCCATGCTTAAAAAAAATGTATGTATAATAAAAATAAACATCAGTTATATGGTTTGCTTTTACTTGCTACGCCTTTTTGATGTCATCTCGGTTTTGTGAAACAAATGTTGGCATATGTCTCATTCTGTGATGCCAAACCCATCAGTTTATGATGAGAGTATTTACCAAGTTAGGAGTTGCAAAACAGTCTGTACGTTGTCTGCAAGTTCACTTACAGAAGACTAATCCAGCTACACATGTTAACTTTTAACCTTTAGTAAATGACAGCCAGGGCTGTTTTACAACTTTGGTTAAGTGCTTTATGCGTTTAATCTTAACTGTTTTGGTATAAAAATAAAAATCGTTAATCCTCCAGAGTTTATAGCAAATAGCCTATTCTGCTGACGTTTCACACTGCTCTGTGTGTTGTGACAATCGCAACTAAATGATCGCCACTAATGCCACGAGCTAATCCACGGTACGACCGCCAACAGCAGAAATCAGACCGGTTATCCCTTGTGTTGTGTCGAGCATACCTTTGGCACAAAAAGGGTTTATAACAAAGCAGGGGCGCTAATATAAATAAAAGATAAAGGAGGGGGGAAAGTGGTGTTCTATGCCAGTCTGTACCACTCTTTTGGTTAGCGAACTAAAATACCATGGCTGACAAAGCATTATGTGAGTTATAGGGCAGGAAGCGGCAGAAGAGCTTATACAGGTTGGCATTTGCAGAAGACAGAATATATATTTGCACATATAGGGAGTGAAAATTCACAAAGCACCCAGGTGAGACATTCTGAATGTTCATGAAAATATGCCGCTCTCTGAGATACTTGCTTGGCCTGTACGCCCAGCCCTCGCACAGTATACTAACTCTTACTGCTACTGATAAATGCATATCCCCTTCCCCCCAAAAACCATCACAAACTGACGTTTTACACTAAACAGGCCCCGGCAGATGAGTGCGGTAGAACTGCTCTGTGCTATACTTACAAATTGTTATGTTCTAGAAAATTTAAATTGTGAAATATAGGGCAATGTAGCTTTAGAGTTAGAAAATTCAGCCCGTTTCCAGTTTGGTAAATTTAATATAAATTTTGTAGTTCCAATGGTGACAGACCACAATTTACTGTGTAGTGAATTAACCGCTCTGGCTTACTCATTGTTTCATGGGCGCTCACTCTGAGCTAGAAGCAAATTCATTGTGATAATACATGATTTTTAAAATGTGTTAAGAAGCATCATTTAATGATATATAGCATTTTCTGCCAGTACTTGATGAGCTATAGCTCCCATTATCAAGATGAGAGGCTATGGATTGTGGGGAAAACGAAATAGAACCAACACCCAGCGAGCTGCAGTTACTAACCCTGACCTAGAGCTATGTTAAAATGAGTAAAAAAAAATCCCCAGAGACTGTAATAACCAAACAGAATTAAAGGATTAAGTAGTTGCACCCTAATCCAATGGTGAGCCCATAAGCATTGCCTCGAGGACCCTTCCAAGGAACACAAAGTCCCTTCACATCCACCAAAAAGACATAATTTAAAACATCAGACATCATGATTATCTAAAATAATTGTATCTGGTACACCTAATGTGTTAACCAGGGGTGAGGGAGTAGGACTGGCATCATTATCTACCTGATGGGAACAGGGGAGAACGTGTGATTGCCACAACATAAAAACGTTAAAACATATCACACAAAATAATTGCCTATTTAAAATAGAGATGTTTCTAAAACAAACATATTCTTTACAAAAATATTGAAGAAAGAAGGAATTTCAAGTTAAAGAGAGTAGCTTGTATATTTATTCACTAAACCATACCTCCCAAGTGTCTCTGTTTAGGAGAGATAGTCCCTATTTTGTCCCAAATACATCTATTCCTCTTTTCTATCCTAATGTCCCTCTTTTTTAAATTCAGAATCACGTTTCTTGCTAATATCCACACACGTTCTGCCAACAGCAACAAACCCAAAGTGAAACAAAATTACAAAAAAACAATGACAGTAATTTTTCAGTGTCCCTCCCTCACAATGCCGCCGGCCAGTTGTCCCTACATTGTTGGTGGGCAGTCTTTGGATACAAGGACAGGTCGACCTCTCCTACAGAGCAGAACTCTCGCCGTGCCAGACTGCAGCAGGTGTGACATGAGCTCTTGTCATTTGAGACGTTGGCACGCGTAGGCCGTAACATCCCTTTCAATAGAGCACTGAGTCTAGGGGCTGTAAAAACCTGCATCGCATATCACAGGACACAGAAGAAAATAAACCGGGAAGGAAAGTGACCTTAGTATACTTAGAAGAAATGTTGTTGAAAACAAACAGCTGAAACCCCAAGATATCAATGCAAGCTGGATGTGTTGACCTTGGTGAACTTTGCAATATTTTGTATTTTCTTTTTTTTTTAACCTAAACAAAAGCGTGTATGGGTCAATCACTCCGGCAGAGTTATTTGCTAAACTGACATTTGACGGAATTATACATTTTAAACATGAAATTAGGAAAAATTCTGTCTATTTTGGCTAAGATGTACAATTTAAGGATTTATAATCCCAATTTTAGAGTGGAGCGTGTAAGTTTGCAGTGTAATTGCAAAACACGTTCTGCTGCTTACAAACACTCATACAAAGACTTCGAAGGACGATTGTTCTTCTGGTTCCTGCTTTATACAGGTCATCCAGAGTCAAACTCATCTCCCTTTTCCTGCAGGGAAATCAAGAATCCCACCCCAGCCAGACAGTTGCCTACTGTGTTTTTATTTGATTACAATAACTTACAGTACTTGGTATAACAATGCAATCACCTTGCATATAGCGGCAGTAATAGCAATACAAAATAATGTATTCTAATGTTATTTAAATATATCAAACACATTCCCTTGCTGCATGCCAAAACAACCAAAATCATGGTTTACAAAACACAGCACAGAGCATGTGGGACACACAAAACAATCCTGCATGGGTCAGGTGAGTTTCAGACGCCTTCTAGGTTCCCTATCTGCGGAGCGTTTCACCTATAAATCTGTGTTCTCCAAAACAAGAGTCTGCACAAAAGCCAAGTTATCCAGGAAAACATTCCTTGTAGATTACTCTCTTCTTAACCCCGTGAGGACCGCAACCATATGTGACCTATTGTGGAGAGTCTTTTTTTCTTTCTTTAATTAATATTGGGATTTACAAAGTTCCAACATATTCCATGGCGCTGAACAACAGGTATACAAACAAAAAATCTGACAAACAAGTTAAGTTAAACAGAAATAAAAACTTGAAGAAGGCCTACTCAGATATGCTTGAAACTATTAACAAAACTATTAGAACAAGTTTACTTTTACCCACGGGCGTAGGGCAAACATCCTCTGCCCCCCACCCGATAATGCCCTTCTTTTGATTACAAATTGTTTTTCAACCCCTAATCATTTAGGTTTATTCTCGCCTTTACTATTTACCTTTGTTATAAATATAGTAAGTTAGTTTTAGTTAACAGACAATCATTAAAAGTGGACAATATAATTACTGAATAAGCCTTAATCAGACATGCAAGTTCATTAATGAAATCAATTTTAGCAGTAAAATGTAAAATCAAAACAAAGTAGAGGGCTCAATCCAGTTCTGCTAGTTGCAATTTTTCTTTCGATTCAGCAATCAGCACAAGTCACTGATCAGTGAATAAATGTATAGTTTAATATTTGATGAATCCCTCAATTTGCACTCTTTGGAACATTCTCTGGCGTTTTTCAGAAAAAGAACACAAGAGAACAAAAGCTAAGGTGACATGATAGGAATCCTATAATAGGACTGTCTAGCCAGATCCAGGGCTATTGGGAGGTATGCACTGTGTTTTTATAACTTACATTTCCAAATATTAGAATCCCCTAAAGGTTATTTGGCAGAGTTGTGACTTCAATGTGTTAAGGAGTTAGACAGCATTCTTGGGCTGGTATAAATCCCATTGAGAAAATCTGTAAGCACTGTATCACTGAATAGTTCTACAGCACATTCCACAATTGGTAACAAACGCTGTCACAGCTTGCCAAATTCTTAGTGACTGATTGCTTTGCTGGTTATAAAGAAATTACAGCAGTCACATCCTGGACAGTGACATAGAAAAAGTTAAATTGGAATATTAACTTCACTGCCACAAGAGAACAATTGGCTTTTATTACGGCGTGTTTTTGATTTAGCAAAATGATTTGAGACTCTGAAAATCATCACCATTATTTTTATTAAAGGTAAATTCAAGCAGAAATCAAACTAAAACTGCTCAATTGAAGTTCGACATTCAGAGATTCATCCAGAGACTAATAGAAAGAAAAGCCGTACAATCAGCTGCAGTGGTTATGGTGCTTGGAGTGACCTTTTAATTTATATATTGTCATCAAATTTTGTAACGTTGGAGACACTGAGCAAGGGAAAATTATCAATATTATTCACTAAGGTAATAATCAAATTTAAGGCCAAAATAGCAGAACTCCAAACATTCTCCAAATCAGCTATGCTTCACGTTCAGCTACTTTGGCCTTAAATATCAGTCACTTTAAATTCACTTTGAATTTCTCGACACTTCTACCTTCAGTTTGTTTTGACACACAAACACAAAACAGCTGTAGTAGGTGCAACTTCCATGATGCTCTGCCAGTTCTACAGCAACTAGGTAGCTACACCCCATTCTAAAGTGTATGTAGTTACGGTTAACTCTGACAAAAGATAAATATGGCATAAATAGTTTTTTATGTAGAGTATAAAAAATTCTATGTATTGGAGCCCTTTATGGCAATCAAGGAAAGTAGTATAATAAACACAACTAAACACAACCTATAGAATGTAAGCTCGTTTGAGCAGGGTCCTCTTCAACCTATTGTTCCTGTAAGTTTATTTGTAACTGTCCTATTTATAGTTAAATCCCCCTCTCATAATATTGTAAAGCGCTACGGAATCTGTTGGCGCTATATAAATGGCAATAATAAATAAATAAATAAATAAGAACAATAATCAACAATCGTTGATCATGCGATTATGTCATTATGGTCCAGAAATTGAAAAACGTCTTAGTTTGCTACCAATATACTGTTATAGAACGGTTCCACTTGATTTGTGGACACAGGGCGTTTTGCAAGGTCAGTAAGAAATAAACAAGAGTTGGTTTTATTTAAAAGATCGCTTTAGCAGATGTGGAGGATCTACAATTTTTTAGACACTGACCATGATGTAACTTTTCTGGTGCATTCTGATTGGGTGAGAATATCAAAAGCGTCACTTCTTCTCACTCGAGTAACAGACATCTCGTAAATTTTTTACACGTTTGTGATTATATCTCTGCATACTTTTTCATACAAATATCAATTTATATTTATGTACAAATGACCCTTTCACACTAGATGTTACATCTAATTATTGAAATTCTTTAGTTCTTCAACCAGGAATTGAAATTTTTAGGCTTAGACAGCTGAGCAGGTAAATAGTGGAATTTAACCATATTTGCTAATTCTGCTATTTTGGTCTAGAATTTGCATATCTCTAGTTCATTCTCCATAATTCCCGGTTTTAATGAATAATCCACAGTTTTGGAATGGCTTTAGAGATTTTCTAAACTCTTGTTTCCAGTAGTTTTTCTAAACTACTTTCCATTTTCAGTCGACAGCTGGACACAGTCTGTTCTCAGCATGGTGGAAGACAGGGAGGAGGGGGTAAGTGCGTTGGGGAGGAAGGATTAATCTGTAATAAACTTACAGCAACTACAAAAAAAAAGTTAAAATATAAAAAAGTTGTTTTGGAACTATTACTGTCCTTACATAAGAAAGCATTTAGTGATCTATTGCAAGATATCAGCACCCTTAAAAAGTCTCCTTTCTTTGTATCCTCTCCTTGTCCTCTTGTTTGTCCTCCTCCATCCCCCACGCCATCAGCCTGTCAAGCAGTTCTGATACGCCAGGCCTCCTGTTATCCAATCTTAGCTTCAGAACAGGTGGACTTGCTTTTTCTGAGGCAGCTGCTTTTAGTGAGGAGCAGAGGGGTCTGGAGATGGATGGGGAGATTAGTGAAGATGCAAGGTGTAGAGCAGCAGAGGCAGTGGAAACTGGCGTGGGTAGAAATAGGAATGGCGAAGGATGAAGAAAGAGTGGGTGGCTACATATTATAGCTCACAAGTAATGAAAGCCTAATTATAAGCGAGTTAAAATTAAGGGATCGGGTTGGTCCCTTTACTCATATATGACATGACCTCAGGTGCTAAAACCATAAAAAGAAGTTGCTGCAGCACGTCTTCAGGATTATTTACTAAAATGAGAATTATCAGGAATTCAAAGCGAATTGCAAATTTAAGGCCAACATAGTGAAACTGGACACAAACTTTAGCTTAATTAAGCAGTTTTGGTGTATAGATCATGCATCTGAAGTCTCACTACTCAATGCACTGCCATTTAGGAGTTAAATCACTTTTATTTATGTTTATGCAGCCCTAGCCACACCTCCCCAGGCTGTAAATGACCCAGCCTGCATGACAAAAATGGTTTTAATTTTTAATCAGATGTAATTTACTTTAATAGTTTTTATGACCTGCTCTGTAAATTGAACTTTAATGACAAACAGGAGGCTCCTGCAGGGTCTAGCAAGCTATTAACTGTGCACGAGATAAGAAATTCTAAACTAAACAGAATTTGCAATAAAGGAAGTGTAAACATTAGATGTCTCTTTACAGGAAGTGTTTAGGAAGGCTGTGTAAGTTGCATGCAGGAAGGTGTGCCTAGAGCTGCATGTACAAAGTGATTTAACTCCTAAATGGCAGTGAATTAAGCAGAGAGACTACAGGGGCAGACATGATCTATACACTTTTTTTTCCAACTTCTAAAAGTTTGTTGAGAAGAGAGGTTTTTATGAGAAGTCTCCCTTAAAGCCATGTTTATCTTTCATGCCAATTCATGAGACATAGTGTTTCTATAATTCTTTTTTTTTTTTTTTTTATAATTTTTATTTATAGAAACAGATACTGTATAGAGTGCAATTTGTATAGTTTTCCTTTTACGGATATGACTCTCATTCTTGGCTACATTGAGCAGAGAGTTCATTTCAAGGCAAATACTTATTTTCTGTATAAGTCTTAAACGTATATTCTACATTAACCCTGTGTGTGAAACAGATGCACCTAATACACCCGAATAACTACATTAATGGACAAGTAAATGGCAAAGTTGTTTGACTTTATAAAATCAAAGTAATTTTTAGCACAGTAGTTGCTATGTAAACCCTACATAATTAATAAATACTTACCTATATACAAATTAGGTTGATACTACTTAGCTAAAACAATAATGTCACTATGACAAGTGGTCTGTAAACCAGTTGACGAAGTAATAAGTCCAGTAACTAAAACTCAATAGAATTTGAGCCACCTCAATCTTGGGTCAGAACAATATATAAAAGTTGTATTCACAGAATAGTTTGGCAGTTGACCGAACACAGCAGAATTAGCCTCATAAATTTAAAAAGGGAGTCCGCATTGGGCTGAACTCTGTGGAAAATGTGATAGAATCCTACAAGTTAAAAAAACAGGAGTAGTTTCACAAACGTTTCAAATCATTTTACAGAAACAGTTTTGGAGAAGGGCAACATAATATGCGTGTGAAAGTTGTTTTGACATGTTTTGGTTTTTCTAAATATCTCCTGTTTCCAGGTTACTGCGAAGTCTAAAAGTGTAAATATTTCGTCTGATGGCATCTAAAATCCCAGAAAAACTCAAAAAGTTAAAAGGAACACTCTGAGCAGGAGAGCAACTTATGCTTATTACACAGGTTATGGTGCAAGAAGGTCCCCTGTACCTGTCTGAGATATCAGAGGAGGAAAATATGCTTGTTCCTCAGCCCATACATATACTTGTATGGTACAAGCACACCATGTGAGCAGGGTGTCAATTACTTTAGATACTCATAGAAGAATTATTATTTTGACTTTAATTGTATTTATTTTACCGTTTTACTGCAATATCTTTCTACTACTTTAGAAAAAAAGAATGGGGCCACATCTTTCTTTGATTATCCCTTTAATAAACTCGCAATGTTTCCTTTTACGCACAAAACTAGATTCTTAAAAAATACACCAGAATGGTGATGTGACCAAATAAACTACAACTATTATTCAGGAAGCAGAGTCCGTTTAAAAAGTAGGGAGTGAGAAGAGTCTGAGTATAAACAATGTTTTTCAGGAATTTCCCAACAAAGTATTTTTCATCAGACACTTACAAGTTAGCTACTTCTTGTGTGGAAGAAGAACAAGTAAGCAGCAAACTGTCTGATTGTCTCATATTTCTGCTTCTTTGGTCCCAGGCCGCTCTTTCCTGCCAAATCTTTGCTTTATTTTTCTCTCATTTTAACTTTCAGGGCTTCTCTTTCCTCTGTGCACCGAGCTGTCAAACATTATAAACAATAAAGTTTCCATGCCAAATATATTCAAGGTTTAGACTGTCTATGGCATTTTTTTTTTTTTTTGCTCTGTTCACTTGGACTGGTTATATGTATTATGAAACTGCTAACATTACCGTATCTCCTTGGTAACATTTCTGATCCTATAAAACCATACTACACATCCAGCCGTCAGACTGCAATACTGAGTAGGCATTGTTTTTAGTTTCTCTGTAAGGATTGTGGACTGCTGTACTAATGAATAGATTGTAGTTGCAACAAATGAAATTTTTTAAAGGAACCAATTAAAGTTAGGAATACAAGCTTGCATTCCTAGTGCTATACTGTTATCCCCTTTATTTAGATTCAGTGCCCCACCTATATCTAAAAAAAAATTGAGGAGAATAAAGAAACAATATTTTTTTCCAGGGCCGAGATCCAGTTCTTGCAGCCGCTCGTCCTGCCTCCTGCGAAGTCACACCAAGGCGTCTAGCAGTCCAATCAAATGCTCCTCACAGAGGACGAGGTTGAATTGTTTCTCACATCAGAAGCGCCTCTAGTGGCTGTCAGGTAGACAGCCACTAGAGGTATATATAACCCTACAATGTAAGCATTACCATAACTACTTTACACTGCAGGTTTGAAAATAAAAGGCCACTGCACCCTGACCACTTAACTGAAATTAAGTGGTCTGGGTGCCATTAACAGGCCATTAATCGGAAGGGTTTTTTGCTCTTCCATAAAACACTTTAAAAATGCTTTGAACCTTGTTTTGATTTTTTTTTAAATTACTCTTAAATAGAACTTAAATATTTCTAAAAAAGTTGACATTGCATTTCCTATTCTCTGCGCTGTGCAACGCTGAGAGCTAACAAGACCAATTCTGGTCATCAACATCAGTATAGATAGAGTGAGATCGGCCATGTTTGCTGGAAGAATATCTGTGAGAGAGAGCATGAAATTGCCTATGGAAGGGTTCTCCTGTTCACCTCAGTCACTCAATCCTGGGCCACCTGCATAGAGGTCTGTGCGCAAGAATTGATTGATAAAGAAGCATTTTTTGTTATTGCAAGAATTGATTGACAGGCAGGGAAGGGAACATATTTTTTTAAATATATATATATATTGTTTAAAATCTATACATTTGTTTGCAGTTGTGCCCTTACAATGTAATTTGTATGCTCTTTCAGTAAAGCATTAGTCAGTGCGCTCAGCTGTTTAAGGGTTTCCCACCTTGTTTTGTCTTTACAGCAGAGTTTTCTTTTAAAAGTTCAATAAGTAAAAGTTCAATAGAAAGCTTCTACAAATATGATAAACACATCTGGACAATTCCACAGAACTCCTGATCACTCTTCATTTAGATAAAAAAAAAAGACATGAAAGTTTCCAGTAAAAGACATGAAAGTTTGATAAAGTAATTTATAAGGGATTAACTGAATGTTGAAAAGGAGGGGAAGGAGCAGAAAAGGAAAACGTTGCATGTGCACGCACGCTGGTCATAAACTCTAAAAACAAAATCTACTTTACTCAAGGTAATTATAACAGAGAGAGGCTAAATTGTTATTTTTATTATGTAACCCCACATCATTTTGTATCGCTGTGCAATAGGTAAACAAAACAAATCAGATAGATACATTTTAAGAGGAAGGGGGCTGGATACTGTCCATTTAAATACCATGGTCGGCAATAAGAGAATAAATTATACACTAAACGCTGAGCAAACAGTCTAGGTAAGTGAAGTCACACGTTAAATATTTCACTTGGCAATGTCACTATGTTGAGTAGTTCAGTAGTGTTTAGGATTTGATAAATGTTGAAAACACTAAGATTCTTGGGTGACGGACAATTTCAGGAACAAACGTTCCAATTAAGTTTTCAAGGCCTTCCTTCCTAAAGGGAACCTATCTAAACAGTTTTCTCGAAGAATGTGTAGCAGAATCTTGTAGCAGTATAGCAAGGCAGTGTATAGACAAGGACGGTTTACTGCCAATGTCAACAAGAACTGCCATAATTACTTAAAATAACTTAAATGTGGCACTTTCACTTTTGAATACATATCAAAACATCACGTAGACTTGATAAATATTTTAAAGTAACTTCAATGTAATCAATTACAGATATAACATTCTTTAAACGTGTTTTTCCAACCAAAAAACTTGTTTTTTCATAAAACACTGGTTTTGGTTAGAGTAACCTTTTTTTGCAGTGATCCTTCCCCACATGCATAAAAAAGTTAAGAAAAAAATCTAAAACGCCCTCTTTTACACGTATGTTCTCCCCTGAACCCAATCATATCTTCCTTGGCTGATGTCACTCACCCTTGCCAGATAGTTAAGGAGGTCAAGGAGGGCAGACTGAGGGGAGAACAGGGGCACCCCAGGTGTGGGGCCATGCCACCACCAAATGCCATCTTTCCACAGAATTGATGCTAGCCTGGCCAAAACCTTTGTTCCAGGCTGGCTAATGGCTCCCCATGATGCTACCAAAGAGCAGAGGGGTTAATCTACATATGAGCTGTGTTCCTTACTGAATTGCTCCACATAATGACTCATATCACTGAAGTGGTCATGGTGCTTTGAGTAAATGCTTAAATTGTTGGGAATTAACCAGACTATTATTTTATTATTCAATTTTAGATAAAATATGAATTAGAAACATAACTTTTCCCACCTCAGCCATTTTTGCTTGGATTTTTCATTTCTAGTATTTTTAATACTATGTTTACTTATCCCTAAATGTAACAAATATGTATTTGTAAAGTGTAAAAAGAAAATGAAATGTCAAAATATAGCCCTAATCCTCACCTATTGATAATTTGACAGTTGCAACTTGCATATTAGCATCATCAATTTCATCATATTTGGAATGCACCGATATGCTGAGCGTTTCAATTGCCATTTAAAAATAAAATAATATGCAATGTTAATTTACAATAAGAACTAAAATATACATTACTAGTGAAAAAATGTCTATTTCCAAGGCACGTGAAATAATCTTGTTACAATCTTACTAGCAATAAATTTTAGAGATTAAATGATATTGTCCTTTTCTATATTATAACTCAATAATGTACAGTTCCTCTTCTGGGCATGTGGTATCTCCGAGGTTTATCTGACCCTCTCAGACTTGCAGATAAGAAACTAGAATGATTATTTACTAAAGGACACATTCGGAAGCTCAAATTCGAATGAAGCTATAATCAGCAAACCAGGATCTAATATTTTATGCACACTGTGCATTATTCAGATACAGTGTACATATATCATCGTTTATTATACACATTAAAGGGACAATATAGTCACCAAAACAACTTTAATTTAATGAAGCAGTGTTGGTGTATAGAACATGCCCCTGCCGCCTCACTGCTCAATTATCTGTCATTTAGGAGTTAAATCGCTTTGTTTATGAACCCTAGGCACACCTCCCTGCATGTGACTTGCACAGCCTTCCTACACACTTCCTGTAAAGAGTCATCTAAAGTTTATCCTTTCTTTATTGCAAGTTCTGTTTAATTTAGATTTTCTTATCCCCTGTTATGTTAATACCTTGCTAGACCCTGCAAGAGCCTCTTGTATGTGATTAAAGTTCAATTTACAGAGCAAGAGATAAAACTGTTTAAGATAAATTACATCTGATTGAAAGTGAAACCATTTTTTTTTCATGCAGGCTGTGCCAATCATAGCCAGGGGAGGTGTGGCAAGGGCTGCATAAACAGAAACAAAGTGATTTAACTCCTAAATGGCAGTGAATTGAGCAGTAAAACCTGAGAGGCACGATCTACACTAAAACTGCTCCATTAAGCTAAAGTTGTTTAGATGACTATAGTGTTCCTTCAATACAAACAATACATATCTAAAAACAAACAAAACTAGACACAGACACATTTTAAATTTGCCTTATATATTTTTTTCCAATAATTCTGCTGTATATATATTATTTGCAAGCAATAAATAAAGTTATTTTTTTTTTTTTTTTTTTTTTTTTTAAATTCTTTATTTTTGTAGTGCATAAGCTGGTAACAGGTTGTTGCGAGGTACCCCAAAGGCATTCCTCCAACGCATAAAAGACATTTGAAACATACAGGTACATGCAAAATCAAGCACAATTTTTATATTTAGAGACAGTTTAGGTAGTTAAAGGTAGGTGATACTTTGCTAGACGCCCTACTCATTTTAAAGTAGAGGAAAACGTGCTGGGCAACGTGCCCCTTTTTATGGTAAATTATATCATGCTAGACAACTTTTCTTTGTCATTAAAAAGAATACAATATAGAAATATAGGATGTAACAAGTTAGATAATTTGTACCTTTTAAAAGTAGAATGTGATATGCTAGGCAATTCGCACATGTTTATCGTTGGATATAACATGTTAGACTACTTGCACATTTTCCTGTTTGCATTGTGAAGTAAATAGGCAAGATGGCTCTGAAGTGTTAACTCATTATCTGCTTATACAATTGTGCCTAAGTAGGTCAGAAACTAGTAAGTAGGTGAGCTTATTACAACATTATATACGATTTAGTCAGGCTAAGTAACTGGTGGGGAATAGAGATTAAATATAACAAAATGAATGTATGCATGCTGGTCAGGTCAAGATGGTTGCAAGCTATCTGTTGGTAGATAAGGCTGGCTGTAATGCGAGCGTGCTTGTGTCGTGCCACATCCCAAGATGGCCATGCCGTAAAACTGAAAAAGCGTGACTTTCATAGGGTTGGTTGCCTATGTGATAAGACCTCGTTAGAGGACACGATGTGGATGCCCCTGATCACCTTCTGTCATTACAACAGCATTTATAGCAGGGTAACGTAGAGGCCAAATTAAAAATTAAAAATTAAGGCTAAATTAAAAGTGAGCCAGTGGGAACATTCAAACAGTAGGGGTTTAACTGCTATGATATGTGTGAGGCATAGCATCTCGTGGTTCCATCCACTGCGCAGCATGGAACTCACGGTTACTGCGGGTAAGTCCTGAATGTTCATCCAACGCCTGAAGCGTGGAGGGCATTGCTGGCGTGATGGCCCTCATCAGATCCCCTGGGCATGGTCTCTCTGCAATAGGGGCCAGCTCCATGTCCAGTCCGAAGTGTCTGCTGCCGCTCCGGTCCTTGCTTTGTGGCTGTGTCGGCTGGGAGCTGGGTCTTGCTGTGCTGGGTGCTGGGAGGGAGGCTGGATGAAGCCTTATTAGGTGCCGCTTTCGTGGAGGACTCTCTCGTGTGTGGTCGCCAGCGGGCACCTGTGTTGCCGTCTGCTCCCTGTGTTGCCGTTTGCAGTCTTCGTAGCTGTCGGGATGCTGTATTGGGGTCACGTGTGGGATATCCCCCCAGGCAGCGCCGAACCGCCGGGCGGATCCACTTCGCCGCCACTTTCACCGCTTGTCGGAAGGGCTGACTCTTGGCTTTACACCTCGCCCAAAGGTACTTGCAGAGCTGTTCAAAAAACACTATAGTGTGTTTGGGAGGTTTGTGCATCTTGCACCTTGTTCTGCGTTGCTTCTGCGCCGCCATTTTAGCTTGGACCTGGTGGTCCCTTGCGGGCAGGGCTTGTGCCGCTCGGGTAGTTTGCTTCATGGGGCTAGTCGACCCCTGCGAGGACCGGGATATCCCCCGCCGGTCCAGAGGGGGGGGTAGCAGGGCTGCAGTGTGTCTACGCTTGGGTGCTCGTTCAGAGCCGGGAGGTCGGCCATCTCCCCCGGGCCCCAGACTCCGCTTAGGTGTAGGCCGCATGGCTGGATCGGCTTTATCTGTGACGCACCGGTGCCGGGCCGGTATCGTTCAGTTGCTCTCGTCGTGCTGTGCTCGTTTTTGGTCACCGTTTGCCGTTGGTGCTTGTGGGTCGCCCGATCGTGGCTTTCTTGTGCCGGACTTGGCTGGAGCTCCTAAGGCGTGCGACCGGCCATGTTTGCTGCCAGGCCCCGCCCCCAATAAAGTTATTTTAATTAACCACTGCAGAGCCAGTGACATGTGAAGAATATTGCAAATAGCAAGGAATTTGTGTAACCCTGGTCCTGAAGGGGTTAAGCATGTGCTGGCTGTAATAACATTGGCTGAGCCAGGTAATAATGTTTATAAGATTTGCTAATCAGCACAGGGGTAGCTCAGAAGGTAACACTGATTGTGTCAAAGAACAACTGGCCCTATTCTCCTGCCAGCTTTTTATCTATAAGTGCATAGATAATAATTATCACGTGACATGAATTGATTGTACCCAACTGGGAGAGTTCTACTTTGAAGGTAAAAAAAAAAATGTTCACTTGCATGAGTTAAAAAAGTTATTAATTTACTCAGAGCTCTGCCCTGAATCAGGCACTTTCTGTACTGAATTAACATAGTTATATAGGCTGAAAAGGACTTGTGTCCCTCAAGTTCAGCTTTTACATTGCACCCTGTCATACCTGCCAAACAAATTATGTAGTTTTTCCTATCTTACAATAGGCAGAATAGTGATTTTTCACACATTAAACAATAAAGATTTCAAGTCGGTTAAGAAAAAACTAAATGTTTGTTAAGTGAAAATATGTTATACAAATAATATATCATTTTGACGAACTACAGCCTTTTATCTACTACTATTTTTGTTTTTATAACTTCTGTCAAAAGATTATTCAGTAAACCGACACAGATTTAGCAAAGTAATACTTTATGAACTTAGACCTATGTGAACGAACATGTGGTATTATTTGCTGGGGGTGACGAAACCATTATTAGGAAGGTAGGCATTGGAAAATTTTATGGGCCAAAGAATTAAAGAACCACTCCAGGATGCATAAAAACTTTATCTCAATGAAGTTGTTATGGTGTCTTGAGGATCTGAGTGCCACCTCTGCTTATAGGATTAAACCGTTTTCAAATTGTTTAACCCCTAAGTTTTCCTGATGGCATGCAGATTTGATAAAAACTGGTTGCAGTTTCTTTTTCTTTTTTTTTTATAATAATAATAATAATAATATATTTTTACTGAGGGAAAAAGTAACAAATGAACATTATACAATAGTCAATCACAACGCGAAGTTGCAATTTTTGTACAATAAAGATCAGAGGAACAAGACTTTATCTGACACTATACCAGCCTATAGGGCAGCAGGTAAAGATGATACCTCAGTCTGTTAACAATTACTTAAACTTTAGAAATATAACTACATACAAGAAGCATATGTTAACCAATAAAAGACATGGTAAAAAACAAAACAAAAAAACAATATGGCATACACAGTAGCTTGACATAACACATACAGGGCCCACCATCATTTTGAAGGGAAGTGAAAGGCAAATGAAAGGAGGGGCGAGGGCATAACACCCAACATTTTAGATAAACAAAAAGAGGGACAGTTTCATTTTAGGGTTGCGAGTGGGGGTGTGGCCAGAGGCAGACTTACTAAAAAGATTTATGCAATTAAAATGTAATTTAAAACAGGAACAATGTATCTTATTTACACAGACTGATTTCTAAACACAGCTATTGTAGTTTAAAGACCCCTTACTGTAGTATTATCGCTGTGGACCCCTGTTACACACTCAGACACGGAAACAATATGTAGCTTCTATAAAAGAGGGACAGAGGGATAGAAAAGGACAGAGCCTGACCCAGCGCCGAGGGACATCGGTGCTGGATTCAGGTAAGTCACTGAAGGGGTTTTAACCCTTCGGCAACATGGGATGGGGGTGGGAGGGAGAGTTGCACAGGAAAACGAATATGTTTTCCTGGCACTGGAGAGTCCCTTTAAACATACCCTACGATTTCTACTCTGCAGTGGGAACATTAAACCCCTTTTAATCAAGCAGAATCAGGTTTCACTCCCTTTCATTATTATATTAACTTTTTTCTTTTTGCCTTTCTTTGTACGTTTCCCCTTTTTTTTATTCTGTTATCCTTCAGAGCCATATCTGTTCTCCTTCTAGAACTGAAGGAGAAAACATGTTTATAAAAGTAGGTCATGTGTAGATTGTTCCTCGGTGGCTGATGACAATATAAAGGTGTAAACTGCATTGCTTAAACAAACACTCCAACATATATATTTTTTATTATTATTATTTATTATGTGTATTCCTCAATATATTAAAACATTAGAATGCTTTACATAAAGAAGTATAGGAGGCAAGCTGCGCGAGCAAGGCAATCGCCACGATCTTCCAATCCAATGCTTCTCATACTTTACATGCTGACGCAGGACATAAAATAGATTCAGAAATTAAACCTATTTTAACCAGAAGCCCCTAATGGATGTCTGTCTGATAGCCACTAGAGGTGTGCAAACTGCAAAAATAGTACTGTTTATCAGGAAAGCACTGATTTCACCTGCAAGACTCCAGGGGCAGTATCTACCCCCCAAAATTACTTCCTTAAGATAAATCCATTCTGGATTAGACTCTTCCTTTAATTAGAGGAGATAAGTGAGTCAGGTAGCACATATTGACTTGTACACAGAGAGAGCAGATTCAGTAAGAAAAGGAGTAAAGTCTATGAGCCAAGAGAAAAAAAACAAAAACCTAAATCACTGCTGTGTTTGTACAGGCTATCTTACAGGAGGCTTTGGAGAGCCAGGAAGTGGTTACTGATTGGAATCTCTGTGTCTTTCAAAGTATAGCTGAAGAGGATAAGTGCATGAGTGCGCTTCTTTCTGAATACAACTAGGTTTTACAAAGCAACGTGTCTCGCAGTCTATTACGAAATCCTATAGGATCAGAGGCAGAATGGGAGCAGTATTTCTTTTTGTTTCGTTATTTATGAAAGGTCATTAGGTCTTTGCTAATAACACTAGTAGTCTGAAGTGCTGGGTTATATATATCTGGTTAAATTGTAAATCTGACATTTAACAATTCACACTGCACAACAACAGCACAGTACACAGTGCCATGGAACAGGGGAACCGCCAGCTCACACGGACTCAATTTCGGATCTCTGCTAAAGCCCCCCAGGGATCTTAGGTCAGAGCTGATTGAGGTGGCATAGTTGTCCCCGCTTCCCTTAAGGACACATGATTCCTTTTTATTCCAGAAGTTGTGTCCTTAAGGGGTTAAAGAATATGAAAAGTTGCCAATTGTTAAAATTCACTTTTAGGGTGTTTTGGCCACTTGTATATAGGCTCTTCATTGGAAGAGCTTCACTTTTCAAACAGATTGTTTGTATCGAAGGCACAGTTTTCTTTGGGATGCTGTTTTTTTTGTTTTTTTTTAAATCACTTCAACTGCTTCCAAAAACCTTACAGTTCATTGGTGATTTTTAGAAGGAGACATGATCAAAAACAAACTTAATTTTCTTTTTTTTCTTTTTCATTAGTCACAGTGGATTATTGAAAGCAAAAATCAGTAAAAACATACATGAATATGAATTCATGATTAGCCATAACACTTTCAGTGATTTAAAACCGTCCGTCCCCCCGTCTCCCCCCTGCCTTAAAATGAACTGTAAAGGTTAGATCTTCTAAGACCCTCTCAGCAAATCAGTGACTCCCCATTTAATAAACTGGCTTGGAAAGAAACGTACCTTTCTTAAGCCAGTTTTGTGAATTGGGAGTCATTGATTTTTCTGGGATCGTCAACTGACTGCTCTCAGCCAATCAGCAGTGCCCCTGCCCGGCGGCCCATCAACGCTGGAGCTCCAGGGTCCACCTGGCACTATAACAACTTCGTTTGGTTGAAGTTGTTTTGGTGCCGGAGAGTGTCCCTTTAAATTATCCAAAGTGAAGAGGGGAGTTATCAGTACAACATAAATAAATTTGATAACTTTCTGTTGATAGAGGTGATCTGTTTACAGTACAAGAAATCCTGCTCTTCTTAAATTTTAGGACTATGACTCCTTGCAGAGATTATAGAGCTATCAAAGTCACCCCTCCCCCACACACTGCTTTTAAATTTCAGATTGCGATGGAAATCTAGGCCCTGTGTGTTGGGAATACAGAGATTATAAATGACGTAGACTGTGCAGGAACTACCTGGCCAGGCTGAAAACACACTGAACTCACAAGGAGGACAGTGTTGCTAAGCAATGGATTGTGTGTCACTTCCTGCGTGATTCATTCATGTTTGGAAGAACAATGCAAGGATATGAGGTGGAGTTTTAAGTGCACATGACTTGGGAGTCAGGAGTTGCTGGCTGTGATCCTGGCTGTATTTCCAGCAGCAAATCCTGTTAATGCAAGCTTTATTGCTTTACCAATGAAAACTGGGACAGCAATTGTATTTCACAGCCAGAGCTGCCTGCAGAGCATTGCATCCAAGTCCTAGACTCCTGGTGCAATGCACTGCAGGCATCTTTCATTCCGAACATATCATTTTAGTACCAGACTTTTTATACTTTCATTTAATTTAGACTAAAACCCCCATCATGCACCACCAGCTTCAGGAAACCTTTAATATACAATATGCTGTGACCTTCTCTTATAGTAGGCAAGCTTTTAGCAACCGCTGGCAACATCTCGTGTCATGCTCATAAACTGCTGGACACATAGTAGCTGTAGTGCCATATATTTTTGTAGTATCATTTTGGTGTTAATATTGATGTATTGTAGAGAGTGTGCACAGATATGGGCTCCCGAAGCATGATGAGAGCCACAGTTTACATCTGCTGGAATGAGTGAAGGGTTTATACATTTCTCCTCTTCCACCTACTTGGTGAAAGGGCCTTCAGTTCTAAATGTTTTTTGTAGCTGGGGTACTGCTAGTCAATATGGCTAGCTATTAAAGATCTCATCACTAAACAACAGTAACTAAAGGGAGTTAAGCTCACGATAAACATTATATACAATAAGGAAGAAAAGGTAATCATTCTACGCCCTGCCCCGAGTAAATTGTTAAAATAGTAAATCGTTAATTTACATTGTAGAGTAAATGTTCTCAACCCTTACATTATGTAAAGTGAAAAAAAAAAAGATCTTAAAATACGTCTCCAGACTAATTAAGCCAGACCCCACCCAACCTAGACCCAGGGCTCAATGAGATTGTTATCTCTTAGAATGACAGAAGTCTAAACATCCTCTACTTTCTAGGAGTGGCCATACAGCACATCTGGACTTGCCCTGCCTTACCGACCCCCCTAGGGGTGAAGGAAAGGGGGGATGGGGAGAGAATAGCCTATCTAGCCAAAGGGTACACATCCCCTTGGGAGAGCAAAAGGACAAAACAATATCAAGCAATCTCCAACTTACAAAAAAATTACAGCAGTGGTGCCCGAAAGGTAGATCCCCAGATGTTGTAGAACTACAACCCCCATGATGCTTTGCATGCCTTTAGAATGACAATGCATCATGGAAGCTGTAGTTTTAAAACATCCGGGGATCTAACTTTTGGGCACCCATGAACTACAGTATTAAATCGTTCTGATCTTTGCCTTGACATAGAGGTCATAATTCCTCTTCCGACATCACTCAAGGGTGGAAATAACTGTACAATGTACGACGTAGTAGAATTTTGTAGCCTGCCCAAAATCAATAGTTTGTTGTTATGTATATAAAAATCATACCGTCAAAGCAAATAGGAATTTACTTTAAAATTTTGACTCAGAAATATCACTCTTCTTATAGTAATAATGTAAAGGTAACCATATTAAAAAGAACTGCAATGTCATAATGATATTGTGTTCTGTAGTGGTTATGGTACTTGAAATATTCTAACACTTATCACCAGTTGAAAAAACAACAAAAGCAGACCAGATTCCACTTTAAACATCCAGTGTTCCATTCACAAATTATACGTTCAGCTACACTTTATTCAAACTGTGAAAACTTTATTCAGATGAGACTAGCCAAGCCACATATTTCATTTCACTGAAATGAATCTCTAATGGTTTCCGAGACCATGTATAAATGAACGGTTGCTGTAAAAAGGGAACCTTCTGCCAAAAAAATAATCCAAGAGATCTTTTATCCTATCCCTGTTAAATTTCAAGTTCTTGTTGAAGATATTTCAGAACCTAACTAGTGGCAAACTATTCTATAGGGATCCAAATAGCTGTCAACAGAATCTATATATTGGAGGCAAACTTGGCTCAGTTTCAAAAGGCAGAGAAATAAAATTCTGCAGAAAGGATTTTACATATTGAAACGGACAAAAAAAAAAAGGATCAGACTTCTACTGTTCTTATATGTTCTTATATGTTCCCACGGTATGTTTTTATCCAATAGTCCCATTTAATGAATACAGGGTCCATGCACCCAGGGCCTTATGGGATTTGTAGTCCATCAACATATGACAACTATATCCATTGTCTTTCAGCTGGGTCACATTCTCACAACTCCTTTGTTATACCTGATTTTAGCAACTAGAAACACATAAATGTATTTCCTGCAAGTCACACTTTCTTGAATAAGCATTACCTTTTGGTTTTATTATCCACCAGTGTTATTCACTAAACTAGAATTATAGAGCAGTAAATCAGTATAACAAAATGTACGCTGAAATAGCCATCTACAGCAAGAAACTAAAGTAAGAAACTAAAGTATGAATTCAAAGCTTAAGGCCAGATTCACCAAACTGAAAGTATAGTTAAAAGGACACTATAGTCACCAGAACTACAGCTTAATGTAGTTGTTCTGGTGAGTATAATCACCTGGTGAGTTGTTCTGGTGAGTATAATCACCTCCAAGAGGCCACTCCTCAGATGGCCACTGGAGGTGCTTCCTGGCTCAGTGCTGCACAGTAGGCAGCTCTGCCGTTGAGCGTCCCCATGCTCTGCACGGAAACGCTGAATTTTCCTCTTAGAGATGCACTGATTCGATGCATCTCTATGAGGAGGCGCTATTTGGCCAAAACAGCGTTTGGCCCTGCCCCCTTGCTGATATTAGCCAACCCATGCTTTCCTTGTGGGAAAGCATGGGATTGGCTAAAAATCGGCAATTCTGATTATGTCACCAAGGGTGCGGGGCCAGTGCCGGCAGTGGCTGCTCTCAGCTTACTGACTGCTCCACATATACAGTATGCGCCATCTGTAGAATGGGCTATTTATTTCATGGATCATTGCAAGGTACAAGTGACTTGAAAGGCACATATTGTACAAAAACTTGGGAGATGAGGAGAGAAGTACAGATCAATCTTCTGATATTTGGCAATGAAAGAGCCGGCACATGTTTGCAAAACTCTGCAGACAAGGACAGAGAGCCTGCTTGCACTATAACCTGCAACCCATAACCTGTAATGATCAGCATTTATGATGGTGCTTGGAGTGTCCCTTTAATTAATACAAAACTTTTTGTTCACTGTTTGTAACTTTGTAAAACACTCCTATCTCTTATGAGAGCATTACTCATTCATTTTGGCGGTCCTGGCACTTATACCAGCTTCACCTTTCAACGTTAGCATCATGCTTGAATGGCACCAGAGTGTGTAAACACCTAAACTAAGCAGCAAAGATGGGTTTTGCAAGGATTACCTAGATTTAAACCGTCAACTGTATGAGGAAGTCAAACAAGTGAACCAGAATTTCAGGTGCAACCTGCTCTGTGATTTCATAAATACAGAGCAAAAAAGAAGATTAAATCTAATGGTGAGACCTTTTTTTTCTGTACATATGAAAAAGCAGTAAATAAATAATTTTAAACTAATGACAATAACACTGTAATATAAAAAGAAAATCTAAATCCACACAGCAAGCCAAAAATACTGGATGGACTAAGTGTCGGTCTCCAATATTATTGAACATACCTTCCAAGTGTCTGTTATAGAGGGACAGTCCTGCTTTGAATCCAAATCCCTCTATCACTTTTACTTAACCTGCTTTCTAGAAACCCATACAGCGTGAACTGTTGGAAATGCAAGTGAATTCCCATTGAGTAAAAATCAAATAATACTCTGAGTAATGTTTTTTTTTAACTACAATTAATGTGGGTCTTGTAAATAAAATAAGAAAAATATACATATGCATACATACATAAGTATTTTTTTTTTTAATTAATATTTTTTTATTAAAATGGGGGTTGGCAACATGAACAATGGCGCTGGGGGTTCTGTTTTAGCCCTTTCTCTAACAGAGACGGTTCTCTTTTTCCTCCCCAGGCTGTTCTGATCTCTAACTTGTATCTCCAGTTTTTAACGTCACCCTTAGGCTTTGAGTGATCTCTCCTACCTGTCTATCGGCAGATCTTGGTGAGATTGCTGATTTAAACTCTCCTGCCTCCTCCACCCACACACATTGCTAATCTTTTGCTAATTTTACTTTTCCCACAGTAATTTTTTAATCTTTCAGTTGCGAGCTCACTGATTAAGCAATAGCTCTCTGTACATTAATAATTCAGAAAACATATTTCCTCTTCAAAACTATGTATAATGTATGTAAAACTGTACAAGGGAGGGGTGGGGGGTTTCTACTAGTTATAGATTACCGGTATCTGTTAGTTAACTAGTATATTAAATTCACAACCGAGGTTGCCTATAGACCAGTGACGGTCAAGCAGCTGAAATGCTGACAATGCATCATGGGAGATTAAAGGAACAGTCCAAGTACCATAACCACTATATAAAACTGTAGCAGTGCACTGGTGTCACCCCATTGTAAGTTGCCTAACCATTTTGGAACAGCTAGACTTCTTAAATGGGGTCTGCAAGGCACCGCTCCCCACCTCCATTACTAACAGCAGAAGCCAGAAGCAAGTTTATCATTCTCAGCCAACAAGCTAAGCCTTGAGCTTTAGAGCTTAGCTCAGAAGAGCTAACGGAAGCTCCTGCTTAGAATGTTCCTGCTATTCAACATTAGTAATGGACCTCAGGTAAGACGTTAAACTGTTAAAAAAAAAGTTTTGCTACTTAAACTGGGGAAACGCCAGAGCCATTATGACAACATAATCATTATGGTAAGAGTGTTCCTTTAATTTCTGGTAAGGATGTCCTTTTTGGCTAACACTTGCTTGCTTGAACACGGCACTCATCACATATTTTTATATATATAAATGTTTTTTTCTAACTTGTATGTCTTGGTTAGGAACAATAGAGATTACTATGACACTTCATATATATAATCATAACACTATTTAAATCCATAACGAGTGGATAATAAACATTACTAAGGGTTTTTAGTCACTCAGTTGTGAATCATGGTGACCTGACACATGAGTTTAAGCTAATTCTATCCAACTGATAAATACCAGAGTCAAAGAATGTTTGCAACGCAGGTATGTTGGCCTACAATTTAGATTTTAATTAACTTCAATTCACTGGTTAGTGAATAGAATTCTTACTAGAAAAGGTCTCAATATAATAAGCTTTCCAATGATTCAATACTTTTTGATAAAACGTTTCAAATGATTTATTAACACAAGTCACCATGAGGTCTGTAGATGGTTTTGTAGATAAATAATTTGGAAGGTTTTTTTTCTAACAATATTGAACCATTCGGAAAGCATATTAAATCAATGCATTTAAAAGCTGGTGGCCATGTGTTGCGTTTTTTGACTGCATATAAATGTTTTATTTATATAAAGCAATTGTCTTATCTTGACCTGCTAGATAAAACTAACAAGAGCTTATCTTACTGCCTTCTGGCAAACAATAGAGTCTGGATCTTAATCCTCCATCTCACTACAGATGTTTTTTAGGGAAAGTACCTAATAATCAAGCCCTAAGCTAAATTAAAGCAGGAAGTACAGTGAGGTTTAAGAGAAGTGGCCAGTTGGATGGTCGAAAAGCAATGTTATCAGTAGCACATAAGTACCAAGAGGTGACTCACATAGATACCCTGTCAGCGCATGTACTGAGATGCCAAACAGGGTCATGCGCAGATTGTGGATGCAATCCTTATCCAGTCCCTATGATGATTGGGTTCAGGGCTCTACACAGGTGGGACCCTATCCGGGCCACTGTAAAATGTTCCTGTCCTAATGTGTTTTACACCCCACCTCCTATAGAATGTAAGCTCGATTGAGCAGGGTCCTCTTCAACCTATTGTTCCCGTAAGTTTATTTGTAATTGTCCTATTTATAGTTAAATCCCACTCTCATAATATTGTAAAGCGCTACGGAATCTGTTGGCGCTATATAAATGGCAATAAGAAGAAGAAGAATGTGTTATTGTACTCTGAAAATAATTAAAATGAAGTTCTGACATATGTATGCATTATAAACCCATTTTTCAATTCACAGTTCCTTTAAATGGAAAAGAAAAAACAGTTGAATCATAACACAAGTAGATAAAACTGTACTGGGAATGTATGTTCCAAACATCTAAAAATGGAATAATGCAGTAATGTTTACATCTCTCTTAAATTAGTGATACTAGCCTTAACACTCCATATATTTTCAAACTGGCTTTACAGCAGCTCTCTCACCAGCTACAGTCTTTGTACACCCTGCTGTGCTGGGTGTTTTAATATACAATGCCCTTTTCGTCTCACTAGTGACCATTGGGGGAAATGCTAAGCTGGACGGCAGTAGCACTTTTCAGATTCGCCTTTTGTTAAGCGTACTAGTCCCTATTTTGTCTTAGTATTTCTTTTGACAGCTTTGGAATTCCAGTGAAATTCCAACATAGTCGATATATATTTCATAAAGATTGTATCTTTATGATATAATGAAATAATAATTTTGGAGAGAGGGTAACAGAGCCACTCTAAACAGATGTATGTTACATTGCTAAAAGACAATGTTGCCAAACTCTCTTCCAGAAAATAAACTATTCTAGTAATGCCTGCATCACTGCCAAAATAGCTCACTTTATACGAATCAGCATACATAGGCTGTTTCTGTACATTGGGTAATGTAGATCCTAATATTATGCCTAAGGCAGTACGATGTAAACTGGTTAAATGATTTCAAAGCAAAACATTCATTTCATCTGACAGCACACAATGCATTGATAGCACCAAGTAAAAATCTAAATAATAGTACAAGTGAAACAGTGTAACTTTTAAAGTGAACTTCAATGCACCAAAGGTGCAAGAATGCATCTAACAAAAAAAAGAACATTTAGTAAAAAAAATGTGTAGATTTTATATATATGTAGAAAACCCGCACATGCAGAGATCTCACTGCTAGCGGCGAAGGTGTTAACTAGGCCAATCCCAATCATGATATTTGTCTAGGGTTTAAGATGCACTTTGTATTTATTTAACAGAATCACCTCAAAGAATAGCTTTTTATTTTCACCACAGAGATTGGTCTATTTTATGCAGATGGTGTAAATATGTGTTGAGCTTCTGTGTGGCCCCTGCTATTGAAAGGGTAGGGTGTTCACAGTGTCATAATACGCAAATTGTTGTGTATATATGTTTAGCCCCGTGAACTGCCAGCAATAAACAGGAAAGGAGGGATAGTTAAATCTCCCCAATCATTCAGCAGACTTGTGGGCAGCCCTGTTTGCTTCAGGTTGCTTTGTTTTAACAGATTTACAACAAACAACAGCTTGCAATGCAGTTTTACTTGCCCAATTAATTTAATGCATGCATGAGTTGCTTAGAGCATTTTTTTACTTATTTATTTACGAATGTGTCTTGCTAGGAATACAACAGTGAGATTTCTCATATATATCACAATTAAACACAAGCACTTGTATACTGGTATAATAGATTATGACTGATTGTAGCAAGAGATCTGGTAAAGGTGTACGTGAGCAAATAAAATCGGTATGGGCAAATTAAGGCTAAAATTGCTGATTTAAAAAAATTATGCAACTCAAAAAAAGCACAGCCTGTCTACTTTAGCTGAAATTTTGCGATTCAGGTTTATTTCTCTAAAATTTGGTGACCAATAAATATTCTTGCTTGTGTTTGAGGGGATAATGGCAGATTTTTTTCCCAGATGTTACATTGGTGGAGATTTTATGTTTTTTGTTTCATGTTAGCGGCGCTCTGCATGAGAAATCAGCTAGACCCACTTACAGTAACAGGTAACAGTAAGTAAAGTGACAGAAATAGCCGTGAGGCTGCAGGAGCCGTAGGGAGTTAAGGTAAACATGCTGCTCAGGTAATACAGGAACTTTCCAGAAATTAGGTTATGAACCAGGTAGAGAAAGGTGTAAGGCACATCTAGATTCAGTCAGTTTAGTTATTTAGCATACTCTAAAGATAGGCTTTGTAGTCTCACCAAAGTACAGAGCAGCTTGCAAGAAGTTTGACATACTGACACTACAAAGAAATAAAAAATAAAGCTTATACACTATAGGCACAAGAACAACCTTAGCTTAATGAAGCAGTTTCAGTGTCTGGATCATGCCCCTGCAGTCTCATTGCTCAGTTTACTGCAATCCACAAGTTAAATTGCTTTGAAAATGAAACCATTTGCTGTGTCAATCAGATATTAACTTGCTTTAGAATGTACTGCACCATACATTGAACTTTAATCACACACAGGCGACTCCTGTAGGGTCAAGAAAGCTATTACTAGAGGACGAGATAATACATTCTAAGTTTAAACATTAAATATTTATTTTCAGGAAGTGTTTAGGAAGGTTGTGCAAGTCACATGCAGGGAGGTGTGACTAGAGCTGCTTAAAGAAAGTGATTTAACTTCTAAATGTCATAAAAAAGCGTGAGAGCATGAAAAATAGGTCAATTATCTTTACAGATATTCTAGGATACCTGTCCACTAAGAACACCTTGTGAGCGAGTCAGCTGGTTAAGCCAGCACTACAATGGGGGTTAGTTATCTCTACTAAGGAATACAGAATGTTCAAAATCACAACATATCTAATCAGGTTCAAATTCAAAATAACAAATCCTACTGCAAAATTAAATGAATCGAAACTAAGTAAAGCAAGCTTAGAAACAGAAACCGGTTTATCAACTTATGAGAATGGCAAACAAACTTAGTAGGGTATCACAATAACTGAGATAAAGGATTATAGCCAGGGCTCAAAGAGGAAAGAGAGATGTGTGTCATTATTTACAAAAGGGTTAAGAGCCCAACCGAGAGGACATTGTTTCCTACACATTTCGAGTAATGCTTTTTAAGACAGAGATACACAGTTCTGTAAAGCTCCAAAATGCATTTGGACTATAATAAAGTGTGATGAATACCATATTATAAGATCTTATCATTAAGGGTTTGTGTTGAGCACAATTCAACTTTTAAGTGGTGATTTTCAACATATCACCTAGAATCTTACAGCATACTCAATAAAACAGTGATAATTGGTGTACACGTATTGGGGACTGCACACGCCAATAAGGGAGCAATACCAATGCGATGATCCAGTAGGGAAAGTCAAACTCCAAACATACACTGGAAAATAGCACACAAAAAAACCCAGAGGGTTTCCTCAGAAAGGGAGACTTTACTGAGGAACAATGTATCATCTGCCTTTCTGAGGAAAACTCTGGGTGTGTTTTTTTGTTGTTGCTAGTAACTAATCATAATTGCCAACTGACTAGTACTGGATTAAGTACACCGCTTTTACAGTGCAGTTACAGTGCCAACACTAGCCATCTCTAAAAAGAATCTAGGCTGACTTTGGAAGGTCATGCCAAAGTAGCTTGGTGAGTTCCCACGTCACTAAGAAGCCAAGGGGAAAGTCTATACCATTGTCTGGCAACCATCAGCACTCAAGATGTTTTAGACTACATTTCCACCACATCTGGAGTGCTATAGGCTGCCTACCCCTGGTCTATACTGTGATGACAAAGTGGACAGTGAATTTGCCAAGACTTGTCTGCCACGTTGGCCTCTAGATTACCCAAGCTATCCTGCTGTGGCTGCTTAAGTCTCACAGTTTATTGAAAAGAGTCCTTTAACTCTTTGGTTTTCAATACCGTTGCGCTATTATCCCTAGACATGTGTGATGCATTTTGTGCTAATGTGTGATTACATGCACTACTAAGAAGAATACATTATAATAATACACAAACATGATATAAATATACACACCATACATAAAAACATACTTTCTAAATGAGCTGGCTTATTTATATTCATATTAACCCTTATGAAGATCAACACAAACATTCTATGTAGTGACTCAGCATGTTTGTTGATCAACTGGTTCTAAATTAAAGTCCTTATAGAAACTATTACTTAACAAGTACCACACTGAATCATCTCTGCTAAGGCTGGGCTAATAATACTGCTGCTACAGACTAGCACATCGGTTGCCCAAATAAATTCAGCTATTGCTACTGACTATGCACCTGATATCCATTTGGTTTATGTATACACAAAACCGACACTAAAATACATCTTTTCAATTTAAATATATTTTTTTAAATTTTTCCAGATACCTCTGTTTTTAAAGTTAAGAAAACTGCCAAGTTTTTATTGCAGTTAGAACTCCAGGAATTAAAGTGCCAGCTTTATGGGTCAGTAACTCATAGATTTATTAATAAGTCCATTGACAAATATTATTTTTTTTTAAACTAAATATGTTTTAAAGTTAAAAAGGCTTAAAAACATTGCTTTCTGGAGAAGAATACTGTGCTTGCTACCGATGGCTTAGAATCTTAGGAGTTATTCATTATAAGTAGAGTAGCTTCCATTTTTAGATCAATGTGATGAATGAATAATCTTCTCAATTGCCTGGGAGAAACATGTGTCAATAAAATTAATTTTAGAGAAAACCCACAAGTTAATATGTTGGGTATTCACTAAAAAATACCCCAGCCCGTTTCAGGGACTTGAGTATTACATATATCATGTGCTCTGGAGCTGGGAACCAGGTGAGTCCAATGAAAACGACGATGACAGCTTTTGCCAGCAGTTTGTCTTGACGGTAACTTGGCACCGAGATAGGACAGTGGCTTTATTTAAGATCCTGACCTAAGTCTCCTTGAAAATCAATGATCTAACCCTGGCAACTTGAAAGCTGCTTGTATAAAACTGAACACAAAGGACTTCCTTAACTCTGTGTTTTAAGTGTTCAAATCCATTTTTAAATCATTTGATGGTATAAAAAAAACTCGTGCCATATCAAATAGCCAATGGTGTTTCCCAGGAATGCAGTAACAAAGAAGAATGCGAGTTTCATTCTACAAGAATGTCACATAGTAAAAAAAAAAAAAATAAAAATTCACTGAATGAAATGCAAACGGAGAACAACACTGTCAAAAACGATCAATCTAATTCATTAATGTTTAGCCTGATTTTAAAGAATAGGGAAAGGCAACGAACGCATGTATGTCAAATCAGAAAAACTGTTGCAATCTTACTACAAGCAATACATGCTTTATAATCGCATATCTGACAACAGTGTGTAAAGCCGTCTGGCCAGTGTATTCACAATAAACTGGCACTCTGTGTACTGTTTTCTTATCTACAGTGCTTGGAGTTGCTCTAAAAGTACACACTGCTCTCAGGAATCAACAATCACAGCTACACAATTTCCTCTTTTTAGCAAGACATTTTAGATACACACTCACATGCATGCAAACCCATTGATCACCTCTGTTTAACAGAAATAGCAGCAGATTCCTTACAAACACCTGTGAGCAGGGTAGTCGGGCATTTGTATACTTTTTAAACTACAAATCTAGTGAAAGTTCTAAAAATGGAATGTTTGGTTCTATGCAAACTTTTAGCACTCCTTCTGTACGATTGAAAGACAAGAGATACTGTATACGCTAGTACTTCACATTCCCAGAATACTTCTGAAATGAATGAGGGAAATAAAGTGAAAATGTGATATTCTGCAAAGATTTTTTGCCTTAATTTCATTTGCTTCAAATACATCCTACACATAACTTTCATTTTTACCTTTGCTTCCTGTTTTTTTTTCTTTTTTTTTTTTATTGTAAAATGTTCTGTACTGACAGGGTTAATAAGTGTTACAGTGTCACTCACTGGTCAGAAATTAAGTGAATTCAAATTTTTATAACAAAGCAGCCGAACTAAAATCACAGCTTTTCCAAATTCAGCTATCATAACCTGAAAGTTGAAATTCACTTTTAATCCATACTTTAGTAGAGCCTAAATTATTACTGATCTAATTGTGGTGTGTGGCACTCATTTGTGAGACTACCATGAGATATGGTAGGTTTATTATATTATAACTACAGCTCTCTCAACCCCCCAATACACGCACACTGTATTATTTTTACTATCTTATTATTTATATAGCGCCAGCAAATTGCAAAGCGCTGTACAATGGGATTACATTGCATGCTCAGTTACATGTTACTAAGCACAGCCTATGCAACTAAACTTTAAAGTTATTCAAAATCCGTTACAGAGCTATTCACTATAGAGAGAATTCAAAGTGAGTTGCAAATTTTTAGATCAGAAAATCTGAACTTGAAGCATTACAGACTTGAGGAATTTTTCCAATTCAGTTATGTGACCTTACAATTGAAATTTACTTAGAATTCCTGACATTTTTTACTCTAGTTAATAATCCTAACAATCTTTATTTATACCAGTCAACTATATTAGATAATGCATTACTGTACAAAACCAAAATAACAGAGCAACAATAAAGTATCAAACTAGATTATATTAAAAACAAAAAGGAATGTGTTTATTTTACTGTAAACTCGTGTTCACTAAATTATGAATAGGGGGTGAACGGAATCCTTAATTTGAAAATGTCAGGTCAAAATAACAAATCTACAAAAAATCATATACATATTGAGAACATTGAATTTTAAATTTGAAGTTGAATAGTTATTTATTAAACTATGTATGTAGTAAATTAAAATCAGCTATGTTTGTGTTCATTGTGCCATTGAGATTTTAAATCTGCTTCTATTTGGAGTTTAATGAATAACTATGTGAGCAAGTAATAAATATTTTTTTTTCATTAAAACTATCTATTTTATGCAAGGTCCAGTCAACCCCCAAACTAAACTGGCACACCTCCCGACCACCACCACCCCCCCCCCCCCCCCCCCCCCTTCCATATATTCAATCTGAGCAATTATTTTTACAACAATTCCCACATAATAGTTGGGGGGAGGTGCGGGGGGAGATCAAAACAATAATTATACCTTTAAATGCTGTGTTGGGGAATACATGTAACCATTCCTGAGTCAGGCTAGTGCTGGGTACTCACAGGGTTAAAAAAGTACATAAAAGAGTCTAGAGGCCATTGTAAGGCTATTTCTGCCTGCATCAGGTTAAATCATTACAGATTTGTTTACTGCCAAACACAGTGAAAAGAAAGAGAGGAAAAAGGCTTTTCCTGCTGTATTTGCACACTGGTACTACAAAATAAATACAGGCAGAGTGCACAGCCTGTATGGTAGATCTGCACAGGACAGCTGAACAAAGAGAGCAAACTTTGAAAGGCTACACTGTTCCCTCCTTATCTGCCCCTCTCCCTCCTTTTTTATTCCCCCTCCCCTCCTTCTGCCTTTCCATCCCAGCTCCCATTTCACACAAGCTGTTCAGCAACAGTTAGGCAATATGGCATCTCTATGAAACCCAGATACCAGCTTCCCTGCCCACAGCAAAACAAGGGCACCCTGTCTCCCCTAGCCTTAGGGCAATATATAAATATTATATCTAATACACACACACATTATCACAACACTAACATACAAACACACACACACACACACATATACATTCACATTAACACAACAATAACAAACAAGCATATATACATACATTCAGATTAACACAACAAACACACATATCCATACAAAATAAAAAACACTTTAAAAAAAAAAAAAAAAAAGGATGTAATATCTAAGCTATTTGCTGTGACAATACATCATAGCATAGAATGCATGTTCACCACAAACTAATTCAGGAAAACTAATTTCCTTATTGTTTTTTTTTTTTATATTGTTTTACATAATACACCAGCTAATCTGCTGAGGGAGGGGGTAAAGCTAATATTTATTTATCAATTTGTTATGTAAATATTATTTACGTGCGACCACCCCTCCCCCTCCCTCACACACACCCGATTTAAAAATGGAACGTTCAAAAAGAAATAGTTCGAATATGTGAGTGGACTAAAAAAAAAACATGGCGGCTTACAGTAGAACTTAGAGGGCAAGTAGATCTAAACTTGTAACAAATTCAAGATTGATTGTAAACTCCATGATTTCCCCCCGCGCGCCGGTTAAATTGTGCTGAGCTCAGCAGTAAGGTGGAAAAACAAAGAAATCAGAGCTCTAAAGCAGCCCAGAGCAGAGCTTTTTTTTTTTCTGGGTGTGAAAATAAATCATTAAAATAAGATTTTTTATTTTTTTTTCAACTATATAACGAAACACAATAAATATAATTGTTTATCAAGAAACTAACAGCAACAGAATAATATATATATTTATATATAAAAAAAAAGTTTTACTTACAGAGAAGAGAACTCCTCTCACAACGAAAAATAGGGTCACAGACACAGGAGGTCTTTAATAGTTTGATCTTCAAAGATTTTGCTTGTACCCCAAGGGTGAACACTAACTTGATCTCAGGATCTGGGAGAAAAAACAAAGCACAGGAGAATATATGATCCATTATCCACCTCTAAGTAGGAGTAAAGAGAATCACAGACCACGAAGTTCTACCAAAAAGGAGAGAAATGTTACAAAAAGTTTTTTAAAACAAAAAGCCCCTTCAGGGATCTTGGAGAGGACTGAGAGAAAACCCAGTAGTTATCCTCTTCTCCAGCGCAATCCAAGCTCAAAGTGATCAGGAACAGAGAAAGGAACCCAAAAAATGCCAAACATGCCAGAAACGACAAGGATTTCAAGCTCCCAGATCCTGTGATAGACAGACAGGGAGAGAGAGTGAAAAAAGCACATATCTGAAGTTTTTCTGTGCTTACCTTGCCAGTAGTCCAAATGTGCAGAGTTTTAACATTGTAACATACAGGGTAATTCTATTGGGGTATTCTAAGAACCCAGCAGCCTAGACAAGAATGGGGGGTGAGAGGGGGGGGGGGGGTGAGGGGGGTATAGAATATGCAGCTCTGGTCAGTACTTTGTAAGGGAAAGACTTGTATTTTTTTTCTTTTCTTTCTTTTTTTTGGGGCAGCACTGAGAGGGATTGTCTCTGCCCCCTCCTCCTGTGTGTGATATGAAGGTCAGGTGAGGATGAGGAGGACTCTCTGGCTAGCCCTGCTGCTGTTGTTGGTGGTGGTGCTGGTGGTGGTAGTTGGGAAGCTGGCTTGGTATTTTGGAAAGGTGACAGCTTTTCAGAGGAATCTCTGGAATGAAAGAGGAATGAAATTAGCTCAGTGAGTCAGTTGCAGTTCAGGGGAGGAGCATGAAAGGAGTGGAGCTCAAATGAGTCCAAAGCTCCTCCTCATGTCTGCTCTTCTATGGCTGCCTTGCCACCGATCATTGTGTAACAAGTTGTAAAACCGGGACGGAGGAGAAGGTCTCTGAAAACGGTGGGAAAGAAGACAAAAAACCTCAGTGGATCATATAACTCCTATGGATTTACAGGAATGGGTGCTGTAATCAGCGCAGCTCAACACAACTAGAAATACTTGAAGGAAAAGACCTCAGCTTCTGCAGAAGCTCTTGGTAAAAAAAAGAGCTGACACTTTTTATTGGTGGTAGTGGAGTGGGTTTAATGGCATGTAGTAAAACCAGTAGATAGCCTCTGTTCAAGGAGGCCATCTTGACTGTGACTCATTAATGAATTCTTATTGAGGATGAAATCATTACACTCTCAGTCCTGTAAATTGATGTGGCACCAGGTATGAGGTATTTACATTAAACTCGTGTAGTTAATTTTTTTTTAACCCTTTAAGGACCAAACTTCTGGAATAAAAGGGAATCATGACATTTCACACATGTCATGTGTCCTCAAGGGGTTAATAGTCTAAAAAAAACCAAAAAACGTGATGTACAATTGATGGCAATATATTGGCAGGTTAGAGTGGTCGTAACGTCATGGAACCGGGAAACTCACTTTCAAATCTCAGTCAGATCACTTTAACGATGTGTCACTTGGTCAAGACTATATATATAAAAAACAAAAAATCTGGTAAAAATGTAACAATAAACAAAGTGCACATAGAAATACAAAAGTGTTGCCGAGTTGACTGAAATACCTCCGTAAGTTCCAAATAAAACGCAAGCACCACAAGAAAGTGTCTCTGGCGCAAACAGATTTGCAAAATAAGTAGTGACAAAATGTCACTTATCTTTATGATATATGGTGTATTCAATGTATATGGGAGCAATTCCAGGTAAGTTTTTTTTTACACGACAGGTTCACTTTAATGACCAGGGTTCTTCCATTAGCATCTCTCAGGGTCATTATCGTGAAAAGAAGGAGGGATGGCCATCCAAGGATTTAAAGCGGCACATTGACTTCTGAGTATTTCACAAATATGTAATCGTTGTGAATTAAACATATTGACTTTCTTGGGATTTCATTGAAATTCCAATGCAATTAAATGTGATATAAGACAGTTTAGAGACTATTTTATGGTCCAAAGTTGCCAAAACTTGACAAAATGCAAAACGTCCAAGGGAAGTTTTTGTCCATTTCTTCAGCCATCACTAGTGTTATCAATAGGGAAACGGCTTTTCTCTTGCTTTGCTGGAAACTTTATCGAATTCTGTTTTGTACTGTCCTAAATGTGTCAGAACACAAGTGACGCTGCCCCCGGTGGACAAAGCGCGAGGAGAAAAGATGGCGCCCACAAGACCTTCAAGTAATTATATCTGTGTTCATCTCTCCTTGGCAACCATACACCAAGAGGTGCATTTCACTTTTAAGAGTCTTTATGAAACATGCACAGACCTCTCAATGTGACAGAGCTACTGTAAACATTGGGCAGAAATTGCATTTCTGATAAAGAAAATTCTAAAAGTGAAGTAAAAAAAAAACAATAACTTGTGTTTTCCATTGGAATTTCTCTACTTTTGGAGCAAAAATGACACCAACAAAGACTAAATATTAAATGGACACTATAGTGACCAGAACAACTACAGCTTAATGTAGTTGTTCTGGTGAGTATAATAGTTCCCTTCAGGCTTTTTTCATGCAAAAGGCAGTGTTTACATTGCCCAAAGGGGCACCTCCAAATGGCCACTCCTTAGATGGCCACTACAGGGGCTTCCTTGCTCAGGGCTGCACAGTAGGCAGCCCTGCCGTTCAGCATCCCCACACTCTGCATGGAGACGCTGAATTTTCTATGAGGAGGTCCTGATTGGCAAAAATGGCATTTGGCCCGCCCCTGTGCCGGTTTTAGCCAATCTGGGTTGGCTAAAAATCGGCCATTTTGATGATGTCACAAAGGGGCGGAGCCAGCTCCTGGAAATAAGGTGAGTTTTAAACTTTTATGGGTGGGCTAAGAGGGGGCCAGCCACCTACACGGTGGGTTTAGCACTATAGGGTCAGGAATATATGTTTATGTTCCTGAACCTATATTGATCCTTTAATTTAGTTTTTCCGTAATAATACACATTTTAACAATTTTGTTTTTCAAAATTCACAAAAAATGCCAAAAATAATCAAGTATATGGATTTTATTTTGGCCTTTTCTGGGGCTGAAGAAAATAAGACTTAGAAGACTACTGATGGTAGGTATACTTTTTTAATTGTACAGGATTAGTTTAAAGGGAAACTCCAGTGCCAGAAAAACGATCCGTTTTTCTGGCACTGGAGGGTCCCTCTCCCTCCCACCCACCAATCCCCGGTTACTGAAGGGGTGAAAACCCCTTCAGTCACTTACCTGGGACAGCGGCGATGTCCCTCGCCGCTGTCTCCGCCTCCGCGACGCTCCTCCCAGTGATTACGTCGGCCGGTGGGCGAGACTAATCTCGCTCACCGGCCGAGGAGACCTAATGCGCATGCGCGGAAATTCCGCGCATGCGCATTACGTCTCCCCATAGGAAAGCATTGAAAAATCATTTCAATGCTTTCCTATGGGGTTTTGAGCGACGCTGGAGGTCCTCACACAGCATGATAGACAGCCACTAGAGGTGGAGTTAACCCTGCAATGTAAATATTGCAGTTTATGAAAAACTGCAATAATTACACTTGCAGGGTTAAGGGTAGTGGGAGTTGGCACCCAGACCACTCCAATGAGCAGAAGTGGTCTGGGTGCCTGGAGTGTCCCTTTAAAGGACCACCTCACTATTCTTAGGGTATGGGGGGAGGTAGGGTTCATGTAAAGGGGTTGGCTTACGGCTTGGAAACCCCTAACCACCCAGGGGGGTGAGCAATGGCATGTCCACCCTCTCCCTGAATTTATTATTAGAGCCTCCATACACCACCCACGGGTCGGGAACATTAGTTTTACCCATACTAAATAAGTAGCAGACTAAAGATGGGCTGGGGGTTTTATTGGGATATCCCAACCATTTTTTAATAGCCCCCACCCACTAGTCACATGTGTGGGCAGGGAATAGACAATAATATATAGGTAGTGATCTGTCCACCCCTCATGTTTTAATGTAAAGACCTCCACCCAAGTTGCCCAAGTTGCCCACAGCAGGGGACTATGTCCCCCCTCCCCTGATGTCTTTACAGGCCTTTCTAGTGAAAATGCAGCAATGGCTGCTTAATCACTCATTTAAACTATTTATCAGATATGGCAGGTAGGTTTAAAAAAACCTGTAAAATCTATACTTTCTTTAAAAAAAATTCCTAAATGTTTTGATTTTCAATTCACAGTGTATGTCCAACAAGGCACAGGATAAAATGCCACAGCATACAATTTCATTTAACCCCTACCACAGGGCTCAAACTTTTCACATGCCACTAGCCTTTGGCGACTTAAAATCTGCCCTGGCAATTACAAATTAAGCCGTGATGAGTGGGTAATAAACCCTCCAGTTTGCAGTGGCGAGTAACGAGTAAGGTTTGGCTGGTGGAGTAGGACTTTACATTTTTTGCCCCGCTGTATACTAACAAACGTGCAGGCACCATAAAAATGCGTGCATCTTTACAGAACTTTGAAAGAAAGGCCCGGGACAGCATGCACTCACATGCATACCTACCACTTCTGGTGTCCAGAGAATACTTACCTCTACAGCACTACTCTCCCCAGTAAAAACTGCCATCTAATTTAATGGGGTGAGGGACAGAGAGATTGTAACTTCAAAGAAGTGACAGTTCCACTTTAAATATGACACATAAGTAAATTACGAATCCCCTGCTTATTCACATAGTAATTTAGGATATGCACTCCATAGAAGTCTCCACTACCTTTTACAGGCTCTCTTGTATATTTCCATGACAGGAACTGTGATATGGCTCCAACCTCTACTATTCAAAAAAAAGTTTAAAAAAATATATATATTCAAAACGGCAAGTGTTCTGCAGCTTAGTGTGTCCATTAGTTACATTAATGTCTTTGCTCAGTGCAACTCTTATAGATTTGTATGGTACCATGGTTTGTATAAGTAACACTGACTGGTGAAAAAGTTATCCAGCTACATTCTTGATGTGCCCAAGTGAGCAGCAAGAAAGATGAGCCAATGAAAACTGCAAATTATGGGGAGATTTATTTATGTTCTACAGAAAAAAACAACACTAAAGTTTGAAGTTTCCTTAGAATGCTAGTTTCCTATCCCATAATCCTCTGCTCTCCGTGTTTCTACGATGTCTGCTCATTGGCTTTGTTCATCCCTGTTCACAGATTAACCTGAGTATTGAACTACATATCCCATAAAGTCCCGCTGAGCATGCGTTTATAGGATTTGTTTAGTGCTCCCATTGACACTGTTATCTTTTTTCCACCTTTGGTCAACATCAACATGTCAAAAGGTCAAAGAGGCACACATTTAGGAGCTGTGGCAAGAACATTTTGTATGAAATGACATAATGATAACCAGTTATGTAAATATAAGGTACAATGTAGTCACCATAACATTTCTTATGCTTCTTTAACCCCCTTAACCCCTTCAGGACCAGCCTGTTTTGGCCATGTTGTACATTAAGGACCGGCTCTGTTAACACTTTTGTGGTGTTTGTGTTTAGCTGTAAGTTATATATCGTTTTTTTTTCAGGACAAAAAGGGCTTTCTTTACATACCATTATTTGTATCATGTCATATAATTTACTTTAAAAAAATTATAAATTATGGTGAAAAATTGAAAAAAAAAAAAAACATGTTTTTTGACTTTTGCTTGAAAAATCTTTTACTTACCAACGAAAGCTAATGAAAAAAAAATGCTAAATAGATTCAAAATTTTGTCCTGAGTTTAAAAACACCCAGTGTTTACGTGCTTTTTTGCTTTTTTTTTTGCAAGTTATAGGGCTATAAGTACAAATAGGAAATTGCTGTTTCAAAATATATATTTTTAAAATGTATCAATAGTGACATTGTAACACTATTATCTGTCATAAATCTCTGAATCACACCCCACATGTACATATTTTTTTAAAGTAGACAACACAGGGTATTTAATATGGGGTATGTGCAGTCTTTTTTAGTAGCCATTTAGTCACAAACACTGGCCAAAGTTAGCGTTCATATTTGTTTGTGTGTGAAAAAAGTAAAAAACTAAATTGAACGCTAATTTTGGCCTGTGTTTGTGACTAAGTGGCTACTAAAAAAGACTGGACATACCCCATTTGCAATACCTTGTGTTGTCCTCTTTTGCAAATGGTATGCCATCATGAGGGTAATTCTCATTCCTGGGCTACCATACGCTCTCAAAGGCAACATAACCAACCTGGCAATTTTCAATGTAAAAATATTTGACCCTTATATTTGACCCTGTAACTTTCCAAAAACTCTATAAAGCCTGTACATGGGGGGTACTGTTATACTCAGGAGACTTTGCTGAACACAAATATTAGTGTTTAAAAACAGTAAAACGTATCACAACAATTATATCATCAGTAAAAGTGCTGTTTGTGTGTGAAAAATGCAAAAAAAAAGTCACTTTTCACTGACAATATCATCACTGTCATATATTTTACTATTTTGAATCACTAATATTTGTGTTCAGTGAAGTCTCCCGAGTAAAACAGTACCCACCATGTACAGTTTTTTTTGGTGTCCTGGAAAGTTAGAGGGTTAAATATAGGGCTTGCGAGCCAAAGTCTCTGGACTTTCTGCCTGGGTTGTCGGGCAGGTCCCTCAGATTGTAATTAGTAAAATGACTTAATTATGTAAAAATATTATATAAATATAATTGTAGAATTTAAATATATATGTATGTATATATATATATATATATATATATATATATATATATATAATTTGTATATATTTTTATTTATATATAGCTGTCTCTCTCTCTCTCTCTATATATATATATGTATTTATAAAGTCATTCTAAATGTATTTTGAATTTAATATAAATGTTTATTAATATTAAAATACAGTTAGAACAAATTAACACTGGTATATACATTTTTTACATTTATTTAATTTTTTTGTCATTTTTAAAAAATGTATTTATTGATTATTATTTTATTTTATATATATATAATTATAATTATATATATATATATATATATATATATATTCATTCTAAGTGTAATTTTAATATTAATATATATATATATATATATATCATTATATATATTAATATTAAAATACACTTTAATTAATAAAGTATTTATGTTTAAATAAAAGTACTTAGATCATATATATATATATGTGTGTATATCTATATATATATATATATATATATATATATGATCTAAGTACTTTTTATTTAATTTAAAAACTGTTTACTAACTTTTAAAAACTTTTTTTACAGGCATGAGGGGAACTGCCTGATAGTTCAGGCAGGCCCCCTGCAGGCACAGCATAAGCCGGCTATTCTGGCCATGTGATCGCGAGGACCCCGCAATCACATGGCTGGAGGCAGTGGCGTACATACCAGGGTCGCAGGGGTCGCGGCTGCGACCAGGCCCGGCCCACCAGGGGGCCCGGCCGCCCCTGCGACCCGGTATGTACCCACAGGGCCAGCCTCTTCTGCTGGGGGGCCCAGGAGCCGGCCACCTCCGGGCCCCCCGAGGCTGGCCCTGCTGTCACCCGGCTGGCGGGCGCGCGAGGGAGCACTGTCCCCTGAGTGCTCCCTCTTCAGCTCCCTCGCGCACCGCACTGAAACCGGAGCCGGAAGATGACGTCATCTTCCGGCTCCGGTATCAGTACGCGGCGCGCGAGGGAGCTGAAGAGGGAGCACCCAGGGGACAGTGCTCCCTCGCGCGCCCGCCAGCCGGGTGACAGCAGGGCCAGCAACACCACTGGACCCCAGGGAATCCCCCCAGCTCTCACACAGGTAAGGAGGCTGGGGGGATTAAATTTAAAAAAAAACAGAAAAAACGTGTGTGTGTGTTTAGTGAGTGTGTTAGTGAGTGTGTGTGAGTGTGTGTTAGTGAGTGTGTTAGTGTTAGTGAGTGTGTTAGTGTTAGTGAGTGTGTGTGTGTTAGTGTTAGTGAGTGTGTTAGTGAGAGTGGTAGTGAGTGAGTGTGTTAGTGAGAGTGTTAGTGAGAGTGTTAGTGAGAGTGTTAGTGAGTGTGTTAATGTGAGTGTGTTAGTGTTAGTGAGTGTGTTAGTGAGAGTGTGAGTGAGTGTGTTAGTGTTAGTGAGTGTGTTAGTGAGTGTGTTAGTGTTAGTGAGTGTGTTAGTGAGTGTGTTAATGTGAGTGTGTTAGTGAGTGTGTGAGTGTTAGTGAGTGAGTGAGTGTGTGTGTTAGTGAGTGTGTTAGTGTGAGTGTGTTAGTGTGAGTGTGTTAGTGTTAGTGTGAGTGTGTTAGTGTGAGTGTGTTAGTGTGAGTGTGTTAGTGTGAGTGTGTTAGTGTGAGTGTGTTAGTGTGAGTGATTGTGTTAGTGAGTGTGTTAGTGAGTGTGTTAGTGTGAGTGATTGTGTTAGTGAGTGTGTTAGTGAGTGTGTTAGTGAGTGTGTTAGTGTTAGTGAGTGTGTTAGTGTGTGTTAGTGTTAGTTTGTGTGTGTGTTAGTGAGTGAGTGTGTGTTAGTGAGTGTGTGTTAGTGAGTGTGTGTTAGTGAGTGTGTGTTAGTGAGTGTGTGTTAGTGAGTGTGTTAGTGAGTGTGTTAGTGTGAGTGATTGTGTTAGTGAGTGTGTTAGTTTTAGAGTGTGTTAGTGTTAGTGTGTGTGTCTGTTACTGAGTATGTTTGTGTGCGTCTGTCACTGAGTGTGTGTCTGTCAGTAAATGTGTGCGTCTGTTCATGAGAGTGTGTGTGTGTGTGTCTAAAGCACTTACCTTTCTCCAGCGCCGGGCTCCCTTGGCGCTGGGGATCTCTCCGTCCCGATCCGCCTCTCAGCTCTGAATGCACATGCGTGGCAAGAGCCACGCGCGCATTCAAACCGCCCATATAGGAAAGCATTACTCAATGCTTTCCTATGGACGTTCAGCGTCTTCTCACTGTGATTTTCACAGTGAGAATCGCAGAAAATCCTCTAGCGGCTGTCAATGAGACAGCCACTAGAGATGGATTAACCCTCAGTGAAACATAGCAGTTTCTCTGAAACTGCTATGTTTTCAGCTGCAGGGTTAAAACTAAAGAGACCTGGCACCCAGACCACTTCATTGAGCTGATTTGATCTGGGTGTCTGTAGTGGTCCTTTAAGTGTATGTGTTTATGCATGCACTGGCGTACATACCGCGGTCGCACGGGTCGCAGCCCTGCGACCAGGTGCCCGCCCGCCATGTGTTGCGGCCCCAGCCCGCGCGGGGGGGGGCCCACAGATCAGGTTTTCGCACCGGGGCCCCATGGGTTGTGTGTATGCCACTGGCTGGAGGGGGCCAGATCGGGCATAGGGGGTCTGACTGAGCTCCCAGGCAGACCCCAGGATCGCGACTGCCGGCGTGGGAACTGCGGGGACCCGGTAAGTAGTAAGGACAGCAGGGACATTCTATGCCGTCCGCCGACATTTAGGACCACCCCAAAAAGGACAGCATAGAACGCCCGCCGTCCTTAAGGGGTTAAAGGAACACTATAGTCACCTAAACAACTTTAGTTTAATGAAGCAGTTTTAGTGTATAGATCATGCCTCTCAGGTTTTACTGCTCAATTCACTACCATTTAGGAGTTAAATCACTTTGTTTCTGTTTATGCAGCCCTTGCCACACCTCCCCTGGTTATGATTGACAGAGCCTGCATGAAAAAACCCATAAATTTTTACTTACCGTAAATTTCTTTTTCCTGAAGATTAGAGGCAGTGCTTTACCAATGGGATTTCTAATCTGGAGGGAAAAAACAGGCAGGCAATTATCCAAATTTTTTAACACCCTCCCCCTAATTGAATCCTTTCCTTTAAATCCAAACTCACCTTGAACAACCCCAGAAAATACACAAGCCAAGTACCTGCAAATCTCTGAGTTTATTAGAAAAAAGGGGGGGGGGGATATATAGCACTGCCTCAAATTTTCAGGAAAAAGAAATTTACGGTAAGTAAAAATTTATGTTTTTCCCTTCAGATTAGAGGCAGTGCTTTACCAATGGGATATGACAGAGCAATTCCTAAGGGCGGGATTTATTTCACCACTGCTTTAGGCACCTTACGCCCAAAAGCTGCATCTTCTGAGGCCAGTATGTCTAACCTGTAATGTTTCAAGAATGTATGCAGTGAAGACCAAGTAGCCGCTGAACAAATCTGAGAAGGTGTAGCTGCCGCTCGCAGAGCCCAGGACGTAGATATAGCTCTAGTTGAATGGGCCTTTATGGGTCCTGCAATTTCCGCGCCACTTGTGGAATAAGCCAAAAGAATACACTCCTTCAGCCATCTAGCCAGCGAACTCTTTGAAGCCTTCATACCCTTCCTTGTGCCATTGACCAAGACAAAAAGACTGTTATCCCTCCTAAAGGATTCAGTAGATTTAAGATATTGCATAAGACATCTCTTCACGTCTAGGCAGTGAAATTTTCTTTCTAAGGTATTAGAAGGATTTTGACAAAAAGTAGGCAAAATAACTTCTTGGTTGATGTTAGAAGAAGTCAGAACCTTAGGGATAAACGAGGGGTCGAGCTTTAAAACCACCTTGTCTTGATGAAAAACCAAAAATGGAAAATTCGCCCGAAGAGCTTGGATTTCACCCACTCTCTTGGCTGATGTGATTGCCACCAAAAATACGTTTTTTAACGATATAATCTTCAGAGACGCCTCCTCTATCGGTTCAAAGGGTGGCTCACAAAGAGCGGATAAGACTAAATTTAGATCCCAGGGTGGACAGGTTTCCCTGATGTTGGGAACCAAATTGGCCAGAGCCCTGAAGAACCTTGATATCAGAATGTTTGAGGCTAAACATCTGAAAGAAAAGAAACTGATCGCAGAAACTTGTAATTTTAACGAAGCTGGCTTTAAACCCTTTGCAAATCCCATCTGAAAGAATTTGAAAATCTTCTGCATGGAGGCTGAAACAGGGTTCACTTTAAACCTACAACACCACTGACAAAATTTCTTCCAAATCCTGGAGTAAATTTTAGACGTAGATTCTTTGTTAGTAGCTAATAACATTTTTATAACCTCAGGATCTAGACCTTTACTCTCTAAAATCTGGAGTTCAGATACCAAGACATCAACTGGAATCTCTGAAGGGTTGGAAGAGGCACCATGGCGTGTTCTAAAATTTCTTCTGATAGAGGAAGTTTCCAAAAAGTGGCCCCTGGTACATTTAGAAGAACCGAAAACCAACTTAGTCTTGGCCACCAGGGAAGGATTATGATAATCCTTACTTTTCCAACTTGATCTTTTGAAGCACTCTGGGAATAAGAACTACTGGTGGGAAGATATATGCAAGGTTGAACTTCCATGGCACTGACAGAGCATCTATGATATCTGGATTGTCTGCAGGGTTCAGAGATGCAAAACGTCTTGTCTTCCTGTTTGTCCTGGAGGCCATAAGGTCTATTTCTGGACAACCGAAGCGGACTGTAATAAGCTTGAAAATTCTGCACGAAAGGGACCAATCTGTTTGCTTCAAGTGATGACGGCTCGTGGCGTCTGCTAATACGTTGAATTTTCCTAAAATGTGAACTGCTGAGATTGATCGAAGGTGAACTTCTGACCATAGCATGATTTTGAACATAGACTTCGCAACTTCGTTGATCTTGTACCTCCTTGTTTGTTCAAAAACGCCACTGTCGTTCGATTGTCTGAACGTATCTGAATATGCTGATCTTTTATCAGGAACTGAAATGCCAAGAAAGCCATCCACACGGCCTTCAATTTCTTGAAATTTGAGGAAGTTCTCGCATCCTTTTCTAGCCAACACCCTTGCTTCTTTAGGTCTCCCAAATGGGCCCCCCAGCCTAGTGCCGAGGCGTCTGTAGTTATTATTCTGAAGGACTTCATTTGGAATGAAAGACCTGTTTGCAGGAATCGAGATGAGGTCCACCAATGAAGACTCCTCAACGTTAGATTGTTGAATTTCATGAGCCCGTCCAGGCCGTCTGTCTGTCGATTCCAGACTTGTAGAATGTTTCTCTGAAGAGGCCTCATTCTGGCTTTTGCCCAACCGACTGCAGGGATCGAAGCTGTAAAAAGACCCAGTAAACTCATTGCTTCTCTGACTGAAAAAACACCTTTTTCCCTGAGTTTCTGAATTGATTGTGTTATCTTTAGCTTCTTCTCTTCCGGCAGGAAAATCTTCATAGAGATTGAGTCCAAAATTAGACCTAAGAACTGAATCCTTTGAACCGGCACTAATTCCGACTTGCTGAAATTTATTAGCCAGACATGCGTTTGAAGAGCTTGGAGAGCTGTACAAAGGTCTAATTTTAGTTGTTCTTGTGACTCTGCAATCAAAAGCCAGTCGTCCAAATAAGGGATGACATAAATCCCCAAACCTCTTAGGTATGCTGAGATGACTACTAGCAGCTTTGTGAATACCCTGGGTGCAGATGACAGGCCGAATGGCAGGGCCTTGAATTGGTAATGCCTGGTTACCGATTGGATGCAGATCGCAAATCTTAGAAGCCTTTTGCTGGATTCTGCTATGGGCACGTGAAGATAGGCGTCTTTTAAATCCAGGGACGCAAACCAATTTCTTGGTTGAATAAGAAGTGTAGCTGATATTATTGTTTCCATCCGGAACTTCTTTTTTATAATACACCTGTTTACGGCTTTTAGGTCTAATATGGGTCTGAAAGAGCCATCTGGTTTTGGCACCAAAAATAGCCTTGAATAAGTGCCTTGATGTCTTTCTCTTAGAGGAACCTCTTCCACAACTCTTTTCTGTAGGAGTCTTGATACTTCTTGCATCAAAGTTTTCTCTGTTTCTGGAGAATGAACCTTGGAACATAAGAACATATTCTTTGGGGTATTTGACAGTTCCAGAGCGTACCCGCACTTTATTACTGAGAGAATCCAGCGATCTGATGTTGTCCTTTCCCAGTGATTTAGAAAGTGCATCAATCTTCCTCCCACTGGCCTGGCGTCACAACATGTTATTTCTCTTGTCCGTGAATCTTTCTTTCTTCCTATAATCGAAAACCCTCTTTTGTTGACCCCTGTAGTTGTTCCTGCGAAAGGAACTTCTAAATGAGGAATGAGTCCCCGATTTACGGTTCCAAAACTGTTTCTTATGGGATTCAGGCAAAGCCTTCCTGCCTTCCATCATTTGTTTTAACAGATCATCCAATTTAGAGCCGAATAGTCTTCCAGATTCAAAAGGTAAGTCACATAAGGAATTTTTTGATGCTGCGTCAGCTGACCAGTTCCTAAGCCAAAGTGCTCTTCAAGCTACTGTCGTAAGACCCAAATTCTTAGCAGATAGTTTCAGACTTTCTGAAGAAGCATCTACCAAAAAATCTGCCGACATTTTGATATTTTTTAACAGCTTTACTGGATCTTCCTTAGTTTCTCCTGCATAAACCTTCTCTAGTTCTTCTAGCCACTGTTTTTGGGCTTTAGCCACGGATGTTCCTGCAATAAGAGCTTTAGCTTGGGCCGCTGATGAGACAAACACCTTCTTTAAGGATGAGTCCATGCGCTTTTCCATGACATCCCTTAGCCCACTCGAGTCCCCAATAGGTAACGTAGTTTTCTTTCCTATTTGTGCAATAGGAACGTCCACTACAGGGACTGTATCCAACTGGCAGTCCTGGTCCGATTCTATGGAAAAAAGTGTTTTAAAATGTTTTGAAATAAAAGGTTTGTGGCCTGGGAACTTCCATTCTCTTAAAACCAACTCCTTAAGCTGTGGGTGTAAAGGGAAAACTTTAGTCTTTTTTCCTGACACCCCATTCTTCAAAATGCTCTGCACTTCCTTTATTAGTTTCCCAATGGCCTCCTCTGGAAATGCAAATTCCTCATCCGATGAATCACTACCGGAATCCTCACTACCGGAATCCTCACCAGAATCAGAAGCACAAGTACCTGAGCTTGTATCTGAATCTTCCCATGATCTCAGTCTTTTCTTTGAATGCTTTACTATCTGTAAATTCTGGGCAACCGAAGCCTGGACTGTCTGTATAGCTGCCGACTGCATATCCACAAAAGATTGCTGCATACTCTGCTGTAACCAGCTGAGAAATGTGGACATTTCAGATTTTTTCGCTTCCTCTGAAGCTTCTTTAGAACATAGCGAGCAAAGCTTCTTTTTATAACCATCTGGCATAGGTTGGCAACACACAGAGCAACTTAAATGCTTGGCTTTTGATGTACATTTCCCCTTTTCTGATGATTTATCCGGAATCTCAGGATTAGACATACTGAGGAAAGAAAAGAAAGGGAAAAAATAAAATTAAAAATTAATTATTATTTTTTCCCTTTAAGATTCAGGCTATAGCCATTTAAAATAAAAGCTACAATGTCTTACCTTAAATGGCCTCACAGTGTGTTGGAGGGCAGGTGAGAAACACACTTGCAAAAGTTCTGAGAGCTCCTGGCAAACAGAGGTTGCTGCTGGTAAGTTGCTCCTTTAAGTCCTGTCAGCCACTGAACCAAAACACTTCCTAAACACTTCCTGTAAAGAGTCATCTAAAGTTTATCCTTTCTTTATTGCATGTTCTGTTTAATTTAGATTTTCTTATCCCCGCTATGTTAATAGCTTGGTAGACACTGCAAGAGTCTCCTGTATGTGATTAAAGTTCAAATGACATAGCAAGAGATAAAATTATTTAAGATAAATTACATCTGATTGAAAGTGAAACCATTTTTTTTTTTTATTGAATTTGATTGGTCAACTTAAAAACTTTGATTGTTTAAAAAAATGTAGGAAGGTCCTCACAGTCATTAATAGCTGCTTATCCTGCTCAGACTGAGCACTTAATATGAAGTCTCTGGATTTAGCTGGAAAATGGAAATTTAAGACTACAACCTTGATTGTTGTATAAGAGGTGATAGGCCAGAAAGTGCCTGAGAAAATGACTCACCGTTAGTGAAAATGTTCTCTTGAACACAACTGATAAGGAAGTTCCTTAGGCATGTTTGATTTTGCAACACAAATTGCCTCTGGATTCATCTGTGACTATTTAAGCCATTCTAAAGGCTGGCAAAGCATTATGACGGTTATAGTTCTAAAACATCTTGGGATATGCCTTTTGTCCAGAATTTCTACCAATTCTTCCCTGCTCAACTACTGGGATAGAGCTTGGCAGGCATAAGAGAGGAGGTTGCCTGTGGGGTGATCCTGCCACTGAAAGGGATGAGTCCACCCCTCTCGGGATTAGCAAGGATGAGAGACAGGCTGGCCCCTCAAGGCAGACCATGCAAAGAGCCAATTCCTGGCAGATTTGAACTGTTAAGTGGATTTCAAAATGTGGTCCCCAGGACCTATTTTTGATGTGTTAGTATCCCAAAATGCAGGACTGTCCAGGCAAATTTAGGACTATTGGCACCTATGTTCGGTCTAAGATGTTCCTGATCTGCAGCTATACCTTTTGTCTTTATTTTCAGGTCCGTTGTGTCTTCATCAGTCGCTGCTATGTGGTCAGTAACTGCTGCAAGATCTTCATGCATGATTGACAAGCACTTCTGAAAGACGTTACCCTTATGTCTTTCAAAAATGCTTTGTTGTTAGTTTACTCACTGGCATCTGGCAACTTTGAGCCGAGGGCTGATTATACAGCCTGAAGAGAAGGGGAAACAGGTCTAGCTTGTTGAGTTCTTCAAGCTCAAGGTCTTTAAATTATTTTCTTACCCATTGCTCTTGTGGAAATGGCAGGTGTCAGTGTAATAAAATAACAAAATATCAGTCATTTTGTGCGAATTGTCCATGGAGTTCAAACAAGATGTATACATTATGTAGAACGGTCATTACTTTGGACACTCTAACCCATTAAGGATGGAGGAAATCTGACCAAACCAATACAAAACCTAGAAATTGAGCTATATGTTTGTTTAACCAACCATAATTTACCTTTTTCATATTAAGTGCACCCATGCTTACTATATATCATTTTGTTCAGGCTTTCATTTCACATCTATATATATTTGTGTTCGGGGCAATAATGCCATAGGATTAATAGTGAAACATAACATAGTTGAGAATACAAAAATGTAAGTAATACCAGTCGTTTGTGGTGTGCCGGAACCGACAAATGCAGTAGGCCTGTAATAAAGAGGGCCAACCTTAAAGGGTGTTGTGAAAAGAGGGTTATGTGGTGGGAGGGGAAAATCACCAGACCCATGACTGTGTGAGAGAAAGGGTAAGAGGCCCTTTTAAATTGGAACCAAGTCCCTCCCACAGCTACAGGCTAAGCCTTAAATTTGTGTTCGGGGCAATAATGCCGTAGGATTAATAGTGAAACATAACATAGTTGAGAATACAAATAGTAAAGTAATGCCAGTCGGTTGTGGTGTGCCGGAACCAACAAATGCAGTAGGCCTGTAATAAAGAGGGCAAAAAGGAAGTGTACCAACAAAATTTATTCATACTACAACCCATGTACATTATCACTTGGATATGTCATTAAACGCTTGACGTACCTCTTGAACTGGTTGGGGTATGTATATGTTGTGTAGATGGATGTTTCCCAGCGTCCCATAGTCCAGATGACATGGGCCGGGATGTTATTGCTAGATGCAGAGGATGCTGCCCCCCATACGAAAAGAGTGGCCTGAGAAGTAGGTTGCGTTAAGGCCAAATGTAGTTAACAGCATGCGGACATAGAGCATGAATATGACAGTGGTGAGTATAGTACCGTGTGGCTCCAATAAAGGTTGGTGTGAATGTTTTGCGTTGAGCTAAGAAAATTGACCAGTGTTTCCACCGGGCAACTTTGATTGGGCATAGGATAGTAGGGTATGTCAACCGTGTACCCCATCTCGCTAGTTAGGAGCGAGTGAAAGGACATAGTGACACTAGTAATTTGTGGATATGGCACCTTTAAGGTAATCCGTGGAGGCGAGGTTGATGGCTGTGAAATCTCTTGGCTGTAGGAGCCATAAAACCCAGGTATTCAGTATGATTACCATGTTAGTGAGGGGTTTGAAAGATGACGACTCTAAAGGGTGAGCTAAGAAGTGGAACAATTTACTGTAGATAGGTAGTCTTAAGCGGGTAATATTGTCAGGTATTTTTGGATTCCGTTGAGTATGGCCTTAATCTGGTAAGGTGGTAGGAATCCTATTTTGTCGAGCTATTGTGTCAGCATATGATGTTGGATACCTGTTAGGTAGAGCTTAGTGGTGCTAAATGACAATTTTAAATTGAGGTGGCAAAAGGAAGTGAAACCTAACATGGATTTCATAGCACTTAACCTGTACGTGATAATCGGTAGTGAACTTATTGAAAATGCCAAGCCCTATCCTAAGATTCCTAGTGTTTGCAGATAGTGACAGGTGGTTGAGAATCCCAGTGTGTGATAACCAGACAATTAATCCAGTAACATATTCTGGAATGGAGGGACGAGAGTGGCCAGCAGGGAAGCTGTAGGTAGAGTCGTGTGAAAAGCATGAAAGCGGAATGAGATAGGTGGCCTGCCCAGAAAGGACCCCAAGCAATTGCTGCTACCACTATTGGATATAAACTTGAATAGGGTAGATGGTTAGGTGAAAACTGGTATTTTCTGAACCTCTGTGATCCATGAGCCCCAGAGCCATTGACTGCCACAGCTGGCAGTGAAACCAGAGTTGGCTGCTGCATCTGTCCAGAGGGTTAGAGAATTAGCCGATATAGGGGGGATGAACATGTTTCCCGTTCCATGTAGTCAAGAAAGTGTGCCACGTGAGTAAGTCGGAAGTTGCGTGTGGTCTAGGGAGATGTGGGTACTGTCTGAATAAAGGTCAGGAAATAACTCAGAAGTCGTGAAATGAAGGATCTACCTTGTGGGATTATCCTCATGGCAAAATTGAGCCAGCCCAGCAGAGACTGTAACTCCTTGCGGTTGCAGGAGCCTAACCGGAAGTACCGATCTATACTTTTGAGGATGCGCTCAATCCCATCATGTGGAAGATAGAACTGCATTGCCAGCGAATACAATTGGATCCCCAAGAAGTGTACACCGGTGTCTGGACCTTCCTTCCACTGTGGAGACCGGTATACCCAGGAACCCAAAAAGACTGATCACCGCAGTAAGACTATTGGGGGGGGGGGGAGTTGTCTTTAATTGTGAGGAAATCGTCTAGGTAATGAATGATTGTTTGGCATCTGCATACATTTGGCATCTGCATAGGGTTTGGCATCCGCATAGGGTTTCTGCGAAAATATCAAAAATCTTGGACCCGAAAATTAAGGCGGGAAAATAGTATAGAGCCCTCCACTCAATACCGTGCAGATTTTAAAAGTGATAGGTGAATGGGAAGTAATTTGAACGCATTAACCATATCAGTCTTACTGAGCCAAGCTCCTACCCCTGTAGCAAGAAATGGTCCAGATAGCTTTCTCAATTGTAGAGTTTGTAAGGAGAACTTGATAAAGGGGATGAGGGTATATGAGACTAGGTACTGTCTCATAGGTCAAATAGGTCAAATTATAGGTCAAATTATTATTCTGTGCTTGTGTGAGGATTACCCCGGGACTACCCCAAAAGGGTTTGTCCTCCAAGATGTGAAAGGTGGGGAACTTAAAAGGGCCCAAAACGAAACCCTGATCTAACTCCATTTTATCAATAAGTCAACCGTCTCTGTAACTCCTAGTGCCGTTCGCAAGTTCTTGCAGTCCCGCGTACCAGATGGTATGTGACAAATACCTGTGTGAAAACCCCTGTGATAGCCTATGGATAAGAAAATTGACCAAATGCTGTGATGGGAGATTACGTAACAGTTCAGCCCAAATATAATATTTACACATGTGAAGTAAGGTTTAGGGAACATTTATGAGGACTTGGTATGGGCTCTGAAAAAATAAGAGCAGACATGCAACAATCTGCAGGGGCTGAAGCCACAGGTGCCAGTATTAAACTTGTTGTAATTCTGGAACTTACTGAAAAAAAGTTATGTTCCGCTCCAGCTTGTCTTTAAGACCTTCTCAAATCTAGTGGTGGTATATGGGACTGAATGCCCCTGGAACCTTTGTTTGTGGAATGGGAAGTGGACGCGCACCCTGCATAAGCCGGTGTCCGAAGAACTGCAAAATTTCTGCAGAAATAACTCAGTATCTTGTTTGCTCCAATCTGCACTGAGATTAAACTGAGCCAGAGCTGCAGACACCCTTGCCGCCAGGTCCACCAGCTTGTGCCTATGCGCATCCAGTCCCTGCCCCCCCCCCCTCAAGGAAATATGAGTACAGCACGTCCCTATATACAGCAACAGCCAAGACCAATTCTGGGAACACCTGAACCATCCCCATATGTATAGGTCCTATTCTCGATGACATCCAGGTTGGCATTCAGGAGTGAAACAAGATTAACATCCTTGCGCTCCAGGATGTCCTTCTGAGACTAGGCGGGACCACATGTGATGTTTAATGACTGGTGGAACATTTGGTGAAAACAAAGATTACCTGGTGGAGAGGGTGAAGTTCCAACCGGGAAAGTATTGGTAGATCTAGCGATTACCATAGGGGAGCTACCGGATCCCACTCTGGAAGGATATGGGACATTCTAAAATATGACATCATAATTAGTGGGGACCCACATGAGTACTGGCTGGCTATCTAGTGCCAAGTGGCAAAACGATTACACTAAAGAAAGTGGCAGGTGAGGCCCTACTAATTGCCAAGCGGCTTGAGAGGCTCTATCTATGCGTTGGCCCGAGTGGTTTTGTGGCCACCGAACGTTAGCCTCTCGGTGAAAATTAAAGCATAAAATACAATGGGAGTGACAGGTAAAGCCCTCTCTATGCAACCATGCAAGGCGGCTAACTATGCGTTGGCCCGAGGGGCGTATATCTCAGAGTATGAGGATGGGTGTTGGCCTCGCGGGACCACTAACAAAAGGCATAGAGGCCTGAAAATACTTATTAATGACCATCTAGAACCCTATAAGCCAGTAAAATTCTAGCTGAAAAAGGTAATGATTTGTGAAATGCTATGTGGTAACATGATGTACCTGAGACTGTAAAACTGAAGTAGATAGTACTTCTGGAGTAATAAGGTATGGGGTAGGGTAACCTGACAGTCATCTACTGATGAGAAACGTACAGTAAAGATGGAGTTGTAGAAATAACATGGGGCCAGATCATGGACCCCCAATAAATTAAGATAACCTACCCGAATGCCAGGTATGAGGTATAATGAGTCAATGCTACCCCGTAATGCAGTATACCACGTGACAGAGAACTGGTCGATCACAGTATATGGTCTAATAACAATGTAAACTGCAATACTAGTATATATCGCAAGTAAACAGGATGTAACCCACCTAGTTAATAATATGAAACCTATGAAATTTAGAAAACCCTGAAACAGTGTACAAACCTTTAAACCGAACCTGGGGTCATAAGTGATGAGATACGTAGGTATTGACAGAGCTATAACGTTGACACAATAAACCTTACTTAACAATTCAATACCATAGCAATACTTTAAGGATTTAACATGGATACAAATAAAAAAGAGAAAAGAAAGAGGGAGAGAGAAAAAAAATTGACAGCTCTTTAGTAGCTGTTAGGGGCCCCCGCGTGTAACTTGATAGTGTATAAGGCGTTCGTGAGAAAGCGTGCAAAATGCTCTGACACTTCAATTGGAATCACTAGAATAACTGTTCGTCTGTAACAGTGCGAAAGCATGCGAAGTGGAGCCTAAACATATGAAAGAAGCCGAACTGGGACCTTTGTTCGTGAGTTTAACAAAATCCCGAAAGCTCCCCTGTATTATGCATATAACCCGGCTTTCGTGCTTAAAACCCCGAACGCCGCAGAAAGAAACAAATTAACATGCGAACGGGTAAGTAACTAAATAGACCCAAATCGAGATGACGCCGTGGGATGCGACAGAGGCATGATGGCTGGGCCTATACCTTACGGTTCAGCAGACAACGTCTGGGTCAGTCTCCTTTAAGCTGGAGCAGGAAGTGGGCTGGAAACGGTCAGTGAGAAGAGTGGGTGTGACGAACTGAGCCTCATCACGTGTTCTTGGAGGAGCCTGCTGGCCAGCCTCTTACCAAAAGACCATGGGCCCTTTAAAAAAACCTAAGTGAACAGACTTGGTTCGTTTTTTGGGCATGCGACCATGCGTAGCGGTCGGTCAAATTATGACTTCCATGAAATTCCTGAATCCCTGAACTGATCTGGGTGATTTTTGGATATGTTGGTCACCCAGATCAGGGCTATCAGAGGATGTAACTTTTGTGGGCATTTTGTGTGTTTAAAGTATTTGGGGGGTTTTGTAAAAATGGGTGTTTTGTGCCTGGAGATAATTGAGTTTAATACAGTGCTTGACTCAAGTGTCTCCCAGGCATAGGGGAGGGATTTACCTATTTTGTATGGGAGTGTCCTGGACCTGAGAGCCAATGTAATTGTGTATGTGATTTTACTGTAGTTAATTCTCAGGTCCAGAGGGGAGTGCCCCTTGCATGGGGACCTGCATATAAGACCAGTTATGGCTGCCATTAAAAAGACTCGTTTTACCCTTCATGAAGTCTAGGCTCATGTTTGGGGGATTGGAGAGCCATATTCACTAAGGGAATTGCTATAACCACTATACTCCCTTGGATCACAACGATTGCTCTTGTAAGAGCAGCCTGCTTCGCTCTCTGGACTAGGAGAGGTCTACCCACTGGAATATGGATCCTGGTCTTGGGTCCAGGGTGGGTGGAGGACAGCGAGACCCCAACCAAGCTGCAGCGGTTTGTGGGGTTTACGGTGGTTATGGTGTTCCAGAGCGGTGCTTATGGTACTCAAGGATTACTAGGAAGCAGTAATTGATGGAGGTGGTCAGGCAGTCCGTCACAGTGGGGATCAGTGCAGACTTGGCCCTGTTGACTATGAATCCCAGAGATTCCAACAGGTGTACCTTATATGTTGTAATAGGAGGTTGTTCGTCCTGCAGAACAGGAGGATGTCGTCCAAGTATATAATTCATGGGATCCCTCGTGCTCTGAGATGGGCCACTCCTGGTTTTAGCATCCGTGAAACACCACTGTGCAGAGCTGAGACCAAAAGGGAGGCAAGTGAACTGCCACGGGATGCCGTGCCATAGGATCCAAAGGAAAGGATGACTGTCTTCGTGGATTGTGATTGACAGGTATGCGTCTTTGAGGTCCAGATGCGTAAACCAGTCCTCTTCTTGTAGTAGGTCTCGGAGGAGATGGATTTCCTCCATCTTGAATTGACGGTATTGTAACATATTCTTCCTCACCTTGCAGTCTCTGCACCCAGCGGCCGTGCGTCTGCATGACTGACACTTGCGGCATATTAATGGACACCGGCCACTGTGGATCCACGGCAAAATATACCCCCACGTCTGCTCACATGATTGATGACGTCGGCGTGCTGCGCCATGCGCGCACATTTTGGGGTCAAAGAGTGATTTCAGCCAATCAGAATAGTAAAGCAGGTATTTAAACCTAAAAATACCTTTCCTCATGGCTCTGTTGTAATGTCAGGATTACAGTATGATCCAGCACGTAGAACTGTGTAACACAGGAGACTAATAGGTAACGTATACTGGGCCTTAGAATGGCCAGACTCACGTACCAGACAATAGTCAGGAATAGCCGAGGTCAGTGATACCAGAAAACAGAGAAGTCAAAATCAATGCCAAAGTCAAATAACCAGAATAACCAGAATAAGGAACTCACAATGAGGGAAGGTATTTTTAGGTTTAAATATCTCCTTTACTATTCTGATTGGCTGAAATCGCTCTTTGACCCCAAAACGTGCACGCGCGGCGTGCGCATGACGTCACGTGCACGCCGATGTCGTCAATCATGTACGTGGACATGGGGGTATATTTTGCCGTGGATCCCCAGTGGCCGGCGTCCATTAACATGCCCAAGTGTCAGTCATACAGACGCACGGCCGCTGGGTGCAGAAACTGCAAGGTGAGGAAGAATATGTGTACGTTTAGATCCCTTAGATTGATCAATGGTCTGAATTCGCCGTTTTTCTTGCGAACGAGGAACATGTTGCTGATGAAACCCTCTCGTCCGAATGTGGGCTGGATTGCGCCTTTCGTGCGTAATTTGCGGAGCTATAATTCTATGAGATGAGCGTCCGTGGCTGAGAGGCATAGGGGACGAGGGGGGTGCTTTTGTGTAGGGAACGTTCGATGTGATAACCCTTGACGGTCTGCAACACCCATGCATCTGTAGACAGTTTTTCCCAATTCTGGAAAAAAAGAGAAATACGGTTTGCGGTAACGGTTAAAGTAGGCACATGTAAAAGATGGTCTCTTAACTGTGGGGAATCTTGCGCGGGCGTGTTTGCACCCTCCGCGACCTCTGTTCACTCCCTGGTAGTAGGGGTATTGTTGCTGTGCACCCACTTCTGGGTAGAATGGTTGTGGGTTACCTGTACAGGGGCCCGATGGTCAAAATCGTCTTTTGGCATGGCCCCTTTGCCGACCAGCCCTAGAAAAAACACCCCTGGTGGGGTTGCCTCTAAAGACCCCACGCATGGAGGTACGGTGCTTTACTTAGAGAGGTGAACACGTTTACGTGTTTGTTTAGTTCCTTCATAAAGGCCTCTCCAAACAGTTTTCCCTGTGCCTGTGGGCCTAGCTCTTTTGCCCCAAGATCCGCCAGTTTAGGGTCGATGCGGTAGAGTGCTGCACGGGGCCTTTCAGCCGAGAGGGCCGCATTGGTATTGCTGATAACACAAAACCCTCTTTGGGTCCATTCTCACTCCCAGCCTAATGGCGTGTGATAATAAGCAGACTCTTATTATGATCACTGGGGCTCACCCAGGAAAATCGGAATTGCAAATACCGATTCCGTTCAGCAGCACTCTGGGTATTACCCAAATGGGGGCTCACCCCTTGCCAGAATACAAGGATAAACCTGACTGGCAGTCCCACTCCCTAGGGGTATAACACCAACCTGACCAGGTCCCTGACAGTTTGCACAGCACAGATTGAAAGCAAAAAAACGAAAATCAGCGAGAGTCTACAGTAGTAATGATGAGAGCAAACTCCGTGTCTAACACACCAACAAGATGGCCACCACGGGTCTCGCGATAGCGAGGCTAAAATGGTGCTAAAAAGCCAGCAGAATGTATACATGGGAAACATACAGAGAGATTACGCAAATGGACCATTTATGTAAAATTACCGACCGCTGATAACTGTTAGTATGCAAGTGGAATAACCTCGTGAACGGCCAGTTCGTGCACAAACTACCGAATGCCTATGCAGAGTAATAGGCGCAAACTGTTAAAAAAACGCAAACAGCCCGTTCTCGTCTACACACAGGAATCAATAGAGTTCCCTGCCCGAAAACATTGAAATCAATGCAAACGGCGTGGGAAACCCAAGGAAAGTGGCAAATATAGCCACGGGTGGGGGGGCGGAGGGTAGGGCCACCTCAGGGAAGAGAAGGCCAGGGAATAAAGGGAAAGAAAATCCCAATAAGAAAAGGAAAGAAACACAGTCTCACTAGATAGGTGCAGATAAAGGACAGCCCCCCCCCCCCCCGTCCTTCCACCAGAAAGGAAATATAGCAATCACATACAATAGGTTCAGTTAAAATAGAAACAGTGAACCAGTACTCTGACCTGACTTGTGACGGAGCAGCAAATAAAGAGGAAGTGATGCGGATATGCTTTCCCTTATATACACTCTGACTGTGTTCTGATTGGTTCTTTATTTCACCTGTTTTTTCTTTGCTGCTATGGAGTTAGTAAAGAAAGTTTATGCAAAATATGAAGCCTCCTTTAATGTGGTAAAATTAATAAAATAACATAATTATGTCAAAATAATACATAAATAGGGGGCGGGGCCTAACTGCAGAGCTGTGCAGACGCTCATCTCAGCAGCTCCTGCTGAACTTGGCACCTAAAGCCGAATTTCACTGCCACACCGGCATACAATCATGATTAAAAGGCCACCACAGGAGAGTGGGCATCGAGGTGAAGAGAACGACACCTGTCAAGCGACTAACAGAGCAAAACTCACTGTGGGGCCTACAAGCATGGCAGATGCAGGGGAGACGGCCGCTCCCCAGCTGCAACACCGTGCCAGATATCTGGCGGTGGGCTCTCGTTCCCCCCCTCTGGATGGACCGGTGGGGGTCATCCCGGTCTGCCCCCAACCGATCCCCTGGCAAGGCAACGGGCCTGTACCGGCTCAGCGAAGCCCAAAACCAACTGTCCCTGTGGGCGCTAAAATGGCGGGAACCTGCTGCTCCGCTGACCCACCCAACGCATGGCAGGAAACGGAGATGCGGCTGAACAGCATCTTCGCTGATTTCTGGGAAAAACTGGAAGCCCGCATGAGACCCTCAGCATCTGAGGAGCAGCATCAGCCATCACTACTGTGTGCCCAGCAGACAGGGACAAGCCGCAGCATACTCCCACAGCACCACCAAGAAAAGCCAGCTCCAACGACGGTCCCTCTCAAAGCCACGACCAGGAGATCTAACAGAGAGCGAAGGTGTGTGGTATTTGACCCCTGGGACCTCAAGGCTATCTGTGAGACACCGCACGAGACAGAGGAATCAAAAGGGTGAAGCTCACCCGAAACAGCAAGCACGGAAGCAAGACGCAAGGCCCAAGAAAGCAAAAGCTAGAAGAAGGCGGAGGAGTGGGCACTCACCTTTCCCGCGCCGGACGGCAAGGCGGAGGGGACCGTTGAAGCTAAACACAGAATCGCCTCAGGTACCCACCGCATCAGGGGACCATACCCCAGCAGCACGGCCCAGCAAGTCGACCCCACACAGACCAGCCCGATCACTGCACCGCAACGCGGCACCATGGGCAACCGCAGCCCCAACGCGGCATAGGGTGAACCATCCAGGGTGAAACGGGACACTAGCTTTCCCGGCTGGGAGACCTCACACAGCACCCAAAGCCATAGCAGGAACTCTTAGGGGCACATTTCTCTTTTTGCCGGCCTGTGTGGAGTGGGACTCAAGCCTGGGGGACCCCAGAGGACTTTATTATTATTATTTTGTTTAGTATGATTTGGTTTATTCATCTGCAGTATCAATTTTCTATCTCTCGTACTAAAACTCAAGGAGTACACTCAACAAGGCACACACAGACAACTCTCTCATGTACTCCACAAACACTAGTTCCAGCCTGCTATACTATATAAAAGGTTTGTTTTACCTCACACGTGCTATACCACACGCTTTCAGCTCTTAACATAACCTTTACATGCATATGCATATGCACTCTAGTACCTTCACTATACTCTAATAATGTATAACAGCATGTTATCATTCTTCTGCTTACACCATAAAATTGTGCATTGAATAGCGAATACCCCACTTGTTACGTATAATGAGAAGCTAGAGGATTGCCGTTGGGGTACCTCCAGCCAGTTTGTATTCATTACATGCACTGCAAAAAAAAAAATAAAAAAAAAAAAAATAATACATAAATATACACGTAGATTTAGAAAAAATAGATATATATACATAAATATAATTTTATTCTAAGTGTGTATTTATTTACTTTTTATCACATAATTATGTGATTTTACTAATTATAAATTGGGGGATCTGCCCAACAATCCAGGCAGTAATCTTGTAAGTAAATCTGTCACTCACTCGAGTAAATCTGTCACTCACGCCGATCGAAGTCATTTGAATGTGGTGTCATCATGATCACATGATGCCAATGGGCGGGATTGACTACAATTGCCACGAAAGGTCTGGGCTGGGGGAGAGCTCACCACCCTTACGGTATTAAAGCCCTCATTTTGTAGGACAGCATAGCACGCCAAGCTGTTGGTACAAATATAAACAACATTTACTAGGATGCTAAACACAATAAACACGCCAAATATCAAAGCTAAGGCAAAACTTATTGGAAAAAAATTCAATAAATTGTGATTTCTGACAGATCATGAATCATCGCAGAAAATCCCCACTGGTCCCTTTGTTCAGCATTTAAAAGATTTTCAGCTGTTAAAATATTTTCACCACATGCAATAAGTATAATAAAAAAGGAAACGACTTGTGAAAAAAAAAATATTTCCATGGGTTTCTGCCAGTTATCGTGGAATATCAGCCAATACTGTGTAGTGTTGATTAAATAAGCATAACTCCTTTGAATTTCACTGAATAATAAAAGGTTTGCTGATAATGGTAATACGGAGATTTATTAAGAGGGATTTTCCCTTAAATAAAATAAATCGTGTTTCCAGTGTGATATTAGATAGCAGGTTTCCAATATAACTCATGTGATACTCCACTTACCTAAAATCTTGGAAAGTGTATTAAATCCAGAGCAGAGACAATCCAATTTCCAATGCTGGTCCATCAGGAACTGACATCCCCAGGAATTTCAATACAGTTTTCACCTATCCCGTATATTTTTAATGTATATGTGTAGTGCGGTCTGAAAAATAAATTTAACTGTAGAAATCCATACAATTGTATTTAACTGTATCCTGGAAAATGGAATATCTCCATTTAGGAATGACAATCATTGTTACAAGCTCTGCCTTAGAACCTGTCAGCCAGTATAGAGAAAGCATGGGGGGGAGGAGAAACAGAAACAGTGTTTGTATTTCTCCTACTCATTTGCATTGTGTGCCCGGGCTGTGCCTTGAGTATACTGGATTGTAAAGTCATATCTTTATTATACATTTAAAAGAAATGGAGCATCACATGAAAAATTTTATCACAGGTAACAGGTGAGTTTCAAAGTTTTATCCAGTGGTAAAAGTTCTAGAGAACTGATTGTTTCCCTTTTAATCAAATTTTTAGAATGAGTGTGAATTAGGGTTGTCATCTGGCTGTTTTTTACTGGTACACTCTGTACAAATGTTTGTTTTTTTCTCTGTGATTGGGGTTAAAGTGATTACGCTGTAAAGATGTTGACTAAGTACCAGATTGCTGTCTGTAAATTCAATCTACGTACCCGCAACATCTGCGTCCTGGGAAGCTGGACACCAGTGGGTAAAGGGGACTGGCCAGTGACATGATTGCGTCATGATTGCGCCGAATAACCAGCAGGTCATCCTGCCGCGAATACACACCAGCATAGATACAAATCTGGTCATCAAACCGGCAGATAAGGGGGGATAGTCTTGATGTCTAAAGAGTTATATTGTAAAGAGGCTGAAAGAATATTGCTAGACGGACAGACATATAAAAAACTCTATTATAACCCGAGTAAAAATATGAATCAAAGTTTTTTTTAATTTTTTTAATAAAGGGAAAGAACTTAAAATACTCAATGAAAAAGAATTAGATTTTTTAAACATTAAATACCCCAAAATACCTGTGTTTTACTTTTTACCAAAGGTTCATAAAGATGTAAATAATCCCCCAGGAAGGCCGATAGTAGCTGGGATAGACTCAATATCAAGTAGACTGTCCCACTACGTGGATATCCATTTACAACCTCTTGTTAAGAAAACTACCTCATATATTAAAGACACTATTACTATTTTAAATATTTTAAAAGAATGCACTTGGAATTCAAATTGTTTTTTGGTCACCAGTGATGTTACAGCTCTTTACAGCAATATCCCCCATCACTATGGGTGTAATGCTGCTAAATTCTTTTTAACTAATTTTTCAGATCAAACGAGTATTAAAATAGAATATATTTTAGAAGGTATGGATTTAATCCTTAAAAACAATTTTTTCTGGTATCGGGAGGAGTTTTATGTTCAGATTAATGGAACGGCCATGGGGACCAAGTTTGCCCCCAGCTATGCAAATTTATTTATGGCCCATTGGGAAGAACAGTTTATTTATGGCCAACATAGCTGGAGGCAGAACTTGGTCACCTATGGCCGGTACATTGACAATATCTTTTTTATTTGGGAAGGAGAGGAAGGGGATCTTATTGAATTTTTACATTTTCTTAACAATAACACTTGGGGGATAAAACTTACTAATAACTGGAGCAAATCAGAAATCATATTCCTGGATTTACAGATATATATAGAAGAAGAAAGTATCAAAACTAGAAATTATTTCAAGACAGTGGAAGCAAACAGCTTCATAGGAAGAGAAAGCTGCCATTTTGCTCCATGGCTTGAGAACGCCCCTAGAGGCCAATTCTTGCGTATCCGTAGGAATTGTACCGACCTTGCAACCTTTGAAATACAATCAGATAAGATTAAACAAGAGTTTTTAGAGAAAGGCTATGAGGAAAAAAAATTGGAAAATGCGAGAAGAGAGGTAAAAATAATGGAAAGGGAGAATCTTTTAAAATATAAAGAGAAAAAAGATAACGAACTCAAAGAAATTCCCTTTGTATGTAATTATAGCACAGAAAATTATAAAGTTAGAAAGATAATTTCCAAATTCTGGCCCATTCTCATAGGCGTGCGCAGCCTATTGCATTAGGGTGTGCACCCTAAAGCACAAACACACGCCGCATGTATATGTATATATATATATATATATATATATATACATATATATATATATATATATACACACACACACACACACACACATACATACACTGCTGTGTGTGTGTGCTGTTAGTGTGCTGTGTGAGGGTGGTGTGTGTAAGGGTGCTGCTGTGTGTGTGTATGTGTGAGGGTGCTGGTAGTGTGCTATGTGGGTGAGGGTGTTTGTGTGTGCTGTGTGAGGGTGCTGTGTGTGTGAGGGTGCTGTTTGTGTGATGTGTGTGTGATGGTGCTGTGTGTGTGAGGGTGCTGTTTGTGTGATGTGTGTGGGTGTCGTGTATTTCTGAGGGTGCTGTTTGTGTGTGTGTGTTTGCGAGGGTGTTGTTAGTGTGCTGTGTGTGTGAGGGTGCTGTATGTGTACTGTATGTGTGTGGGTGCTGTTTGGGTGCTGTGTGTGTGAGGGTGCTGTGTGTGTGCTGTTTGTGTGAGAGTGCTGTATGTCTGTAGGTGCTTTTTGTGTGTGGGTGCTGTATGTGTGTGTGTGTGCTGTATGTTTGGACAGATTGTGGAGGTGGGGGCAGATTAGTAAATATCCCCCCTCCCTTCTTACCTTATGTAGGGAGGGGGGATCCTTGCTGCCATGTGCCATCCCCGGTGGTCCAGTGGAGAGTGAACTCTAGCCTGTGGGGCTAGAGTTAACTCCCGTGAGATCTGAGCGTTGCCGCGGCAACGCTCAGATCTCGCGAGAGGAACCTGGCGGAGCTGCTGTCTTGAGCTCCCCGGGTCCTCTCCTGCCTCCCTTCATGCTGCTGTGGGCCGGTGAGGTAGATCTTTGATCTCCCCGCCGGCCCATGGAGGCTTAGAGCAGAGCCATCCCCTCTTGCCCCCCCCCTCCCATCCATGACAGGGGGGACATGGGGGGAGGAAGGGGGGCATTGGGGGGCGCTGAGTGCCTGCAGGAACGGCGTTCCTGCACAAAAAAAGTGCAGCAACTCCGTTCCTGCAGGACTCAATCCATAGGCGTGCCGCGGGGATTAGGGTGTGCCCAGGCACACCCGGCACACCCCGTGCGCACGCCTATGCCCATTCTTCTACAGGATCCTTTGGCAAAGACCTTCCTTCCTGAATAACCCTGTTTCATACATAGAGGAGTTAACCATTTACGCACTGCACTTACATCTAGTTTTTTAAAAGAAAGAAAAACTAATGATACGTTTTTAAATTCAGAAAAAGTTTTTTTTTGGATGTGGATGCTGTTTAGCATGCAAGAGAACCACAAACAGAAAGAGACATATAAAACACTTTTTTAGCAAAGATGGGACAAAATACCAAATTAAAGAACTTTTGACATGTCACTCCAACAATCTCATTTATTGCATTGTATGCCCTTGTGGTTTACAATATATAGGAAAAACCACAAGAGCACTACATATACGGATAGAAGAACATGGCAGAAATATAACTAAGGGTTTCGAGAATCACAGCGTCTCGGCCCACTATAAGGTCCACCACAATTGTGAAATGGATGGTACTCAATTTTTTGGGATTATAAAGAGATTGGAGAGGAGGAAATTTCGATATAAAAATGAGTAAGAACGAGATGGAATGGATTTTTAAATGAAACTCTCTCATCCCTTATGGTCTTAACACGGACTTTGAGATGTGCCATTTTTTAAAATAAATATATGTTTTATTTCTAATTTATTGGAACATCATTCCCATTATGCACTTATACTGGAGTCTTTTATGGCTCTTATATACTGTATATAACACTCTTCTTATATATTTTATAAATGTCTTTTTATCTGCTGTCTATTAACATGTTCTTGTATATAGAATTACCTATTTATATTATATTTATGGACATGTGTCATGTTCCTTTTTGGATATACTATAAGTATTTGTTGGGTTAAATTTCATTGAAGAATATAAGCAGTATATTTATATTTCCTTTATTTCCTATTGGGATTCAAAGTTAAGATATACCCTAAGATCTCTCTTAATTTAAGGAAAGGATGTTCATTATTCATATAATTTTTGTATTTATGTATCGAAACACCGTTTTTACATCTACCTCTTATTACTATTCTACAACACTACATGCTTCCGGGTATCGGCCGAGTGAACCGCAAGGTGGAACGCATGACGTATCGGCCGATTGACACGTGACCGGAAATGATACGTAAAACCAGGAACTGAACGAAAACGAGGCGTGAATCGTAGGGCGTCACCGTTTCCATGGTGAAAGCCCGCGAAATCACGAACCTGGTACTTAAGATTGGACTTTTAAAGTGGTATAAAAGCAGGTACTGGTCCTACAGAAGAAATAGAGACTTTTCCGATTTTTACATATCCAGTTGAAGAAGCTGTCACAGCGAAACGCGTCCTGGAATTTGGAGAAGATCAGTCTTTATGGATTTGGACTTTTTATATGCCTAGTCAGTGTTTTTATATTGTTATATATATTTTTATGTAAATAAAGTATATTTATATATTTTTCTACACTGCTGGCATTGTTCCTGCTCTTTTAAAGAAGGTGTGTGGTCCTTAACCACATATACCCTTGATCAGAGCCGATGTGGATGGCTCTGAGTTTGTAAGTACCCACTTGTTCTTTTTATACTTTATTGGAACCATAAGGTACTGCACCATATATGCTTTTCACCGTTTCAGAAATCAAAGAGAAGAATATCCAGTAGAAAGAAGGGATAGGGTCGCCTTCACGGACCCCACGGGCTATCAAATTGAGCTATACATTATTAGCTCTTAAAAGTGTGAGTGGGAATTTTTCACTCTAAATACTTTAATTATTATTATCACAGTTTACACTATGTTTGGTACATTTTGTTTATTTTTAAGGTATTGACTATCGACTAAGGACACTTTTATTGTATACCTATAAGGTACTGTCAATTTGTATTTACACACCAAGAGTCTATTTACGACTGTTGTAATTTACATAGCGCTTCACCAGCACTTTTACTACTAGATCAATTTTAAAGATAAGATTTTGGTGTTAGAGCTGCTCATTTATTTTCCTCACTTCAAAATATTAGCGCTAGTACTATATTTTCGTTTTACACACCAGCATACTTTGCAATGAAGCAGGCAGGCCCATTGAAGGCAGGACATGCAACGAGTGCTGTTTCAGTGCTGTCTGCAGGATCCTGGAGCCCTGAGTGCAGTGTTAGCGCGTCAATGCTCTTGCGCTAAGCTTTTAGGGACAGCTTCCTGGTGTCCAGAAAACTGGGACACCAGGAAATAGGACAGCGGGACAGGACCCAAAAATCGAGACTGTTCCGCCAAAATTGGGACAGTTGAGAGGCATTAATATATCACACCAAACATTATTTTGTAGGTAGATGACAATGTATAATTCCTAACTCAGCTATTTTATCTGAAATGATATGTGAAAATTTGACAGTCAGCTCTCGACAAGTCATTGTTTTGTGAATAAGCCCTCGCATTTTACACAATAGCATTATAACACGTTTAGATAAAGGACGTAAATGTATATTTGGCTGACATTCCTTGTTTCATAAATAGGACAGCTCCCGCCTCTCTATTTGATTAAATGCCGGTCGGACCTGTTTGGTTGCAGAACCAGGTGACTGTGAAACAGATATGTGGGTGGATTTTTTTAAAAGAACGTTTTGACATAGGTTTTGTCTTTTATTCAAAACTCTTTTATATATTATTTACTTTTCTAGAACAAAAATTAGAAGAAGGAAGCAATAAAACAAAAACAAAAAAACTCCAGAAAATAAGACCTTTTTACCAGAACCTCCTCTCTAGAGCAGAATTGTCAAAATGAGAATTTAATAGCTTGAATGTGACCCAGCATTATTCCCAGTATGCTATTAAACTGGTTCCCCTTGCCCTTTTCCTGCCATGAGAATACTGCCAAAACCATCATAAATGCTGTGAGGTGTATGTCTGCGATTATCCGATTAATATTGAGCCCTGACATCAAGCATTTATATATTGCTTTGATGGCCACTACCTTTTTTAAAAGGACACTGTAGGCACCATCACCACTTCAATGGCTGGAGTCTGAATTGTTCTGTGTCTCACTTTTCTACTAAATGCCTCCGCCCCCAACATATGGCCATTGGAGGCAGATATTCAAGCTTTTGAGGTCTGAGAATCTCTACTAAATAGTGAGCAAACTGTTTATTAGTGATGCTAAACCTGACACCTGGACTCCAGGTACAATAACCACTTAAATATTTAATGTCACAATTTTAAAGGGATTCTTCATCAACAATGTAAAATTAGTTGTATGTTATGTTTGCCCAGAATACAGGTCTTTAGTCACTTTTGCCAGAATATAGATAGATAGATAGATAGAAAGATAGATGTGCATCCTAAAAATATATGAACAGATATATTAATTTGTTTTGATTTTTTTTTATCATTTTATGTTTCCTTATTAGAGCACTAGGCAGTCTATAAAAGTTACAAAGCAAAACAAAATATTTGAGATTCCTTTGAATGATATCAGCTTAATAATCTCTCTAAAACAACTACTATTTATGGCTTTCTAATAAAAAAATAAAAAAACGTAATTAAGAAAACCTCGGTAAATGTGGTAGCAACATTTTTTTTTAGTTGTGCACTTTATATTGTCGTTAAAACCATCACAGAATTAATTTGGACAGTATTTAAAATATTATGTCACAGCCATGTTTATGGCATGACCTAATACTTCTAAACTGCTCTAGAACACCCTAATGCCAAAACAGTCTTGGAATGTCAGCCCCACATTTGAGTAAATCCCTCACTTTTTTTTTTAAATGATTATACATATATATATATATATATATATATATATATATATATATATATAAAATATCTTCGCTTGTCCTTGCACACTGACTATTGCATTTTTAATGCCAGGTGCATCTTGTAGCTAATGACAAAAAATACAACATAAATAGTAAGGGGCTTGCACTCACGGTCTTTTCACGTAATAAAATTCCTTTATTTCATATCCATGTTAAAATAGATCAACATTTCAGCTCTCGTCCATGGCTTTCTTCAGGATCAATACATCACCATGTATTGATCCTGAAGAAAGCCACGGACGAGGGCTGAAACGTTGATCTATTTTAACATGGATATGAAATAAAGGAATTTTATTACGTGAAAAGACCGTGAGTGCAAGCCCCTTACTATTTATGTTTTATATATATATATATATATATACACACCCTGTTTCAAATTATTATGCAAATTATATTTAAGTGTCACAAAGATTAAATATTTTGGTTTTCAGTTTAACTCATGGATGGCATCAGGGCCGTCTTTAACAAGGGGCAAACAGGGCAGCTGCCCAGGGCCCAGTTGCTCCTGGGGGGCCCAAAGCAGCTGCCCTGTGGGCCCCCTGTCCGCAGCCAGGTCTGAACAGCCCACCGGGATACTGAGAAATATCCCAGTGGGCTGCAGCAGGTGATGTAATCAGGGCCCCCGGCCCTTTAAGAGAGCTCCTGACCGAGCCCCTGTCTTCCGGCCTGCTGGGAGGAAGTGTTGTGAGGTCACTTCCTCCCATTTAACAGAGTGCCGCTGGGGAGGATTAGACATACATGGAGAGAAGGAGGAGGTACAGACCAAGAAGAAGACTCCCATCAATCTCAGCCATCATGCTCCCACTGGACTACAGGGAAGCCACACTTCTGTAAAGGTAAGGAGGGTGACTAAACTATGTGAATTCATATGACTGTGTGTATGTATGTTTATCTGACTGTATGTGTATCTGTGTGTGTGTGTACATCTGACTGTGTGTGTGTGTGTGTGTGTGTGTGTGTGTGTGTGTGTGTGTATCTCATTGTGTGTGTGTATGTATGTGTATCTCACTGTATGTGTATGTGTATCTGACTGTGTATCTGTGTGTGTATATCTCACTGTGTGTATATCTGACTGTGTGTATATCTCACTGTATGTGTGTGTGTGTATCTGACTGTGTGTGTATCTGAGTGTGTATCTCACTGTGTGTGTGTGTGTGTGTGTATCTCACTGTGTGTGTGTATCTGGCTGTGTTTGTGCCAGTGTTTGTATCTGACTGTGTGTGTGTGTGTGTATCTGACACTGTGTGTGTAAGTGTGTATCTGACACTGTGTGTGTGTGTGTATCTGACACTGTGTGTGTGTGTGTATCTGACGCTGTGTGTGTAAGTGTGTATCTGTGCGTGTGGCAATGCATACATCCCATCTAACATTGCACACAAATACAACCCTGCATTCCAACATTAACAATGCACACAAATACACCACTGCATGTGTATCTGTGTTCCTGTGTGTATCACTGTTTGTGTGAGAGTGCATCTGTGTGACAATGCATACATCTCAGCATTCCTACACCAACACTGCACACAAATACACATGTATTTGTGTATATATCTGTGTCGGTGTGTAAGTGTGTATCTCTGTGTGTGGATGTGCCAGTGTCTTTATCTCTGTGTGTGCACGTGTATTTATGTATGTGGCTGTGTGTCTATACGCCAGTCTTTGTCAGTGTGTGCATGTGTCCAGATGTTTGCATGTATCAGTGTGCTGATGTGTATGTATATCTGTCAATGTATATCATTCATCAAGGCAATCAAACACAACATGCAACCACACCCCTGCAAACATTACATACAAACACACCCCTGAATTCAAACTCAAAAAGTATATAGAAACACATCCCTACACTTAAACACCAATACTACACCCTACGTGCACACACATACTGTATACAACAACATGCTCACATTCAAATGCACAAACACTGCTCACAAATACAGCCCTGCAAGAATGGTCAAATGGTAGATCCCCAGCTGGCATAGCATCGTGGGAATTGTACAACAGATGAGGATCTATCTTTTCTCTGCTCTTGCGCTAGAGGGGTGGCTCAAAACAATGTCTTGCACCAGGGCCCTGTCTACATTAGTTCTGCCACTGTGTTGGGGTGGAGGGCGTGATTGCATGCCAGAGAGTGAAAGTTTCGGGGGAGGGCGAGGGATGGCAGGATGCAGGGGCCCCAAACAAATGCTTGCCCAGGGTCCAATCAATGTTAAAGACGGCCCTGGATGGCATTGTGTCTCAGGGCTCTTTTGATCACTGAAAACATCCTCGGACACCTGTGATAATTAGATTGCCAGGTGAGCCCAATTTAAGGAAAACCTACTAAAGGAGGGTGTTTCACATTATTAAGCAGAGCACCATTTTCATGCAATATGGGGAAGAAAAAGGATCTCTCTGCTGCCGAAAAGAGTGAAATAGTTCAATGCCTTGGACGAGATATGAAAACATTAGATATTTCACGAAAACTTAAGCGTGATCATCGCACTATTAAGAGATTTGTGGCTGATTCAGAGCACAGACGGGTTCGTGCAGATAAAGGTACATTGAGGAAGATTTCTGCCAGATCCATGCATCGGATCAAGAGAGCAGCTGCTAAAATACCATTACATAGCAGCAAACAGATATTTGAAGCTGCTGGTGCCTCTGGAGTCCCACGGGCATCATGGTGTAGAGTCCTCCAGAGTCTTGCAACTGTGCATAAACCTTCTATTCGGCCACCATTAACCAATGCTCACAAGCAGAAATGGCTGCATTGGGCAGAAAAATACATGAAGACTCATTTTCAAACAGTCCTGTTCACTGATGAGTGCCTTGCAACCCTGGATGGTTCAGATGGATGGAGTAGTGGATGGTTGGTGGACGGCCACCCTGTTCCAACAAGGCTGCGACGTCAGCAAGGCGGTGGTGGAGTCATGTTTTGGGCTGGAATCATGGGAAGAGAGCTGGTCGGCCCCTTGAGGGTCCCCGAAGGTATAAAGATGACCTCTGCAAAGTATGTGAAGTTTCTGACTGACCACTTTCTTCCCTGGTACAGAAGGAAGAACTATGCTTTCCGTAATAAAATCATCTTCATGCATGACAATGCACCATCTCATGCTGCAATGAATACCGCTGCATTAATGGCTGCTATGGGGATAAAAGGAGAGAAAGTCATGGTGTGGCCTCCATCCTCCCCTGACCTCAATCCTATTGTGAACCTTTGGAGCATCCTCAAGCGTTGGGAGGCAGTTTACATCCAAACAGCAGCTCTGGGAGGCTATTCTGACATCTTGCAAACAAATTCAAGCAGAAACTGTCCAAAAACTCACAAGTTCAATGGATGCAAGACTTGTGAAGCTGCTATCAAATAAGGGGTCCTATGTTAAAATGTAACGTGACCTGTTAAAATGTTTAAAAAGTTAAAATGTTGTTATAAGTTTGATTGAAATAGCTTTTGGTTTCAGTAAATATGCTGCAAATACAACAAATGACTGTTCTTTACAACCTATAAAGTGTTTTGAAACTTACTGTGCGTAATAATTTGGAACAGTGCATTGTAAGTTTTTTATGTTTAAAAAATATATTGTTATCATTAGGAGGTTTGTTCAATGAAATTTGAATTGAATTCTTAATATTTAATAACATGAGAATTATGCTGACTGTTATTTACATCAATTATTTAGGTAAATGAGAAAAATATAATTTGCAGAATAATTTGAAACAGGGTGTATATATATATATATAATCAGCAGAAAATAACGCACTCCAGGGACTTTGTAGAGTTGAAATAAGACTTACATTTTATTTAATCCATTATTATTATTAATATTAATCCATAAAATGATGCATTAAATAAACGTTTTTGGTGAGAGAAATGCTTGACGGCATGTCCCTAAATAAAAAAATTAAATAAAAAAAACAAGAATTAAGAATAAACTCACCTTTCTATCATGCCAAGGCCAAGAAATTACTTTACTGATGTCACTTCCCCTCACTGGAGTGGGAGAGATTTCAGGGGGGACTGGCGGAAGGAAAGAATTTGGGTGGCAGAGAGCATGGGTGTGAAGCTATTGGTCGGAATTCACTAGCGTGCAATTCTCGACATGCGCATAGTTGTCTTTTTGGCATAGCCTTACATTATCTGACTTACCCCCCTTCCCAGAAAGACACGGACACTAAATTAAAATGAATGTAAATGTCACGGCTTTAATAATTAAAAGGTATATATATATTTTCACAAAGGGCCATTGTCAGACCAAACTCTGTACATATGCCATTAACTACATTCCCAACCATTATACCCCCTGACAATGACCCATAACATAACTTAACATCCATGATCAATAACAGTATTAAATTGCAGTTTTAAGATTGTAAGGGTAAACCAAGACACCCCTACAACAACAGGTTGAGAGCCACTGACGGGCTCTGACCTACCAAATACCAAATCCAACCAAGTGAATATTGGTACAGAAATTCCAAACTTGGTACAGAACTTCCAAACTTCCAAGCGCACCAGAGCAGGGAATCCCTCAAAACAGATTAGAGGGGTTCCCTGCTCTGGTGCGTTCGTCTATGTTCGGGGAAGTTTCCCCGAACATATACGAACGCACCAGAGCAGGGAATCCCTTAACTGCTCACTTACCGACCAATTCATTCTACGACCGGGTCGTAGGAACAGAACCCGGTCAGTAAGTGAGGAGTGTCTGTATAACCAAATACAAAACAGAGGAACCTACCGTCCCCTTTTAAACCAAATGTTCCAGCCTAACATACGACCTGAACCGCACATACTCGATTCTTTTCACTAATTCGTCTCCAAAACCAAGTCGCACTGCCTCCGTTGCAGCTCCTATCCTAAACGAATGTGTCCTGAACTGCATAGGATTCAAACCCAAGTGGTCCAAGGTCAGACGAAAAACCTGGAGAAATTGGTAGCGGGACAGAGACAACCCATCAACGTGCATCAAAAAGGAACTCCGCAACTTGGGGTGAACCTCCAGGTAGGCAGCGGAACACCAAACCGGACATAACAGTGAACCTGGCAATGAACGAAGTTCCACCATACACCCTTTTCCAAAGACGTCCCTTTTCGACCGTCGAAGCTGAATGGTCACCCTGCCATGACCCAATTCCACATCCTCGACTGAATCCCCCCGGATGGATTGGTAACAGCTGAAATGCCGCCTCCACGTCAGCTTTCACCAGCAAAGCCCCCCGGGCCACGTCCCTAACCAACTCAACCGCTTGCTCGAATGATGCATAGGACACTTAGCATAACGCGGCATCGATGTCGTCATTGACTAAAGACCCCTTCGGATATGAAAGGTGATGGATAAGCTGGAACTTACTGGGCTCCTTTTTTTGGCACAACTCCCAACAGAGATATGCAGAGATTGGGTATGGGGGCCTCTTCAAAGGGGCCGGCCATCCTCCCCAATTGAACCTCTTTACAAAACTTGTCCCTCACAACATCTGGAAATTCCGCTTTCAAGTTATGGATCCCGAAATGGAAAGAAAAACCCATACAAAAACCCTTCTCTCAGCAAGGTAGCATCCGCCTGATGAGCCTTTACCGGCGTTAACCCCAGTGGAAGTAGCTTGTCCTGCGGAACCGCCACCTCCTGCTGCCACCTTTCTGGGTTTAAAACATCGGCTGAGACGGCGGGTGCCACCTCAGCCGGAACACTCATTTGAAGAGAAGGTGGATCTCCACTTACACGGTCCTTCGTTGAATGACCAGCAGAGACCCTTTTTGAGTCAGAGGCAAGGCCCGCGCCGGGCCCCGGACTGAAATGGTGAAGCCGACTTCTGGGCCAATCCTGCCATCCACCAAGAGGTGCTGCATGGAAGTCGCCGCAGTCCTACTGTCCACAATACAGCGCGGCATCACTCCAGTACTGTTGGCGGCCACGCCAGCCCCCTTAGCACCAAGATGCTGTGTGGCCGCGCCAGCTTGTCTCCCACGATCACCGGAACAGGACCTCTCCTCTCCAGCCGCCTCCACTCTAGACTGCAGCCTGGACGACTGGCTTCTCCTCCTCCTGTGCCGAGAAATGGAACTGGGGCTCAAGTTCTGTGGCGGCCTAGTCCGCCTCATGGGCCAGCACTCTGGTACTGGAACAGCAGCTCCCAGGCATTCCTGCAGCCAAGACAACCCTCTGCAGACCTGACCCTCTCCATCAGAGACTCCATAGTGAGACCCATCTGAAAAAGAAAAGAAGAGACACCTCAGGATGGCTCAGGATTAGTTAAAATGGCTCTGTGACAAAATGATCACTTCAAATCACTGATCATGTGCTTAGAGCAAGGGTTCCCAATTAATTTTTCCCGTGGAACCTTTTGACATAGTGTATCAACATCATGGAAACCCCCGCCACCCCCGCCACAAAAATTTTACAATTTCGCCATTTTTTTTTTTTTTTTGTGCCGGTGTGTATCAAGGTGTGTATATCTGTGCTTGTATGTGCCAGTTGTAAATCTGACACACAGATACACACACATACACACACACACACACACACACACACACACTGGCACACAGATACACACAGAGTGTCTGTGTGTGTGTATCTGTGTTTGTATCTGTCTGTGTATCAAGGTGTGTGTGTCTGTGTTTGTATGTGCCAGTGTGTATGAATTTGACACACAGATACACACACTGGCAGATACTGGCACGCAGATACACACACTGACAGATACACACACCTTGACACACAATGTGTATCTGTGTGTGTGTGTATGCATGTACGTATGTATGTATCTATCTGTGTGTCAAGGTGTGTGTATCTATGTGTCAAGGTGTGTGTATTTGTGTTTTTATATGCCAGTGTGTATGAATGTGACACACAGATACACACACGGGTAGATAGTGGCACACAAATACACACACTGACACAGATACACACCTTGACACACAGTGTGTATCTGTGTGTGTATGTATGTATGTATCTATCTGTGTGTTAAGGTGTGTGTATCTATGCTTCAAAGTGTGTGTATCTGTGTTTGTATGTGTCTGTGTATCAAGGTGTGTGTGTCTGTGTTTGCATGTGCCAGTGTGTATGAATCTGACACACAGATATACACACACTGGCAGATAGTGGCACACAGATACACACACTGACAGATACACACACATTGACACACAATGTGTATCTGTGTGTGTGTGTGTGTATGTATGTATGTATGTATCTATCTGTGTGTCAAGGTGTGTGTATCTATGTGTCAAGGTGTGTGTATTTGTGTTTGTATGTGCCAGTGTGTATGAATCTGACACACAGATACATACACTGGCAGATAGTGGCACATAGATACACACACCTTGACACACAGTATGTATCTGTGTGTGTATGTATGTATCTGTGTGTCAAGTTGTACATATTTGTGTTTGTATGCGCCAGTGTGTGTGTGTCTCTGTGTCAGTGTGTATATGTATCTGACACACAGATTTACACACACACACTGGCACACAGATACACACTGACACACACCTTTACACACAGATACACACACTCAGATACACACTGACACACACATCTTGACTTACAAATACACACACACTGACACACACTCTTTGACAGACACACATACACTCTCACTGACAAACACACACACTACATACACTCTCACTGACAAACACACACTCTTTGGCTGCTGGCATGAGGTCCCTGTGGTTCAGTGGGGCTGGTTGCAGCTTGGCGGGCGGTCGGGAGGTCTGGCAGACAGGTGAGCGGTGGAGGCGGGCAGCAAGGGAGCAGTGATCTCCCTGCTCAGCTCCCTCACACGCCTCTTAGTGATGCCGGAGCCGGAGTGACGTCACATTCCGGCTCCAGCATCACTGCTGTGCGCGCGAGGGAGCTGACCAAGGAGATCACTGATCCCTGCTCTCTCGCCGCCCGCGGCCATTTTATTTTCCAATTTTTTGGCGGAACCCCAATTTGTGTCGGGTTCCGCGGAACACCAATTGGGAAACGCTGGCTTAGAATAACCATTTAAAGGGACATTAAAGGTATTCAGACCACTTCACCTCAATAAAGTGGTTTGGGTAGTAATAACCCTGAAATGTATAATATTGTTGTTTTGTTTTCATTGTAGGGCTAAACACACCTCTGGTGGCAGTCTTCCTGACAGCCACCAGAGGCGCTTCACCTAAATAGTAGGATACTATAATGTTAAGAATGCATGTTCTTGTTCCTAACGCTATAGTGTTCCTTTAACCCCTTAGGGACCAAACTTCTGGAATAAAAGGGAATCATGACATGTCACACATGTCATGTGTCCTTAAGGGGTTAAGGCAAAACAGAGGCAATTCATAGGTAGAGTGCCAAAACTGAAGGAACATCTTATTGAGTTATACCGGTGACCAAAAGGCAGACTTTCAGCTGTTGAATAAATGCAAAGCTTTAGATCGACCTTTTGGCTGCCCCTGTTTACATTACATCTTCCAAAACTTTGAACCAGAAGAACTCTTTTTTGGCACAGATGAACTGACCTTAGTAACGCTTCTCTCAGATTATCAGTATATCTCAAAAAATTTACAGGGTGATTGCTCAATTCTCCCTACAGTATAAATAAGTTACTGTCCATGAAAAAAAACTGAAACAACTCAAAAGCAAGATGCGAATGTGGAACAATCGGCAGAAGCATTCCGTTGGTTTCCATGGTGCCACTTTTAGCAACTTGTTTTGTCTTGTTAAACATGGCCGTGTGGGTAAACACAGAGTTTATTTAAAAAAAACACGTAATCACATTATTTATTTATTTATGTATTTTTTGCAGCTGGTTCTTTGGTTTCTGGAAATGCGATGCAAATGAGTAACCTTAATTGGTTTACGTCAGTGATGGTGATGATACAGAGATTATAATTATAGCCATGTTTACGCCCCATAGATGATATCATTCTGTTTCATGAACTCTCCTTCCCATTCCCTTCAGCTAATTCCTACCGGTGCTTCCTGTCTGACAAGCTGAGCCTGATCCCACACGTACTATAACCACAAAGGCTTTCCTACCACAGGAAGTTTACAGACTTCTTATTTTCCTTCATTTCATTTTTTTGTTCCTTGTTTCTAATAAAATTGTAAACAAAATCAAAACATTGATTATTTAATGTGTACTATTCTTCTTCTTAAGATTTAAAGCACAGTCAAAATTTTGAAGCTTCTCTGACTCTTTTGTAATATCACCACTAAGTCAAAAGAAGTCTATTCAAAAATTATAATGTTATGGTAACTTAAAAAAGGATTTGCAAGATTCAGGCCAAGCAGAGGTAACAATAGAATTTTAAAGACAAAACAAATATAGACTGTGTAGGCATTTTTTGAAATTTCAACTCAGTCTTGTTACAATATGCTGGCATTTTGAATCTGGACTGCGCGTATGGGTGGGACCAGTCTGATATGCTTCAGATATGTTCCCTCTGTAATGGCACAAGTGAGCAAAAATTATTTTGAGACCTGAGCGTGGATTTACCGAAGGGCAAGCTATTGAATCTCTCTAAGCTTTTGTCCGGTGTCAGAGTTCTCATTTTCTTTATTTCTGATATCCAGAGCTCAGGGACCTCCATGCTGGAGAGGATTGGGGAAGACTTGCTGAGCATGACAGCCTCCATGGTAACTAAGGCTGATCTCCTAACCCTCACCACTAACATACAGGATGCCTTGCGGGCGGAGATGGTGGGCATCCGTAAGGAAGTATCTGCACAGGCGAGCGCTCGAACAAAACACAGACCACGAGACAGGCGGCAAAGGCATGGCGGTGGCTCGACAGGGTGAAATGCTTTTAACCATGAGAAGGTCCATGGAAGATCTCGATAACAGGGGGCGCAGGTGCAATATACGGGTTTGTGGGATCCCAGAGGCCGAAGAGGGGGAAAACGTAGAGGAGATACTCACCAGCCTCTTTTGGCTAATCCTGAAAGATGAAGCTGCTCAGTGAATTAAGTACGAAAGAGCCCACACGGCCCTGAGGCCACGTGCCCTGGATGACGGGCCGAGGGATCTAATATGTTTTCTTAACTCCTTCCCAACCAAGAAGGCCATTATGAGGAAGGCCCGCATCAGACCAACATGGAACTACCACGGCGCTCAAGTCTCTCTGTACCATGATCTGTCACCTATCTCACTGGGAGCCAGACGGGCGTTGCGGACGGTGATGTCGGCTTTGCGAGAATGCAATATTCTGTACAAATGGGTTTTCCCTTTGCACTGCTTGCTAAACATCGGAATGGTTGGGCCTCTGAAAGCTGGCCCAAAGAAATTCCTCAATTCCTGGAGAAGCTGGGCTTTCCGGCCATCACGGTCAACGATTGGGTCCTGGGGCCCTTGGGATCGAGACCCCAGCCGCAGAGGGCCACCAGACGAAACAGAGGTGGGCCCCCGCTGGGCCCTCTACCTCGACGACGCTTGGAACCCCGAGGATCCGGAGGCGTGAGTATCTGCTCTGCTCCACCGGTGCTCTCTTCACCCTTTGTCACACGCATAGCCTACAGTTTCAACGTTTACCCCCATTTTTGGGAGGAGGGATAAAATTGTGGGCCCTGCAATTATTTTTTCTTACCTTTTGGGGTTTGGGCAGGCACTTTAGGGGGGTATATGCGGTTATGGTCTAATCTGGTGTTATGAGATGCGGCTCCTGGCGACCCTAATCACTGTCCCCCTTCATGTGAGGACCCCCACTAAGGAAGGTTGGATCCTGGCTGATATTTGGACATTGAACTGGGAAAGCTGGGCGGGAATCCCGGGGAATGGCTGCCTGGGTCCACAGCACATACAATGTGCCCACTCACGAATACGCCACATCGGCCTTGATGGTTTGCTACCTCAACCGAACTTCCACTGATGGGACACTATGCAATGACCTTTAGCTTTATTTTTATAATACACTCAGATATCTTCGAATGAAGCAGTTTGGAAGTTAAAATTTGGTATGATAGGACAAAATGACATGCTTTAATGTACATGACAAGGTTAAATATGGAGTCCTCGCCTATAACTAAATAAGGATGAAATATATGGAACAATTATATCCAAGAAGCATAAAGTATAACCCTTTAGACTTTATATATAAATCTAAAAATAAAATTTAAAGAATTCCCTGAATGAATCCATATCTGTATTCCCTCATGAATTAGGACATCCCCCCCCCCCCCACACCTTTCTCCTCTATAAGATCTCGCTTTAAAAATTTCAAAATATAAAATATGGTTTATATGTATGGCATGTAGTATGAAGATCTGTATTCTGAAGCTTTTCTCTGTTTTTACTAATGACTAGAGACATCATGTTTTTGTTGTTGTTTTGTTTTGAAAGTTTGTCAATGCCTAAGAAATTATTGATTTTCAAAGTAGATAGACTAATGTTTGACTTGAATAATAAGAGCATTGAGACTGTCAGATATTGTATATTTGATGATGTGTAATTGTTCGTTTCTTTTATATCCAAAAAGCGAATAAATAATAAATATTGAAAAAATAAATAAATAAATGTGCTCCCAAAGGTACTTTACCTTCTTCAGACCATCCCCCTAGCGATTCCGACATCCTTCTTCTCCACATTAAAGTCGGCAGTTATTCGATACATGTGGCGGGAGGAAAGGTCCCGATTATGCCACGAGCTGCTGTGTCGGCCTAGACACAAAGGTGGACTTGCACATCCCGAGTTTAAAAAATATCACCGGGACTCGGTCCTACAATGTATCCTAGAATGGCACACAAATGATCCTCAGAAACAATGGGTGGCCCTGGATAGAGGAAGTGTTAGCACATGCCTAGCATTCGTGGTGTGGCAGGGGAAATTGGTGGCGATTGAATGGGGGGACAGTGGAGGGTCAGTGGCACAGGCACTGAGAACGTGGGAGATGATTAGAGAACTCCCACATGTATCGCCTACACCCAGTCCACTACTCCCAATAATGAATAACAGCAAACTGGGGGGGGGGGACTCCCCTCAAAGGCTTGGTCTTTCCTGGGAAATAGGGAATATATCCCTATCCGCACAGCCCTACGGGACGGGTCTTTTCAGAAGCTAGACTTGCTCTTGGAGGGTAGGCCACAAACACCTCTGACCTGCCTTTGCTACATGCAACTGAAACACTACTATCATTCGCTACCAAATAGAGAGCAAAAACACAGGGAACTCTCATGGTTTGAGGAACTATGCACGCAGGGCACTGCACTTGACAAGGCAGTATCCATGTAATACCAACACCTCCTCCCAGAGGCTCAACAGACCAACGCTACCTTCCAAAGACATTGGGAGGAACTCTTGGGCAGAACTATCTCGCCATCACAATGGGAGAAGGCGCTCTTATAACAACATAAAAGCTCCATTAGTTCCAAATATCAAGAGATGAACTACAGGCTGATAGCACTCTGGTATAAAACACCCATTCTGCTCCACAGAACTTTCCTGACGACCTGTCCGACCTGCTGGAGGTGACAGGCGGACAGGGGGACAATGATACATCTGTGGTGGGAATGTCGAAGGATTAGCCCCTACTGGGAACAAGTGAAAGCGGACATGCAAACAATCATGGGTGACACAATGAATGGTCGGCCGAACTGGCCTTACTACATATCTCCTCACAATCTATCTCCCGATACAGAAAATCTATTTTACGCCACCTACTAAATGCGGCCAAGTCCCTCATACCAGTTTATTGGAAGCGGCCTGAGATCCCTAATAGGGAAGAGTGGATTCACAGAGTCGAAGACATCCAGGCGGCTGAGGCGCCCCATGCCTCGCTGGTAGGGAGAGGGAACAAACACGCAGAGGCATGGCAGCCATGGTTTGTGTTTAGGGCTGGTACTTAGCAGGGTAAAACGAACCCCAACGTGGGGAGGACTCGGTCTCCTCGAATGTGGATTTTTACTTTCTTTTCCTTCCTTCTACTTATTTCTAAACCTAACCTTCTTTAACTTCACTCATTCATACTGGTGACCCACCACTATCCTTCTAGATGCCTGAAAGGTGTCAACACCTGAAAGAAGAGGAACACCTGGAAACAAACCTCTCTTATTTATAGCTGCTCAAAAGCTTTATCTTCTGTTATTTACACACCACTCCCAATGAATAGCCTCAAGTGAGATACACTACAACATTAGACAGTGGAAGTCTGTCAACGATAAGTATTGCAGCAAACGTAGGCATCTAAATTCCTGTTACTGTTATTACTGTGAGGCACGTGCGCCTATCTTATTTTTTGCTCCTTTTGTCCTTTTTGAAAAATATAAATACAAATTTACAAAAAAGAAAGGACAAGTCTGTAAACTGTTAGTTTTTGACTGGACATTTTCAGTTCTGCTGGACAAAGGGCAAAGGTTAGAAAAAGTACATGTTTAGTCAAAAGCCAGATATATGGGAGAAGGCTATCAACAGAGCAGAGGATAAGACACTCTAAATTAATAGAATGTGCAATAATAAAGTTAATTAACTCCTAAATGGCAACACATTGAGCAGTGAGTTTACAGAGGAAGCTATAAGACAAAACCACTTTATTAAAGACTGTTTTGCGGGCTATAGTGTCCCTTTAAACTTGGCCAACCTAAGACATTTTCCAACACATTTATTCAAGATGTTTAGTAAAGATTTTTGAACATTTATATACTCAGCAGAACTCAGTGCTTAGTGAAGAGATGTAGCTTTTTACGAAAAGTCCAACAGCTTATTCACTAAATACAAACTACAGAGAAGTATATAGACGTTGAAATATCACCACAGTAAATAATGTGTATAAGTGACAAAATATATACTTATCTTAGCATTCAAGTAAGACAGCCTCCCAGGTCATCACCCAGATTAGATGACCTTTACACAGCAAAATACAAGACAACAGGAATATTTGGGATACGGCTGAGAAGTCTAAAATTGAAAGACAAAAGTGTACATAGTGTAAATCTACATTTGATATTTAGTAAGTGATCATGAAATGCACTCACGAGATGTAGATGAAAGATAGCGTTCTAGGGTGCCTCCCCCGATAATAATGGGGGGCTGATGCCTTTCTCCACTTGCTCCAAACGATAAGTGAAAAAACAGGACTTCCAAGGCGGTGGAAAAAATAAAACAATTTATTAAGGATGAAACATCACCCAGCAATAAAAGTTGGAATACAGGCTTAAAATGAGGTCCAAAAAATTAAAATTACATACAGAAGTGACAGAGTAAAAAAATACAGCCTTTACACAGATTTACACTATGTACACTTTTGTCTTTCAATTTTAGACTTCTCAGCCGTATCCCAAATATTCCTGTTAGCTTATTCACTAAAGTTAGAATTGCTGAGAAATCAAAGTGAATTTTGAAATTTAGGCCAGAATATCCGAATTAGAAAAATTATCCAAGTCAATTCTAGTTTCAATTTGGCTATTTTGGCCTTAAATTAGAAATTTACCTGGAATTCCCGGATATTGTCACTTTAGTAAAACTATCTGAACATGTTATAAGCATGTTGCACATGATCCTGTGGAACCTTTTCAGTTATACTATTTGCTGTGGCACAAAGTGGAATCCCATAAATGGACACAGGCTCTGAGCACTAGACATGGTTACAATCATGAACAGTCTCTCTATTCGAAAATACAAAAACCACTACTCAGAAACGTAAAATCGGGCCAAGCGTGACGACAGACATCAAGCAGCACAAAGCAGCTTCTCAATAGAATATAAGTCACCAACAGACAGGGCGTCCCTCAATATATACAACTTGTGACACACATGCCCTTGATGCCCGGTTTCCCAACTCCAAGCCTCATCAGAGAAATCATTGTTTTTTGGCGAGAAGGAGAAGGACCTTTGTTCTCCAAAAGTTCATAACTGTAACTTTTGTAAAGTTGGAGCATATAAGTATAATAAATGTACATCTTGACACTCGGTCCTGAGATGCTTCAACTATTTTTGGGCTTAGAAAACTGTCCAGACTTTAAACACAGATGGTATTTATGACCTCGTATACTGTCAAGGTTGTTTATTTTTAATCATAATCCCATATATCCTTAGAGGAATCCCTGTGGTCCAGGAACACAAACAAACAGTAAGATAATAATAATAACATAGTCTTTGACAACTATTGACCTACAATCCAGATATTGCTATCAAGGGTTTAGGGTAAGCCACTGTTAACAATTTATTGTGTTTTGGGTGAGAATGAGAATGAGAATTCCAAGTGAATTAAAATAGAATTTCAAGTTTAAGGCCAAAGAAGATGAACTGGAAGCACAGGTGACTTAGAGCAGTGGTAGTCAACCTTTTTCTACCTACCGCCCACTAATGCATCTTTTTGGTTGAAAAAATTTCCTTACCGCCCACCAGTTTTCGCGCAAATGCGGAATATTTTTAAGAAAGGAGGGTGTTTTTAAAAAAAATAAATGTACGTACATTTATCTTTTTATTTCTACTTAATGCAGGTTTATAAGGTTTTTAACTTTATAACGTTTAATGAGAAAACAATAAAGTAAATTGAAATTACCTTTACTAGTGATTAATGAGATCCTTGAGGTTGATGCTGCGAGACTAAATATTTGATATCTGGTTCGATTTTCGTAAGGAACAAACGAAGGTCTCTTTCAGTGATATTCAGACGACTTCTCTGTTTGCGCATAATATGATTTCTCATTTGTGCGTCAGCTCATCTCCTCTCCCTCCTCAATTCCCCTCCCCACCTTTTTTTCCCCCTTTTTTCTATTTTTTAACTGTCCTTATAGCAATGCCCAGTAGGAAGGCTGAGCTAGGTAGCTCACTTACTATAGTCCACTATAACAGACAGGCACAGACACACAAGACACACACACACAAGACAGACACACACACACAAGACACACACACAGGACACACACACAGAACACACATACAAAGACACAGACAGGCACACATACACACACAAGACATATACATACAAACAGACAGGCACACATACAAACAGACATGCACACACACATGCAGACACACACATAAGACATACATAGACACACACATACAATGACACATACATACAAAGACAAGACACACATACATACCGACAGACACACACACAGGACACACACACAGGACACACATACAAAGACACAGCCAGGCACACATACACACACACAAGACATATACATAGAAACAGACAGGCACACATACAAACAGACATGCACACACACATGCAGACACACACATAAGACATACATAGACACACACATGCAGACACACACATAAGACATACATAGACACACACATACAATGACACACACACAGGACACACATACAAAGACACAGCCAGGCACACATACACACACAAGACATATACATACAAACAGACAGGCACACATACAAACAGACAGGCACACATACAAACAGACAGGCACACACACATGCAGACACACACATAAGACATACATAGACACACACATACAATGACACATACATACAAAGACAAGACACACACAGGACACACACAGGACACACACACAGGATACACACACAGGACACACATACAAAGACACAAACAGGCACACATACACACACAAGACATATACATACAAACAGACAGGCACACATACAAACAGACATGCACACACACATGCAGACACACACATAAGACATACATAGACACACACATACAATGACACATACATACAAAGACAAGGCACACATACATACAGACACACACACACACATATATATACAGACAGACGCATACACACACACACACACACACACACACAAGACATACATACAGACACAGACAGGCACACATACAGACACACAAGACACACATACATACACACACAAAGACACAGACAGGCACACATACACACAAGACACATACATACAAACAGACAGGCACACATACAAACAGACACACAGACATGCACACACACATGCAGACACACAAGACACACATACAATGACATATACATACAAAGACAAGACACACACACACACATACACAGACAGACACATACACACACACAAGACATACATACAAAGACACATACAGACAGACACACACACATACACAAGACATAGCTACAAAGACACACACACACACACACACACACACACACAAACACACACACACTATATTTAAGTCCCCCTCCTGTTTCCTACCTTTAAGGTGCAGGAGGGTGACTTTCCCTGGGGTCCAGTGGTGGCTCAGGTGGATGGGAGTCAGAGTTCCCACTCTGACTCCCTGGTGTTCCTCCCGCGCGGCTCTCAGTTTTAGCTGGGAGGAGTGACCGGGGAATCACTTCCTCCCAGCTCTGATGTCATCACAGGGGGCCCGGTCAGCGCTGGGCGCTTTAACAGCGCGACCGGGCCCCCTTACAATCCGCATCCATCGGGTGGCCCTGACAGCATGGGCCACCCAATGGACACTTTGGAAGGCGGCCCCGGCGGTTTACCGGGCGGGCCGGAGCCGCAAATGGTCACGGCGGTACCCAGTCGCACGGGTACCGCCGGCTCGCACCCGCCCGCCCGGTCAACCTGGAAATCCCTACCGCCCACCTGGAATCCTGAAACGCCCACTAGTGGGCGGTAGGGACCAGGTTGACGAACCATGACTTAGAGAATGTTTCCAGTTTGACTTTTTTTTACCATGAACTTGAAATTTACTTTGAATTCTCACGTTGCTGGTACTATTATTGCTGTGGAGCTCTGTTATACACCCAGGCACAGCAACAATATGGAGCTCCTAGAAAATGGGGACATTAGTATAGAAAAGAGGGAATTTGGGTCGAACATAAGGACTGTCCCTCCTAAATAAGGATACCTGGGTGGTATGACTTTAGCAGTAGCACCCATATAAACAGCATCCATTTATGGAAACATTCTGCCCTCTAGGGTGCTAGGTAAAAAACATCTTCCACCCACGCCCAACACAAAAGGGTTTAATCAATTTGACTTTCCATAAATGAAAGAGGTGGCACGTCTACTTCTTGAGCTTCTTTCTGTTGAAATCTGAGAACACAAATTTCCTTGACCCCCATATCTATTTGTTTTCCAAGATATACGTATATATGCTTAAATGGACATTTTAACTTCATGAAGCAGTTTTCATGTATAGATCATGCTCCTGCAGTTTCACTCCTCAATTTTCAGACAATTTAGTAGTTATATCACTTTGTTTATGCAGCCCTAGTCACACCTCCCTGTATGTGAATTGCATAGCCTTCCTAAAGACTTCCTGTAAAAAGACATCTAATGTTTACACTTCCTTTATTGCACAGACTGTTTAATTTAGAATGTGTTACCTCATGCTCTATTAATAGCTTGCTAGAACGTGCAGGGGCTTCCTGTGTGTGATGTAAAGTTCAGAACACAAACATCTAAAGCAAGATAACATCTGATTGAAAAGGAAACAATTATTTTTCATGGAGGCCGTGTCACTCACAGCCAGGGGAAGTGTGGCTAGGGCTACATAAATAGAAACAAAAGTGATTTAATTCCTAAATAGCAGAGAATTGAGCAGTGATACTGCAGGGGCTTGATCTATACACCAAAACTGCTTCATTAAGCTAAAGATGTTTTGATGCCTATAATATCCCTTTAAATTCAATTCTTGATACTTCTGCTGTAAGGCTCATCCAAGTGTCTACTACCACTTCTGTAAAACAATGGGTAATAATCCTTGGTCTTACATAACTTCCATGCTGTCGTTCCCCCTTTCCCTCTCTTTCTTTGTGACTTGCAAATCTGTCTTTATGTATTGCTCTCTGTTGTGGTGATGTTGCCAAGCAGTGGCTCTTTATTCCACTATGAATAATACAGTTTGTACTGTAAAATATGCATGTGTGCTTTGTCATGTTTTGTATTCACAGTGAAGGAAACAGCCTATGTAGTGCATGTTTTATGGCTCTTTAGACTCCAGGAATGTCTCACTGCTGCCCTCTAGTGCAGAAATAGTAATATTTACTCATAAATCATAAAATATGTTTAACTTTATTCACTAAACAGAGAACTCTGGTTTGTTGATAACCAGCTTGCAGCATTTACAATAAAAATAACTAAATCTGAGATTTCATTATCCAACACAGCAGTTTTGGACTAGATTTTTCAGGTCGTGAATTAAAACACTACAGAAGCTGAGCTGAATAGTAAAGTTACAGTGTTCTGTTCATTGTGCAATGCTTTGTAGTGTGTTAGTTATTTATTTAGTATCTTCATACTTTGGGGATATATCTTTATATGAAATCACATGTGGATTAACTTACTTTTTGTGTCACTTTACCTTGAGCGGCAATTACCAGGGGGCGGCAAAAAATGCCGCCCACAAATGTCCAGGCAAATACCTTGTTTGCCTTGTTTTATGGGAGCCCAAGAGCTGGCCAGCTGTCCACCTTTAGGCTCCTCCAGGCGGGCGGGCGGCGAGGGAGCACTTTCCCCTGAGCTCTCTCTGCTCAGCTCCCTCGCGCAGCCTGCAGTAATGCCGGGAGCCGGAATATGACGTCATATTCCGGCTCCCGGCATCACTCTGCGGCGCGCGAGGGAGCTGAGCAGGGGAAAGTGCTCCCTCGCCGCCCGCTCACACGTCCGGCCGCCTCCCTGCCCAGCAGCCCCACTAGACCCCAGGTGAAATATCCACCCAGCTATCCCAACAGTAGGTGACTGCGTGCATCTGTCAGTGAGTGCGTGCATCTGTCAGTGAGAGTGTGCGTCTGTCAGTGAGTGTGTGTCCGAGTAAGTGTCTGTCTGTCTATCAGTGTATCAAATCAGTGAGTGTGTGTATGTCATTGTTTGTCAGTGTATATGAGAGTGTGTGCCTGGCAATGAGTGTATGCATCTATCAGTGAGTGTGTGCGTCTGTCAGTGAGTGTGCGTCTGTCAGTGAGTGTGCGCCTGTCAGTGAGTGAGCATCTGTCAGTCAAAGTGCGGCTTTGACAGGAAGGGGTGGGGAAAATTTTAATTTGGGGAGGTGTCCGAGCACGGTCCTGCCTAGGGCAGCACAAATCCTAAATACACCACTGGTTGGAATGCAGTGGTGTAATTCTATGAAAAGATTACATTTCAATGCATTTAATGAAGGAAAAACCAAAGAAAAAGTTACCTGCGCTCTCTCCTAAATCCCTATGAATATTTAAACAAATGGAGGTCATTTAGTTACTCCAATGGCCCTCATGTGGGTTCCTACACTGACCTTTAAAGGACCCCTTTAAATTATTCAAAGTAATGGAGTAATTTTACATATTGTTAACTCCACTGCCCAAAAACAATATATAAACAAAAATGACTGTTTAGCAGATAAACCCCAACCAAAGCATGCATGCATTTAATGATGCATATTTTTAATTGGGGGTATGTGATGAACCACCGTCACTACGTACCATGCCCACTGCTTATTTGTGTGTTTTTTTTTCATTGTATTGTGTGTTTTCCCCTTGCATTCTTTTTTCCCCATGTATTGGTTATGCATTTCGTGTGATTTCCCTGGTTTATTTTTAGGGTTCCTATATGTTTGGGATGTATATTAAATAGTTTATGTTTTATGATCTGCAACTCTAGTGCCTGGTGGATAATTGGGTTAAGCAAATGTCTCTTCTGCATATGGTATTAAATCAAGGGTTTCCTGTTTCTAGAAGTCTTAATCATTACTGTGGCGGACCACCTGGCACCCTGACCGGGTAGCTCCGTCAATAGCTGCTTCCTAGTACTTGCGAGCACCATAAGGACTGTACTGGAACACCATAACCACCGTAAACCCCACGAACCGCCACAGCGTGGTTGGGGTCTTGCTGTCCTCCACCCACCCTGGACCCAAGACCGGGATCCAGCTTCCAGTGGGTATACCTCTCCTAGTCTAAAGAGCGTGGCAGGAGCAGCTCTTATAAGAGCTAGTGATTATACTCAGGGGAGTATAGTGATTATAGCAATCCCCAGAGTGAATGTAGTTCTCCAATCCCCCAAACATGAGCCAAGACTTCATGAAGGGGTAAACGAACCTCAGTTTAATGGGAGCCACACTGTGCCGCTGGAGGATCGACCGGGAACCACAAAGTTTTCATGCCGAAAATAGTTCCAGGGCATTCGCGGCTAAGTCCCCCTGAAGTCTATTCATGGTTTTGGTCCAGGCGAACAAGATGGCCGCCACCTCGTGGTCGTCTATAGGAATTGCGGCCACCCAGATGAACACTTAGAACACTGCGTTGGAAATTGCAACAATGTATCAATTAAGCTTAACAAGCTCCAGGGTGGTCTCCGGTTCGTGCGGCTGTTCGGTAAACGAACCTTATAGTCCCAATTGCACGATCAGAGTCTGTTTAAAGTATTTTAGCCAGGTCTATTGCAGCGGCCATAGTCACAGGGTAGGAGGCCGTCAGACAGGCCTCTCCAAAAAACAGTGGCGAGGTTACTTTCGCCACAATTACCATATCAAAAGACTTCCAGGACACGTCTGTGACTTCCCACACCCTACAGAATAGCTCTGCTGGAATCCAAGCTTCAAAGAGGGATTGGGGTTGTAAGCTTGGACACTCCATGCAATCCAATTAACCCATTTTAGAAATTGGAAAGGTACTTTTCAGGTGTTTGAAATTGTATGTTTTTTTTGGAAGTATCTGGGAGATAATTGAGTTGTATTGTTGACTCAATTATTTCCCAGACACCGTGACACCAGGGCGGGCACTTTGAATGGAGACCCTCTGCGGGGGTCTGTGCATAAATGCTGTGTGTTCTAAATAAAGATGGTCAGTGTTTAAACCTCCAGAACTGTGTGTCCTCTGGTTACTGGAGGGAAGGAAGATTTAACCCCTGTGTCTGCTGTTCAAGCTTGCAGGGGATACAACTGGGCAAAGTCCTTGTAAGAGATTCCATGACTGAGTGTCGTCTCAGGGCCGGTGCAAGGATTTTTGCCGCCCTAGGCAAAAGAAAAGTTTGCCGCCCCCCTCATGTGACATCACAATGCCCCACCCATATGATCTGCCATGTTAACTAACGCCAGTGCTGCAGTGCCGCCGTGTTTACATTAAAAGGCCTGCAGGGACAGGCTATAGACACCAGAACCACTACATTAAGCTGCAGTGGTTCTGGGGACTATAGTGTTTCTTTAATGTGAGGTAAATTAGAGATTAGTGCCACGGATAATATACTAGATTGCCTACTTACAACCAGATGAGGATGATGATGGGCTCTAGCTGCAGTTTGGCTCCACTGGTCTGGTGTAGAACAGGCTCTCTGGAGGCTGTTTGTAACTGTGGTCACAAAAATCAATGTTCTGGGAGAACGGGAAGCAGCTCCATTTTTTGTGGGCCCTTTACACAGCTCAAGGTCTGGGTCCCAGGGTCCACCTTCATGTTCCACCAATGAGTTTGTTCACAGGGGGTGAAGTGTGTAGGGGATGTCGTGATATGTTTTTAAGCAGTGCAATGTGTGAATCTGTGTTTGTATGTGTAAGGGCTGCAAGGTGTGTTTCTGTGTATGTACGGAATGCAGTGTGTGCGTCTGTAAGGGGTGCATTTAGTGTGTGTAAGGGGTGCATTGAGTGTGTGTAAGGAATGCATTGTGTGTTTCTGTGTGTGTAAGGGATGCATTGTGTGTAAGGGTTGCATTGCTGTGTGTGTGTGTCTGTGTGTGTAATGCATTGTGTGTGTAATGCATTGTGTGTTTTTCTGTGTGATTGTGTGTGATGGATCTCTCCCCACTCCCTTGTCACTCTCTTCTCCCCCCTCTCCCTCCCTTGTCACTCTCTTCTCTCCCCCTCCCTTGTCACTCTCTTCTCCCCCCCTCGTTACTCTCTTCTCCCCCCTCCCTTGTCACTCTCTTCTCCCCCCTCCCTTGTCACTCTCTTCTCCCCCCTTGTCACTCTATTCTCCCCCTGTTGTCACTCTCTTCTCCCCTCCCCACTCTCATTCTCACTCACTCCCTCCCTCCCTCGCCCGTCAATTCCCCTCCCTGTCAATTTCTTCCCCCCCACCCTGTCAATTTTTTCCCCCCTTGTCAATTTATTCCCCCCCGTCAATTTATTCCCCCATCCCCTGTCAATTTCATTCTCCCCCCTCCCCTACCTCTGTTGTAGCGTGGCCGAGCCCTGTATGGTCCGCGGGTACAGGGAGCTTTTGTTTCCTGTACCTTGCCGGACTAAAAGAAAGGGGCCGGCCATACAGGGCTCGGCCACGCTACAGTGAGGGAGTGACAGGAGGGAGCGCTGAGTGCTTCCCTCCTGTCAGCACCTCTCCTCATGCTGCGCCCGGGCGGTGCGCCTTTATGGACGCACCAGCCCGGGCAAAGCTGCAGCCGCCTGAGGCTTTCTACAGAGCACTCGGGGGGCTGCAGCATGAGGAGGGGCGGCGGTCCTGGCGGCGGTCCTGGCACATTAAGCTGCAGTGGTTCTGGGGACTATAGTGTTTCTTTAATGTGAGGTAAATTAGAGATTAGTGCCACGGATAATATACTAGATTGCCTACTTACAACCAGATGAGGATGATGATGGGCTCTAGCTGCAGTTTGGCTCCACTGGTCTGGTGTAGAACAGGCTCTCTGGAGGCTGTTTGTAACTGTGGTCACAAAAATCAATGTTCTGGGAGAACGGGAAGCAGCTCCATTTTTTGTGGGCCCTTTACACAGCTCAAGGTCTGGGTCCCAGGGTCCACCTTCATGTTCCACCAATGAGTTTGTTCACAGGGGGTGAAGTGTGTAGGGGATGTCGTGATATGTTTTTAAGCAGTGCAATGTGTGAATCTGTGTTTGTATGTGTAAGGGCTGCAAGGTGTGTTTCTGTGTATGTACGGAATGCAGTGTGTGCGTCTGTAAGGGGTGCATTTAGTGTGTGTAAGGGGTGCATTGAGTGTGTGTAAGGAATGCATTGTGTGTTTCTGTGTGTGTAAGGGATGCATTGTGTGTAAGGGTTGCATTGCTGTGTGTGTGTGTCTGTGTGTGTAATGCATTGTGTGTGTAATGCATTGTGTGTTTTTCTGTGTGATTGTGTGTGATGGATCTCTCCCCACTCCCTTGTCACTCTCTTCTCCCCCCTCTCCCTCCCTTGTCACTCTCTTCTCTCCCCCTCCCTTGTCACTCTCTTCTCCCCCCCTCGTTACTCTCTTCTCCCCCCTCCCTTGTCACTCTCTTCTCCCCCCTCCCTTGTCACTCTCTTCTCCCCCCTTGTCACTCTATTCTCCCCCTGTTGTCACTCTCTTCTCCCCTCCCCACTCTCATTCTCACTCACTCCCTCCCTCCCTCGCCCGTCAATTCCCCTCCCTGTCAATTTCTTCCCCCCCACCCTGTCAATTTTTTCCCCCCTTGTCAATTTATTCCCCCCCGTCAATTTATTCCCCCATCCCCTGTCAATTTCATTCTCCCCCCTCCCCTACCTCTGTTGTAGCGTGGCCGAGCCCTGTATGGTCCGCGGGTACAGGGAGCTTTTGTTTCCTGTACCTTGCCGGACTAAAAGAAAGGGGCCGGCCATACAGGGCTCGGCCACGCTACAGTGAGGGAGTGACAGGAGGGAGCGCTGAGTGCTTCCCTCCTGTCAGCACCTCTCCTCATGCTGCGCCCGGGCGGTGCGCCTTTATGGACGCACCAGCCCGGGCAAAGCTGCAGCCGCCTGAGGCTTTCTACAGAGCGCTCGGGGGGCTGCAGCATGAGGAGGGGCGGCGGTCCTGGCGGCGCCCCTTCACAAGGGGCGCCCTAGGCGGCTGCCTAGTCCGCCTAACAGGTAGCGCCGGCCCTGTGTCGTCTCTTCCTGGGAGCTCATAGAGCTAAGTCCCCTAACCATGTAAGAGTTCCTGATCGGCTAAAAGAAAGGGAACTAGCGGAGGTAACCGGTCGGGTTACCAAGCGTCCCACCATACTGGTGGCAAGTGGCGGGATCATACTTCCCAACCAGAATGAACGAGCATGGCGCCCAGCAACACGGAAGCAAAGTTGGACCAGAGACTGAAGAAGATGCTGGCTTACTTTGGGCCAAACCCCGCCAAGAAATACATACAGCAAATGAGGAAGCTAGTGGATGAGTACCTACTGCACCAGGCAGAATGGCAGGCACAGAGGGAGAAGCGCCCCGTCCTTCCTTTCTAACAGCAATATAAGGTCCGGGGGGAGGTGGTCTGTCCCTCCTCCCCAGCGGCAAGGTGGAGTCCAGTGAGTGGAGACAAACCGGTCTCGCCAGTGGCAAAGAGAGTCCAGGGAGCAGAGACAACCGGTCTCGCTCCCCAGCGGCCGTGTGAAGTTATGGGAATGGAGACAACTGTTCTTGTTCCCCAGCGGCTGTGTGAGTTCAAGGGAATGAAGGGAACCGGTCTCGTTCCCCAGCGGCATGGTGAGGTCCTGGGAGAGAAGTGTTCTGTCCTTGCTCCCCAGCGGCAGTGTGTGGTCCTCAGAACAGAGACAACCGGTTTTGTTCCCTAGCAGCAGTGGAAGGTGCATGGGAGCGGAGACAACCGGTCTCACTCCCCAGCGGCAGTGTGAGATCCTGGGAGAGAGGTGTTTTGTCCTTGCTCCTCAGCGGCAGTGTGAGATCCTGGGAGAGAGGTGTTCTGTCCCCAGTGGCAGTGTAAGGACAAAGGAACGGAGACAACCGGTCTCATTCCCCAACGGCAGTGTGAGTACAAGTGGAAGAGTTGGCTCCTCCGACTGTTCCTGGAGCTGAGCCCAGAGACCCAGTATGGTCGGGTCAGCGGGTAGCAGGCGAAGCTACGGCCGCCGCTACCCCTTTCCTTAAGCATGTTCCGGCATTCGAGCCAGTTGGTGTGGAGGCGTGGGCCTCCAGGCAGAGGACAGGTAGCCTCTGCCCACCCAAGGGGGGGTGCCGTGGAGGGGACTCCAGTCACCATGGGCCACGGGTGGTAGAAGAGTTGGCTCCTCCGACTCACCCTGGAGCTGAGCCCAGAGACCTGGTATGTTTGGGTCAGCGGGTAGTGGGCAAAGCTACGGCCGCCGCTACCCCTTCCCTTAAGGATGCTCCAGCATCAGAGCAGAGCGCACCCAGTCTCTGCTCGCTCCTTCCCCAGGAGCCAGTTGGGGTGGAGGCGCGGGCCTCCGAGCAGAGGGCAGGTAACCTCTGCCCCCCCCAAGGAACCGATGAGCGCAGAGGCGAGGACCTCCGGGCAGAGGGCAGGTAGTCTCTGCCCACCTCAAGAGAGTGCCGTGGATGGGACTCCGATTGCCGCGTGCACCTTACAAGTGGAAGAGTTGGCTCCTCTGACTCTTCCTGGAGCTGAGCCCAGAGACCTGGTATGGTCGGGTGAGCGGATAGCGGGCAAAGTTATGGACGCCGCTACCCCTTCCCTTAAGGAAGCTCCGGCATCCGAGCAGAGTGCTCCCAGCCTCTGCTCGCTCCTTCCCCAGGAGCCAGTTGTTGTGGAGGCGTGGGCATCCGGGCAGAAGGCAGGTAGCCTTTGCCCACCCCAGTAGGGGGCATGGCACTAAAGGACAATGGGTTCCCTCCTGGCAGCAGCAAGTTGACCCGTGTGAGTCATGCTGCGACTGCCGGAGGTGGACAAGGGGGAAATTTGTGACGAACCACCGTCACTACGTACCATGCCCACTGCTTATTTGTGTGGGGTTTTTTTTCATTGCATTGTGTGTTTTCCCCTTGCATTCTGTGTTTCCCCATGTATTGGTTATGCATTTCATGTGATTTCTCTGGTTTATTTTTAGGGTTCCTATATGTTTGGGATGTATATTAAATAGTTTATGTTTTATGATCTGCAACTCTAGTGCCTGGTGAATAATTGTCGTCTCTTCCTGGGAGCTCATAGAGCTAAGTCCCCTAACCATGTAAGAGTTCCTGATCGGCTGAAGGAAGGGAAGTTACCAGGTGTCCCACTACAGGGTATGTTTAAAATAGCTCTCTTGTATGCAGCCTTTGGAGTTGGAGGATTTTTCTAAATCAGCACTTTTTGCCTTAATTTTGTAATTAGGTTTATATTCACTATTTACTGTTCACTGTTTAGTGAAAAATAAAACAAAAAAACATCAACAATCTATTTAAAGGGCATGTACTCCATTTACAGTGAGAGATCAAAGCATTCGGTGCACGCAGATAAATAATATAATCATTAATGGGCAGGGCTGCCATCAGAAATTTTAGGGCCCCTGACACAGCTCAAGATGTGGGCCCCCAGGGCCAGCCCCGAGTCCGCCCACAAGGATGAAGTGTGTGTGTGTATAGTGGATGCGGTATGTGTGTCATGGATGCAGTGTGTATAGTGGAAGTAGAATGTGTATAGTGGATGCGGTATGTGTGTCATGGATGCAGTGTGTATAGTGGATGCAGTATGTGTGTCATGGATGCAGTGTGTATAGTGGATGCAGTATGTGTGTCATGGATGCAGTGTGTATAGTGGATGCAGATTGTACGTTTTGTGTAATGTTTGTAATGTTTGTATGCATGCATTAGATGCAGAGTGTGTGTGTAGTGAATGTAGGTGTGTGTATAGTGAATGCAGAGTGTGTGTTTTTGTAGTGGATGTAGTGTGTACAGTGAATGTAGTGTGTTTGTAGTGAATGTAGTGTGTTTGTAGTGAGTGCAAAGTGTGTTTACTGAATGTAGTGTGTGTGTGTGTGTAGTGCCGTGCGTGTTTAGTAAATGTAGTGTGTAGTGAGTGAAACGTGTGTATAGTGAATGTAGTGTGTGTGTGTAGTGCAAAGTGTGTTTAGTGAATGTAGTGTGTGTGTGTGTAGTGCAGAGTGTGTTTAGTGAATGTAGTGTTTGTAGTGAGTGTATAGTGAATGTAGTGTATGTGATGTGGGATTATTAAAAAATCCTTATTGTACTTGTATTGAATTATTGCACTAACTCCATTTTAACTTTATACTGTGACAATCCTCCATTTTGTCCTCATAACCTGACTTCTTCAATCCTCCATTTTGTCCTCATAACCTAACTTGTTCATTTTAAAACTACCTTACATGACAGAATTTCCCAGCACATCTAATACAATAGACAAAGACTGTATTTTCTATAAAGACATGATTAACACAGGAATTGCTGACTTTTCCTTAGATTTGCAACATAGTATAATTTGAAGGCCATGAGAACACAGTAGTAATGAAATGTTCTATTCATAAGAGACCTTGCACCTGGCCACGAGGCCTGAGATCACCGACCGTGTAAAATGACGCTCAAGACCCCTTGTCCCCCACCCGTGTCCAGAACAATCCCACCTCTTGGTGGGTGGGCACGGGACTAACCACTTAGTTTTTGAGCCAATTAATAATATTGATAGGAGGACACTAATCCCGACACTTAACAATTAATCCAATTAATGATGTTTATTTGCTGATATTCTAATAATCAATGATGACGTAAAATGTCTCTTAAAAGGGCCTGCGTGTCCGCTTTTTAATCACTTGCCAATAAACTTTCTCGAAGTTATTTTAACCTGAACCTTGTGTGTCAGACTTAATTACTTCAGCGTATATACGCAATTCAATTTTATTGATTTGGACAGGAACAGATAGACATTTAAACATTTTGGTTTACTGCTAAAAAGTACCATAACAACTTGGCGCCCAACGTGGGGCATCGGGCTATGTCTGGCCGGTGAGCCGTCCTAAGGAAGACGCTGTTGGACGGAGGAATCCAGGGGGAAGGAAAGGAGATTGATCACCTCCAGGTACACGGTAGAGACTTCTGCAGAGCCACCGGTATGTTCCGGCCCCTTTGATTGACCCGTCCACGTGTCTGTGACTGCTTCCCGGGAGGACATCAAAGACAGGTAATATCTTGCCCGGTGCCTCGTTACTCACTTGTTTACCTGCATTTTAGTCTATCTGTTGCCTGGGTGTGTTTGAATTGTTTGCCTGTTTCCCCATTTTGAGATAAAGGGGGGGTGGACCTGCAGGGGATTTGCCTGGGGTTCTGTCTTGCTTGTTTTCCCCTTTTTGGGATAAAGGGGGGTGGACCTGAGGGGACTTGCCTGGGTCTTCAGTATATTTGTCTACCTGTTTGTATTTTGCCCCTTTTGGGATAAAGGGGGGTGGACCTGAGGGGATTTGCCTGGGTCTTCTGTTGCCTGTTTTACTCTTTTAGGAGCCTCGTGGCTGGGGCTGTAGGGAAAAAGAGGTGTGTTGGATCTGTGGAGATTGTGTAGACTCATAGTTTCCTGGGGATCCTTCTTGTGTCACTTTGATAGCCTAGCTAGCTTCTCTGTGCACGTTACTCTGCTTGCAGAGTGGTGGTACCCTCCAGCTTTGAGCGCTGAGCTGGAGCCATTCCAATTTTTCTTTATTTGTGGTGGATGAATTCGGGCAGGCATTGCTGTTTCCATCGCCACGGAGTAGTGAGACTTATAAAGTGGGTTTTTATAGGGGCACTACAAGGGTGAGGGTAGCGCAGACACCATTAGTGGGCTGCTGTGTCGAGGGAGGCTGGCGGAATTCGGACCGGTGTCAGTTGTTTTCCGCGGCTGCAGGTAGTGGAGACACTACGGGGTTGAGGGAGGTGACTTTGGAGTAAGCACACGAGTAAAGGAAAGGAATTACTGTTGATTTCATTTGAACTGTGATGCATGCACTGTATTTCAACTGTATTGTTGTCTTGTTTGTCTAATGAGGAGTCTCATGTACTCCTGTGTCTGTCTCTAAGGATTTTTCCTTGCCTTTCATCTTTTCTACACTTTCTATATTATTATACTATCCACTCCTATTTCTCTTGATAGAGAAGTGATTGGTCACACACTTCTCACCTCGCTCCAATCCGTGTCTACCACCCCGGGTAGGCGGATTCAGTGACTAGTCTACGTTTTGGGAAGACGCACCTGAGAAAGTCCCACGGTTCTCGGGTGGCAGTCGAGCATTGTAGACGTTCCTGTTCAATTTTCCTTCTCTCTCTATATATCTAGGACGCTGGTATAGGGGTAAAGGGACTATGGGACAGGATTTAGATAAGCCCAGCAAGGGCTGGTTAGCATGTGATTTAGTAGAGAACAGAGAGGGTGAAGAAATGGTTAAAGGTGTTGAGAAGATTGCAAAAGTATGTAAAATTGCTGTGCCTTCATGTGGAAGATTGCAACCAGAAAGTTGGCGCAAATTACTGGCAGAAATGAAAGGCAAGCTTACAGATAATGGTTTATTAAAGACTGCTGAAGCATGGTACAGAGTAGCGAAGGCTATTCAGTTAGAAGGTTGGGTTGAGGAAGAAATAAATCACAAAGGTGTAAAATTGTTTGTGTATCATAAGAATTGTGTTGCTGGGGTTTTCCCTCAGCCGGCGCCCCAAAATGGCGCCCAGGGGATGTCTATCCCCAAGGTTCAGTCAGCAATAGGTGATAGCCAGCTGACTATGTTCCCCACTCCCGATCCTCCCGAATCCCATCCCATCACCTCCCCTGTCTGCCCGGTCCTGAATTCTGACGGATCTTTCTTTACCCCTTCCCCTTCCCTAACAGTCCCATCATCCTCAGCCATCCCCACGCTCCCTTCCATGCCTAATCCTAACATCTCATCTGCCATTTCCTCCCTGCAATCCCTCTCCATGGCTAATCCCCTCCCGTCAGCACCCGCCCAACTAACTACCCCTCCTCTTTCTGCATCCATCCCTACCAATCCCGTCCTGTCTCCTCCCATAACCAGCTCCGCCCCAGTCCAATATCCTACCTCCTTGAATGTACCTACCCATCCTACTCTTATGCCCTCCCCTGCCTGGCCCTACCCCTTCCCATATCCCATGGCCCTGCCCTACCCCGGTTACCCTCCCTTTCCCCAGGCCACTCCCCAGGTTCAGGTCATGCCCAGTCCGGCTCAGTCTGCCCCGGAAGTGCCCATATCAAACATGGCCGCCACTTCTTCCCTTAATCCTAATGCAACCCCTTTCCCCGCCTCCAATATGGCGGCCCCCAGTTCAGCCCTGATGCCGGTAATCCCCGGTGACTACCTGTCCCCAGGTTATGACTCACTAGCCACCCCTGCATCTGGGGCTTCCCAACCCCCGATCCTTTCACCTCACGTGGGCCCTGCACCGCGAAAGAGAGCCAATATCATAGAATTCGATGACGACGAGGAGGACCGGGTGTCCCATGTCTCATCGGAGGTTGCTGCGGGAGCCTCCGCTCATCGTTCTATCGATGACCCCTTTGGCCACAAGGGTCGGGGAGAACGGGCCCCTCCTAAATATGTTGCTTTCAACCCCACTCAAGCTAGTGCTCTAATGAAATCACTCCCTGACCCAGAAAAGCAGCCTATGCCCTTCTACCGAGGGATAGTTCAAATTCAAAAGACTTATTCCGCCGCATGGCGTGATCTACTGAGCATTTGTGCTATTAAAGCAGGGGATGCATATTGGCCAAGCATGGCCCGACACCTCAGTACAGATCTGCTCAGCAGTGACGTTGATTACCCCTCTGGAGTAACCTTTTGTAGCCAATTAAAAGACTGGGCTAAGGATAAACTTGCAGATCAGGCTGCTGGCCTTACTGATGTTATTCAAGATAAAGGAGAATCAGTGGAAAGGTTTCATGCAAGACTGTATCAAATGTTTACAGATTTGGGGTTTGATCTTACTGACAAGATTCATTCACAAATGTTGTCTGGTGCGTTTGTCCAAGGTGTTAAAGACTCTATACGCAAGGGAATTATTGCTGCCCGCCCAGAATATAAGGTTGTTCCCCTGGATACTCTGCTCTTAGTTGCCAGAGGGTTAGAATCTGCTCAGACCCGAAGAAGACCCACTTCAGCTCCTCTCATGGTTTCCCGCTCTACCCCTGTTCCCAAGGGCGTCCGACCAGAGGATGGCCATTGCTTTAATTGTAAGGCTAAGGGACACTTTAAAAGTGATTGCCCAGAACCCAAGAGAGAGCCAAGAAAGCCATCCAGGCCTGCCCCGGCCCCCAAGGCCGAGAAAGAGGTTCCGATAATTGAGGAACCCGATGACTAGGAAATTGGCAAGCCTGTGTCTGTAACCCCTCATTAGGCAGTATCTACAGGGGATAAGGGGGGGCCACTTGCCACAGTGACTTTGCCCATTGAAGGCCACCCTACCACATTTCTAGTCGACACAGGTGCAGCCCGTAGTGTTCTGCGAGAACAAGATCTGCCAGACCCATCCTTCCTGTCCAATATTGATGTTTCTTGTGTTGGAGTGGATGGCCAGCCAAGGCATAGCCCTTTAACCACTCCACTACGAGTTGGCTCTAGCCTGCTTGCTCGTTTTGTGGTATCCTCCACATGCCCAATTAACCTATTAGGTGCTGATGTCCTCTCCCGCCTGCAGGCCTCTATCACCTTTACCCCAGACGGTCAGGTAGAAATGTCTACACCCCTATCTGAATCAGACACCTCAGCCTTGTGCTCATTGCCTCTGATGCTGCATTTAGAAAAGCCCAGTGAGAAGGCAGCAGAGTTAAGGTCCAATTTCCCAGAGGTATTGAAAACACAGGTGCCCGCCAAGTTATGGTCCTCAGGCCCAGAGGACATAGGTCACCTAAATGTTCCCCCTGTGGTGGTAAAGCTTATCCCAGGAGCTAAGTTACCAAGAAAACCACAATATCCTTTAAAACCAGCACAGGCTGCAGCCATTTATACCCAGATCAAGGCACTCTTGGAGAAGGGTGCATTGGTAAAGTGTAAATCTGAATGCAATACCCCACTATTTCCTGTGAAAAAGAAAACTCCAAAAGGTGAGCCAGAGAAGTACAGGATGGTTCAGGATCTCCGTGCTGTCAATGAAGCCACTGTCCTGGACACCCCTCTTGTACCAAATCCCCATACTCTGCTCTCTGGAGTCCCACCATCTGCAAAATTTTTCACAGTCATTGACCTAGCAAATGCCTTTTTCAGTGTCCCACTGGACCCATCCTGCCAATACCTGTTTGCTTTCACCCATGAGATGCAACAGTATACCTGGACTGTCATGCCCCAAGGGGCACAAAATTCTCCAAGTCAATTTGCAAAGGCCATGGCCACCATCCTTGACCCATGGCAAGCTGAGCACCCAGAAGTTGTTCTGCTCCAGTATGTGGATGATTTGCTGCTCTGTGGAGATGATATACCCACTACTGAAAAGTGCTCAATTAGTCTTCTTTGTTATTTGGCAGAACAAGGATGCAAAGCTTCGCTCATCAAGTTACAATTCTGCCAACCCTCAGTAATTTTCCTTGGACATTGCCTATCTCAAGGTACCAGACATCTTACTCGGGACCGGGTAAGAGCTGTACTGGATATTCCAACTCCAAGGACTTCAAAATCTCTCCATGCCTTCCTAGGCCTCATTTCCTACTGCAGAGCATGGATCCCAGAAGCCTCCCTGCTCATGCAACCACTCTATGACGCACTTAAATCTGACCCTTTCTGTTTGACTAATGAAGCTCTGGACAATTTCAATACTCTAAAACGTGCCATTGCTTCTGCTCCTGCCTTGGGCCTACCTGACTACTCCAAACCTTTCAAATTATTTGTCTCTGAAAGACAAGGCCACGCAACAGGAGTTCTCACCCAAACTAATGACTTAAGAGGCCGCCAGAGGCCTATTGGATATTTCTCATGTCAACTGGACATTGTGGCCAGAGGGACTCCTTCCTGTCTCAGGGCTGTTTTTGCTGCAAGAGAGCTCATAGAAAGAACCTCAGACCTGGTCCTTGGCCACCCTCTGGTTGTTTTGGCCCCTCATGACATTTCTGCCATCATCAACCAAGTCCAGCTCAAGCACGTGTCTCCAGCCAGACACCTACGTCTCCAGTGCCATCTTCTTCTACCTGACAACATTTCCATCCAAAGATGTCAAGTTCTTAACCCGTCCACTCTTCTTCCACTCCCTGAGGGGGGTATCTATTATGGATTTATCACGGATGAAACCTACATTTACCTGCTTTGTGGATGTATCAAGAAAGTCATGCATCCACATTTGACATTCTATGAAGATGAGAAGCCTCTCTGTGAAGGCCCAGATTACGCCTTCTGTACCATGTGGTACAAACCAAACATCACTCCCGAACCTTGCTACGAAGATGAGCTTTACCACTGGACTGATGTGAAGCTCACTGCTCAAGATTTCTATTGTGACTCTGAAGGCAATAGCATGGTCTTGGTCCAACTACCTCAACAACTTAACTACCTCTACCGCCATTGGGATACTGCTATCCCACATATTCCTGTTACCAAATTGAAGACAAGGTCATGGAATGATCTTGGGCCCATGGCAAAGTTATGGGCTACCATGGATGAAGAACAGCTACAGGAAAATGGTATTGTCAAATACCCAACAACTGACCTTCTGGAAGCATGGCCACGCCACTTCCTAGAAGGAGAATTTCAAGATCTGGTCATAGTGAATGATTATGACCCCGAAACACCTCATGACTGTTTTGAACAGATGAAAATGGAGACAGTGCACCTACCAACTGTGCATGAGAATCCATTACAAGATCCAGATTTTACCCTGTTTGTGGACGGCTCAAGATATGCTGATGAAGAAGGAAGATATCATACAGGATATGCCGTAACCACAACAGATGAAGTTATCAAATCATCATCTTTACCGCCAGCAATGTCTGCGCAAGAAGCTGAATTACAGGCTCTGACTTCAGCATGCAAAATTTCCGAAGGAAAACGTGCCAACATCTATACAGATTCAAGATATGCCCTGGGCGTGGCACATGACTTCGGCCTAATCTGGAAGACAAGAGGATTTCTTACCACCGCCGGTACACCAGTCAAGCATAGTACTGCAATCAAGGAGCTAATGGATGCCCTCCTACTCCCTGAAGAAGTGGCCGTTTTGAAGGTGAAGGCCCATGGGAAATTGGATACAGATGAAGCAAAGGGCAACCATTTGGCTGATCAGGCTGCTAAGCTAGCAGCCAGGGATCTGCAGGAAGTGGATGAAGAAGTGTCCGGACAAGAAGAAGAAGAAGTCCCTATTTTTGCTCTGCAAACTCTTCCTACTGATTTGCGAATTTTGCGAGAACAGCAAGCTGCAGTCACTCCTGAAGAAATCCAGAAATGGAAAAATAAAGGAGCTGTCCAAAAGGACGGAGTATATTACAACAACTTCAAATTTTGTCTTCCAAAAAATTTATATCCAGCAGTTGTCCAATGGGCACATGGGCCTGCACACCTGTCAAAGGAATTGATGGCCGCCCTCATACAGAAGTATTATGAAGCACCCGGAATCACAACATTGATCAGCAGCTTCTGTAAGGCCTGTGTCATTTGTGCAAAGTGCAATCCAGGAAGACCAATCAAGGTGCCTGCAAAACACCTGGCAAAGCCCATGTACCCCTTCCAGCGAATTCAAATTGACCACATCCAAATGCCCAAGAGTGGGCCCCATGAATATGCACTAGTCATAGTGGACATGTTCTCAGGATGGCCAGAGGCCTACCCAGTGGCCAATATCACTGCAAAAACAACCGCAAGACGCCTACTTACAGAGATAGTATGTAGGTTCGGACTCCCAGAAGTCATTGAAAGTGATCAAGGCCCAGCCTTTACAGCAACAGTGACTAAAGAAATTTGGACTGCTCTAGGGGTGACCCTAGCCTTCCACACCCCTTACCACCCACAAAGTAGTGGTAAAGTAGAGCGCATGAATGGCACTCTAAAAACCAGAATGTTAAAAATGTCACAAGAAACGAAAATGCCCTGGCCAGAAAGCCTGTCAATAGCTTTATTTAGTGTTAGGCACACACCTAGAGGGAAGCATTCACTGTCCCCATATGAGATTCTATTTGGGACAGCACCCAGACTAGGTTGTTATTATCCGCAGCAGTTACAGCTCCAATCAGATGTTTTAGTAGATTATGTAACTGAACTTGCAAGTGCCTTAAACAAAATACATGCCCAAGTTTTCTCTTCAATTCCAGATCCCGAATTGGATACAGGTACCCATAACCTGCTTCCCGGAGATTGGGTTCTGGTCAAGAAGTTTGTGCGGAAAAATACCCTGGAACCAAGATTTGACGGTCCATTCCAAATTCTCCTGATTACCGCAACCTCCGTCAAACTGGCCGGTAGGCCAAATTGGATCCACGCTTCCCACTGCAAGAAATCTCCAGCCCCCGAGGAAGCAGATACCGCACAAGCATGTACCTCTGGTACATCTTCTCCTTAATCAGCCTCATAAAGGCCCAACAAGTAGCCATCAACAAAGATATTAGTGGGTATACCTTCTGGTATAATTCATCATGCACCCATGTGGCTACTTACACCTTTGACTATTGTGATATTGTAGAATGCCCGTTCCCCACATCACAAATCCAGAGTATTTACAGAGATATCCCTCATTCAAAAGATCCATATGTTTGTGTAGTTGACAAGCAATGGGGGCACAATTGTAACCATTGGGGGGCGGCGGGATGGAATGCCGGGCCTGCCTGGGGTTACAAACCAAAAAGTGCCTTATCTAAAGTAGATGATCAAGGTAGGTCCCTTCTCCAGAGAATGACATTGAGAAAGCCTGGGGGAGGTACACCAATGAAATTAATCCTTAACATTGAGCATCCAAGCCCAACGGATGCAGACCAGTATGTGATGGGAATGTATTGGAAAAAGGGTTCCTACCGTAAATTAGGGCATTTCTTCCTAAAAGATATGTGCAACTCTTCTGAGTGGCAAGGGGCCACCCATATGGTCCCCAACCCATTAAAACCTCATATCCAGACCTTTCAAGACATGATGGCCATTGCTAACCCCACCTTTGAAGATACCATGGCCGCTGAAACAGGTTTTAATGATGTAAATTTATGGTTAGAATGGATGAAATATAATGCTAATAAGCATAATAAGACTGCATGCTATGTGTGTGGTGGTGCCCGGCCTCACCTGGGTACTGTACCTCTAATCCTGCCAGTAGATATAGAGGAATGTGTTTTAAGCCTTTTTGCCTATCACTATGATTTTAACAGGTCCATATGTATTGCATGGACAAAGGAGTATCCTCTCCTAACCAAGGATGTCAAACCCCCAGATGGTATTACCGTGTATAAAGGTAATTACACTTGTTATGCTAATTATGATGGAATTGGTAGATTCTTGGGTAACTTCTCTAAGGGGTATTGTGCTACCTACAGGAGTGTCTCTATGAACTTGTTGCAGTTTCACACCAGGTCATTAGGGGATATCTACTGGTTGTGTGGGGATTTACAGCTAAGATCCAGAATGGACAAGGAGTGGTGGGGGGAGTGTACTTTGGCTAAAGCCATTATGCCTATACATATCATCTCTGATACACACCTCGTCACCCATGAGTCCAGACACACTAAGGTTAAGCGTGAAGCCCCAGTAAAAGGAAGTTTTGATCCTCATGTTTATATTGATGCCATTGGGGTGCCTAGGGGGGTGCCCAATGAATTTAAAGCAAGAGATGAAGTTGCTGCAGGATTTGAATCACTTTTTGCCATAGTTACCACAAACAAGAATTTAAATTGGATAAATTACATTTATTATAATCAACAGCGTTTTGTTAATTATACCAGAGACGCCCTCCAGGGGTTGGCCGAACAGTTGCAGGCCACATCCCAAATGGCTTTCCAGAATAGAATGGCCCTAGATATGATCTTAGCCGAAAAAGGAGGGGTTTGTAAAATTTTACCTGACACCTTGACCTGTTGTACCTACATCCCAGAAAACACAGGCCCTAATGGTAAAGTTACATTAGCCATAGAGAAATTAAATGACCTGTCTATAGAGTTAAAAAGGAATTCTGGGATACAAGATCCCTGGGAAAGATGGTTTGGTTGGATGACAGGATGGCAAAAGGCTTTAATGCATATTGGTATGGCTATACTAATTTTTCTTTTTATCTTTGCTCTCCTCTTTTGTTGTATCCTCCCATGTCTGAGAAAATCCCTCATGAAGACTGTTGACCAAGCGGCACCCACTTTCACCCATCTCGAAGTTGATGACCAAGAGTTCCAAGACATCAACTCACCCTGTCTGCCGCTGCAAACAATCCCTTTTGTTGATAAAGTGCAGGAATTCTAGGAAGGGACTAACTTAGGGACAGCATCTGTCAGTGAATGGTAAAGGCCCTGTGTGGAGAAGTGGTGGGTTAGCTGCCATGGGACACCCATGGGTGTGAAGTGTTCGAGAGCCATACTGACGGATGAGTTAGCCTATCAGGGTCAGATCTAGGGGCAGCCTTGCACTTTGCATTAACACCTAGCTAGCGGCCACGGGGTTTCTGTGCCTTTGGGTTAACACGTCTTCCTGGTACTAACTTAATAAAGTTTTATCTCTTAGAATCTAACATTTCATAGGGGGGACTGATGTGGGATTATTAAAAAATCCTTATTGTACTTGTATTGAATTATTGCACTAACTCCATTTTAACTTTATACTGTGACAATCCTCCATTTTGTCCTCATAACCTGACTTCTTCAATCCTCCATTTTGTCCTCATAACCTAACTTGTTCATTTTAAAACTACCTTACATGACAGAATTTCCCAGCACATCTAATACAATAGACAAAGACTGTATTTTCTATAAAGACATGATTAACACAGGAATTGCTGACTTTTCCTTAGATTTGCAACATAGTATAATTTGAAGGCCATGAGAACACAGTAGTAATGAAATGTTCTATTCATAAGAGACCTTGCACCTGGCCACGAGGCCTGAGATCACCGACCGTGTAAAATGACGCTCAAGACCCCTTGTCCCCCACCCGTGTCCAGAACAATCCCACCTCTTGGTGGGTGGGCACGGGACTAACCACTTAGTTTTTGAGCCAATTAATAATATTGATAGGAGGACACTAATCCCGACACTTAACAATTAATCCAATTAATGATGTTTATTTGCTGATATTCTAATAATCAATGATGACGTAAAATGTCTCTTAAAAGGGCCTGCGTGTCCGCTTTTTAATCACTTGCCAATAAACTTTCTCGAAGTTATTTTAACCTGAACCTTGTGTGTCAGACTTAATTACTTCAGCGTATATACGCAATTCAATTTTATTGATTTGGACAGGAACAGATAGACATTTAAACATTTTGGTTTACTGCTAAAAAGTACCATAACATATGTGTAGTGCAGAGTGTGTTTAGTGAATGTAGTGTGTGTGTGTGTAGAGCAAAATGTATATAGTGAATGTAGTGTGTGTGTGTAGAGCAAAGTGTGTTTAGTGAATGTAGTGTGTGTGTGTGTAGTGCAGAGTGTGTTTAGTAAATGTAGTGTTTGTAGTGAGTGCAGAGTGTGTTTAGTGAATGTAGTGTAGGTGTAGGGCACAGTGTGTTTAGTGAATGTAGTGCAGAGTGTGTTTAGTGAATGTAGTGTGTGTGTGTGTAGTGCAGAGTGTGTTTAGTGAATGTAGTGTGTGTGTAGTGCAGAGTGTGTTTAGTGAATGTAGTGTGTGTGTGTAGTGCAGAGTGTGCTTGTAAGGATTCAGTGTGTGTGTAAAATAGGGGAGAGGGGAATATATATTTGTTTTTTATTTGTATATATTTCAATTTTATTCCCCCCTCCCTGGTTCTTACCGTGCCAGGGAGGGGGGAGATCGCATTTCCTGTTGATCCAGTGGCATGGTGGAGGGAGCCAGCCGCGGTACATTGAAGAGGGGGCCCAGCAGCACACATTGTCTTTCTTTCCAGCTCCTCTCTGACTAACTCTCACGAGACAGGCCTGCGTGCTGTGCGGAGCGTTGCCATAGTAACCAGTGGGAACGCTCTGGCAGCCGCAGGGTGCAGGAAAGTTAGACAGAGAGCAGCTGGAAAGGAGGACAGAGTGTGCTGCTGGGCCCCCTCTTCATTGTACAGGTAGCAGGGGGCCCTCTGTGCACATATATATAGTGAAAATCGCTATATATATATATATATATATATATATATATATATATATATATATATATATGTGCACATAATGAATGTGGGGCTCGGGGCCAACCAGGACCGCCGGGCCCATGACAACGGTTATGGTTGTCATGCCCTGATGGCGGCCCTGTCAATGGGCACATGATCACCATCATTAGCATTTATATAACGCTTTACAATTATGGAATGGGTATATTTGTAATAAATATACACAAATTAAGAGAGACAAGAGGTAAAGGCTCTGTTCTAAGGAGCTTACATTCTATAAAACGTTAAACTTTTGAATCAGATGGAATCAAGCTAGAATAGCACTGGCAACTGAGGAGCAATTTTATTTTTATTCTACATGTCTCCATTTACTATAAAGACAAGAACTGAGTTTTCTTTAAAAGAATCATTACTGTTGTACCTATAGGACATGTGCTATTTACTAACATCCAGCAGGGGGAGCTCTCAGAAAAGCAGCCTGCTCTGAAAAGCTTATTTTGTTATGCAGCAAATCCCTTAGCAATGCCCTGACCTTCTCTCAGTAAACACACGTTGGCTTGTATTCTGATTTATTTTACTACATTTATTTTGTTATTTTTTACATATATATACAGAAGTAGATGTGATCCTGTTTGTGGCTGTTATCCAGTCTAGATATGTTGGTGTTAGTGGGACTTGCTGTGGTCCTGATGCTGAATTCTGTATCTTCTCTTCCAGCTGGGTACCACAACCTTACTGATGGGGCTAGTGAAGAACACAGGAAAGAGACAGCCATTCACCAGGTAACGAGCATATCCAAAACCAGGGTTCTTGCATGTAGATATGTACAAATAATTGCTTATAAATAATTTATATTTAAACATTTATTTTCCGTACACAACATGCCTATTATTGCCCTTCATTCTAGGGATGCTGTATTGGTGCCTTGATTTGAACATTGTGTTATTAAAGTGCTAGTTATACCAGTGTACGCTGTTAGAGAGTGGGGTACAGTGTCCCCCCTAATCACTATGACGGCTCTAAATTTGGTCACTGGAGATGCTGTGGACTTTAATTTACTTTAATGTCAATCAACTAAAATATGGCAGAGAGTGATGGGAGCCTAAATGAGTACACTGCCCTGTTCTGGGGTTCCAAATCTTAAAGGGAAACTGTAGGCACTGTAACCATTTTTTTTAATTGAGTTGGTTATAGTGCCTAGATTTACCTAGTGCTGTCCCTCCATTTGGGGATAAGCCATTTTTGGTCAAACCACAGAAGTCAGCAGGGGAACACAGGTGGACTCTAGGTGGGTGTTAAAAGAGTAAGACCCTGAAGATTGCAGTGCTGATAAAGTAACAGGGGTAAGGTTAGTAAGTTACATTATTTTACATAGAATACATCATATATCTCTATATCTCATATATATATTCCTTTACATAACAGGTTCACTTTAAAACAATGTTTGAGTAACCATTTAACCAGACCTAGAGGCTGCTGCAGTCAGTGTAATTCGTAACCATAATCAGTGGGACTTAAATTACACTATAGTCACCAGAACAACTATAGCTTACTGAACCTTACTGGTGCAACTCCCCAGAATGGGTTGACACGTTATAAATTAATAGTAATATATTTATTAGGTGACCAGCAGTTGATGAAGTGGTATAGTTTAGCAATCACAGATCAAACAATCAAAGTATGATTACACAGTGCTGCAAAGGGCCTCTTGTGGCAAAGTGAAGTAGCACACTTAAATAAGATAGAAGCAGAGAAAAAATACACAAGACAAAGTATCCCTCAAATGTAAGGTCACTCGATGGGCTTTTCTGATCGGGTCCTAGTCGGGTGCTGGGAACCTTTACCAGCGCAGTAGACCGGGCCCCTTAACCCGTTAAGGACCAAACTTCTGGAATAAAAGGGAATCATGACATGTCACACATGTCATGTGTCCTTAAGGGGTTAAAGATCTACCTGGGAGGAAGTGAGTCCCTTTCTCCCAGCTTACAGAGAGAGGGAGAAGAGGAGGCAGAGAGAGGACAGGGAGAGCAGAGTAAAAACCTGGACCTGCCTAGGACTCCCATCAACCAGCACCTACTGCAGCCAGATCCAAGAATATTCACTCTCCTCCATCCTCAAAGCTATGGAAACAAACAGAGGCGTAACTAGAAGCCACGGATTCCCAGGGCAAAAAATTGCCCTGGGGCCCCCACCCCTCCATGTGTCTCATTTCCCCCAAGTGTCATATTTTCTCCCACTCAGTCCTACATGTGTCTCATTCCTCCTAAAGCATCTCATTACCCCCTAGTCCCCCCTGCAGCCCCTCCATATGTCTCTCACCTCTGACCCCTGCAGCCCCTCCCTGGGGATCTTTCCCTCCTCCCCTGCAGCCCCTCCATGTGTCTCTTTCCCCCTCCCTTGCAGCCCCTCCATGTGTTCCCCCCTCCCCTTCAGCCCCTCCATGTATCTCTCCTTCCCCTGCAGCCCCTCCATGTGTTCCCCCTCCCCTGCTGCCCACCCATGTGTCCCCCCCTCCCCTGCAGCCCCTCAATGTGTTCCCCCTCCCCTTCAGCCCCTCCATGTATCTCCCCCTCCCCTGCAGCCCCTCAATGTGTTCCCCCTCCCCTTCAGTCCCTCCATGTATCTCTCCCTCCCCTGCAGCCCATCCATATGTCTCCCCTCTCTCCCCTGCAGCCTTTCCATGTGTCACACCTAACCTGTATCCCCTCCATGTGCTTCCCCACTCCCATGCATCCCCTCCATGAGTCTCCCCCTCCCCTGCAGCCCCTCCATGTGTCTCCCCCTCCCCTGTAACCCCTCCATGTGTCTCCCCCCTCCCCTGCAGCCCCTCCATGTGTCTACTCCCTCCCCTGCAGCCCCTCCATGTGTCTACTCCCTCCCCTGCAGCCCCTCCATGTGTATCCCCCCTCCCCTGCAACCCCTCCATGTGTCGCCTCCTCCCCTAACGCCCTCCATATGTTGCCCCCCCCGCAGCCCCTCCATGTGTCTTCTTCCCCCTCCCCTGCATTTCCTCCATGTGTCTCACACTCCTCCCCCTTCCTGCAGCCCCTGCACGTTTCTAACCCCCACCTCCCTTGCAGACCCTATTTTTATCCAATAGTGTAAATTCCACAGAAATTAAAGTTCCTCTTTAAGGGGAATTTAAAGGATATTTTTTGTATGACTTCCTCACTTAATGTTAGACAGTTAGCGGTATGTAGTGTTTACATACTAATCAAAGTGACTAATGCTGTAGGAAGAGACAAGTATAATGTCACAAGGAACAATCACTGACCTCATTCACGTTACCCAGGTAGCTAACCTGCTCTGTTTATATGTGTCATTACATTAAAGAGAGTAACCAGTTAGGTGACCAGACTTGTTAAATGATAATTAGCACTCTTGGCAATTGGTTACATTAATCATCATTTGTGCTGTTGCTAAGTAATGGAAGTCAGCAGCATATGGTAAACCTGGGCGGAGTTAATGTCATTCCATTCCATTTTTATAAATGAAAATTATATTAAAAAGCAGTATTTTTGGTATGTAAAGGCTCTGTTTTCTGATTGCCATGAATATTATCCAGCAAGGAAGGATGCGCATGTTGAGAACATAATCAGCCCCTTTGAAATGTTTTGTTTTTCTCATCTTTCTTAAACAGCAAAACATATATAATATATATGATTATATAAACCTATACGATCATGAGTAAAGGGATCTTAGTCCATTCACCGCCTCCACTAAATTGTCTGAGGGATTTATTCTCCTATCCCATCCTTGCTTCCTACATTCACGAGCTAACATTGCTTCTTACAGCCTAAAGGTCCATTGGTTTTGGTGGATCTTCATTTTGTTATAGACCCTCTATAAACGCTTTATACTGGGGGGTCTGGAGGGAAGCACTTATGTGATATTCATGTAACACAGAGTCCTATTATCCATGTGTTTTGTAAACTATATTTCCCATAATTCTCAGCAAGCCTTGAGGGTTATAAAGATTAAAGATTGCCTGACGTTCCGAGATAGCTATCTCATTGCCCTACGGGGGACTGGTACTATTTATGGCACTGTGTTGTTTCTCTCTCTGTCTCTGCAGACATGCAATAGTTCCAGTGACTGCCTGGAAAATCAGTATTGCCATTCTACAGATTATACCACAGAATGCCAAGAATGTAAACCAAAGGAAAGGGTGAGAGATCTATTGATTTTTATTGAAAAGCAAATGCTATGTGATCTGATTAATTTATGAATATTTCAAGATATATGATCCAAATCAAGTCTGTAATATAATTAGTGCTGTTCTGCATGTAGTTTACTTTTGCATTTTGTTCCTAATTATCCATAGGTGTCTTCCAATGTTTTACTAGTGGCTCACAAGCATCTAAATCTATGGCCACCAAGCACCTGGGTACATATCCATACCTCCCAAGTGTCCCAACTTAGGAGGGGCTGCCCTATTTTGAGCCCAAATCCTTAGGTTCCTCTTTTCTAGCCTAATGTCCATCTTTTCTAGGGGTTCCATGTTGTTGGTGTGTCTGAGTCTATAACAGAGCTCCACAGTACAGTAATGTGCCTTTAATCTACAATAAATGTGTTTAGAAATCAGTCTGTGTACATAAGATACATTGTTCTTGTTCTAAATTACATTTTGGTTATATAAATTGTTATTGATAAGTCACCAAACATTTCTCAGAACATCCCAATCCATAAAATGAATGAATGAATTATACAGGGTGGGCCAACATTCAGAATAGGGTTTGAGGAGTTAATAACTTTTATCAATGAACCAATTTCAATGAGATTACATCTGGGAATTTCTTTAAATTATCTGAAAACCGAACAGTTGTCTCAGTTTTGGAAAAAAAAATTCCACTACTTTTACTTGTTGTTCCTTCATGAAATGACCCATGATGCATCTCCCAAGACTCAGTTGCAATTGTACCTGCAACAAAAAACTGAACTACTAAAAAATAAGTTATTTACCTGTCAAATCCTTCTATGAATTTTGGCCCAACCTATATTATACCAATACCTATTCGTTGTATTTTGGCCTATTTCCACTGGCAGAATAAAAAAACAAAAAACGGAAGAGTTTCAAATGCAACTCTTTACGTAATAGGTATGAGTATATCTGTATAGGTTTTTTTTTTTTTGTAATTCTTTATTTTTCAAGTGGCATAACAGACAATCACATGAATGTCGTGTAGAGGTAATGCATGGGCTTGTGCAAAAGCCAAAGTTCAAACAATTCAATAGTACAACGTTATACAGAAAAGTTTATACAGAAAAAGAAAATGATTGTTGTCTGGTGGAACGACATTAGTTACTTTCCTTGCAGTTCTGTCCTGTCAAAGTTTTATACAATTATACATAGCTAATTAAGTTTGGATGCAATTGTGAGTAGCATTGGAACAGCAAAAAGGGTAGAAATTGCAGACTTGATATAAAAATAAAAATAAGAACAAAAAGTAAAAACAATAATAATAAGGATTTATCAAGTCATTGATAACTTTGTGGGTGAGGTGTGATAGAGAGACTCCATTTATTGGAGTTCTCGGTAGGGCTGTAGGGGGGGTCGGGGGGGGGGATCGGCGTCCCTGACCTTCGTAGTGTGTGGCCTTTTGGTGTTGTGCCTGTTTACTCGTTTCTTTCGTAAATTTGATTGTGGTTGTGGGCCCCATGGGCTATTTGCGAGTATATATCTGTTTTCTTGATTGGTTACGTGTCTTATAATTCTGCGGTCGGTTCATTCCTTCCTTCCAGTCGGGATTAATGGGTTGGGTTCGTGTTGGGGTTCACCTTTTTTACTTTTTGTTTTATTTTTTGGGGGGGGGGAGGGGGAGTGTGGTTTCGGTTTGGTTTGTGGGTCGTGCTGCTCGGTCTTGGTAATCTCGGAGTCTTAGTGTCTCAGGTGGCTGTGGTGGGTTCCATGAGCCATAGGTCCCAGATTTAATTACAATGTGTTGTGGTGTCGTGAATGAGTGCGGATAAACTATCCATCGACCTAGCTTCGTTCATTTTTTTCTTTATGTCGATGATTGATGGGACTGTGGGCGAGCCCCAGTGGGTGGCAATGGCCCTTCTAGTGGCCAGGGCTAGTTTGGCTAGGAGTTTGTTGTGAGCTCGTGGTGTGTTTTCTAGCGGTCTAGATAGCAGCCATAGCCACGGATCCCTTGGGATGGAGTCGTGTAGGACTCTCGAGGCCAGGGCCACTATGTCCGTCCAAATTTGTGTTATGTGTGGGCATTCCCACCATAGGTGGTAGTATGTCCCCTTTTGACCGCACCCTTTCCAGCATCTATCCGAAGTGGAAAGTCCCATTTGCTTGAGTTTTAACGGAGTGAGGTACCAGCGTATAAGGGTTTTATATGCCTGCTCCTTGTGGGTCACGCATATCGTTACCGTTGCTGTTGCTTCCCAGATTGCGGACCAGTCTGTGGGGTCGGTGGGGGGTCCCAAGTCCCGTTCCCATGCTGAGACATACCCTAACGGTTGGGTTTTTGTCACTTTGAGCAGTTGGGTATATGTTGTAGAGATCTGGCTTTTTTGTATTGGGGCATGGATGCATGATCTTTCGAAGGTGGTGAGGGGTGTAAGCCCGGCTTGTTTATATGTAGGGGTTTCCAGCAGGTTTTTAATTTGCAGATATCGGAAGAAGTCGTGCGTGGTGAGTGGTCTAGTTTGTGGTAGGTCCGTGAACGCAATGATTTTTTGGTTCTGGAAAAATTGATATGTCCTGATTAGGTCATTGTCTTCGTAGTGTGCGAAGTCTTTTGGGGTCATGCCTGGTGTGAAGTGTTCATTTCTCAGGATTGGTGTTAGGGGTGAGGGGTCTGACGTGAGTGCATGTTTAATGGAGAGTTTATTCCAGAGAGTTATGGAAGTGTTGAGTGCCGGTGTGGTTTGTGGGAGTTGTGGTCTTGCTCGTTTTGGTACCCAGATATAGAGGGAGGGGAAATCTTGGCCAAACAAGTCATGTTCGAGGTCTGCCCATCATTTTAACCCTATAGGGGCATGGAGTGCTTGAATCTGCGCTAGCTGTGCTGCGTGGAAGTAGTGGAGGAAGTGGGGTAGACCAAGGCCCCCCGATCTTGTCGGGAGATAGAGGGTGTCCCTCCTAATCCTAGCACGCCTGTTGGCCCATATGAAATGGTCAATTTGTGTTTGTAGTTGTTTAAAGTCTTTGGTTGCTACTTGAACCGGTAGGGTTTGGTATAGGTATAAAAATCTCGGTAAGAGATTCATTTTTATGCATGCTACCCTCCCTAGCCAGGAGATAGAGTGGGATTCCCAAGTTTTAAGGTCAGCCTTCGCTCTTTGTAATAGGGGGGAGTAGTTGAGTCGGTATGTCTGGGAGACGTCTGCTGGTAGGTCGACACCCAGGTAGTGTATGTGCGTGGGGTTGAAGTGAAATGGGTAGTCAGTTTTTAGTGCGTCGAGGTCCTCTTGAAGGATTTGTATTGGCAGCGCTTCAGTTTTATCCAGGTTGAGGCGGTAGCCTGAAACCTGAGAGTAATCGTTTATAGTACGTAACAATGGGGGGAGCGAGTTAGTGGGATCCGTAATGGTAAGGAGTAAGTCATCCGCATACCCCGCTACTTTATATTCTTCTTTTCTAACACGTACTCCCGCTATTGTTGGGTCTATACGTAGGGCTTGGAGTAGGGGTTCCAATGAGAGGGCAAACAGGAGTGGGGAGAGGGGGCAGCCCTGTCTCGTCCCATTAAAGATGCGGAATGAGGGAGGTTGGGCGTTCGGGATTAAAAGATTCGCCTCTGGTGCGGAGTATAGGATTTGGAGAGCATTTAGGATTGGGTCAGGGAACTGGAATTTGTGTAGGGTAGCGAAGAGAAAAGGCCATAGCAGTCGGTCAAATGCTTTTTCGGCATCGAGTGATAGGAAAAGGGTGGGGATTTGTCGGTGTGTAGTTACCCACAGAAGGTCAAAGGTCCGTCTGGTGTTATCATATGCCTGTCTGGAGGGTATGAAGCCAACCTGATCTGGGTGAATAAGTTTATGTACGTGGGGGTTTATCCTATCCCTGTATAGGTTTTTTAATTTAAAAAAAATAAATCCCAATATTTATTAGAATATGGTGTCCTTCATATCTTAAAGAGACACTATAGTCACCAGAACAACTGCAGCTTATTGAATTTGTTCTGGTGATTCCCTTCAGGCTTTTTGCTGTAAACACTGTCTTTTCAGAGAAAATGCAGTGTTTACATTACAGCCTAGTGATAACTTCACTGGCCACTCCTCAGATGGCTATTCGATAGAGATCCTTCCTGGGTCATGGCTGCCTAAAATGCATCCAAACATTCAGTGTCTCCTCCCCTCTGGATGCAGACACTGAACTTTCATCAAAGAGATTCATTGATTCAATTCATCTCTATGAGGAGATGCTGATTGGCCAGGGCTGTGTTTGAATCATGCTGGCTCTACCCCTGATCTGCCTCCTTGTCAGTCTCAGCCAATCCTATGGGGAAGCACTGTGATTGGATCAGGCCACCACCTCTAATGATGTCAGCAGACTGCTTGTTTTTCTGAGTCTAACAGCATGCAGAGTTGCAGCTTCAGGCTTGAATACAGTAAGATTTAGCTATATTTATCGAGGCATGAGGGACCCAGGGGGGCTAGATGGTTGTGTTAACACTATAGGGTCAGGAATACATGTTTGTGTTCCTGACCCTATGGTGATCCTTTAACATTCCAACAGTCATATGGAAACACTAATGGAGAAGTGTCTTATTACTTCATTATTATAATGTTAAATGTCATATGAACTTGAACCAGTGGAATCGGTTAATAATAGCTTTCTAGCGTCATGTGGATTCCAGCATTATCACTGGCATTATATGTAATCTTCATCATCAACAGAATTATCATAATTAACAGGATTATTTTCATATTGTATAGGATAAATAGCTTAGAACAGTTCCTTTTTGAGTTTTTGACATTTTGATGATCCAGGAGTGTGAGCAAGATGATGAATGCTGCTTTGGACATACCTGCATTTGGAGAAGGTGCACTGAAGTAGATAGCAGTGATGAGATTGGGAGAAGCATTGGTGATAACGAGACAAACACTGGTGATAATGAGATGGGCAATGGTGATAATGAGACAGGCGCTGGTGATACCGGGACAAGCATTGGTGGTAACGAAACAAGCGATGGTGATAATGAGACAGGCGTTGGTGATAACTGGACAAGCAATGATGAAAACGAAACAAGATGTGGTACAGGCAAAGACCCTTGCGCTCCTGGATTCTGCTGCTCCAGAACAGAAAGTAAGATCCTGTTCACTGCTTTTTTTCACTGTAAATATTAACCTTAAAATTCCGCAAACCATTACCAACAATAAATGGAACACATTAATGTATTAAAGTGAGGGGGAAAAGTATTTGATCCCTTGCTGATTTTGAACATTTGCCCACTGACAAAGAGATGATCAATCTATAATTTTAATAGTAGGTGTATTTTAACAGTGAGAGACAGAATAACAAAAGAACATCCAGAAAAACGCATGTCAAAAAAGTTATAAATTGATTTGCATGTCAATGAGTGAAATAAGTATTTGACCCCTTTGACTTGGGGTCAAAAGTGCTTGGTGGCAAAACCCTTGTTGGCAATCACAGAGGTCAGACGTTTCTTGTAGTTGGCCACCAGGTTTGTCCCACTCCTCTTTGCAGATCCTCTCCAAGTCATCTGCGTTTGGCAACTCGAACCTTCAGCTCCCTCCACAGATTTTCTATGGGATTAAGGTCTGGAGACTGGCTAGGCCACTCCAGGACCTTAATGTGCTTCTTATTGAGTCACTCCTTTGTTGCCTTGGCTGTGTGTTTTGGATCATTGTCATGCTGGAATACCCATCCACAACCCATTTTCAATGCCCTGGCTGAGAGAAGGAGGTTCTCATCCAAGATTTGATGGTACATGGCCCCGTCCATCATCCCTTTGATGCGGTGCAGTTGTCCTGTCCCCTTAGCAGAAAAACACCCCAAAGCATAATGTTTTCACCTCCATGGTTGACGGTGGGGATGGTGTTTTTGGGGTCATATGCAGCATTTTTCCTCCTCAGAACACTGCGAGTTGAGTTGATGCCAAAGAGCTCGATTTTGGTCTCATCTGACCACAACAACTGCACCCAGTTCTCCTCTGAATCATTCAAATGTTCATTTGCAAACTTCAGCTTGGCCTGTACATGTGCTTTCTTGAGCAGGGGGACCATGCGGGCGCTGCAAGATTTCAGTTCTTCGCGGCGTAATGGGTTACCAATTGTTCCCAGCAGCCTTGAGATCATTAACAAGATACTCTGGGCTGATCCCTCACCGTTCTCATGATCATTGAAACTCCACAAGTTGAGATCTTGCAAGGAGCACCAGACCGAGGGAGACTGACAGTTATTTTGTGTTTCCACCATTTGCAAATAATTGCACCAACTGTTGTCACCTTCTCACTAAGCTGCTTGTTGATGGTCTTGTAGCCCATTCCAGCCTTGTGTAGGTCTACAATCTTGTCCCTGACATCCTTGGATAGCTCTGGTCTTGGCCATGGTGGAGAGTTTGGTATCTGATTGATTGCTTCTGTGGACAGGTGTATTTTATACAGGTAAAGAGCTAAGATTAAGACCGCTTCCTTTAAGAGAGTGCTCCTAATCTCAGCTCGTTACCTGTATAAAAGTGTAAGGAGTCTTACCTGATGGGGAGTCCAGCTAGCAGAGTTATACGCTCACCCTTGCAAAGTAGACACAGACCAGGGTGACCAGGTAAGACGCCACCTGACCTGTGAGTCTGTGCACGGGGGCTTTCCAGGAAAAATGCTCAAAATCGCAGGACAGCAGGGATTAGCAGAAGCATAGTCAAGGAAAGCCAAAATCAGGGAAGCCAGAGATCAGAGTAGTCCAGGAGGAAAGCCAAGGTCAGAAGCCAGAATCAGTCAGGAAATACTGGAACGCTGATACGGCGAGACAGGAACCAAACAAGGGAACCAAAGTCAATGAACTGACACCCTTCCCAAGGTGAGGCAGGCTTTTATTAATTAATATGGGATACAGGTGTGCTAGAACAGCCACGGGTAAGTTCAGCTCCCAGTGCTGGAAACAAGGCAAGGACACCTATGAATGGCTAGATAGCACAGTGGCAAAAGAGCAGGATACAAGAAGCCAAAGTCCAGGGTTCAAATTCCCTGCTGGACACTTCTGGGGTGGCCTCGTCTGGCAGACTGGATGTCGCGGCGAGAACCGTGACAAAAAGATACCTGGAAGCCAGAAATTTTGCTGATTGATAGGGGTTCAAATACCTATTTCACTCCTTGACAGGCAAATCAATTTATAACTTTTTTGACATGCGTTTTTCTGGATTTCACTGGATCTCACTGTTAAAATACACCTACTATTAAAATTATAGACTGATCATTTCTTTGTCAGTGGACAAACATTCAAAATCAGTAGGGGCTCAAATACTTTTTTACCTCACTGTTTCAGCAATTCCTGATATATTTGTTTTATTTATATTTAAGAATTTTTTGAGCAGTAGATGATATTTGTGCTGTTTATATGGCTACTCCACAGTACTGAGCACTCCACTGCCCAAATGAGTGAGAGATTGTTGGGAAGCCTGGGATTACAAGGTTATTTTATTATTATTATTATTATTATTATTATTACCTAATGGTTATTTGGATAACCAGGAGTACACGTCACCCCTACATGAAATACGATGCACTCTCATGTAATATCACCTCAATCATTGACTCCTACAAAGCCATACTCCCAATTACATCTAGTGTGCTGCATCTCTATAATGAATTAAAAATAGATTTTACATACACCCTAGAGAATCCCTTTAACTCTGAGCCGCAGCTGTGGACTGTGACATGATGACAGTAATCATGTAACCAGTGAGAAATCTTAACAATGCAGCTGCTTATTGCAGATATTGGCCTTGATTTAATAAGCTTTCCAAATGATTCAATACTCTCATAAAAACTTTCCAATTGATTGATCTTCACAGATTCCCACTTTAATGGTGGCTTCTGTAGATAAATCATTCTAAAGTTATTTTTACGGTATGGAATCTATTGAAAAGTTTATTAAATTGAGGTCATTGTTTTTAAAATAAACACAAAAAAAAAGTTTAAAAAAACATTTGTTTTTGTCAAGGGTGGCTTTTCTTGTAATGGCTGAATTTTATGTAACTGTATGAACTGTAAAATCATGGAAAACTAATCTAAATAACCAATTAAAAATGACAAAAATCTATCTTTATAAATATTAAACAGGCTGAAAATGTAAACTTGCCAATAGCCATTGGAGAGGGACAATTTAGCTCTGGCCAGTATACATTCACTCCTACTGGGCATGCCATGGACCCTCCAGACTTGCAGTGGCAAGTAATCCTGGGTAGTAGTGTTAACTGTTGCTGCTGATTTGGGTAGCTAAAATTCAAGTAAAAATCACCAAGATGCTAAACACCCTATCAAACACAGCCACATTGTGTTTCCTTGCTTGCAAAGGAACATAGAACAGTGTCTATTTCAAAAAGAATTTGGGAGCAAACAGAATATTTAAATATATAAAGAAAATAATAAAAATGTAATGGCACGTTTAAAACTCAACACGATAATGCAATATCTACAATTTTTATTTTGTATGTCTTCCCCTTGCTTCTAGTGTCCCAGTTCCCAGTTTGCATTCCTTTTCCAGCTGAAGGAGACCAATGTGGAAACCAACTAATAAATTTTTTTGGCGAGGGTTCGGCCTTTGGTCCTCTTTCTGGCTATTGTACTTGTACCGAGGGCCTGGTTTGCACCAGCAAAGGGTAAGATTGTGACAGATCAAAAAAAAAGAAAAGGAAGAATATGGAAAATAAAACAATTGCTACAATTTTGCATTTGTATGGTGTATAAAGTGTGGGAACTCACCCAAGATCCATCCCCCTAAAAATTATATACACTCGTATGCATATACACACACACTGACGGGTGTGCACACACACTCAGACACACACATACACACACACACTCACAGACACACACACACACACAAAAATACACTCACAGACACACACACACAAACATACACTCACAGACACACACACACATACTCAGACACACACACACATACACTCACAGACACACACAGACACATACACTCACACACACAGACACACATACACATACACTCACAGACACACATACAATCACAGACACACTCATATACACTCACAGACACACACACACTCACAGACACACACACTCACAGACACACACATACTCAGACACACACACATACACTCACAGACACACAAATTATTATTATTTTTTAAAATGTAAAAATGTCCACCCAGCCTCCCTACCTGGAGAGGTGACGTGGACCTGTCCCTGGGGTCCAGTGGGGCGGGCACCTGGCTCCCTGTCAGATGCGGCGAGGGATCTGTGTTCCCTCTGGTCTTCTCCCTCTCGCCGCGCGGGCTATCCACTGATGCCTAGAGCCGGAATATGATGCCGTATTCCGGCTCCCGGCATCAGCAAACGGCACGCTAGGGAGCAGAGCAGAGAGAACACAGCTCCCTTGCCGTGTCTGACAGGGAGACAGTCGCCCGCCGGGTGTGGCCATTAGGTGGCCCCCCCATGACAGGGGGAACATGGGGTGGTATTTGGGGGCAGGAACAACGGGAACGGCGTTCCTGCTGTGAAAAAAGTGAAACGCCGTACCCACGCGTTCCTGCAGGACTCGAGCCCTGGTGTAAGGCAGAGCTTAACTTCACATTAGTTATTAAATGGCAGATTGTGACAGAGGCACCATAATGGCTCCAGTTGTGGCTGGTGAAGTTTTAAGATGGTGGGCGCGATACTCCTTCCCCAGAATTTTACTTCTCTCTATACAGTAAAGAGATACTTATACAATACAGGGAGCTGAGCATAATACCAAGATGCTCATACATTAAAACAAGCTGGGCCCAATACAAAGATATCTACACAATACACAGAGCTGGGTATACTATAGAGATACCCATACAACAGGTAGAGCTGAGGAAAATACAGATAAATCACACATAGCACACTAATAAGATAACATAACTATGCCACACAACCGGGATCACTGTGATGGATTACACAGAGCTGCAATACAGAGGTACCCACACAGCATGGCCGAACTGGGAACAAAAAATTCAGTCCGGGCATTTTTAAGCACAGCAGCCCACTGAGAAGGGGGCGGGGACAGAGAAAGGGGTTTTGTCATCACCAATGACAAGCACGCCCCCTCTCAAAGTGAGCTTGTTGGTTTGTTGCTCTTCCAGGGCAGAACACAGAGCCCTGCTGAAGAGCTGTAGCATAAGAAAAAGGTATTTGTTCTGCTCAGCGAAAGCAAATTTATTAACATGCTTGCGCTGTGTTTGCTTGTAACCTGTCTCTGATGTCTCTGGGATACCAGAGGGCAAAATGGCCAGGAAAGCGAATTGTGCATGTGTTTGGAGCCTGCTTGTAGGATTGAGTGTGTAGAGCGAGCTGATTGTGGTGTAGTATTGTGTAAATAGGTCGGTTTCAGTTATGTTGTGTTTGTGGCGTAATATCTGTGGCTAGGGGCTGTAGAGAGTGAGAGAGTGTGTGTAAAGGGGACTTAGTGTGTTTAGTGGATGTGGTGAGTGTATACATAGGGGCTGTAGTGTATGTGTGTAGAGGTGATGTAGTGTGTGTTGGGTTATAGAGAGTTTGTGTTTAGGGAATGTAGTATGTGTTTGCTTACATGGGAACTAGTGTGTGCATAGAGGATCCAGTGTGTATGTAGGCAGTGGCGGCTCTAGACTTTATGAGGCCTTAGGCGAAACTCAAACAAGAGGCCCCCCACTAACACTCATAGTAAAAAAACATATAGGGGTTGCATCGTGTGTATAATGAGCTGTTGTTATAATGTATGACAGGCTTGCAGCTCTGGATACAGAGAGCTAGTCTCTGTATTCACCGTTGGGGTGAGTGTGGCACGGTTGAAGGAGAAAGTGTGACAGGGCAATGGGGAGGTGAGAGTGACAGGACGAGGGAGGGTTATGTGACAGGGTGAGTGTGGCATGTCTAGGCAGGATGAGTGACAGGATAGGAGAAGTTAATGTGATAGGGTGAAGGGGGGATAAGTTTGACAGGGTTATGGGTTATGTGTTGCACAGCTGGAGGAGGGAGTGTGACAAGACGAGGGAAAGTGAGTCGACAGGATTATGTGACAGGGTGCGAGTGGCATGGTTGGGCACGAGTGAAAGGGTTAATGTGAAAAAGGATGAGTGTGACAGGGTTGGGGGTGAGTGTGACAGGATGAGAGACGATGAGTGTGATAGGATTAGGGGTATTAATGTGATAGGGTGAGTGTAGAAGGGCAAGGGCTGGTAATTGTGGTATGGATGGAGGGGGTGAGAGTGACAAGATTAGGAGAGGTTAATGTGAGCAAGGCTGGGTGAAGGGGGCATGACAGCATGTGGGGGTGACAGTGTGGGGGGTGGCTGTATGTGTGTGGAATTGTAACGGTGGGTAGGTGAAAGTGTGGGAGGCAGTGTTGGAAAGGGTGACAGTGTGTGCAGGGGCAGTGTGTGGGAGGCGTGACTGTATGTATTGGTGACATAGTGTTGGGGGCTGACAATATGGTGTGTGAAAGGGTAACAGGGTGAGAGAGCAGTGTGGATGAATGTGACAGTTTTGGAGGCAGGGTGTGAGTGGGTGACAGTGAGGGGGGCAGGGTGTGTTACAGTGTGGGGCACAGTGTAGTGAGTGCAGGGTGTGTGACCTTGTGGGTGGCAGAGTGTGTGGGAGACAGTGTGGGGGAGCAGGGTGTGTGACAGTGGGGGGCATTTTGTGTGAGAAACTGGGTGGGGGCAGAGTGTATGGGAGACAGTGTGGGGAACAGTGTCTATGGTGGTCAGTGTGATGGTTATTGTGGGGGCAGTGTCTGTGGTGGTCAGTGTGGGGGCAGTGTATGTGGTGGTAAGAGTGGGGGAACGGTATATAGGGGGCAGTGTATGTGGTGGTCAGTGTGGGGGCAGTGTATGTGGTGGTCAGTGAGGGAGCAGGCCATGTGGGGGCAGGGCATGTGAGGGTCAGTGTGGTGGTCAGTGTGGGGGGCAGGGTGTGTGGTGGTCAGTGTGGTCATCAGTGTGGGAGGCAGTGTATGTGGTGGTCAGTGTGTGTGGGGGCAGGGCATGTGGCTGGCAGGGCAACGTGGGTGCAGTGGATGTGGTGGGCAGGGTATGTGGGTGGGCAGTGGGGGTGGGAGGGTAGTGTTGGGGCAGTGTGGGTGGGAGGGCAGTGTTGGGGCAGTGTATGTAGGTGGGCAGTGAGGGTGGGACTGGGAGGGTAGTGTTGGGGCAGTGTGGGTGGGAGGGCAGTGTTGGGGCAGTGTATGCAGATGGGCAGTGAGGGTGGGAGGGCAGTGTTGGGGCAGTGTATGTAGGTGGGAGGGCAGTGTTGGGACAGTGAGGGTGGGCAGTGTTGGGGACAGTGAGGGTGGGTGGGCAGTGTTGGGGACAGTGAGGGTGGGTGGGTAGTGTTGGGGACAGTGAAGGTGGGTGGGCAGTGTTGGGGACAGTGAGGGTGGGCAGTGTTGGTGGGTGGGCAGTGTTGGGGCAGTGAGGGTGGGTGGGCAGTGTTGGGGCAGTGTTGGGGACAGTGAGGGTGGGTGGGCAGTGTTGGGACAGTGAGGGTGGGCAGTGTTTGGGCAGTGAGGGTGGGCAGTGAGGGTGGGTGGGCAGTGTTGGGGCAGTGAGGGTGGGCAGTGTTGGGACAGTGAGGGTGGGCAGTGTTGGGGAAGTGAGGGTGGGCAGTGTTGGGGACAGTGAGGGTGGGAAGTGTTGGGGACAGTGAGGGTGGGCAGTGTTGGGGACAGTGAGGGTGGGCAGTGTTGGGGCAGTGAGGGTGGGCAGTGTTGGGGACAGTGAGGGTGGGTGGGCAGTGTATTTGGGACAGTGAGGGTGGGCAGTGTTGGGGCAGTGAGGGTGGGCAGTGTTGGGGACAGTGAGGGTGGGCAGTGTTGGGGCAGTGAGGGTGGGCAGTGTTGGGGACAGTGAGGGTGGGTGGGCAGTGTATTTGGGACTGTGAGGGTGGGCAGTGTTGGGGCAGTGAGGGTGGGCAGTGAGGGTGGGTGGGGAGTATTGGGGCAGTGAGGGTGGGTGGGCAGTGTATTTGGGACAGTGAGAGTGGGCAGTGTTGGGGCAGTGAGGGTGGGTAGTGTTAGGGACAGTGTGTGTGGAGGCTGTGACAAGCCTCCACACACTAAAATACCTTGTTTTGTAATAAAATTCCCTGGTGGTCCAGTGGCAGCAGTCCCTGGTGGTCCGGTGGGATGGCTATTCTGTCTGCAGCTCCGCGAGAGCTGCAGACCTCGTTCCCGCGAGCGCCTGTCAGAGCGTTGCCGTGGTAACCCGCGGCAACGCTCTGTAAGCTCGCGAGAACCACATTATGTGATCTACAGCTCTGCACTCGGCGGAGCTACAGATCAGAGGCTGGCTCTCCCTGTGGGCAGACCATGTGGAGGGGCCACCCGGCGGCATACTGGGCAAGCCGCCGGGCTCCCTCTCACTGTCGGGTCCTCGGTCACTGACCGAGGACCCGACAGTGCAGTCTGCCATAAGGCGATTTAGGCGGCCGCGAGGCCCCAGCAAGCGCGAGGCCTTAGGCGGCCGCCTAAATCGCCTAATTAGAGAGCCGCCTCTGTATGTAGGTGGTGCAGTATGTGTCTTTACAGGATATTTTGTGTGTGTATGTAGGATCCAGAGTGTGTATATGGGATCTAATGTGTGTGTGTGGGTAGCTGATCCAAAGTTGTGTACTGGATCTAGTGCAGTGTGTGTAATAGGTGCAATGTGTGTGTGAGGTGTGCTGTGTGTGAAGGGAGTTGTGTTGTAAAGAGTGCAGTATGTGTGTTTGAAGGGTGCTGTATGTGTGTGAGAGGGGTGCTGTGTGTGTCTGAGAGGTGCAGTGTGTGTGAGGGGTACTGTGCATGTGTGTGAGGGGTGCTGTGTGTGTGAGGGGTACTGTGTGTGTCTGAGGGTTGCTGTATGTGTGTGTGTGGGGGTGAATTGTTTGTGTGAGAGGGGTGCAGTATGTGTGAGGTGTGTGTGAGAGGGGTGCTGTGTGTATGAGAGGGATGCTGCGTGTTAGAGGAGTACAAGATGGGTGCTTTGTGTGCCTGAGTGGTGCTGTGTGTGTCTGCGCGGTGCAGTGTGTGTGAGGGGTGTTGTGTGTGTGAGGAGTGCTGTATGTGTGAGAGATGCAGTGTGTAAAGGGTCCTGTGTGTCTGAGAGAGGTGCTGTGTGTGTGTGTTAGGTAGGTGCTGTATATGGGGGGGTGCAGTGTGTGTGTGTGTGTGTGTGTGAGGGGTGCTGTGTGTGAATATGTTTAGAAGCTTTGTGTGTGTGGGGCAGATTTGGTTTTATTTAATAAAAAAAAAAACTTGTATCCCCCCTTCCTTCTTACATTTGCCCTGAGAGGGGAGACATTACTTGTAATCCCTGACCATACAAGTGGGGAGAGAACTCTGGCCTGCAGCTCAGCTAGAGTTCACCCTGGAAAGATCGGAGCTTTGCCATGGTAACTGTGGCAATGCTCAGACCTTGCGAAAGGTACCCAGCACAGCTGCTGGCCAGAGCTCCCAGGTATGCTCTCCCTCCTGTGCTGGCTGCCGCACCACACTGCCAGGGGGCCGGTGAGGGAGATCTTTGATCTCCCCACTGGCCAACATGGCACATGGCACACTTGCATAGTGCCGGCAGGGGAGATAAAAAGTTCTCCCCTGTCTGTCACCACCCATGGCTATCATGGCCCACTCTGTTAAATGCTTTTGCTCTCTTCTATATTCCTTATCCTCTCTAAGCTCTGACTTGCATGATCTCATCTTCAGTAGTGCTCCAGCTTTCTAGTAAATATTGCTGGTTTGGTGAAAATTGTCAACTACTCTATTAGCACTCAGTACACAGTGGGCACATGGTTAAAGCATCAAGATTCTGATAGACTCGAACCATGTCAGCTTCTCCTGACTCACTATTAAGCTCTCAGCACACAGTGCACTGAGGTTTAAAGCAGCAGAATACTGATAGACTCCTTATTACCGTTGCAGCTGGCAATATAATTAATCTGCAGCAGTAATATGGAGCCAAGAAGTAGCTGACATGGCTAACAGAAGCAACAATCATTATAGATTAAAACAGATTGAAATCAGAATCACATCAGCCCTCAGAGTCACAGCCCCAATCCTGCAGTTTGAAGCTTCACACCTTTTCAATTAGCAAAGCAAGAACATCTCAGGTCTCAGCTGTAGAGTGACTGAGCACTTTAATGAAGATGGTGGGTATGTGCAGTACGAGTTATTCAAACTATTTATGACAGGCAGGACAGTGCTCTGTGTCAGAAATGCCCCCCTTCGTTTGTCACCCCTGGGCTTCCTTGGCTTTATATATATTAATTATATATTTAAGTAAATAATCTCCCCTCAGGCTATCACTAAGGCTATAGAGGAGAGAAAAATATATTATACACATTTGGCAGGGGACAGGAGCTACTGCCGCTGTGCTCTTTCTGTGCTGCTTCCAAGATAGCTTTTTGCTTCTCTCTACTGTGGGCACTGTAACACTACCCCCTGGTGCCATCAGCCAGTGATGGCCTCATGCATAGTGAGGCCAATAGTGTGCATCCACTCATGAAAAGCTGTCTCTGCTGCCCCAATGGCAACTCAATGGAAATGTCTAAAATACCTTCTTAAAGGACACTAGGCATGTGCAAAACCTGCTGAAACAGGGCAGATAGTTAAACCAGACCCATATTTTTGACATGCCTAGAAGTCAGCTTCTCTAAACAGCTACCAAAAGGGGGGACTGAACTTTATTACAGACCTAAGGATACACTTATATTTTCCTATATGTTTTGGCTTACCACCCTACTCTCAAGAAAAAGAATCAGTGTTTCTAAACTACTGCAAATACATTTTTTGCCACATAAAAACTGGTGGAGTGCTTCCCCAAGTTGGCTCTGTTCTTTGAAAAGGTGCTCTCTGCATTGTCTGCCCTCAGTGGGCTGGTCTTTATGATTGAAAGGCAGCCTGGTGTGCATTTATGCCCCTAGGGCATTACCATTGTTGTGAGTCATATGACTGTCCTGCCCTCTTTTACCTCAAACATCGAATTCCTTCTTCACAGGGCCCCAATGTATGCCAAGTTCTTACACACATAGGAAGCAGCAGTAAACCATTTGGGCATTGTGTCTTTCTAGCTCTTTTGGGCTCTTGGGTCAAGACCCTTAAATCTTTCTGTTAGACTGTAGAGGTAAACTCAACAGAGTTTTTCATCAAACAGAGCAACAGGTTTTTCATCAAATCTTTTCTTCACTAGGGTGTCAGGGCTTACCTGGGGTTGGAGTCCAGAGTGCAGAGATAATGCTCACCTTTGCAAAATATCACAGTCCATGGTGACTAGTGAGATAAATCCTCATGATAGTGAACGGGGGCAGATCTGGAAGTGCTGTACAGACAAAGGAAAATCCAAAATCACAGTATAAGACACATCCACAGATCAGGGCTGGCAGCTAGTATGCATAAATTATAGTCCAAAAATAGAAGTACAAGACCGGAGAGTCAGGAGTAGGTAGGATACTTCCAGAAACAGCAACAAAGAACTGACCCTGAAGCTGATGATAGGAAGGGCTTTAGGCCAGTTAATGAGCTACGGATGAGGCAAATAACTGCAGGTTAGTCAGCACGATGTCACCCCCCTGAGATGCATGATAAACTTCAAAACGAACTGACCGGTGTCAAACTGCAGTGGTCCACTGGTAGAGAACATTACTGGGAACAGCCAGATCTCCCAAAAGGGAGGCCACACCTGGCAGTCTGCACAGATGGAGACAAACCATGACCCAGGGTTCAAAGTTTATTTTAAATATAGGCCAGAGTAGCTGAACTGAAAGCATAGATGACTTAGATAATTTTTCCATTTCAGCTTTTTTGACCTCAAATTTGAAATTCACTTTGGATTCACCTTCAATTCTCCTTTTAATGATTAACCATGTATAACTGTTTTTCTCTATAACCATGATCGGTGGTAATTCCACTTATTTCCTTATTTTAATAAAGGTTGTTCCTATCTCCTACTTGTGAGAAGCCAGATGATGTACTAGATTTCACCGCCTACAGAAGTGAACACATTTTGCAAACACTGGCGCCATGGACTGTAAAGTATGACAACTTAGCAATGGGCCTACCTAAGGCTGCTGTAGAAAGTGGGAGAGAAGCTGAAAACGCTTTTAATATGCTTGGTGATGTCAGGGTGGGTAGCTTGGAGAGTGAGAAGAACATGCAATTTGAAGAACATGTTAATGAACCCTCTGAGCCCAGTCAAGTTGAATTTCAGGAACTTAAACAACTTGCCAAGCACATGGGACAATTTTTAGGTCCTGGGTTCTATTGATCTTCCGTTTGTTGTCTCTAATAGGTTTGTAAAAAGATTATATTTCAAAAACTTATAGAGTTGTTCACTACAGTGGGAAATATATTGAATTCAAAATGAATTTTAAATTGAAGGTCAACGTAAGTGAACTGGAACAATAGATGCCTTGGAGAATTTTTCAGTTCATCTCTTTTGCCATAAAATTTTAAATTCACTTTCAATTCACTTTCAATTCCCACTTCAATTCTCTCTTTATTGAAAAGCACTGTTAGATTACTTATCTTTGAAATTGTAAAGATTATCTATTTTTGCTCATTATAGGTTTTTTGTTTGTTTGGCAATAAATAATATTATAGCATTATTATGATGTCCTACTTATTGTACATTATGCAGAATTACAGAATTAAAAATTATCTGGATTGTGTAAATCAGGCCCCGAACAGGCTTGAATTTGGGCCAGACTTCAGCCTGATTGATTGCTGCCGGATGGCTGGAATTTGGACCAAATTAATTAAATCTGGGCCCAGAGGATTCAACTCTGGATCTGGAGGCTTCAACTCTGGGCATGGACGATGTCATATGTGCTATGGACTATGTGCTATGATCAGCATGAACATAGCTAAAAAAATAAAATAATGGCAGAATGAGGTTTAATATGTGGTGGCTGGACAGTGCTTTCTAAAGTGTTAATAAAAAAAGTAAAAAAAAAAAATAATAATAAATAAATATCCTATGGGGGTCAAGAAGACCAATAAGCATTGGATAGAGACTAATTGACATATTCATGGTGGAGAACCCCCACCCATGGTCAACAGGTAGGGGCCCCAATATTAATAAAGGGGGGCCCTAGGTTTTCTTGAGTCATTTAGATATATTGCTGATATTTCTGTAGATTCAGCGTCATCCGTCTATGTATCTACCTACCTATCTATGAATACAAAATATTAAAGTTTATAATGGCGATGAAACGATCTATCTCATGTAAATAATGGGGATTTAGTTGCAAAAATGCCATCACACTACATTTGGCTGGTCCTATCCTAAGAATTGCTCTTATGAAACTTATTTTCCTATGGAACTCTGCAACTCAAGGTTACATGAGAAAGTGGAAAATATTAATCTCTGTTTTACCCCACCTGTCCCACAGCAGCAGCTTACATGAGGAATGGATATGTACATTTTGTAGTACCCATCTAGACGTTGGTCCTTACAACCTGCAGAAACAAAGAGACAAAACTAAATGTCTTGCATTCCATGCATATTATGGGGTCCTTGGTTTCCCAATTCTTTATTTTTATTATTATTATTATTATTATGTTATTTATATAGCTAGATATGTCTCTGTGAGCATGTTTGCGTTTTTGTCTGAGACCGTATGTGTATGGGTTAGCTGCTTGAAGTGTGTTGTGTGTATGGGGGTCTGCCTGTGGCCTTTGTGCATTTTGTTTATGGCAAAGCTATGTTTCCTGACTGTGTGTGTATGATGAGTGTCTTTAGCTGGTGGCTGTGACAAGATGAGTAAAGGGGTACCAGTTGCAGGAAGAGCGTGACAGGGCAAAGGGGGTAAATGGGACAGGGTGGGGGGTGGAGTGGAGACAGAGGGTTGTGGGAGAAAATGAAGGAGAAGGAGTATGACATGGTTTGATGAGGGAGTGTGACAGGGCGATTGTGGCATGGTAGGAGGGACGAGTGTGACAGGATTAAGGGGGGTTAATGTGACAGGGTGAGTGTTGCAGAGTGAGGGCAGGTGAGTTTGGATGGGGTGAGATTAACAGGATTACGAGTGGATAATGTGAGGGTAGATGCATGAAGAGGCTGACAGTGTGGGGGGGTGACAGTGTAGGGAGGGGTGACAATGTGTGGGGAGGTGACAGTTTGAGGGGATGCTAACAGTGTGTCTCGGGAGGCTGACAGTGTGTGGGAGTATTGTGACACAACATTGTTGTGGGTGACTGTTTGTGGGTGGCATGACAGTGTGTGTGAGGGGGGTGATACTGTGTGTGTGGGGTGGCGATCCAGTGTGTGAGAGGGTGATGGTGTGAGGGAGGGTGATGGTGAGAGAGAGGGTGATGGTGAGAGAGAAAGGGGGGTGATGGTGAGAGAGAGAGGGGGGTGATGGGGAGACGGCAATGTGAGAGGGATAGCGGTGGTGAGAGGGGGGTGATGGTGAGAGGGAGAGGGGTTAATGGGGAGAGGGGGTGATGGTGAGAGGGGTGATGGGGGTGATGGTGAGAGGGGGGTGATGGGGTGATGGTGAGAGTGGGGTGATGGTGAGAGGGGGGTGATGGTGATGGGGAGAGGGAGAGGGGGACTAAATACCTTTTTTATTCCATTGTGGTACAGTGTGAGCTCCCTGGTAATCTAGTGGGCTCCCTGGTGGTATGGTGGTGATATCCGGTTTGCAGCTCTGCACACCATGTGTCTTGCGAGACCTGTCAGAGCGTTGCAGTGGTAACCCGCGGCAATGCTCTAATTGGCCAGTTCTTGCGAAACACATGGTCTGCAGCTTTGCACACTGCGGAGCTGCAGACCGTTGTCTGCGATGGACTCTCTCCGTCCAGGCCGGGCAGCCAGGAGGGGCCTGGCACCCGGCGGCATACTGAGCAAGCCGCCGGGACCCCTTCTAGTGTTGGGTCCTCGGTCACTGACCGAGGACCCGACACAGTCTGCCCTAAGGCGGTTTAGGCGGCCACGAATACCCAGTGGCCGCCTAATTAGAGAGCCGCCTCTGCTTATATGGATACCACTAACTTGAAGGGAGAGCAAAGGAGGAGGAAAGACAAGGAGCTCAGTTTTAAAGAGATTGAGTTTCAGAAAGCGGGAGGACATCCAGTCATAGATGGAAGAAAGGCTAGCAGTGACACGTTGCAGGGCGGCAGGAGAAAGGTCCGGGGAGGAGAGATAAATCTGCATGTCATCAGCGTACAGGTGATAGTGGAATCCAAATGAGGTAATACGTTTGCTAAGAGAGGTAGTATAAAGAGAAAATAGATGGGGACCAAGGACAGAGCCTTGGGGTACTCCAACCGAGACAGGACGAGGGGAGGAGGTATAATTAGAAAAGGAGACACTAAATGAGCGTTGGGAGAGATAAGAGGAAAACCACGAGAGGACAGAGTCACAGAGAATGAGTGATTGAAGAGTTTGAAGAAGGAGTAGTGGTCTTTAGATTTAACTGCGATTAGGTTGTGAGTAACTGTGATAAGAGCAGTCTCAGTAGAGTGGAGAGAGCGGAAGCCAGATTGAAGAGGGTCAATGAGAGAGTTGGAATTGGGGAAGTGAGACATACGGTAAATACAAGTCTTTCCAGAAGACTTGAGGAAAAAAGGAGCAGGAATATGGGACGATAGTTAAAGGGGGAGGACGGGTCAAGAGATGTTTTTTTAATAATAGGTACTACAGTGATATGTTTAAGGTCAGCAGGGACAATGCCAGAAGAGAGAGAGCAGTTGAAGATGTGTGTTAAGGATGGCACAAGACAGGGGGAGAGAGATCTGATAAGGTGAGGTGGGACCGGATCGAGTGGGCAATTGGTGGGGCGAGAGGAAAGGAGAAGCTCAGCCACCTCTTGTTCAGTAGTTGGTGAGAAAGTCTGAAGGGTAGGAAAGGTATGATCTACGTGTAGTTGAGAAAGAGAACGGCGAGGTGGGGAGAATTCTTTCCTTAGCAGTTCAATCTTGTCGGTAAAGTAGCATGCAAAGCTATCGACTGTAAGGTTAGTTTGGGGGGTGGTCACAGCAGGGCGAAGAAGAGAGTTAAAGGTGTCAAAGAGATGCATGGGATTGCGGGAGCATGAACTAATGAGAGAGAGGAAAAGTATGACTGTTTGGTGAGGGCAAGGGCTGTGCTGTATGAACACAATATGAATCTATAATGGAGATTTCTTCTGCTAATTATGTGTTTACAGTTTTCAGGGAACTGTCAAAAACCACATATACAGACTGACAACATCTTGATTTTGATGTCTGTATTACTTTCGGTAAAATAGACAATATATATCTGCAAAAATAATTCTGGACACAAAGACAAAATGGGGAGGATATTATCCCCAAAACTGGGAAACCAACAAAAAGCCAAGGCTAGCAGGAGTTGACCCCAAGGGATGTACTCCTGAAACAATGAGACAAATGTGCTGTTCAACACAATAGGGTGAGGATACTACTGTTTTATAGTACTACACTAAACAATAATAGTTAATATATGAAATGTGTTTATTCACCAAACTAAGTTTTTTTTTTTAATGAACTAAAAGATGTATGGCAACATTTAGACCAAAACGTCTGGTATTCTCCAAAGCAGCTATGTTATATTTTAAATTTCAGGTTTAAAATCACTGCAATTTCAACTTTAACATATAAACCCCTTACTTTCCCATGTGATATATATTTTTTTTTCATTCTTTATTTTTGTACACGATAGGTAAGGCAAGAATTATACAACTTGAAGGCTTGCGCAGAAGCCAAAATACAAAAGAACAGTTTTGTAAACGCAGGGCCGTCTTTAATATTGATTGGACCCTGGGCAAAGCATTTGCTTGGGCCCCCTGGTACCCTCTCCCCAGGTGTGCAATCACATCCTCCACCCCAACGCAGGGGCAGACCTAAAGTAGAGAGGTGCAAGAATTTTTCTGAGCCTCCCTATTGCACGGGTGATTGAAAGGTAGTTCCTCATCTGTCGTGCAACTCCAGCAATGCATTGACAGCTGGGGCTCTACCATTTACCCGTGTTTGAAGGTTTGTATTTAGCACTAAGCTGTTTTTATGTGTTTGAATGTAAACAGGTTTTTGTATGGAATATGTTTGTATGTGGTGTTGGCGTACTTGCATGCATGTATTTATGTGTAGGGTTGGTTTTTGAATGCAGGGGTGTGTTTACATATAATTTTGGTGTGTAACACAGACGTGTGTTTGTACGTAGTGTTGGAATTTGAATGCAGGGGTGTATTTATATGTAGTGTTAGTGTGTGAATGCTGCGATGTATGCACATATACACACACACATAGATATATATATATACACACACACACACTGAAACACATGCAGACACAGAGATATACACACTGGCACACATGTAGATATACAGACACATATACACACATGCAGATACACAGACACACACAGATACACCGAAACACACAAAGACAGCATACAGATACGCACTGATACACATACAGACACACAGGTATACAGACACATATAGACAGACAAACTGACACATACATACTGACATATGGACACCGACACATACACTGACAGACATGCTGACACACACACAGACACATACCGAGACATACATTCACAGACACACACAGACCTACTGACAGACACACAGACATACTGGCACACACAGACATAGTGGCACACACAGACATACTGATACCCAGACATATATACTGGCACACACACAGACAGACCTACTGACAGACACACACACAGATCTACTGACAGGCACACAGACAAACTGACACACACACACACACACCTATTGATAGACACAAACTCAGACCTAGTGACAGACAGACTGACACACAGACAGACTGACACACACACACACACACAGACCTACTGACAGACATAAACACACACATACTGACATACACATGGGCAAACTGTAAAGCCCCCCTCCAGTTTCCTACCTTCCCTGGGGTTCAGTGTGCTGCCTCGGGTGGTTGGAAGTTGGGGACTGGCTCTCTTTGCTCAGTCCCCCTCCTCGCTGCCTCCTGGCTCAGCCTCCCTCCCGCGCGGCTCTGAGGGAGGAAGTGGACGTCACTTCCTCCCAGGCTGCCGTAAAGCAGGAGTCCCGGTCGTGCTGTTAAAGGGCCACAGCATCCGACCGGGACCCTGCTGAAAAGTGCTCACCGGGTGGCCCTAAGTGTATTGGCCACCCGGTGAGCCCCCTTAGAGTATGGGCCCCGGTTCAGCCGCAATACAAGCACCGCGGGCCCATGGGTGGGGAGGGAATTTTTCTTATGCAGGCAATGGGTGGCGGGGCCACGGGGCAGCTGCTTTGGGCCCCCCAGGAGTAACTGGGCCCAGGGCAGCTGCCCCGTTTGCCCCGCGTTAAAGATGGCCCTGTGTAAACGTAATAATGAAAATCAGCCCATATTATAAGCCACCTTGTAAATTCTACACAACTTGCCTCCCATCGAGGATTTTGTGTTTTTTATATGGCATCAGTATTTATAATTCCTTATTTTTGCCCGTGATTGACCATGTGATATTTTAAAGGAACAATATAGGGTCAGGAACACAAATGTGTATTCCTGACCCTATAGTGTTAAAACCACCATGTAGGTGGCTTGCCCCGCATTATCCCCCTTAAAAGGTAAGAAAACTTAAATTGTTTCCAGCGCCGTGCGGGTCCGTTGGTGCAGGCCCTGCTTCTGTTCCACCTCCTTGCTGACATCATCAGAATTTAGGATTTCAGCCAATCCAATGCTTTCACATAGGGAAACCAAGGAGACCAGACAGACGCAGGGCCAAACACCGATTTGGCCAATCAGCACCTCCTTATAGAGATGCATTGAATCTATGAGGAAAGTTCAGTGTCTGCATGCAGAGGGTGGAGACACTGAATGTCAACCTGTAACATATTCATCCTCACCTTGTGGTCAGCGGCCGTGCAGCTGCATGAATGACACTTATGGCATGTTAATGGACGCCGGCCGCTGTGGATCCAAGGCTGATTATACCCCCAAACTCGCTCAAGTGATTGACGACATCGGCGTGCACTTGACATCGCGCACGCACCGCGCACGCACGTTCTAGGGTCAAAGATCGATCCCGGCCAATCAGAAAGGTAAAGCAGGTATAAAAGCCTAGAATTGCCTTTCCTCTTTGCCCTGTCGTGGTTTCCCTAGTGGTTGTCTGAGAGCGCGTTTCTTATTCTAGTTATTCTGTTTTTTGACTTTGGCTTTGATTTTGAATTTCCTGTATTCTGGTATCCCTGACCTCTGGCTTTCCTTTATCGTTGATTCCCTTTCTGTGTCCCCTGACCTCGGCTATTTCTCTGACTATTCTTTGGTACAGTAGTCCGGCCATTCTATGGTCCGGTAATACATTACCTATTAGTCTCCTGTGTTACACAATTCTACCTGCTGGATCATACTGTAATGCTGACACAACCACACTGTGCAGCACTGCCCCAGGAACCACCTCTAGCAGCCATTTGAGGAGTGACCAGTGGAGGTATTCCTAGGCAGTAATGTAAACACTGCCTTTTCTCTGAAAAGGCAGTAATGTAAACACTGCCTTTTCTCTGAAAAGGCAGTGTTTGCATGAAAATTTCTGCAGGTAATGATTATACTCACCAGAACAGCTACATTAAGCTGTAGTTGTTCTGGTGACTATAGTGCCCCTTTAACCTAGAACTTCAACTTTAATCCTATAGTGCCATCTTATGTCTAAAAACAGTATTATTAATTCCCCCCAAACAGGAATGGGATAAGGAAAGGAAAAAGGGTGATCAAAGGAATTATGAAGTATAAATCTCTTGCTGAGTCTTTGGAAGTTTTCTTGGTGGTTGCAATGAAAAAAATAATAATTTCCTTTTGTATTTTTTCTGTTATATCCCATCTATTGGTGTTGTTTTGTATTGTATGTTACCCAGCAAACAGAATGACTTAAAGGAACACTTTAAGCAACATATCCATTACAACAGGAGGTGAGAAGAGTGCATTCAGAACCCTTACTTGTTTTCACATTTATATTGCTTACTTTCCCAGCCCCTCTGTGTCTCTTTGTGTCCTCCCAGTCTCTCTAGGTGTCTCTCTCACAAGCCCTGGTCTGTCTCTTTTGCCCCTTCAACAACAGCCCCTCTGTGCAGTGTTAATTTATCTTTTGACTATTTTAGTTCTAGACATATTATAGTCATCTGATTTGTTTTAGTTTTAGTCTAGATTTAGTCAGTGGCGTCTCTAGGATTCATTTTTTTGGGGGGGGGGGGGCACATGGTGGGCCAGGGACAAAAGTAGGGGGGCACATTTAACCCTGCCCTCCCTGCAGTTTGACCCCGCCCCTGCCACATGTTAAGCCCCACCATACTGTCCTGGGAATTGTGGGAACCGCGAGGGAGCATGGTAGAGAGACATGCTTCTCCCTACTCCTTCAGTCCTCCCTCCTCAGCATTAGTGACAGGAGTGCCGTCGGATCGGCGAGGCTGCCACCCGGCCCGGCGGCTCCAGCGTGGAATGCGGCCGGCCCCCAGACTCCTCTCAGGTAAATGGGAGGGGGAAGTCGGGGGAATAAAGAGACACAAGGGAGGGGGGAAATAAAACAGAGGGGGAATAGACAGAGAAAAGAGGAAGAAAGAGACAGAGGGGGAAGAGTGAGACACAGGGGGAGAAAGAGGGGGAATAGAGAGCGAGGAAAAAGACAGGGGAAGAGAGATGTGGGGGAGAGAGAGAGACACAGGGAAAGGGGGGAGAAAGAGACAGAGGGGACGAGAGATGTGAGGGAGAGAGAGAGACAGGGAATGGGGGGAGAAAGAGACACAGGGGAAGAGAGAGACAGAGGGAGAAAGGAGAGAGACACACAAGGGGAGGGGGGGAAGAGGCAGAGGGGGAAAGGAGAGAGACACACAAGGAGCGGGGGAGAAAGAGGCAGAGGGGGAAGAGAGATACTGGGAAGGAGAGGGGAGACATGGACACAGTGAGTGGGCGAAAGAAACATACAGAGTGACTGGGGGAAGACAAAAAGTCACACAGAGGGGCTGGAGATAAAGAGACACACATAGGGGCTGTATATATCACTGGTGGATCCGGAGGGGGAGGCAACAGGGCAATCCCCCCCCCCCCCCCACGAGGCTCTCCCCTGCCAGCCGATCTCCCTCCCCGTACCACAGGCACTGTGCGGCACACACTGCCCCCCATACACACACTGCCCCCACACACACCATACACATTCACACACTGCCCCTCATACACACATTGCCCCATACACACACACACTGCCCCCCCCACACACCATACACATTTACACACTGCTCCATGCATACATTGCCCCCCACACACATTGCTGCACACACACACACACACAGCCCCCCATATACACATTTCCCCACACACCCTACACATTCACACACTACACCCCCACACACACACACATACACTGACCCCCTCACACATTGCACCACTGCTCCAATACCTTACTACAGCCCCATATCCCAGCAGACCCCAGGTAAGTTGTCAAACTGTTCTTAAACGGTTTGACTACTTACTCTCGGAGGTGGTCCCGGCACTCCTTGCACCAAAACCACTACACAGAGCAGTAGTGGTTATTGTGCATGGATTTTTTCTTTAAATAATCTACAAGTGCCCCTCCCGGGATCAGGCTCTGGATCCACCACTGGTATATGACATGTATATTAATGTGTGTATTAGTTATATATATGTATAATTATGCCTATTATATTTACACATATATTAATGTACATTTATATATTCATAATACACATAGAAATGTCATTAATATGTACCGTATGTAATGAGGAGATATTGGCTAGGTGCATACTCCAGCACAATAACATATTTGAAGTGAAGAGTGCACCCACAGGACTTTAAAATAAACAAGATAACGTCAATTTTTTACAGTTGTGCACTACATACATTCACCATTTCAGTCCCATTACCAAACTTTCCTTAATATGTCAAGGTAGTTGGACTGAAACATTGATTACATGCAAAGGCACGTCTTCTTAAAATAAATCTGCACTTTTGTTTATTTTGAAGCCTATGAGTGTTTTTTTTTTACGTTGGAGTAATCATTTAAAAAAAAAAAAAAATTTATTCTTTATTTTTGAGTGCAAGGGATTACAGACGATCTTACATTGCCACAATAGCTGTAATAAGCATTAGATTGTCATAAAATATGGAACAGTAATATGGCAAACGATGAAGCCTATTAACATACATACAGATTGCTTAGGCAAGATATAAGAGGCTAAAATAAAAAGCTGTACTCGATTGGGACATGTTAAGTAAAGAGCATTAGGCCCTGGGGAGATAGCGCAGCTAAGCGGACAAGGGCACATGTAGGAGTGTGGGGATAGATGCATGGGATTGGTTGTGAAGAATCTGTGGGTGTGATTATGTTTTGTGTAAGACAGTGTGGGGGAGGTCTTACCTCAGTGCCACTTGGGATTCGGGCCAGCAAACAGTTTCCCTCCCGCCCACCCTCTACTATAATTTGTCGCAGCTAGCCGGGGGTATGTCCTTGCCAATTGAGTTTGAGGTTACGTTTAAGTAGATGGAATGAGATGAACAAGTTTTTTAAGGTCTCAAACCTCCCCTGCTCTAAAGGTTTTAACTTTAGGTTGCCTGAGGTCTCGTGCCCATCGAGCGTGGATAAGGTCGGCTGATGGCAGGCATTGGAAGGATTTTTTATGACGAGGGGGGAGGTGAGAGGGAGTGGTGATTAGGAACCACTCCATGTTTTTATTGGCAAGGACGGTTGGGTCACTGTATAACACTATGGGTGGAGTTATATATGTATATATGTTAATTTATGCTTATTTATGTCTAATGTTTTGGTTACAGAAAAGAAGAGATTTAATAAATAAAGTTATGGATGTGTTATGCAGTAATTTAGTTGTGATAATAAATGCTGTGGCCTGTTTCATCCATACTAAGTGGTCTGTCGTTATTGGGGGTGTTTAATGGGGTTAGATTTTGTTCTAGGCTGCATCGCAATTCCCCACTACGTACATACAAGGTTACATGCTAGGCAAACAGATTTTATAATAGTAAAGACCACTGGGTTCGAGCTAACTGTTGTATAGATATTGAGGTCTGTGGAGGATCATGCTGGAGATGTGGTTAGGTGAGAGCCGTAACAGGGTCTGTCAGTGGCATCCCTTACACTGCCAGTCTCTTGTTGTGTGTACCTCTGTGGTGTCTTGAGGTGTCTGGGAGTCGTCGCTGGAGACTGAAAGTCCGAGTAGAGATTCCAGATTTGGTGAGGTAATGCGAAACTGCTCTTGGCGGGTATTACTAGGTTCCCGTTGCTCATTATTGTTGACAGGGCTTCCCCTCCTTGGTTGTGAGGCTTATCGGCAAAGTTATTGGCTGTCTGGGGTTGCCTGGCTTTTGCCCTGCTGAGCTCTCCCTTTCGAGGGTTAACGGTCTGGGGTGTGCAGGTTGGTGAGCTGCAAGGCTCCTCTCCTCTGTGGCCTCATGAGGCAGGGGCCATTGGTGTTAGGCTCCATCCTGCCGCCATCTTGGAAGGCAGGTATGAGGGGTGCCGTGCCTCTCCTTCTCTATTCCTCCTGAGCTCCCCGCAGTGGGGGCCAGCATAACCCCCCCAGCCCACAGGGGGGGGGAAACGGGACCGGCAGGCGTCTCAGGGAGTCGGCGTGTGGCAGCCGCGAAGGGAGACAGGGCAGCGGTCGTCCACCCCTCTCCCCTCTCGAGTAGGCCGCAGTCCCCAAAGCTTCATTCAGGCCCCTAGGGTCTCAAAGCTCCCGATCTCAGGGCCTGCCACCTCGACCACCGCCGTGTGCGAGTTTTTCTGACTCTTTGCGGGTGTCAAAACTGCAGGATTTGCCCGAGAGGCCAGATTTCTCCGCAGCCTCTCCTGCATGCGACCGGTCAGCATGGCGGTCCGGCCCCGCCCCCCATCATTTTTAATTTTAAGTTATCTTTTCTAACTCTGTATCTGCACAATATGCTGGCGCGACGCATTATGGGGCTGGTAAATATTTTTTTTCCAGGGCTGCTTTTAATTCCCAGTCCAGCCCTGTGTGTGTCTGTCAATGAATGTGTGTGTCAGATCACTGAGTCAGTGTCTGTCAGTGACGTCTGTGTGCAAATAGTAAAAGAAGGTTTTCTACAATACAAAATAATAGCAAAAAAACATTGGGCAATATTATATAGATTGGAGTGTAATAAACAGAAATAAAAATCCACTCACAAACCCAAAATGATTACAGACATATCAGTGTAGCAATGGAAGTCTTCGTATCAATATCAGGACATGATGGAGGAAAGAACAATAATAGTTCAGAGTTTCTATATTCAAATCAATTTTAATACACTTACAGGATTAAATCAGAAAAAAAGCCCCATCACAATCTGTCAGTCATAAAGGTGCATGAAGAGCAGCAAACCTCAGCGGTACAGTCCAAGTGAGGGAAAGTTCTCCTCAGCATACAGAAAGAAATGGACAGTCAAAACAAAATAAAAACAAATAGAAACTCTAAACACATAAGGCCCTACGCGTTTCGTTCAATAAGCATGCACTTCCTTAGGGTCTAAAAGCATAAAATCCTTTCCTCGTGGTGACAGATTATTCACAGATCGGTGGTCCGCTTTTTAACCCCTTAAGGACATAGCTTCAGAAGTTTGTCTTACGCTTAAGGACAAAGGCCATTTTTGAATTTTTTGCTGTTTGCATTCAAATGCAATTTGTATCTCTATCATTTATTGCACCAACACATATTATACATCGTTTAAAGGGCAAACAGGGCTTTAATTTGAATTCACATATACATAGATACATTCTCATTATTTATATATAAAAATGGCAAAAATTTGAAAAAAAATACATTTTTTTCACAGTTTTGGCAATAATAGCGTGTGCTTAGAAAAAGTAATTCAAAATAAATTAATTTATGTGTCTTGATTTATAGAGTGCATTATATGTATAGGATTTCAGCTTATCTTGAAAGCTACAGGTCACAAAATAAATAAATAAAATAAAAATTTCAATTTGCAACAATTTTAGAATTTGGTATGTTTGACTTGTAGGTTTAGCAGCCATTACAGAAAACAAAATTGCCACACAAAAGTAAATATTTATATAAAGTAGACATCAAAGGCTATTTACCTAAGGTTAGTTTAAAACTTTTTACGTAGCCATTTCATCGCCAATCTCTGCTAAATATTGGAGTAAAATTGTGTTTTTTCTTTATTTTGGCATATACACATATAACAAGGTTTTTGTGATGTGTATTTCGTATAGCTAGTGTGTGCTATTCCTGCACAGAACCCCATATTGTGTTCAGCTACATCTGCTGAGTATAACGATACCCCAATAGTATGCCTTTGGCCAGTGGCGTACACATGATCCATGGGACCCCGGTGCAAAAATTAACCCATGCCCCCCCCCCCCCTCCTGGCGCATACTCTGCGTGGGCCAGGGCCGCTACACATGGTGGAGGGCACCTGGTCGCAAGGCTGCGACACCTGCGCCCGTGGTGTGCTTGCCAGTGCATGATAAAAATACACTTAAAGGACCATGATGGCGGCCACAGGGGGAGCTCTGATGGCGGCTGCAGGGGGAGCTGGCTGTGCTGTCTCTGCTCCCCAGCGCGCAGCTTAATGAGACCGGGGCTGGAATATGATGTCATATTCCGTCCCCGGTCTCATTAAGTAGCGCGCGAGGGCAGGAGAGCAGAGACAGCACAGCCAGCTCCCCCTGCGGCCACCATCAGAGCTCTCCCTGCGGCAGCACAGACAGCTGTCTGCCCGGCCTCAGGTGCCGACAGCCCACCAGGAAATCTCCTGGTATGACTGTCTGCCTGTGTGTGTGTGTGTGTGTGTGTGTGTGAGAGTGTGTGACTGTCTGCCTGTGTGTGTGTATGTGTGACTGTCTGCCTGTGTGTGTGTGACTGTCTGTCTGTGTGTGTGTGAGTGTGTGGCTGTATGTCTGTGTGTTTGACTGTCTGCGTGTGTGTGTGTGTGTGTGTGACTGTCTGCCTGTGTATGTGTGTGGCTGTCTGTGGCTGTCTGTGTGTGCATGTCTGCCTGTCTCTGTGTGTGTGGATGTCTGCCTCTGTGTGTGTGAGTGCATCTGATAGTGAGTGAATGAGCTTCTGTGTGTGTGTGTATGTGTGTGTGCGCATCTGCTAGTGAGTGAGCTTCTGTGTGTGTGTGCATCTGCTAGTGAGTGAGCTTGTATGTGTCTCAGTGAGCTCGTCTGTAGGGACCGTGTGTGTGTGTTAGTGAGCTTGTCTGTAGGGAGCATTGGTGTGTCTGAGCCTGTCTGTGGTGAGCATGTGTGTGCAGTGAGCTTGTCAGTAGTAAGCATGTGTGTAATCATGAGTTTGTCTGTAGTCACCATATGTGTGTCAGTGAGCTTGTCTGTAGTGGGCATGTGTGTGTCAGTGAGCTTGTCTGTAGTGAATCTGTGTGTTAGTGAGCTCTTCTGAAGGGAGCATGTGTGTGTCAATGGGCTTGTCTGTAGGAAGAGTGTGTGCGCATCAGTGAGCTTGTCTGTAGTGAGCGTGTGTGTGTGACAGTGAGCTTGTCTGTAGTAAGCTTGTGTGTGTATCAGAGTTTCTCTGTACTAAATTTGTGTGTACCAGTAACCTTGACTGTGTTTGTTATCGAGATTGTGTGTCAATGAGCCTATTTGTGTGCATCAGTAAGATTGTCTGTATGTGAGTATACTTTACTGTATCATTTAATTACCCTGAAAGGACTAATATTTTGAATTAAAAAAATAAATATACCAATACAATATATATATATATAGATAGATAGATAGATATGTGTGTGTATATATATATATTTGTGTTCAAGGCATTCTCATATGACATGGAATACTCTGGTGAAGAGAAATAAATAAAAAGGAAATAGTCGGTTGAGGTGTGCCGAAACCGATGTATGCTGTAGGCCGGTAAATAAAGTGGGCTTACATAGACAAAGTATAGTTAATGGGAGTGGAGGGTGGGGCTGTTCATCTAGACCAATGAAGGTAAGTGAGGGAAAAGGGGGAGTCCCTTAAGCAGGTCTATAGCCCCTCCCACAACTTCAGGCCATGCCTTCCAATTTGTGTTCAGGGCATTCTCATATGATATGAATACTCTGGTGAAGAGAAATAAATAAAAATGAAATAGTCGGTTGAGGTGTGCCGAAACCGATGTATGCTGTAGGCCGGTAAATAAAGTGGGCAAAAAGAGATAGAGCAAAGTAACAATTTATTCAGAAGACATATTACATTATTACATATCAAGTAGACAGCTTAATGAAAGCCCTCCTAATCTCTTGGACTGGATGTGGGATGTAAGTGGCGTAAGCCGAGGACTTCCAGCGACCCAGTGTCTTAATAACGTGTGCTGGTATGTCTTGGCTAGAGGCCGTGGAGGCCGCTCCGATTCTGAAGGAGTGCCCTGAGTAGTTGCCAGGATTTAGACCAAGTCTGGTGATAAGCATCCGGACATAAAGCATGAATTTTGCCGCGATGAGAATTGCATCGTGTATTAGTAGTGGTTTTGAGGTGTGTGTTGGTGTTGTGGCTAAGAAAGCGTCCAGTACTTTCACTGGACACCAATTGTTCCCTGTGGGGTAGTAGGTTATGTGAACCGGTTCCCCCATCTGACTTGTTTTGGTCTTAGGTAGGGTCAGGACGTAGTGGTCTGTGTGTTTTGTGAGGTAAGAGGTGAGGAGGCACCCTTGGCTATGGTGTTGGCCACTAATGGTCTAAGGAACCCATAAAAAGCTAGATACATGGCGTTTTTTATAACCGCGTTCGTATGGGGTTCAAATGGTGCCTGGTCGAGTAGGTTGGACAAGGATTTGAACATTTTAATGTCAATGGCCAATCTCTTGAGTGTTGCTATGCCCTTCAGTAGTGTTCGGATGGGGTAAGAAGTTAAGAACCCTTTGTGGTTAGGGAAGGAGCAATACATATGGTGTTGTATCCCCGTGAGATAAAGCTTAATAGTGTTATGTGAGAATTTAAGTTTAAGGTGGCAAAAAGATGCAAAAGCTATCAGTGACGAAACCTCGAACCAGTTGGCTAGGTGATGATCAGACATGAATTGTTTGTACAAGTGAAAAGCTCTGTGATACGCGTGTTGAGTGCTGGTGGATAAGGCTAATTTGGTGAGAACGTGGCTGTGCTGAAGCAGTTCATCTACTCCATGATAAGGTCTTGGAAAGTTGGAGCTGGGGTTGCCACACTTGCTGCCGAGGGTAGGGACAGTCTGAAAGCCTGAAATTGAAAGCAAGATAGCTGGTCAGCTGCCGTATTGTATATACCGGGAACATGAGAGCATACAATGTGGAACTGATGGGTAGATGCCAGCCATGTCAGTTTCCTAAGGAAACTCATAATTGCCAAGGAGGAAGACTGACCTTTGTTGATAATGTGGCATATTGCCAGGTTGTCAGAAAAGCAGCGTACGGACTGCCCTTTCCACAACCTACACCAAGTGACAGCTGCAGCAACTATCGGGTATACTTCAAATAGGGCTGAGTTAGTGTGAAACCCCTCAATGCCCTGTGTTTCTATTGGCCAGGTCCCCCAGAGCCATTCCGTGCCGAAAATGGCCGCATGTCCCGCGGATGATGCCGCGTCTGTACAAATGACAGGTGACCGTAAATCAATCTGCGGGAGGAACATGCTCCTACCGTTCCAGTCCGAGAGAAATTTGTACCACATCTGGAGGTCAGCGGTCGCAGGACAAGGATATGCGGGCATAGCCGTTGGAGAAGGTGGGGAACAGGGCGAGGAGCCTAGAAATGAAAGCCCTACCCTGGGGGATTATGCATATGGCGAAATTTAGTGAACCCAAAAGTGATTGTAATTCTTTACGATTGCAAGACCTGTGCATGTAGTGACTAATGTCGTGTAGGATGTGATCGATCTTTACTCTAGGGAGGCTGGCCATCATTGTTGATGAATCCAGCAGGATACCAAGAAAGTTTATGATTGTGTCTGGTCCTTCGGTTTTAGTGGGTGACACGGGGACACCAAGTGAGGTGAATAGCTTGACTGCTTTGTCTAGACTACGTGGGGAGTTGGAATTGGCTTTGATGAATAGAAAATCATCTAAGTAATGTAACACATTTGGGCACCTGCAGTTATTAAGGAGGAGCCAACACAAAGCTTCTGCGAACGTGTCAAAAATCCTCGGACTACACTTGGCCCCAAAAGTGAGTTTTGTAAAAAAGTAGTAGGCGTCTTGCCACTTAACGCCATGCAGGTGCCACAAAGAGGGGCGTTTAGGTAACAATTTATAAGCATTCACAATATCCGTCTTGCTAAGCCAGGCCCCCAACCCTGCCGATCTGATAGCTGCAATAGCGTTGTCAATAGTGCAGTATTGAAGGGAAAATTCCTCAGATGGAATCAATGAGTTTAGGCGGGGGATGTCGGAAGAGTGGGGTGCGGATAGGTCAATGATAAGTCTTAGTTTCTCAGAATATTTGCTGGAAACCAGCCCGATAGGGTTAGTTCTCCAGCTTGAAAAGGGGGGGCTACAAAAAGGCCCGATGACAAATCCCTGGTCCACTTCCAGTTGTAACAAGGTAGTGACTGCCGTAGGGTGATTAGTGGCCGACTGCAAATTGTGACACTCTAACACCCCTGTTGGCATGTAGATGAGCCCCGTGTGAGAAAAAACCCTGGGTGAGACCTGTGCATAAAAATTCCACAAGGTGTTTGGAGGGGTGAGTGGACAGCATATATTCAAGTAGAGGAACGTTCACTGGAGACAAATAAGGTTTCTGGTACATTTTATTTGGGCACATAGATTTCGCATGTGCCCGGAAACAATGTGAGCGTACGTGTAATAAGCGGCAGGCGCTGTAACCGCAGGAGCCCTCATTGAAGTTATTGGAAATCTAAAATTTGCCTAGGTACACTACTGGTCCTTTGGGGGATGCTGTAAGGATGAGCCGGGAGTGCTGTCCGGACAGAGTGGGCACAGATAAGCTGTGTGAGCGTGTGAAATACATATGGCACAAGCTGGTGTCCTAAGCCCCGCGAAGTGTCTGAGGAACAGCTCGTTGTCCAGTTGGCTCCAATCCATCTGGATGCCGTACTGGGACAATGTGGCTGACACTTTTGATGAAAAGGACTTGTGAAAGTCATAAAAAGTATAGCCGCCATACTTATTACCCAGGTCCACCAGCTTATGCATATATAGATCCATTTCCTCTCTCCTATGGGGATGAACCGTGCATAGAATATCCCTATAGATACCGAAGGCTAGGCCAAAATTGGGAATGGCCAGTTTCTTACTGAGTCTGGGGTCTCTGGCTTTTAAGACCACCGAGATGTCCCCGTAGTCGTAAGACCGGTTATCCACGATATCCTGGGAGGCAATGAGCAGTGAGACCAAGTTAACGTCCTTGCCTTCCAGGATGTCCTTTTTAAGATTAGCCGGAACCATGTGGGCGGGATTAATAACGTGGGCGGCTGCCTTGGTGGACATGGAATTACCCGCTATTGCTGTGGGTTCTGTGAGCGACCCAGGAGGCTGTACAGGGGAGCTGCGGGATTCCAGCCTTTCCAGCCTGTCGTTGACCTTCCCCATAGAAGAAATTAGAGAGGCAACCATAGGGTGGAGAGTCGGATCCTGAGAGCTGCTTGTGCCTTCCCCTGCGTCTGTATTAAGGGTATTGTCAGGATCGGGTCAGGGATCCAACACGCAGAGTACAAAGAGTAGCAGATATGTATACCGGTCCTTAGAATGGCCGGACTTAACGTATAACTACGATAGAATGGTCAGAGACAAGCCGAGGTCGAGGGAACGAGAAGACAGGTAAGCGAGAGACAAGCCGGGTCAAGGATAACAGAAAGACAGGAGAGTAAATACCAAAGCCGGGTCGGAACCAAAAGACAAGAGAATAACAAAGCACTGTGTGACTAGGCGGACTAGAACCACGACAGGGCAATGAGTGAATGAGAGAGACACTGTTAAGTATCCTGGCTAGGGAGAGAAGACACGCCTCCGGCGAGTCCTGATTCGTCTCCCGAGATTTGAGTGACAGGACGTTCCGGGTTGGCGTCATGACGTCTACCTCCGGTCCTCCTGTTATAAAAGGAAGTGACTCCCTCGCGGCCGGCGTTAGCAAGACCGAGTGAACCGCGAGGGGCCGAGGAGACATGCCGTCCGGACGGATAAACTTCTAAGTCTCTACCTCTCTCAGAGGTAGAGGCTTCAGGTACCCTGACAGGTATCAGTTCTTAGCAATTTAAACAGTTCTGCTTTCCTTGTTGTTGCTGGGAAAGGGATACTGCGTTTGCGTATTTCTGCCGTAAAGCGGGGGATAGTCCATGATCTGATGGACGAGGGACTTCCCATGTCGCCTTTGCAAGTCGCGGTAAGTGACCTAGCCGGGGGGGGGGGGGGGGGCTAGGGATTGACATATCCTCACAATCGTCTGGGAGTAGGGACATACTAAAAATAATAATATACGTTGTTGGTAACCCGGGTTGGGAATTAACCGGTGGCTAGCTAGTGCCAGATGGCGAAAGATTATTCTAGGATTTGTGGCAGGTGAGGCCCTGCTAATGCCAAGTGGCTAGAGAGGCTCTATCTATGAGTTGGCGCGAGGGGTGTGGTAACCTACCCGGTGATGGGATGTTGCCTCTCCATGAGAAGAGGGGGGGGGGGGTATTTGGCAGTGACTGGTGTCGCCCTTTCTATATAATTGCGAGGCGACTAACTATGATTTGGCCCGAGGGGCGTATAGTACCTCGAAGTGGAGGATGGGAGTTGGCCTCGCGGACCGCTAGGGCTAAGGGGCAAGGGAAATAACTAAAGACGACCGTGTTGAGAAAAGACGTGAACCAACATACCTGCAGAAAATGAGCCCTGGTTCCTGTATAAGAGAATAAGAGGTCTCTTAAGTAGGGGTGGTTAAGACTAGATGACCCATCCAGGGGTATTCGGGGTTCCTGGGGGTATGAAAATCTAGATAAGGTACTCTTGTAGGACATACACATAAGATTGTATAACTGAAAGTAGTAAGTGTTTTGGGGGTGACTGCAGAGAGTACTGTCCCCCCTTCAGACACTTGTTCCCAGTCACCCTGTACATTAACATCAGCAGGGGCTAATTATCTTAGAATTTAAAAGTTTACAAAAAGCAGCTTTTGTATAATAACCTCTAACCAGCCGTAAGTAATACATATACTATTATCATTGTTATATCTGCAAAGCATGTAGTACAACAAATATGTGTTTAACCAGTTCTATGCAGTAATTTATACAGAACAACACAATATTTAACCAGATTAAAAGCATGTAATTGGATATATTGTCTTCCTTCTCTTATGGCTGAACTAGGGGTCAGCCATCACCAAACCAGTACCATGCCCTCCTTCCCCCTTAACTAGTGACTTAATACTGGGTATAGTTCAGACCAACCAGCCCACCCCCCCACCCCCCTTCCCTGTGTAATATCGGTGGGAATAGGGACTCCTTACGGTATAGGAGTCTATGAGGCCTGTTCCCGCCCGTGTTGTTTAGTTGCACATACCCCCACAACCCCTCTTCCCCCTTTAACATCTGTATAGCCGGCGGCTGGCGGGAACAGGGACTCCTCACAGTGATGGATTCTCTGTACCTGTTCCCGTCCGAGCCGTGCTGCCCAGCTAGCAAAAAACATTCCCCCGTGGCTTACCGCCCTCATTGAGCTGGGGGCGGGGGGGTTGAGGCCGGTTGGGCCGGGCTGTGGAGCCGGTCGGGCCGTGCTGGAGAGCCGGTGGGGCTGTGGAGCCATTCGGGCTGTGGAGCCGGCGTATAGGGGACTCACGGTGTGACGTCAGGAAAGTGCTGCGTCTCACCAGAAGTGACGTGACGCAACAGGAAACCGGAAGTAAAAGATGCCGGCGAGTATCAAGCTGTTCGTCTAGACCAACGAAGGTAAGTGAGGGAAAGGGGGGAGTCCCTTAAGTAGGTCTATAGCCCCTCCCATAACTTCAGGCCATGCCTTCCAATATATAACACACACTACATTGCACAATGACTTATGGGGCTGGCATAGATTTTTTTCCAAGGCTGCTTCATATCACCAGTCCGACCCTGCACAAAGGGCTTTCATTTGATAAAGCAGATACCCCAGGGTATCTTATATGGTGTATATTGTGCCTTAACCTGTCACCATTTTTTTTTTTAACAATTTATGTCAATGTTTGTGGTTTCAAAAGGCATATTTTAAACCTTAGCGTAGGATAATTTTTCCGCCAGCTTGTACCAAGTGTAGTGGTAATAAGCATTTTTTCTGCCTTTTTGACACACAAAGCAAGTTTGCACAGTATATTTTGCAAACCTTATGTGTACTATGACTGTATAATACTTCATATGTTTCTCAGCTAGTACAGCAATACCCCCATATGTACCTTTGCCAGGTATATGTGGATGTTGAAGGGGCACATTTATGACACAGCCATTCCAGGTTTTTTTTCAAACTTTATATTTTTACGCAGTGCCCACGCCCCATTTTAGAGTATTTTACCAGGCTATATAATCCAAATACCCAATAAAGCCATACCATTTCTTAAAGAAGACATCCCAGGGTATTTCAAAAGGCATATTTTGAACCTTGGTGTGGGATCATTTTTTTGCCAACTTGTACCAAGTGTAGTGGTAATAAGCGTTTCTTTCTGCCTTTTTGACACACAAAGTGGGTTTGCACAGTATATTGTGTGCTACGACTGTATAATACTACATATGTTGCTCAGCTATGTCGTCTGAGTACAGCAATATCCTCGTATGTACCTTTGCCAGGTATATGTGGATGTTGAAGGGGCACATTTGAGCGCAGCCATTCAGTTTTTTTCTAACTTTGAAGTTTTACGCTGTGTCCATGTTCCATTTTCGAGTAGTTTAGATGGTTGGTTATTGGAACTTCCCCACAAACACATACTAGTTATTAAAGAATACACCCTGGGGTAATTCAAAAGGCATATTTTGAACCTTAGCGTGGGATCATTTTTCTCTAGTTTGTTCCCGGTATAGTGGTAATGAGCATTTTTAAATGTATTTTTTTAACTTTTGTAAAACTTTTTTTACTTTTTAAAACTAGTTTTTAAACTTTTTTTTGCTTATTACATTTTTTAAACTTTCCTAAACTCTTTTTTAGATTTAACATTTTTTATTTTTTTTACCGTTAACCCCTTAATAGCAGTAAGCAGCACTAACGGTAAATTCCCCAATATCCCATAACGCCCACCCACCCCAGCTAGCAAAATATATCATTTTAAAATATTTAAATTAATTAATTAAATAAATTGAATCCCTGAGGGTTAAAAAAAAAAAAAAAAAAAAGTTAACTCGGCGGGAAGGGGTTAAAAGGGTCCGGAAGTTCCTGTAGGTTGCCGTCAGCTAATTTGCAGAGAACAGCTTAAGTCCATTAACTTCAGGCTTGCGATTCAAGCCTCGTTCTCCCTTTTCCGTCACGCCTTCTGTTCTGTAGCATCGGATCGACTTCCTGGAATGCGTTCCACCGACAGGAATGCGTTACAGCACTCATAGTGGGTGTAATTGTCCATAATATCCATATACAATCATACGAAGACAAACATGACAGAAAAAATATAACAATTTATAAAAAGATTAATGCATATCAAAAAAATATAAATAAATAGTAAATATGTAAAAAAATCAATAAATAGTGGTGGGAGTCAGGGCTCAATTTGAGAAGAGTAAAAAGTCAGGATATATAGAAATAATCCACAATCATAGTGAATTGGGTATGATAAGAAAGATTTAATGTAAATTCTATTAAGATTAATTAAAAATATGTAAAAACCAAAATTAAGACATATATATATAAATATATTCACCAAACTATATATTGGCAAAAAATTATTGATAAAAGGCTAAAAAGAATTAAGAGGGCATAAGAATAACTCCAGTGCATAAAAAAATGTATTGGGGAACAAAGGAAATCATAAAAAACAGACCAAATCGAAATCTACATTCAGACGCCTAGGTGGTAAAGTTTGCAGCCTAGGAATCCAGTACCCTTCTCTCCTTCTCAAGTGAGTCATAAGGTAACCACCTCTACAATCCAAAGTAACCTGTTCAATGACCACACACCTGAAATCTTTTATGTTGAAACTGGGCCATTTATTGCAATGTTCCAGAACTAATGGGTGGACAAGTGGTTACATAGTTATATAGTTACATAGTTGAAAAGAGACTTGCGTCCATCAAGTTCAGCCTTCCTCACATATGTTTTTGCTGTTGATCCAAAAGAAGGCAAAAACCCTAGTCTGTAGTGCTTCCAATTTTGCAATAAACTAGGAAAAAATTCCTTCTTGACCCCTAAATAGCAGTCAGATGTCTCCTTGGATCAATCAGCTATTACCCCACTTATTAGAAATCATATCCCTGTATATTTATGTTTTTGCAAGTATTTATCCAATTTTAGTTTAAACACCTCTTCAGGCAAAGAATTCCATATCCTTATTACTCTTACTGTATAAAAACCTTTTCTTTGCCTTAGATGAAATCTCCTTTTTTCCAGCCTAAATGCGTGACCTCGTGTCCTATGTATAGCCCTGTTTATAAATAGATTTCCAGATAATGGTTTGTACTGGCCCGAATATATTTGTATAATGTTATCATATCCCCTCTGAGGCGCCGTTTTTCCAAACTAAAGAGATTTAAGTTTTTTAATCTTTCTTCGTAACTAAAATGCTCCATTCCTTTTATCAATTTTGTAGCTTGTCTCTGCACTTTTTCTACTGCCATGATATCCTTCTTTAGAACAGGTGCCCAAAATTGCACAGCATATTCAAGGTGTGGTCTTACCAGTGATTTATAAAGAGGCAACATTATATTTTCATCCCGAGAATTTATGCCCCTATTTATACATGACAAAACCTTACTGGCCTTAGCAACTGGTTCTTGATGTTAATTGTATGCTCCAGGAACCTTACCTTTGCCTTCCTTCCCATCCTTCCAACATATTGTACACCACACCCACAAGTGAGCAGGTATAAAACATGTGTAGAAGAACAAGAAACAAGGCTATTAATCTTAAATCTTTCTGAAGTCTGGGTACTGGTGAATTCTTTAACCCCTTAAGGACACATGACATGTGTGACATGTCATGATTCCCTTTTATTCCAGAAGTTTGGTCCTTAAGGGGTTAAAGACCATAAAACGGTGGTTACAACTTTTACAATTACCACATGCATAAAAACCTACTTTATTTTTGGTTCTACTTTTGGTTTATAGGAAGGTACTTGGAGCTAAAATGTTTTTAAAACTAGTGCCCTTTCTGAAAATAATTTTAGGGTTATGAGGCAATTGTTGATGAAGATATTTGTCCTCTAAAAGTAACCCCCAATAATCCTTTGTATATCAAAAGCCTTGGAGTTAAAATGAGTGTTAAAAGCAAAGTCGTAACTGGAATCTCTATCAAAGTTATCCTTCTTTTTATCAATAAGGAGTGACGTCTATGTGTATACACCACTGAGTGAAGCGTGGCCGAGCGGAGCGGACCGCGGAACAGGAGCTTCTATTTCCTGTACCCGACCGGACTGACAGGAAGTGCTCACTGAGAGAGCACTTCCTGTCAGTCTGGCTGGGTGCAGGAAACTGAAGCTCCTGTATTGGGGTCCACTCCGCTCAGCCACGCTACCACAGAGGTAGGAGGCACACCATGAAGGGGAGGGGACCACTAAGGGGGTGGGGGGTGCACCAAGGGACAGGGAGGGGAGAGAAACACTAAGGGACAGGGAAAGGAGGGGGAGGGGAGAGGAACACTAAGGGACAGGGAAGGGAGGGTACCACTAAGGGACGGGGAGGGGAGAGGGGCTGGATGTGAAACAAACACACAGTGGGGCTTGAGAAGGAGAAAAAGAGACACACCGGGGGGAGGCAGATGGGTTGGGGGTGGAAGAGACACACACAAAGGATCTGGGAAGAGTAAAAGACACAAGGGGCTGGTAGAGAAGAAGTCACACAAAGGGGCTGGGAGGAGGAAGACACACAAAATGTGGGAGGATGTAAGAGTCAGACAAAGAGGAGAGATAAGAGACACACAAGGGAGGTGTAAGACACACAATTGGGGAAAAATAGGAGATAGGATACACTAAAGGGAGTAAGACATTTAAAAGACGGGATAAGAAACACAAAAGGGAGGTTAAGAGGCACACAGGTGAAGATGTTATTTTTTTTGGGGGGGGGGGGGGGGGTTAATGTATTTTTGCTTGTGTACCCAAAACTCCTTGTACCAGCCCTGCATACAATACTTTATTTTTAATCGGGACTAACCCACCATATGTTCCTTATACTTAGAGTGCTGTGACAACTCAATAAAAAATACAAATCACATTAGACAACATACAGAAACTTATAATAACATAATGAAATATTTATAAAGGGGTGGGAAAAACAATAATTAAATCAAAACATTGATCCTGCCTTCCTCAGGTGCAAGATTGTGCGTTGTGCATTTATTCAATCTTGCACATTGTGCATTTATTCAATCTCGCACCTGAGGAAGACGTATCTGTGACGTCGAAACGCGTTGTGCTCGTGGCTGGCATCAAAATACCTTGAATGTAAGATTTTATATGCTTTTGTAATAAATGATACTTTTTGCTATATCCCTATTTGGTGTTTGCCTATCTTATCCATTATACTTTGGGAGGATCAAGCTCCATTCGTCTGAAAACCAGTGAAAGACTTCTTTTAAAGTGATACTACCTGAGCCAGTGTGATAACAGGCTCCAACTCATGTGAGTGAGACCATAAAGACTGCTGCATTGAATTGACTTACTTATGCAGTATTATGCTGTTATGGTACTTTTTAGCAGTAAACCAAAATGTTTAAATGTCTATCTGTTCCTGTCCAAATTAATAAAATTGAATTGCGTATATACGCTGAAGTAATTAAGTCTGACACACAAGGTTCAGGTTAAAATAACTTCGAGAAAATGTATTGGCAAGTGATTAAAAAGCGGGCGCGCAGGCCCTTTTAAGAGGCATTTTGCGTCATCATTGATTATTAGAATATCAGCAAATAAACATCATCAATTGGATTAATTGTTAAGTGTCGGGATTAGTGTCCTGCTATCAATATTACTTATTGGTTCAAAAATTAAATGGTTAGTCCCGTGCCCACCCACCAGAGGTGGGATTGTTCTGGACACGGGTGGGGATAAGGGGGTCTTGAGCGTCATTTTACACGGTCAGTGATATCAGGCCTCGTGTCCAGGTGCAAGGTCTCTTATGAATAGAACATTTCATTACTACTGTGTTTTCATGGCCTTCAAATTATACTATCTTACAAGTTTAAGGAGAAGTCAGCAACTCCTGTGTTAATCATGTCTTTGCAGGAAATACAGTCTTTGTCTATTGTATTAATTGTGTTGGGAAATTCTGTCACGTAAGGTGGTTTTAAAATGAACAAGTTAGGTTATGAGGACAAAATGGAGGATTGAAGAAGTCAGGTTAGGAGGACAAAATGGAGGATTGTCACAGTATAAAGTTAAAATGGAGTTAGTACAATAATTCAATACAAGTACAATAAAGATTTTTAATAATCCCACATCAGTCCCCCCTATGAAATGTTAGATTCTAAGAGATAAAACTTTATTCGTTAGTATCAGAAGACGTGTTAACCCAAAGGCACAGAAACCCCGTGGCCCCTAGCTAGGTGTTAATGCAAAGTGCAAGTCTGTCCCTAGAGCTGACCCTAATAGGCTAACTCATCGTCAGTATGGCTCTCGAACACTTCACTCCCATGGGTGGCCCATGATGGCTTGCCCACCACTTCTCCACACGGGGTCTTTACCATTCACTGACAGATGCTTTCCCTAAGCTGGTCCCTTCCTAGAATTCTCGCACTTTATCAACAAAAGGGATAGTTTGCAGCGGCAGACAGGGCGAGCTGATGTCTTGGAAATCTTGGTCATCAACTTCGAGATGGGTGAAAGTGGGTGCCGCTTGGTCAACAGTCTTCATGAGGGATTTTCTCAGACATGGGAGGATACAACAAAAGAGAAGAGCAAAGATAAAAAGGAAAATTAGTATAGCCATACCAATATGCATTAAAGCCTTTTGCCATCCTGTCATCCAACCAAACCATCTTTCCCAGGGATCTTTTATCCCAGAATTCCTTTTTAACTCTTCAGACAGGTCATTTAATTTCTCTATGGCTAATGTAACTTTACCATTAGGGCCTGTGTTTTCTGGGATATAGGTACAACATGTCATGGTGTCGGGCAAAATTTTACAAACCCCTCCTTTTTCGGCTAAGATCATATCTAGGGCCATTCTATTCTGGAAAGCCATTTGGGATGTGGCCTGCCGCTGTTCGGCCAACCCCTGGAGGGCGTCTCTGGTATAATTAACAAAACGCTGTTGATTATAATAAATGTAATTTATCCAATTTAAATTCTTGTTTGTGGTAACTATGGCAAAAAGTGATTCAAATCCTGCAGCAACTTCATCTCTTGCTTTAAACTCATTGGGCACCCCCCTAGGCACTCCAATGGCATCAATATACACATGAGGATCAAAACTTCCTTTCACTGGGGCGTCACGCTTAACCTTAGTGTGCCTGGACTCATGGGCGACGAGGTGTGTGTCAGAGATGATATGTATAGGCATAATGGCTTTAGCCAGAGTACACTCCCCCCACCACTCTTTGTCCATTCTGGATCTTAGCTGTAAATCCCCACACAACCAGTAAATATCCCCTAATGACCTGGTGTGAAACTGCAACAAGTTCATAGAGACATTTCTGTAGGTAGCACAATATCCCTTAGAGAAGTTACCCAAGAATTTACCTATTCCATCATAATTAGCATAACAAGTGTAATTACCTTTATACACGGTAATACCATCTGGGGGTTTGACATCCTTAGTTAGGAGAGGATACTCCTTTGTCCATGCTATACATATGGACCTGTTAAAATCATAGTGGTAGGCAAAAAGGCTTAAAACACATTCTTCTATATCTACTGGCAGGATTAAAGGCACAGTACCCAGGTGAGGCCGGGCACCGCCACACACATAGCATGCGGTTTTGTTATGCTTATTAGCATTGTATTTCATCCATTCTAACCATAGGTTAACATCATTAAAACCTGTTTCAGCGGCCATGGTATCTTCAAAGGTGGGGTTAGCAATGGCCATCATGTCTTGAAAGGTCTGGATATGAGGTTTTAATGGGTTAGGGACCATATGGGTGGCCCCTTGCCACTCAGAAGAGTTGCACATATCTTTGAGGTAGAAATGCCCTAATTTACGGTAGGAACCCTTTTTCCAATACATTCCCATCACATACTGGTCTGCATCCGTGGGGCTTGGATGCTCAATGTTAAGGATTAATTTCATTGGTGTACCCCCCCCAGGCTTTCTCAAAGTCATTCTCTGGAGAAGGGATCTACCATGATCATCTACTTTAGATACGGCACTTTTTGGTTTGTAACCCCAGGCAGGCCCGGCATTCCAATGGTCACAATTGTGCCCCCAGTGCTTGTCAGCTACACAAACGTATGGGTCTTTTGAATGAGGGATATCTCTATAGATACTCTGGATTTGTGAGGTGGGAAATGGGCATTCTACGATATCACAATAGTCAAAGGTATAAGTAGCCACATGGGTGCATGATGAATTGTACCAGAAGGTATACCCACTAATATCTTTGGTGATGGCTACTTGCTGGGCCTTTATTAGGCTAATTAGGGAGAAGGCGTACCCCAATGGTCACAATTGTGCCCCCATTGCTTGTCAGCTACACAAACGTATGGGTCTTTTGAATGAGGGATATCTCTATAGATACTCTGGATTTGTGAGGTGGGAAATGGGCATTCTACGATATCACAATAGTCAAAGGTATAAGTAGCCACATGGGTGCATGATGAATTGTACCAGAAGGTATACCCACTAATATCTTTGGTGATGGCTACTTGCTGGGCCTTTATTAGGCTAATTAGGGAGAAGGCGTACCAGAGGTACATGTTTGTACGGTATTTGCTTCCTCCGGGGCAGGGGACTTCTTGCAGTGGGAAGCGTGGATCCAATGTGGCCTGCCGGCCAGTTTGACGGAGGTTGCGGTAATCAGGAGAACTTGGAATGGACCGTCAAATCTTGGTTCCAGGGTATTTTTCCGTACAAACTTCTTGACCAGAACCCAATCTCCGGGGAGCAGGTTATGGGTACCTGTATCCAAATCGGGATCTGGAATTGAAGAGAAAACTTGGGCATGTATTTTGTTTAAAGCACTTGCAAGTTCAGTTACATAGTCTACTAAAACATCTGATTGGAGCTGCAACTGCTGCGGATAATAACAACCTAGTCTGGGTGCTGTCCCAAATAGAATCTCATATGGGGACAGTGAATGCTTCCCTCTAGGTGTGTGCCTAACACTAAATAAAGCTATTGGCAGGCTTTCTGGCCAGGGCATCTTTGTTTCTTGTGACATTTTTAACATTCTGGTTTTTAAAGTGCCATTCATGCGCTCCACTTTACCACTACTTTGTGGGTGGTAAGGGGTGTGGAAGGCTAGAGTCACCCCTAGAGCAGTCCAAATTTCTTTAGTCACTGTTGCTGTAAAGGCTGGGCCTTGATCACTCTCAATGACTTCTGGGAGTCCGAATCTACATACAATATCTGTAAGTAGGCGCTTTGCGGTTGTTTTTGCAGTGATATTGGCCACTGGGTAGGCTTCTGGCCAGCCTGAGAACATGTCCACTATAACTAGTGCATATTCATGGGGCCCACTCTTGGGCATTTGGATGTGGTCAATTTGAATTCTCTGAAAGGGGTACATGGGCTTCGCCAGGTGTTTTGCGGGCACCTTGATTGGTTTTCCTGGATTGCATTTTGCACAAATGACACAGGCCTTGCAGAAGCTATTGATCAATGTTGTAATTCCAGGTGCTTCATAATACTTCTGTATGAGGGCGGCCATCAATTCTTTTGACAGGTGTGCAGGCCCATGTGCCCATTGGACAACTGCTGGATATAATTTTCTGGGAAGACAAAATTTGAAGTTGTTGTAATATACTCCGTCCTTTTGGACAGCTCCTTTCTTTTTCCATTTCTGGATTTCTTCAGGAGTGACTGCAGCTTGCTGTTCTCGCAAAATTCGCAAATCAGTAGGAAGAGTTTGCAGAGCAAAAATAGGAACTTCTTCTTCTTCTTGTCCGGACACCTCTTCATCCACTTCCTGCAGATCCCTGGCCGCTAGCTTAGCAGCCTGATCAGCTAAATGGTTGCCCTTTGCTTCATCTGTATCCAATTTCCCATGGGCCTTGACTTTCAAAACGGCCACTTCTTTAGGGAGTAGGAGGGCATCCATTAGCTCCTTGATTGCAGTGCTGTGTTTGACTGGTGTACCGGCGGTGGTAAGAAATCCTCTTGTCTTCCAAATTAGGCCGAAGTCATGTGCCACACCCAGAGCATATCTTGAATCTGTATAGATGTTGGCACGTTTTCCTTTGGAAATTTTGCATGCTGAAGTCAGAGCCTGTAATTCAGCTTCTTGCGCAGACATTGCTGGTGGTAAAGTTGATGATTTGATAACTTCATCTGTTGTGGTTACGGCATATCCTGTATGGTATCTTCCTTCTTCATCAGCATATCTTGAACCGTCCACAAACAGGGTAAAATCCGGATCTGGTAATGGATTCTCATGTACAGTTGGTAAGTGCACTGTTTCCATTTTCATCTGTTCGAAACAGTCATGAGGTGTTTCTGGGTCATAATCATTCTTTATGACTAGATCTTGAAATTCCTTTTCCAGGAAATGGCGTGGCCATGCTTCTAGAAGGTCAGTTGTTGGGTATTTGGCAATACCATTTTCCTGTAGCTGTTCTTCATTCATGGTGGCCCATAGCTTTGCCATGGGCCCAAGATCATTCCATGACCTTGTCTTCAACTTGGTAACAGGAATATGTGGGATAGCGGTATCCCAATGGCGGTAGAGGTAGTTAAGTTGTTGAGGTAGTTGGACCAAGACCATGCTATTGCCTTCAGAATCACAATAGAAATCTTGAGCAGTGAGCTTCACATCAGTCCAGTGGTAAAGCTCATCTTCATAGCAAGGTTCGGGAGTAATGTTTGGTTTGTACCACTGATGTGGGATTATTAAAAATCTTTATTGTACTTGTATTGAATTATTGTACTAACTCCATTTTAACTTTATACTGTGACAATCCTCCATTTTGTCCTCCTAACCGAACTTCTTCAATCCTCCATTTTGTCCTCCTAACCTAACTTCTTCAATCCTCCATTTTGTCCTCATAACTTAACTCGTTCATTTTAAAACCACCTTACGTGACAGAATTTCCCAACCCAATTAGTATAATAGACAAAGACTGTATTTCCTGCAAAGACATGATTAACACAGGAGTTGCTGACTACTCCTTAAACTTGTAAGATAGTATAGTTTGAAGGCCATGAGAACACAGTAGTAATGAAATGTTCTATTCATAAGAGACCTTGCACCTGGACACGAGGCCTGATATCACTGACCGTGTAAAATGACGCTCAAGACCCCCTTATCCCCACCCGTGTCCAGAACAATCCCACCTCTGGTGGGTGGGCACGGGACTAACCTCTTAATTTTTTGAACCAATAAGTAAGACACTAACCCCGACACTTAACAATTAATCCAATTGATGATGTTTATTTGCTGATATTCTAATAATCAATGATGACGCAAAATGCCTCTTTAAAGGGCCTGCGCGCCCGCTTTTTACTCACTTGCCAATAAATTTTCTCGAAGTTATTTTAACCTGAACTCCGTGTGTCAGACTTAATTACTTCAGCGTATATACGCAATTCAATTTTATTAATTTGGACAGGAACAGATAGACATTTAAACATTTTGGTTTACTTCTAAAAAGTACCATAACAACTTGGCGCCCAACGTGGGGCATCGGGCTATGTCCGGCCGGTGAGCCGTCCTAAGGAAGACAAGGGTGGACGGAGGAATCCGGGGGGAAGGAAAGGAGATTGATCACCTCCAGGTACACGGTAGAGACTTCTGCAGAGCCACCGGTATGTTCCGGCCCCTTTGATTGACCCGTCCACGTGTCTGTGACTGCTTCCCGGGAGGACATCAAAGACAGGTAATATCTTGCCCGGTGTCTCGTTACTCACCTGTTTACCTGCATTTTTTTGTCTATCTGTTGCCTGGGTGTGTTTGAATTGTTTGCCTGTTTCCCCATTTTGAGATAAAAGGGGGTGGACCTGCGGGGGATTTGCCTGGGGTTCTCTGTCTTGCTTGTTTTCCCCTTTTTGGGATAAAGGGGGGTGGACCTGAGGGGATTTGCCTGGGTCTTCAGTTTGTTAGTCTATCTGTTTGTATTTTACCCCTTTTTGGGATAAAGGGGGGTGGACCTGAGGGGATTTGCCTGGGTCTTCTGTTGCACAGCCTAGCTAACTTTTTGGTAACCCACAGCTTCGGCTGAGGGGAGTCCGGTTTTGGTAACCCACAGCTTCGGCTGAGGGGAGTCCGGTTTTGGTAACCCACAGCTTCGGCTGAGGGGAGTCCGTTTTTGGTAACCCACAGCTTCGGCTGAGGGGAGTCCGGTTTTGGTAACCCACAGCTTCGGCTGAGGGGAGTCCGGTTTTGGTAACCCACAGCTTCGGCTGAGGGGAGTCCGGTTTTGGTAACCCACAGCTTCGGCTGAGGGGAGTCCGGTTTTGGTAACCCACAGCTTCGGCTGAGGGGAGTCCGGTTTTGGTAACCCACAGCTTCGGCTGAGGGGAGTCCGGTTTTCTGTTTATTTGTGAGGGGGGCTTAGTCTTTTGACAGGGGACTCTCATGTTTCCTGGGGGAATTCAAGTGGGCATTGCTTGTTTTCCGCATCACGTGGTAGTGAGACTTATGAAAGTTGTTCTCCGAGCGGAGACACTACGGGGTTGAGAGAGGTGACTTTGGAGTAAGCACACGAGTAGAGGAAAGGAATTACTGTTGATTTCATTTGAACTGTGATGCATGCACTGTATTTCAACTGTGTTGTTGTCTTGTTTGTTTAATGAGGAGTCTCATGAACTCCTGTGTCTGTCTCTAAGGATTTTCCTTGCCTTTCATCTTTTCTGTACTTCCTATATTATTATACTATCCACTCCCATTCCTCTTAAAAGAGAAGTGATTGGTCACACACTTCTCACCTCGCTCCAATCCGTGTCTACCACCCCGGGTAGGCGGATTCAGTGACTAGTCTACGTTTTGGGAAGACGCACCTGAGAAAATTTTACGGTCCTCGGGTGGCAGTCGAGCATTGTAGACGTTCTTGTTCAATTTTCCTTCTCTCCCTCTATATCTAGGACGCTGGTATAGGGGTAAAGGGACTATGGGACAGGATTTAGGTAAGCCCAGTAAGGGCTGGTTAGCATGTGATTTAGTAGGGAACAGAGAGGGTGAGGAGATGGTTAAAGGTGTTGAAAGGATCGCAAAAGTATGTAAAATTTATGTACCGACATGTGGAAGATTACAACCAGAAAGTTGGCGCAAGTTACTGACAGAAATGAAAGGCAAGCTTACAGATAAAGATTTATTAAAGACTGCTGAAGCATGGTACAGAGTAGCGAAGGCTATTCAGTTAGAAGGTTGGGTTGAGGAAGAGATAAATCACAAAGGTGTGAGATTGTTTGTGTATCATAAGAATTGTGTTGCTGGGGTTTACCCTCAGCCAGCGCCCCAAAATGGCGCCCAGGGGATGTCTATCCCCAAGATTCAGTCAGCAGTAGGTGATAGCCAGCTGACTGTGTTCCCCACTCCCAATCCTCCCGAATCCCATCCCATCACCTCCCCTGTCTGCCCGGTCCTGAATTCTGATGGATCTTTCTTTACCCCTTCCCCGTCTCTAACTGTCCCATCATCCTCATCCATCCCCACGCTTCCTTCCATGCCTAATCCTAACATTTCATCTGCCATTTCCTCCCTGCAATCCCTCTCCGTAGCTAATCCCCTCCCATCAGCATCCGCCCAACTAACCACCCCTCCCTCCTTCGCGCCGACTCCTCCCTCTGCACCCATCCCTACCAATCCCGTCCTGTCTCCTCCCATAACCGGCTCCGCCCCAGTCCAATACCCTACCTCCCTAAATGTAACTACCCACCCTACTCTTCCGCCCTCCCCTGCCTGGCCCTACCCCTTCCCATATCCCATGGCCCTGCCCTATCCCGGGACCTATCCCGGTTACCCTCCCTTTACCCAAGCCACTCCCCAGGTTCCGGTCATGCCCAGTCCGGCTCAGTCTGCCCCGGCTGTACCCATATCAAACATGGCCGCCACTTCTTCCCTTGATCCTAATACAACTCATTTTCCCGCCTCCAATATGGCGGCCCCCAGTTCAGCCCTGATGCCGGTAATCCCCGGTGACTACCTATCCCCAGGTTATGACTCGCTAGCCACCCCTGCATCTGGGACTCCTTCCCATCCCCCGATCCTTTCACCTCACGCGGGCCCTGCACCCCGTAAGAGAGCCAACATCATAGACTTCGATGAAGATGAGGAGGACAGGGTATCCCATGTCTCCTCGGAGGTTGCTGCAGGAGCCCCAACTCATCGTTCTATCGATGATCCCTTCGGACACAAGGGTCGGGGAGAACGGGCCCCTCCAAAGTATGTTGCTTTTAACCCCACTCAAGCTAGTGCTTTAATTAAATCACTCCCTGACCCAGAAAAACAACCTATGCCCTTCTATCGAGGGGTAGTTCAAATTCAAAAGACTTATTCCGCCGCATGGCGTGATTTACTGAGTATTTGTGCCATTAAAGCAGGGGATGCATACTGGCCAAGCATGGCCCGACACCTCAGTACAGACCTACTCAGCAGTGACGTTGATTACCCCTCCGGAGTAACTTTTTGCAACCAATTAAGAGAATGGGCTAAGGATAAACTTGCAGATCAGGCTGCTGGCCTCACTGATGTTATACAAGATAAAGGAGAATCAGTGGAAAGGTTTCATGCAAGACTGTACCAAATGTTCACAGATTTGGGGTTCGATCTTACCGACAAGATTCATTCACAAATGCTGTCAGGTGCATTTGTCCAAGGTGTTAAAGACTCAATACGCAAGGGAATTATTGCTGCCCGCCCTGAATATAAGGTTGTTCCCCTGGATACTTTACTCCTAGTTGCTAGGGGCCTAGAGTCTGCCCAGACCCCCAGAAGGCCAAGCTCTGCTCCTCTTATGGTGGCACGCACTACCCCTATTCCCAAGGGTACCAAACCAGAGGATGGTGTTTGTTTTAATTGCAAGGTAAAAGGGCATTTCAAAAGTGATTGCCCGGAACCCAGGAGAGAGCCAAGAAAGCCATCCAGGCCTGCCCCGGCCCCCAAGGCCGAGAAGGAGGTTCTGATAATTGAGGAACCAGATGATTAGGAAATTGGCAAGCCTGTGTCATTAACCCCTGTTATGGCAGTGTCTACAGGGGATAAGGGGGGGCCACTTGCTACAGTGACTTTACCCATTGAGGGCCAACCAACCACCTTTCTTGTTGACACAGGTGCAGCCCGTAGTGTTCTGAGAGAACAAGACCTGCCAGACCCATCTTTCCTGTCCAATATTGATGTCTCTTGTGTTGGAGTGGATGGCCAGCCAAGATACAGCCCTTTAACAACTCCACTACGAGTTGGCTCTAACCTGCTTGCTCGCTTTGTGGTATCCTCCACTTGCCCAATTAACCTGTTAGGTGCTGATGTTCTCTCACGCCTGCAAGCATCCATCACCTTCACCCCAGATGGGCAGATAGAAATGTCTACACCTCTATCTGAATCAGACACTTCAGCCCTGTGCTCCCTGCCTCTGATGCTGCATTTGGAAAAGCCCCGTGAGGAAGCAGCAGAATTAAGGTACAATTTCCCAGAGGTATTAAAAACACAGGTGCCCGCCAAGCTATGGTCCTCAGGCCCAGAAGACATAGGTCACCTAAATGTTCCCCCTGTGGTGGTAAAGCTTGTTCCAGGAGCTAAGTTACCAAGAAAGCCACAATATCCATTGAAACCAGCGCAGGCTGCTGCCATTTCTATCCACATCAAGGCACTCCTGGAGAAGGGTGCCCTGGTAAAATGTAAATCTGAATGCAACACCCCATTATTTCCTGTGAAAAAGAAAACTCCAAAAGGTGAGCCTGAAAAGTACAGGATGGTTCAAGATCTCCGTGCCGTTAATGAAGCTACCGTTCTGGACACCCCTCTTGTTCCAAACCCCCATACCCTGCTCTCTGGAGTCCCACCATCTGCGAAATTCTTCACAGTCATTGACCTGGCCAATGCCTTTTTCAGTGTCCCACTGGACCCTTCCTGTCAATACCTGTTTGCTTTCACTCATGAGATGCAACAGTATACCTGGACTGTCATGCCCCAAGGGGCACAAAATTCTCCAAGTCAATTTGCAAAGGCCATGGGTACCATCCTTGACCCATGGCAAGCTGAGCACCCAGAAGTTGTCTTGCTCCAGTATGTGGATGATCTACTGCTCTGTGGAGATGATATACCCACTACTGAAAGGTGTTCAATTAGTCTTCTTTCCTATTTGGCAGAACAAGGATGCAAAGCTTCACTCATCAAGCTGCAATTCTGCCAATCTTCAGTGATTTTCCTTGGACATTGCCTATCCCAAGGCACCAAACACCTTACTCGGGACCGGGTAAGAGCTGTACTAGACATTCCACCTCCAAGGACTTCAAAGTCTCTTCATGCCTTCCTAGGCCTCATTTCCTACTGCAGAGCATGGATCCCAGAAGCCTCCCTGCTTATGCAACCTCTCTATGATGCACTTAAGTCTGACCCATTCTGTCTGACCAAGGAAGCTCTGGACAATTTCAATGCTCTCAAACGTGCCATTGCTTCTGCTCCTGCCTTGGGCCTACCTGACTACACCAAACCTTTCAAATTATTTGTCTCTGAAAGACAAGGCCATGCAACAGGAGTTCTCACCCAAACTAATGACTTAAGAGGCCGCCAGAGGCCTATTGGATATTTCTCATGTCAACTGGACATTGTGGCCAGAGGGACCCCTTCCTGCCTCAGGGCCGTTTTTGCTGCAAGAGAGCTCATAGAAAGAACCTCAGACCTGGTCCTTGGCCACCCTCTGGTTGTTTTGGCCCCTCATGACATTTCTGCCATCATCAACCAAGTCCAACTCAAACACGTGTCTCCAGCCAGACACCTGCGCCTACAGTGTCATCTTCTTTTGCCTGACAACATTTCCATCCAGAGATGTCAAGTGCTTAATCCATCCACTCTTCTTCCACTCCCTGAGGGGGGTATCTATTATGGATTTATCACGGATGAAACCTACATTTACCTGCTCTGTGGATGTATCAAGAAAGTCATGCATCCACATTTGTCATTTTATGAAGATGAGACACCTCTTTGTGAAGGCCCGGATTACGCCTTCTGTACCATGTGGTACAAGCCGAACATTACTCCTGAACCTTGCTATGAAGATGAGCTTTACCACTGGACCGATGTAAAGCTCACTGCACAAGATTTCTATTGTGACTCTGAAGGCAATAGCATGGTCTTGGTCCAACTACCTCAACAACTCAACTACCTCTACCGCCATTGGGATACTGCTATCCCACATATTCCTGTTACCAAGTTGAAGACAAGGTCATGGAATGATCTTGGGCCCATGGCAAAGCTATGGGCCACCATGGATGAAGAACAGCTACAGGAAAATGGTATTGTCAAATACCCAACAACTGACTTTCTGGAAGCATGGCCACGTCACTTCCTAGAAAAAGAATTTCAAGATCTGGTCATAGTGAATGATTATGACCCTGAAACACCTCATGACTGTTTTGAACAGATGAAAATGGAGACAGTGCACCTACCAACTGTGCATGAAAACCCATTACCAGATCCAGATTTCACCCTGTTTGTGGACGGTTCAAGATATGCTGATGAAGAAGGAAGATATCATACAGGATATGCCGTAACCACAACAGATGAAGTAATCAAATCATCATCCTTACCGCCAGCAATGTCTGCGCAAGAAGCTGAATTACAGGCTCTGACTTCAGCATGTAAAATTTCCGAAGGAAAACGTGCCAACATCTATACAGATTCAAGATATGCTCTGGGCGTGGCACATGACTTCGGCCTAATTTGGAAGACAAGAGGATTTCTCACCACCGCCGGTACACCAGTCAAGCATAATACTGCGATCAAGGAGCTAATGGATGCCCTCCTACTCCCTAAAGAAGTGGCCGTTTTGAAGGTAAAGGCCCATGGGAAATTGGATACAGATGAAGCAAAGGGCAACCATTTGGCTGATCAGGCTGCTAAGCTAGCAGCCAGGGATCTGCAGGAAGTGGATGAAGAAGTGTCCGGACAAGAAGAAGAAGAAGTCCCTATTTTTGCTCTGCAAACCCTTCCTACTGATTTGCGAATTTTACGAGAACAGCAAGCTGCAGTCACTCCTGAAGAAATCCAGAAATGGAAAAAGAAAGGAGCTGTCCAAAAGGACGGAATATATTACAACAACTTCAAATTTTGTCTTCCCAGAAATTTGTATCCAGCAGTTGTCCAATGGGCACATGGGCCTGCACACCTGTCAAAAGAATTGATGGCCGCCCTCATACAGAAGTATTATGAAGCACCTGGAGTAACAACATTGATCAATAGCTTCTGCAAAGCTTGTGTCATTTGTGCGAAATGCAATCCAGGAAAACCAATCAAGGTGCCTGCAAAACACCTGGCAAAGCCCATGTACCCCTTCCAGCGAATTCAAATTGACCACATCCAAATGCCCAAGAGTGGGCCCCATGAATATGCACTAGTCATAGTGGACATGTTCTCAGGATGGCCAGAGGCCTACCCAGTGGCCAATATCACTGCAAAAACAACCGCAAGACGCCTACTTACAGAGATAGTATGTAGGTTCGGACTCCCAGAAGTCATTGAAAGTGATCAAGGCCCAGCTTTCACAGCAACAGTGACTAAAGAAATTTGGACTGCTCTAGGGGTGACTCTAGCCTTCCACACCCCTTACCACCCACAAAGTAGTGGTAAAGTGGAGCGCATGAATGGCACTTTAAAAACCAGAATGTTAAAAATGTCACAAGAAACAAAGATGCCCTGGCCAGAAAGCCTGCCAATAGCTTTATTTAGTGTTAGGCACACACCTAGAGGGAAGCATTCGCTGTCCCCATATGAGATTCTATTTGGGACAGCACCCAGACTAGGTTGTTATTATCCACAGCAGTTGCAGCTCCAATCAGATGTTTTAGTAGACTATGTAACTGAACTTGCAAGTGCTTTAAACAAAATACATGCCCAAGTTTTCTCTTCAATTCCAGATCCCGAATTGGATACAGGTACCCATAACCTGCTTCCCGGAGATTGGGTCCTGGTCAAGAAGTTTGTGCGGAAAAATACTCTGGAACCAAGATTTGACGGTCCATTCCAAGTTCTCCTGATTACCGCAACCTCCGTCAAACTGGCCGGTAGGCCAAATTGGATCCACGCTTCCCACTGCAAGAAATCTCCTGCCCCAGAGGAAGCGGATACCGCACAAGCATGTACCTCTGGTACACCTTCTCCTTAATTAGCCTCATAAAGGCCCAGCAAGTAGCCATTACCAAAGATGTTAGTGGGTACACCTTCTGGTATAATTCATCGTTGTAGCGGTACTTACCTTATCCGGGGGCCGGACGCGGTCCTCTCTTCAAGCCGCGCGCGGTCCTGCGGTTGCACGAGCCGCGCGCGGCTCGTCCGACTGTTCTGACAGGAAGGCAGGCAGTGACCGCGAGAAGCGGTCACGTGTCCCGCCTGCAGCTAAGAGCGCGCCGCGAATCTCGGGCGCGCTCTTAAAGAGACAGTGGGAGCCTAAATTGCAAAAAGGCTCCCATTGGCTCCTGTCATGCCAATCACCCCATACACTTACCTGTTGGGGGAGTGGAAGTGACAGGAGCCAATCACATTAGTTTGAAGGCTACTTATACTTACCCTTTTCCCTTAGTTCCTTGCCCTATCGTGGTTTCTGCTACAGTTCCCTTTAGTGCTTGTTGTGTTCAGTTGTGTTTCTCCGTATTTGACCTTGGCTTTGTATTCTGACTTCGTTTTCGCTTTATCCTATTCTGTACTGTTTGCCGGCTTGCTGATTCCTGTGTACCAGTCCCCGGCTAGTTTTCGTTTACGCTGTCTCTTTGTGCCCTTGACCTCGGATCGTTCCTGACTCTGTCTTATCCTATTACGTCGAGTCCGGCCACTCTAAGGTCCGGTAGACGTATCTCTCCTCTGTACTGTCATCTGTTAGGGCTGGATCCTGCGTGTAGGGGTATATACTCGTTACATTACGATAGGGCCATGGACCCCGCAGATTTAGCTCAACAGATGGCGACCCATGAGGCTAGATTTGTAGAGCAGGATCACCGTATGGATCAAATAGCTCAGGCTCTCCAGACGCTCTTAGCTAGAACCATTCCAGCAACCGCACCTAACCCTCCTGCACCCCTGCTTCCTGAAGTATCGACTATGCCTAACGCTACAGCACATTTAACGCCTCCTCCTAGGTATGGAGGGGATTCTAAGACATGCAGAGGGTTCATTAACCAAATAGAGTTTCATTTTGAAATGTATCCACGTTCATTTCCCACAGAGAGGTCTAAAGTTGGGTTCTTTATGCACCAACTTACCGACAAAGCACTTGAATGGGCAAACCCTATTTGGGAGGCTAATGGACCTATGGTGCATAACTTTCACAGTTTCCTAACAGCTTTTCGCAGAACTTTTGATACTATGAAAAGGTCTAAGAATGCCGCTAGAGCATTAATGAGGGTTAAACAGGGTTCTAGGTCTGTGGCTGATTACGCTATACAGTTTCGTACCCTTGCCTCACAGGTCGATTGGACCAATAATGGGTTAACTACGGCCTTCATGGAAGGTTTATCAGACTCTATATTGGATGAGGTAGCAGCTAAGGAGCTTCCTATTGCCTTAGAGGACCTTATTGACTACCTCATCGATATAGATAATAGGATTCGTGACAGGCTCTATACTAAGAACAGGAATAGACGTTTTGTTACACCTATTCAACCCAGAGTTAATATACCGGAGAGTGTTAAAGTACCTGAAGAGGAACCTATGCAATTAGGGGTTGCCAAACTCTCAGATACTGAGAAATTACATAGGAGAAGGGAGGGACTCTGCCTATATTGTGGTAAGAGAGACCATATGGTAAAGGAGTGTCCTCTGCTCCCGGAAAACTCTCGCACCTAAGACCTTATAGGGGACTGGCCTTGGGTGTGATTTCTAAGTCTCCTACTTTGCCTCCTAACCGACTGCTTCTCCCTGTTTCTTTACATATGGGAGAGAGTTGTATAGTTGAAAACATAGACGCCCTGGTTGATTCTGGGGCAGCCGAGAACTTTATAGACTCTGGTTTTGTAAAGAGAAACAATATTCCCATCAGAGAGAAGGAGATACCCTTGGCCGTTGAGGCCATAGATGGTAGACCATTGATATCTCCTGTTGTTACTCACGAGACTGCACCGCTACACATGTACACAGGGGTTCTACACTATGAAACCATTCGGTTCCAGGTCATCACCTCTCCCTCTTCACAGTTGGTGTTAGGGTATCCATGGTTACGTGCCCACAATCCCATTTTTGACTGGGAGACAGGGCAGATAAAATCATGGAGTGAAGCCTGCCATGAGTCATGTACTATTGAAGTCACGCCTGTGAATTCTATTAACGTTCCTACTGTTCCTCCTTTATCTACGACTATACCCTCTCAGTATTTAACTTTAAAGACTGTCTTTGATAAAAGAGAGGCTGACAAATTACCGCCTCACAGACCCTACGATTGTGCTATTGATTTGTTGCCTGGTACTATACCTCCTAAGGGCAGGGTGTACCCCCTATCGGTTCAAGAAAACCGTGTCATGGAGGAGTACATTAAAGAGTCATTAGACAAGGGATTTATTAGAAGATCCTCTTCTCCGGCTGGAGCGGGGTTCTTCTTTGTATCAAAGAAAGAAGGTGATTTAAGACCTTGCATTGATTATAGAGGTCTTAACAAGATCACCATCAAAAATGCTTACCCTATACCTCTAATAACAGAATTGTTTGACAGGCTCAAACATGCTACGGTATTCACCAAATTAGATCTTAGAGGAGCATACAATTTGATACGTATTAAAAAGGACCACGAATGGAAGACAGCCTTTAACACTCGGTCAGGTCATTATGAGTATACCGTCATGCCATTTGGGCTTTGCAATGCCCCAGCAGTGTTCCAAGAATTTATTAATGATGTCTTAAGGGATTTTATTCACTCATTTGTTATTGTGTACTTGGATGACATTTTAATATATTCTACAGACATTCACGCTCATCACAGACATGTTACAACAGTTCTGAAGACCCTTCTTGCTAATGGTCTTTATTGCAAATTAGAAAAATGTCTATTCGACCAGTCCGAGGTCCAGTTTTTAGGGTATTTGATTTCCGCCGAGGGTTTTCGGATGGATCCCCAGAAGCTCGCTGCAGTCATAGAATGGCCTCTGCCGCAAGGTCTGAAAGCCATCCAGCGTTTTCTGGGGTTCTCTAATTATTATAGACGTTTTATCAAAGGTTTTTCGTCTATAGTAGCGCCTATAACTCGTATGACTAAAAAGGATGGCAATACACGTGTCTGGTCTACTGAGGCACTTCAGGCTTTTGACTTTCTTAAGACTACGTTCGCCTCTGCCCCTATTTTACAGCATCCTGTCCCCTCATTGCCATATATACTTGAGGTTGATGCTTCCGATATAGGGGTAGGTGCTGTCTTATCCCAAAGAGAGTCTCCTGACAAGCCATTGCATCCTTGTGGCTTATTTTCTAAACAAATGTCCAAGGCAGAGAGGAATTATGATGTGGGTAATCGCGAACTCCTTGCTATCATTTTAGCACTCAAAGAATGGAGACATTTGCTAGAAGGAACTAAGGATCCTATTCTCATATTTACAGATCATAAGAACCTATCCTACCTTAGCGAAGCTAAAAGATTGTCTTCAAGGCAGGCTAGGTGGTCACTGTTCTTGTCTCATTTTAATTATATAATCACCTATAGGCCAGGTGACCGGAACACTAAAGCGGACGCTCTGTCCAGACAATTCGAGACTATTGACAAACAGGAGATTGATGTCACTCCTGTCATTCCCCCAGACAGGATAATAGCAACTACTATATTGTCTATTTCCTCGTCCCTCTTGCAGGCCATACAAGCGAAACAAGGCATGGCACCCAGCGAGAGGCCTAATGATAAATTGTTCGTTGACATTCCCGAGAGACGGGATATTCTGTCACTTTATCACGATACTAAGACTGCTGGACATCCTGGTATTTCCAAAACAGTGTCAGCCGTTTCTCGGTATTTCTGGTGGGATACCTTACGTAAGGATGTTACTGACTATATAAGTGCTTGTACTACTTGTGCATGTATGAAAACCTCTCGTAGAGTTCCTTGTGGGCTGTTGCATCCGTTGCCCGTTCCCGAGAGACCTTGGTCTAATCTATCAATGGATTTTATTGTTGAATTACCCCCTTCGAATGGTAACACAGTCATCCTAATGATAGTAGATCGGTTTTCCAAAATGGCTCACTTTGTGTCTCTTCGCAAGTTGCCCACTTCCAAGGAATTGGCTCTTATCTTCGCTAGAGAAGTGTTTCGATTACATGGTATTCCCTTATCTATTGTATCCGATAGGGGTAGCCAATTTATTTCCAGGTTCTGGAAAGCCTTTTGTTCGGAGATGGGTATTTCCCTCTCATTTTCTTCCGCTTACCATCCCCAGTCTAATGGAGCTGCTGAACGTGCCAACCAGTCTCTAGAGCAGTACCTCCGTTGTTTTGTGTCTCACCATCAGGACAATTGGTCTGACCTGCTTCCTTGGGCTGAATTTGCTCGGAATAATGCCACTCATGATTCTTCCGGCAAAAGCCCTTTTTACGTTGTCTATGGCCAGCATCCCGTTGTTCTTCCGGCTGCATTCTCCTCTCAGGGCATGCCAGTTCTGGATGAGCATTTGGCTGGTTTGCGTAATACTTGGGAGCAGGTTCAGCGTTCTTTGGCGGACTCTGCTGCCCGCCAGAAGGCTCAGGCTGACAAGCATCGCAGAGCGGCTCCTTCCTATGTTGTGGGGGACAGGGTTTTGCTTTCCACACGGAATATTCGCCTCCGGGTGCCTTCTATGAAATTGGCTCCCCGCTTCATTGGTCCTTATCGCATTATACATAAGGTTAATCCCGTTTCTTATGCCTTGGGTCTGCCTAAGAATCTGCGTATACCCAATGTATTTCACACCTCTTTGTTGAAGCCTTACGTACACAACCGCTATACCCGGCATACTCCCCCTCCCCCTCCTGTCTCTGTGGAGGGTCATGAGGAGTTCGAAGTATCTGCTGTTATTGACTCTCGTTTTCTTAGGGGTCGGCTTCAGTACTTGGTACATTGGAAGGGTTATGGGCCTGAGGAGCGCAGTTGGATTTCTGCGGATGCTGTTCATGCTCCCCGCCTTGTACGTTCTTTCCATTCGCGTTTTCCTGCCAGGCCTGGTTCTGCCCGCCCGGAGGGCGTGTCCTCAGGGGGGGGTACTGTAGCGGTACTTACCTTATCCGGGGGCCGGACGCGGTCCTCTCTTCAAGCCGCGCGCGGTCCTGCGGTTGCACGAGCCGCGCGCGGCTCGTCCGACTGTTCTGACAGGAAGGCGGGCAGTGACCGCGAGAAGCGGTCACGTGTCCCGCCTGCAGCTAAGAGCGCGCCGCGAATCTCGGGCGCGCTCTTAAAGAGACAGTGGGAGCCTAAATTGCAAAAAGGCTCCCATTGGCTCCTGTCATGCCAATCACCCCATACACTTACCTGTTGGGGGAGTGGAAGTGACAGGAGCCAATCACATTAGTTTGAAGGCTACTTATACTTACCCTTTTCCCTTAGTTCCTTGCCCTATCGTGGTTTCTGCTACAGTTCCCTTTAGTGCTTGTTGTGTTCAGTTGTGTTTCTCCGTATTTGACCTTGGCTTTGTATTCTGACTTCGTTTTCGCTTTATCCTATTCTGTACTGTTTGCCGGCTTGCTGATTCCTGTGTACCAGTCCCCGGCTAGTTTTCGTTTACGCTGTCTCTTTGTGCCCTTGACCTCGGATCGTTCCTGACTCTGTCTTATCCTATTACGTCGAGTCCGGCCACTCTAAGGTCCGGTAGACGTATCTCTCCTCTGTACTGTCATCTGTTAGGGCTGGATCCTGCGTGTAGGGGTATATACTCGTTACAATCGTGCACCCAGGTGGCTACTTATACCTTTGACTACTGTGATATTGTAGAATGCCCATTTCCCACACCACAAATCCAGAGCATCTATAGAGATATCCCTCATTCAAAAGACCCATATGTTTGTGTAGTTGACAAGCAATGGGGGCACAATTGTGACCATTGGGGGGCGGCGGGATGGAATGCCGGGCCTGCCTGGGGTTACAAACCAAAAAGTGCCGTATCTAAAGTAGATGATCATGGTAGATCCCTTCTCCAGAGAATGACTTTGAGAAAGCCTGGGGGGAGTACACCAATGAAGTTAATCCTTAACATAGAGCATCCAAGCCCAACAGATGCAGACCAGTATGTGATGGGAATGTATTGGAAAAAGGGTACCTACCGTAAATTAGGGCATTTCTACCTCAAAGATATGTGCAACTCTTCTGAGTGGCAAGGGGCCACCCATATGGTCCCTAACCCATTAAAACCTCATATCCAGACCTTTCAAGACATGATGGCCATTGCTAACCCCACCTTTGAAGATACCATGGCCGCTGAAACAGGTTTTAACGATGTAAATCTATGGTTAGAATGGATGAAATATAATGCTAATAAGCATAATAAGACCGCATGCTATGTGTGTGGCGGTGCCCGGCCTCACCTGGGTACTGTGCCTTTAATCCTGCCAGTAGATATAGAAGATTGTGTTTTAAGCCTTTTTGCCTATCACTATAACTTTAACAGGTCCATATGTATTGCATGGACAAAAGAGTATCCTCTCCTAACCCAGGATGTCAAACCCCCAGATGGTATTACCGTGTATAAAGGTAATTACACCTGTTATGCTAATTACGATGGAATAGGTAAATTCTTGGGTAACTTCTCTAAGGGGTATTGTGCTACCTACAGAAATGTCTCTATGGACTTGTTGCAGTTTCACACTAGGTCATTAGGGGATATTTACTGGTTGTGTGGGGATTTACAGCTAAGATCCAGAATGGACAAGCAGTGGTGGGGGGAGTGTACTCTGGCTAAAGCCATTATGCCTATACATATCATCTCTGACACACACCTCGTCACCCATGGGTCCGAGCACACTAAGGTTAAGCGTGACGCCCCAGTGAAAGGAAGTTTTGATCCTCATGTGTATATTGATGCCATTGGAGTGCCTAGGGGGGTGCCCAATGAGTTTAAAGCAAGGGATGAAGTCGCTGCAGGATTTGAATCAATTTTTACCATAGTTACCGCAAACAAGAATTTAAATTGGATAAATTACATTTATTATAATCAACAGCGTTTTGTTAATTATACCAGAGACGCCCTCCAGGGGTTGGCCGAACAGCTGCAGGCCACATCCCAAATGGCTTTCCAGAATAGAATGGCCCTAGATATGATCTTAGCCGAAAAAGGAGGGGTTTGTAAAATTTTGCCCGACACCATGACATGTTGTACCTATATCCCAGAAAACACAGGCCCTAATGGTAAAGTTACATTAGCCATAGAGAAATTAAATGACCTGTCTGAAGAATTAAAAAGTAATTCTGGGATAAAAGATCCCTGGGAAAGATGGTTTGGTTGGATGACAGGATGGCAAAAGGCTTTAATGCATATTGGTATGGCTATACTAATTTTCCTTTTTATCTTTGCTCTTCTCTTTTGTTGTATCCTCCCATGTCTGAGAAAATCCCTCATGAAGACTGTTGACCAAGCGGCACCCACTTTCACCCATCTCGAAGTTGATGACCAAGAATTCCAAGACATCAACTCACCCTGTCTGCCGCTGCAAACAATCCCTTTTGTTGATAAAGTGCAGGAATTCTAGGAAGGGACTAGCTTAGGGACAGCATCTGTCAGTGAATGGTAAAGGCCCCGTGTGGAGAAGTGGTGGGTTAGCTGCCATGGGACACCCATGGGTGTGAAGTGTTCGAGAGTCATACTGACGGATGAGTTAGCCTATTAGGGTCAGCTCTAGGGACAGACTTGCACTTTGCATTGACATCTAGCTAGGGGCCACGGGGTTTCTGTGCCTTTGGGTTAACACGTCTTCTGATACTAACAAATAAAGTTTTATCTCTTAGAATCTAACATTTCATAGGGGGGACTGATGTGGGATTATTAAAAATCTTTATTGTACTTGTATTGAATTATTGTACTAACTCCATTTTAACTTTATACTGTGACAATCCTCCATTTTGTCCTCCTAACCTAACTTCTTCAATCCTCCATTTTGTCCTCCTAACCTAACTTCTTCAATCCTCCATTTTGTCCTCATAACTTAACTCGTTCATTTTAAAACCACCTTACGTGACTGAATTTCCCAACCCAATTAGTATAATAGACAAAGACTGTATTTCCTGCAAAGACATGATTAACACAGGAGTTGCTGACTACTCCTTAAACTTGTAAGATAGTATAGTTTGAAGGCCATGAGAACACAGTAGTAATGAAATGTTCTATTCATAAGAGACCTTGCACCTGGACACGAGGCCTGATATCACTGACCGTGTAAAATGACGCTCAAGACCCCCTTATCCCCACCCGTGTCCAGAACAATCCCACCTCTGGTGGGTGGGCACGGGACTAACCTCTTAATTTTTTGAACCAATAAGTAAGACACTAACCCCGACACTTAACAATTAATCCAATTGATGATGTTTATTTGCTGATATTCTAATAATCAATGATGACGCAAAATGCCTCTTAAAAGGGCCTGCGCGCCCGCTTTTTACTCACTTGCCAATACATTTTCTCGAAGTTATTTTAACCTGAACTCCGTGTGTCAGACTTAATTACTTCAGCGTATATACGCAATTCAATTTTATTAATTTGGACAGGAACAGATAGACATTTAAACATTTTGGTTTACTTCTAAAAAGTACCATAACACCACATGGTACAGAAGGCGTAATCTGGGCCTTCACAGAGAGGATTCTCATTTTCCTGAAATGTCAAATGTGGGTGCATGATCTTCTTGATACACCCACAGAGCAGGTAAATGTAGGTCTCATCCGTGATGAATCCATAGTAGATACCCCCCTCAGGGAGTGGAAGAAGAGTGGATGGATTAAGCACTTGACATCTCTGGATGGAAATGTTGTCAGGCAAAAGAAGATGACACTGTAGGCGCAGGTGTCTGGCTGGAGACACGTGCTTGAGCTGGACTTGGTTGATGATGGCAGAAATGTCATGAGGGGCCAAAACAACCAGAGGGTGGCCAAGGACCAGGTCTGAGGTTCTTTCTATGAGCTCTCTTGCAGCAAAAACGGCCCTGAGGCAGGAAGGGGTCCCTCTGGCCACAATGTCCAGTTGACATGAGAAATATCCAATAGGCCTCTGGCGGCCTCTTAAGTCATTAGTTTGGGTGAGAACTCCTGTTGCATGGCCTTGTCTTTCAGAGACAAATAATTTGAAAGGTTTGGTGTAGTCAGGTAGGCCCAAGGCAGGAGCAGAAGCGATGGCACGTTTGAGAGCATTGAAATTGTCCAGAGCTTCATTGGTCAGACAGAATGGGTCAGACTTAAGTGCATCATAGAGAGGTTGCATAAGCAGGGAGGCTTCTGGGATCCATGCTCTGCAGTAGGAAATGAGGCCTAGGAAGGCATGAAGAGACTTTGAAGTCCTTGGAGGTGGAATGTCCAGTACAGCTCTTACCCGGTCCCGAGTAAGGTGTCTGGTGCCTTGGGATAGGCAATGTCCAAGGAAAATCACTGAAGGTTGGCAGAATTGCAGCTTGATGAGTGAAGCTTTGCATCCTTGTTCTGCCAAATAGGAAAGAAGACTAATTGAACACCTTTCAGTAGTGGGTATATCATCTCCACAGAGCAGTAGATCATCCACATACTGGAGCAAGACAACTTCTGGGTGCTCAGCTTGCCATGGGTCAAGGATGGTACCCATGGCCTTTGCAAATTGACTTGGAGAATTTTGTGCCCCTTGGGGCATGACAGTCCAGGTATACTGTTGCATCTCATGAGTGAAAGCAAACAGGATGGGTCCAGTGGGACACTGAAAAAGGCATTGGCCAGGTCAATGACTGTGAAAAATTTTGCAGATGGTGGGACTCCAGAGAGCAGAGTATGGGGATTTGGTACAAGAGGGGTGTCCAGGACGGTAGCTTCATTGACAGCACAGAGATCCTGGACCATCCTGTACTTCTCTGGCTCACCTTTTGGAGTTTTCTTTTTCACAGGAAATAATGGGGTGTTGCATTCAGATTTACATTTTACCAGGGCACCCTTCTCTAAGAGTGCCTTGATGTGGATAGAAATGGCAGCAGACTGTGCTGGTTTTAATGGATATTGTGGCTTTCTTGGTAATTTAGCTCCTGGAATAAGCTTTACCACCACAGGGGGAACATTTAGGTGACCTATGTCCTCTGGGCCTGAGGACCATAACTTGGCGGGCACCTGTGTTTTTAATACCTCTGGGAAATTGGACCTTAATTCTGCTGCTTCCTCACGGGGCTTTTCTAAATGCAGCATCAGAGGCAAGGAGCACAGGGCTGAGGTGTCTGATTCAGATAGAGGTGTGGACATTTCTACCTGCCCGTCTGGGGTGAAGGTGATGGATGCTTGCAGGCGTGAGAGAACATCAGCACCTAACAGGTTAATTGGGCATGTGGAGGATACCACAAAGCGAGCAAGCAGGCTAGAGCCAACTCGTAGTGGAGTTGTTAAAGGGCTATGTCTTGGCTGGCCATCCACTCCAACACAAGAGACATCAATATTTGACAGGAAGGATGGGTCTGGCAGGTCTTGTTCTCGCAGAACACTACGGGCTGCACCTGTGTCAACTAGAAATGTGGTAGGGTGGCCTTCAATGGGCAAAGTCACTGTGGCAAGTGGCCCCCCCTTATCCCCTGTAGACACTGCCATGACAGGGGTTACGGACACAGGCTTGCCAATCTCCTATTCATCGGGTTCCTCAACTATTGGAACTTGTTTGGTGGCTTTGGGAGCCGGGGCAGGCTTGGGTGGCTTTCTGGGTTCCCTTGGCTCCTTTTTTGGTTCTGGACAGTCACTTCTAAAGTGCCCTTTTGCTCCACAATTAAAGCAATATCCCCCCTCCTCCGGTCTGGTACCTCTTGGGACTGGAGTGGAGCGGGATACCATGAGGGGAGCTGAAGTGGGTCTTCTTGGGGTCTGAGCAGATTCCAAACCTCTAGCAACTAAAAGCAGGGTATCCAGGGGAACAACCTTATATTCAGGGCGTGCAGCAATGATTCCCTTGCGTATAGAGTCTTTAACACCTTGGACAAACGCACCTGACAGCATTTGTGAATGAATTTTGTCAGTAAGATCAAACCCCAAATCTGTAAACATTTGATACAGTCTTGCATGAAACCTTTCCACTGATTCTCCTTTATCTTGAATAACATCAGTAAGGCCAGCAGCCTGATCTGCAAGTTTGTCCTTAGCCCATTCTCTTAATTGGTTGCAAAAGGTTACCCCGGAGGGGTAATCAACATCACTGGAAAGCAGATCTGTACTGAGGTGACGGGCCATGCTCGGCCAATATGCATCCCAGTGGCGGATCCAGGGGGGGGGCAACGGGGCAATTGCCCCCCCCGAGAATACCGACGGTCTCCCTCTCCCTCTCCCTCCCCTGCCAGCCCTTAAATGTGCGTGCGGACCGGAGATCACAGATCTCCCTCCCCGGTCCGCAGGCACTGTGCTGGCGGCCGGCGGGGGAGGGAGGGAGTTAGAGGGAGGACCCGGAGGTCAGGCTGCAGCTCCTCCGGGTCCTCCTCTCGCGAGATTTGGAGCGTTGCCGCGGTTACCACGGAAACGCTCCAAATCTCGCGAGAGTGAACTCTCCCCACTGGGACCATCAATGAATCGCCCACCGGACCACCAGGGAAATGTCCCCCCTCCCCCAGTAAAGGTAAGAAGGGAGGGGGGACATAGAATATTTATTTAAATAAAATAAAAAAAAAATATATAAAAAAAAAGACCCCATACCCTTATATCACACACACTGCCCCCCATTACACACATACTGCCCCCCATACACCCACACTGCCCCCCATACACCCACACTGCCCCCCATACACCCACACTGCCCCCCATACACCCATACTGCCCCCCATACACCCATACTGCCCCATACACCCACACTGCCCCCCATACACCCACACTGCCCCCCATACACCCACACTGCCCCCCATACACCCACACTGCCCCCCATACACCCACACTGCCCCCATACACCCATACTGCCCCCCATAACCCATATTGCCCCATACACCCATACTGCCCCATACACCCATACTGCCCCATACACCCACACTGCCCCCCATACACCCACACTGCCCCATACACCCACACTGCCCCATACACCCACACTGCCCCATACACCCATACTGCCCCCCATACACCCATACTGCCCCCCATACACCCACACTGCCCCATACACCCATACTGCCCCCCATACACCCATACTGCCCCCCATACACCCATACTGCCCCCCATACACACACACTGCCCCCCATACTGCCCCCATACACACACACTGCCCCCCATACACCCACACTGCCCCCCATACACCCACACTGCCCCCCATACACCCACACTGCCCCCATACACCCACACTGCCCCCATACACCCACACTGCCCCCCATACACCCATACTGCCCCCCATACACACACACACTGCCCCCCACACTGCCCCCATACACCCACACTGCCCCCATACACCCACACTGCCCCCATACACCCACACTGCCCCCATACACCCACACTGCCCCCCATACACCCACACTGCCCCCCATACACCCACACTGCCCCCCATACACCCATACTGCCCCCATACACACACACTGCCCCCCATACTGCCCCCATACACACACACTGGCCCCCATACACACACACTGACCCCCATAGACCTGTACTGCCCCCATACTGCCCCCTCATACACACACACTGACCCCCATAGACCTGTACTGCCCCCCATACTGCCCCCTCATACACACACACTGCCGCCCCATATACACACATTGCCCACACTCACACATACACTGCAATACTCACACACACACACTGCAACTGTTACACACACATACTGTCCCACACATACACTGCATCCCTGACATACACTGCCGCTCTCACACACGCTCACACACTGTCCCCCTCACACACACACTGCACCCCTTACACATTGCACCACTCACACACACTACTGCTCCAATGCACTACTACAGCCCCATTTCCCAGCAGACTTCAGGTAAGTTGTCAAACTGTTCTTAAACGGTTTGACTACTTACTCTGGGAGGGGGTCCCGGCACTATAGACACCATAACCACTACACTGAGCTGTAGTGGTTATTGTGTCTGGATTATTTCTTTAAATAATCTACAAGTGCCCCTCCCGAGATCAGGCTCTGGATCCGCCACTGATGCATCCCCTGCTTTAATAGCACAAATGCTCAGTAAATCACGCCATGCGGCGGAATAAGTCTTTTGAATTTGAACTATCCCTCGGTAAAAAGGCATAGGCTGTTTTTCTGGGTCAGGGAGCGATTTCATTAATGCACTAGCTTGAGTGGGGTTAAAAGCAACATACTTAGGAGGGGTCCGTTCTCCCCGACCCTTGTGTCCAAAGGGATCATCGATAGAACGATGAGCTGAGGCTCCTGCAGCGGCTCCTGCAGCCTCCAATGAGTCCTGGGATACCCTATCCTCCTCTTCCTCATCTAATTCTATGATCTGGGCTCTCTTGCGTGCAGGGCCCGGGTGAGGTGACAGGACCGGGGGATGAGAGGGGGTCCCAGATGCAGGGGAGGTTAGCGGGTCATAACCAGATAGGTAGTCACCGGGAATTACCGGCATCAGGGCTGTACTGGGGGCCGCCATATTGGTGGCCGGAAAAGGTACTGCATTAGGGTTAAGGGAAGAAGTGGCGGCCATGTTGGATGTGGGCACATCCGGGGCAGACTGTGCCGGACTGGGCATGACCGGAACCTGGGGAGTGGCTTGGGGAAGGGGTAGTGGATACCCGGGATAGGGCAGGGCCATGGGATATGGGAAGGGGTAGGGCCAGGCTGGGGAGGGGAGGAGAGTAGGGTGGGTATTTACATTTAAGGAGGTGGGGTATTGGACTGGGGTGGAGATGGGAAGGGACGGAGAGGGATTGGTAGAGGTGGGTGTAGAGGGAGGAGCCGGGGCAAGGGTGGAGGAGGTGGTTAGCTGGGCGGATGAAGAGGGGAGGGGATCATTAACGGAGAGAGAATGTAGGGAAGGAATGGCAGATGAAATGTTAGGAGGAGGTACAGCAGGTAGCGTAGGGATGGATGAGGATGATGGGAATGTTAGAGACGGGGAAGGGGAAAAGAAAGATCCATCAGAATTCAGGACCGGGCAGACAGGGGAGGTGACGGGATGGGTGTTAGGAGGATTGGGAGTGGGGAACATAGTCAGCTGGCTATCACCTATTGCTGACTGAACCTTGGGGATAGACATTCCCTGGGCGCCATTTTGGGGCGCTGGCTGAGGGTAAACCCCAGCAACACAATTATTATGATACACAAACAATTTCACACCTTTGTGATTTATTTCTTCCTCAACCCAACCTTCTAGCTGAATAGCCTTCGCTACTCTGTACCATGCTTCAGCAGTCTTTAATAAACCATTATCTGTAAGCTTGCCTTTCTTTTCTGTCAGTAACCTACGCCAACTTTCTGGTTGCAATCTTCCACATGTTGGTACAGCAATTTTACATACTTTTGCAATCTTTTCAACACCTTTAACCATCTCCTCGCCCTCTCTGTCTTCAACTAAATCACATGCTAACCAGCCCTTACTGGGCTTGCTTAAATCCTGCCCCATAATCCCTTTCCCCCTATACCAGCGTCCTAGATATAGGGAGAGAGAAAGGAAAACTGAACAAGAACGTCTACAATGCTCGACTGCCACCTGAGAACCGTGGGACTTTCTCAGGTGCGTCTTCCCAAAACGTAGACTAGTCACTGAATCCGCCTACCCGGGGTGGTAGACACGGATTGGAGCGAGGTGAGAAGTGTGTGACCAATCACTTCTCTTTTAAGAGAAATAGGAGTGGATAGTATAATAATATAGGAAGTGTAGAAAAGATGAAAGGCAAGGAAAATCCTTAGAGACAGACACAGAGATTAGACAAACAAGACAACAATACAATTGAAATACAGTGCATGCATCACAGTTCAAATGAAATCAACAATAATCCCTTTCCTTTACTCGTGTGCTTACTCCAAAGTCACCTCCCTCAACCCCGTAGTGTCTCCGCTCGGAGAACGACTTTCATAAGTCTCACTACCAGCGGCCACGGAAAACAACTGACACCGGTCCGAATTCCGTCAGCCTCCCTCTACACAGCAGTCCACAAGAATGTGGCCACCTCTATCCTCACTCCCGTAGTGCCCCTATAAAACCCACTTATAAGTCTCACTACCTCGTGATGCGGAAAACAAGCAATGCCTACTTGAATCCCCCCAGGAAACAGAGTCCCCTGCCACAAGACTAAGTCCCCTACCACAAATAAACAGAAAAACTGGAATTCCACCAGCCCCAGCGCTCGGGGTTGTGGTTACCAAAAGAAAACTGGAATTCCCTCAGCCTCCACACTTGAAGCTGCGGGTTACCACGTGCACAAAGAAGCTAGCTAGGCTCTCAAAGTGACACAAGAAGGATCACAGGAAATTATGAGTCTACACAAAATCCACAGTTCCAACAATCCTCTTTTTCCTTACAGCCACAGCCACGAGGCTCCTAAAAGAGGTAAACAGGCAAAGAAGACCCCCAGGAACGCATCCACAGGTCAACCCCCCTTTTTCCCTACAACCACAGCACCGTGGTTCCTAAAAGGAGTAAAACAGGCAACAGAAGACCCCCAGGAACGCATCCACAGGTCAACCCCCCTTTATCCCAAAAGGGGTAAAATACAAACAGATAGACAGACAAACTGAAGACCCAGGCAAATCCCCTCAGGTCCACCCCCCTTTATCCCAAAAAGGGGAAAACAAGCAAAACAGAGAACCCCAGGCAAATCCCCTGCAGGTCCACCCCCCTTTATCTCAAAATGGGGAAACAGGCAAACAATTCAAACACACCCAGGCAACAGATAGACTAAAATGCAGGTAAACAAGTGAGTAACGAGACACCGGGCAAGATATTACCTGTCTTTGATGTCCTCCCGGGAAGCAGTCACAGACACGTGGACGGGTCAATCAAAGGGGCCGGAACATACCGGTGGCTCTGCAGAAGTCTCTACCGTGTACCTGGAGGTGATCAATCTCCTTTCCTTCCCCCTGGATTCCTCCGTCCACCCTTGTCTTCCTTAGGACGGCTCACCGGCCGGACATAGCCCGATGCCCCACGTTGGGCGCCAAAGTTGTTATGGTACTTTTTAGCAGTAAACCAAAATGTTTAAATGTCTATCTGTTCCTGTCCAAATTAATAAAATTGAATTGCCTATATACGCTGAAGTAATTAAGTCTGACACACAAGGTTCAGGTTAAAATAACTTCGAGAAAATTTATTGGCAAGTGATTAAAAAGCGGGCGCGCAGGCCCTTTTAAGAGGCATTTTGCGTCATCATTGATTATTAGAATATCAGCAAATAAACATCATCAATTGAATTAATTGTTAAGTGTCGGGATTAGTGTCCTCCTATCAATATTACTTATTGGTTCAAAAATTAAATGGTTAGTCCCGTGCCCACCCACCAGAGGTGGGATTGTTCTGGACACGGGTGGGGATAAGGGGGTCTTGAGCGTCATTTTACACGGTCAGTGATATCAGGCCTCGTGTCCAGGTGCAAGGTCTCTTATGAATAGAACATTTCATTACTACTGTGTTCTCATGGCCTTCAAATTATACTATCTTACAAGTTTAAGGAGAAGTCAGCAACTCCTGTGTTAATCATGTCTTTGCAGGAAATACAGTCTTTGTCTATTGTATTAATTGTGTTGGGAAATTCTGTCACGTAAGGTGGTTTTAAAATGAACAAGTTAGGTTATGAGGACAAAATGGAGGATTGAAGAAGTCAGGTTAGGAGGACAAAATGGAGGATTGTCACAGTATAAAGTTAAAATGGAGTTAGTACAATAATTCAATACAAGTACAATAAAGATTTTTAATAATCCCACATCAATGCTATGGCTTTCCTTATCTTTTATGTATAGGAGTGATACCTACTGATATACAACCCACTGATATACATTACAATTGGGTATTTATCGTTTATATACATATGCACATTGGGTGAATACACCATATTTTTTGTATATTTGTTAATAGCGCTGCACACTTTCTGGTATTCGCTGTGTCCTTTATTTCTGTGGGATTTTTTGTGATTAAATCCCACTAGTGTGTTCCAGCAGCTGTTCTTTAGCGCCATAAGCTATACCTCCTCTCTGATTTTTTTAATAACTTCCTTACATGTTAAATTTATTCGGTTTTCCGTTTTAGTTTTCCTGGTGGGCAGTGTTGTTTCTGTTTCAGCCTAACCTTGTAATCAAACGGTTGGAGAACCACAAATGCCATATATGAGTTGGTCACTATGTGATGGTGATGGTTGGGATTGTAAATTGTAGACTGCTAGATTTTTTGTCATCATCTCTCTTACATTTTTGTTTCCAATCCCAATTATACACTGATCAGCCACAACATTAAAACCACTGGCAGGTGAAATGAATGACGTTGATTGTAACATTATAATGGCACTTGTAAATGGGTGGGATATGCAAATAAGTGTACAGTCAGTTCTTGAATTTCATATGTTGGAAGCAGGAAAAATGGGCAAGTGAAACAATTTGAGGACTAAATAGTAATGGCTAGATGACTGGGTCAAAGTATATCCAAAATGGCAAGTCTTGTGGGGTGGGTATCTTTTAAAAATGGTGCAAGGAAGGACAACTGGTAAACCAGCATCAGGGTCACGGGCACCCAAGACTCATTGATGCAAGTGGGAAGCGAAGGCTAGCCGGTTGGATTCAATCACACAGAAGAGCTACTGCATCTCAGATGACTGAAAAACTTAATGCTAGAAATTGATAGATAGAAAGGTGTCAGAACACACAACACAGTGCAGTTTGCTGTGAATGGTGCTTCGTAGCTACTCACTGGTCAGAAAGCACATGATGACACTCAGCGCTGCTTCTTCACCCCCGACATCAGCTGACATGCAGGACCTAATCTCGCGATTGCATTAGGACAACCCCACAGGAAAGCATCAAATCAATGCTTTTTTTTTTTAATGGGGTTTTAGCCTAACGACCCGTAAGTTCCTCTATTGGCTGTCTGGTAGACAGTCACTAGAGGTGCAATTTTATTTTTGCACCTATTTTGTTATTACTGCACCTTGCAATTGTATTATTGCAGTTAATCAATAACTGCAATAATTACTGTGGTGGAATCTCGGTAAAAATAAATTTAGTAGGCCGAGATTACCACGTGGCATGTGTACGTGCATATGCTGACGTATCGATCAGTTGGTTGCACGAGGCAAGATACGATCAGTAGTGTACGGAGCATGTGCAAGAATACAGGATATAGTATTCCCCTCCTCCATTGTGCTGGACAAGCCATGCGGTCAAACAGGAAGTTAATTCTTATTTGTGTTGATTGGTTAAGAGAATGTGCGGGTGGAGCTTAATATGGGAGGAGTTATATGCCTATATAAGGAGCCTGCACTATTGTCCGGGGCTCAGAATTTGCTGTATTTTGGTGACGCTAGTCCCTCTGAGTCCCGATCGGTGATCCAATAAAGAATCTCTTCCTTCCTGAAGAAACCTGTGTCCATCTCTCTGTGCTTGGCTTCCGTCAGTTTCTCCGGTATCATTTGGTGCATTGGCCGGGAAACTCATCGTTCAACGGTAGCTGAGAGGCAGAGGCGTGAGACGGTCTATCTTTGCCCACGTTCTCTACGGCTGCACCCCTGAACTTCTGCGTGGACCTCCCTTCGTCTCGGCGCCACTGGTCTGTTGTCCAGGAGATCATCGGCCTCTACGTGAGAAGTGCTGGGGTGTCCCCGTCGATGAGTGTGAACTCAGGTTCAGGAACGAGGAGGTAAGACAACTGCTGTTTTAGACGGCAGGACCCACTAGGGGTATACCGATTGTGCGGTAGGCCCAAAGGGGTTTGAATCTGTGTATCTGCCCCCTCTGTCGGAGGGAAGGAGCGAAGGCGCACCGCTCGATCGAACGCTCTTTAGTCAGACCGTTTGATTTGGTTAGTCAGGCGGGGTCCTGGTGTAAATAGCCCTAGCCGGACACCGGTGTCTTGTCTAGACTAGCGTTCTAGGGTGTATATTACGTTCGCTAGGTAGGAGGGACCGGGAGACTAAGCGGCGCCTGTGTAAATTCGGTTCGCTAGTTCTCATCCTATCTGGGCTAAGTGGGAAGGCGTGTAAATTTGGAACCCACTAGACTTTTGATAGTGCGACTAAGAGGCGCCTGTGTAAATTCGGTTCTCTAGCTCGCTATATATGTGGTGATTGGGCAGTGTGGCTAACCAAAACGGGTGTATATAGTTTTAGGTAGTCCATTCAAGGTACTGGCCAATAGTTTAGTTGGGAATTGTAAATGTGTTAACGATTGTTTAGTAAAGTGTATATCTTGTTAGATAGCGCGAGCTCAGCCGTCTAGCGAGAGTGTTAATAGTGTGTTGCTGTATTATAGTGCACGGTACCATAACCCTGTATATTTACTGACACTGTATATAAGTACTAATCATTGTTGTCCATTGCATGTTTAACACCATAACCACTAATAATTGTATTGTGACCTTAACTTGTGCTTTGACCTATGCTAACCGTACTGTAACCGCTAATTGTAAAAGACGATGTTACTGGGGTGTGTTATAGACGGGTAATTCGTATATAGAGAATTATAGCGTGGGTGACTGTATAGTTACGCCAAAGGGCATAATATTGATTATATAGTGACTGGTGTAACAGCTGTGTGTGTACGGGAATTCCCTGAGTGTTTATTGTTATTGTGTACGTTTCACTTGGTAACCGTACCACGTGGTGCTGTTGCCAGAGGAAACGGGTGTGACTGTTGAATAGTACGCGTGTATAGTATTCGTTGTCGACGACGTTCCATTGTTAAGTATGGGTGCGTCGCAGTCAACGATTCCGGATCCCTTAGGTTGTATGGTGAAGAATTTTAAAAAGGGATTCAAAACTTGTGATTTTGGGGTTAAAATGTCTCCTGTACGTTTGGTCACTTTGTGTACTAGGGAGTGGCCTACTTTGGTTGCGGCATGGCCGCCACGTGGCAGTTTGGATCTAACTCTGGTACAGCGCTTACACGTGGCTGTATCAGGTAGGCCTGAACTTTACGGCCAGTTTCCTTATATTGACTGTTGGAGACAGGCCGTAAATGACTCGCCAAAATGGCTCCAGACATGCCACGAGGAGCAGTGTCGCCTCATGGTAGCTAGGACTTGTTCGTCCACTAGGACTGGTGTTAGGCCCATTTTGGACACGCCCCCTGAGTCCGAGATCCCTTTGCCGCCCCCTTACTTTCCGTTAAGAGGAAGTGACGCAAACGCAGGAAGTCCTGCAGCCCTCCCCTCATTACCCCCATCCACTTCCGCTTCCTCCTCCAGTACAGGATCCACCCCCCCTCGTACTAAATCTCCCCTTCCGGAACCAGAACTCACCCCCATTAGAAACGAATATCCTGATTTGGCGCCACATCAGACTTCCGGTCAAGCTTCATCTAGCTCGGCTCGAAGTGTTTTATTTACGACCTTTTCCCAAAACCAACCTCCCACATCCCCATACCCTATCTCTCCCCGACCGGAACCCATGACTGACGCCTCTCTACGTAGCCCCATCCAAACCCGACAGTTGACTGGTGCCCAACAATTAAAGCACTATCAGATGCCTCTTCGTCTGAATCCCGGGTCAGCTTATATCGATGCCGCAGGTCAAATGGCACACGCTGACCCAGTTTTCGTATATGTCCCATTTACCACAAAAGATCTTTTAAACTGGAAGACCCATAATTCCTCGTATACTGAGAAACCACAAGCTATGACTGATCTGTTCACCTCAATAGTACAGACGCATAATCCGACATGGGCTGATTGCCAGCAGTTACTAATGACTTTATTTAACAATGAGGAAAGGACAAGAATAAATCAAGCAGCCATAAAAGCACTAGAGGATAGAGCCCGTGTTTTGAACCAAGCTAATCCAGCAGCATGGGCCGCAACACATTATCCCAACACTGATCCCGATTGGAACGTAAATGGTGCTGATATGGTTCAACTCAGAGCCTATAGAGACGCTATAATTGCTGGCATGAAAGCAGGAGGAAAGAAAGCCATTAACATGTCGAAGACAGTTGAGGTGATCCAGAAAAGCGATGAAGCGCCCAGTGTCTTTTATGACCGATTATTGGAGGCATACCGCTTGTATACCCCCTTTAATCCGGAAGACGCAGATAATTCCCGAATGGTTAACTCCGCCTTTGTCAGCCAAGCATACGGAGATATTAAGCGCAAGCTACAAAAGTTAGAAGGGTTTGCAGGTATGTCCATCACCCAACTAATGGAGGTAGCAAATAAGGTCTATATGAACAGGGATACAGAAAGTAAGAAAGAGGAAGAGCGCAAGATGCGTAAAAAGGCTGATATGCTAGCGGTAGCGATCGCAGGCGTAGATAAACGGGGCCCAGATAGAGGCAATAATAGATGGAGTAGAGAGCCTTTGAGTAGGGATCAATTGCAAGGAAGAAGGGCATTGGAGGAACGAATGTCCGCAAAGAGAGCAGTACGAGAGAGACCAACCCAGGGCAGGCTACGGAAACTTTAGAGGCAGAGCGAGAGGTAGAGGAGGCCCCGGAGGGAGTAATGGTTATAGAGGGAGTAATGGAAACAGAGGAAGTGTTAGGGAAGACAGGTATATTCCAGCAGCGCAAAGGTCCCGCGATAGAGAAGGTAGGGACTTTGTAGGATTGGCTGACACGGTCATGGAGGACTATTGATACCGACCGGGCTCCATCCCCCTTGGTCGAGCGGAGCCTATGGTCGATGTATCAATAGGGGGAAAAAGGAGTGCGTTCATGATCGACACTGGTGCTGAACATTCAGTGGTGACTAATCTAGTTGCTCCTCCATCTGGAAGGACTATTACTGTGATAGGAGCAACTGGAAGAAGTGCTGAAAAACCGGTTCTTAAAAGTCGACTCTGTACATTGGGAGGCCACGTAGTAAAACACCAATTCCTTTATATGCCTGAATGTCCAGTCCAATTGCTGGGACGTGATATGCTATCAAAATTACAAGCGCAGATTACGTTCCTACCAAATGGAACAACATCCTTAAAGTTTAATGGACCTTCAGGTATTATGACTTTATCCGTACCAAAGGAAGAAGAGTGGCGACTTTATACAGTGTTGACTAGCCAAAACCCTAGGAGTGATGAGACATTGTTTAACATACCAGGAGTTTGGGCAGAGAACAACCCACCAGGACTGGCCCGCAATATTCCACCTATAAAAATTGAACTGAAACTTGGGGTTTATCCAGTAAGCCTAAGACAATACCACATCCCACAGAAGGCTAAGAAGAACATCCAATCCTATCTGGATAAGTTCATACGGTATGGTATCCTAAAATTCTGTACTTCCCCCTGGAACACCCCATTGCTGCCTGTTCAAAAGCCCGGTACAGATGAGTATCGACCTGTGCAGGACTTGAGAGCAGTCAATGATGCGGTTGTTAGTATACATCCAGTTGTACCCAATCCATATAACCTGCTTGCTTTAATTCCGGGCGGGGCTACTTACTTCACAGTCTTAGATCTCAAAGATGCCTTCTTTTGCCTCCGAATTGCCGCAGAAAGTCAATGTATTTTCGCTTTCCAATGGGAGAACGCTGTAACGGGCTCAAAACGCCAAATGACTTGGACAAGACTGCCCCAAGGGTTTAAAAATTCACCTACCCTATTTGGTTCAGCTCTAAGTCAAGATCTACTGGATTTCGAGTCTATCCCAGGAGAATGTGTATTGTTACAATATGTAGATGACTTGTTGATAGCAGCAGTTACAAAAGAAAAATGTCAGCAAGCAACGCACGATCTACTACATATTCTCTGGAAGGCAGGATACAAGGTGTCCAGGAAGAGGGCTCAGTTGTGTTTGCCAACTGTCAAGTATCTGGGATTCCATATCTCTGAAGGTCAAAGGATTATGGGGCCAGAGAGAAAAGAAGCTGTCTGCCAAATACCAATACCCAAGAATAGAAGACAAGTGCGAGAATTCTTGGGGGCAGCAGGCTTCTGTAGGATATGGATTCCCAGCTATGCGATACTGGCAAAACCTCTGTACGCAGCTATCAAAGGTACAGAGCACGACCCCTTCTTATGGACCCAAGAACAGCAAACGGCATTTGAAGATGTGAAGAAGGCTTTGATGAGTGCCCCAGCATTAGGTCTACCTGATCACACACGACCATTCTACTTATATGTACATGAGCAAAGAAGAATGGCTGTGGGAGTATTGACACAGTACTTGGGATCATGGCAAAGACCTGTTGCCTATATGTCTAAGCAATTGGATGCAGTGGCCAGCGGACTTCCACCTTGTCTAAGAGCCGTAGCTGCAGCCGCCCTGCTAGTAGCTGAAGCCGATAAACTCACTCTGGGTCAAGAACTTTATGTACGAGTCCCACATGCAGTACAGACGTTGTTGGATTACAAAGGAAATCATTGGTTTAGTAACAGCCGTATGACCAAGTATCAAGCAATGTTGTGTGAAAACCCAAGAGTGCATTTAGAGACTGTAAACACCTTAAATCCAGCTACCCTTTTGCCACAACCTACTGAAAGTCAACATGATTGTTTGGAAGTAATGGATGAAGTATTTTCAAGTAGACCAGATCTTCGTGATTTTCCCATCCAGAACCCCGATGTTCAATATTATACCGACGGCAGTAGTTATGTGAAAGAAGGGATCCGCTATGCAGGATATGCAGTAACAACAATAGACAAGGTGATAGAAGCTCGGCCACTGGCGAAAGGAACATCAGCACAAAAGGCAGAATTAATAGCACTAACACGAGCGTTACAATTGGCTGAAGGTTTAAGAGTGAATATCTATACGGACTCTAAGTATGCGTTTTTAACCACTCATGCCCACGGAGCTTTGTATAAAGAAAGAGGACTACTGAATTCAGAAGGCAAAGAAATCAAATACGCAGCCGAAATCCTACAACTATTGGAAGCAGTGTGGGAGCCGAAAGAAGTCGGTATCATACATTGTCGAGCGCATCTGAGAGGAGATGGTGATGTAACCAAGGGAAATCGGATGGCAGATAGTGCAGCTAAGCGTGCTGCTGAATCAGGAAGACAGGAGTATGTGGGGCATATAGCTGCTCTTATACCAACTCCACTGTCCCAATGGACTCCAGTTTATACAGCTCAAGAAGAGGAGTGGTTAAAGACTGAACCGGGAAAGTATTTGGAGAACAAGTGGTATCAGCTAGAAGATGGAAGAATAGTTATACCAGCATCACTAGCGGTAGAAATTGTCCAAAATTATCACAACGGGACACATTCTGGGAGAGACAGTACTGAAGAATCTCTCAGGAAACATTTCTACATACCAAGATTGTCCAACTTGACTCAGGCCATTGTACGCAGATGTGTAACGTGTGCTAAGAATAATGCAAGACAAGGACCAGTAAAGCCACCAGGAGTCCAGTTTATGGGGGGACTCCCCATGTCCGATCTACAAATAGACTTTACAGTGATGCCTAAATCGGGTGGACATCGTTACCTGTTGGTAATTGTGTGCACCTATTCAGGCTGGGTAGAAGCATGTCCTACTCGTACAGAGAAAGCAGGAGAAGTTGTAAGATTCCTGCTACGAGAAATAATACCCCGATATGGACTACCCTGTTCTATAGGATCGGACAATGGTCCAGCTTTTGTTCACCAGTGCCTACAACAACTGACTCATATGCTTGGTATAAAGTGGAGGCTTCATACTGCATATAGACCCCAGAGTTCTGGTAAGGTAGAGAGAATGAATAGAACTATTAAGAACCAGTTGGCTAAAATGTGTCAGGAAACCCAACTTAAGTGGAACGTTCTCTTACCCATAGCTCTATTGCGAATCCGCAGTACCCCTACCAGAAGGATGGGCCTCTCTCCTTTTGAAATCATGTATGGGCGACCACCTCCCGTACTTGGTAACTTAAGGGGGGATTTGAGTCAGGTGGGAGAAGGAATTACCCGGCAGCAGGTTGTAGAGTTGGGTAAGACTATGGAGGAGGTACAGAAATGGGTACAAGATAGATTACCTGTGAATATTTATCCCCCTGTTCATAGTTATCATCCAGGAGACCAAGTGTGGATTAAAGAGTGGAATAATGTACCGTTAGGGCCCAAGTGGAGAGGTCCTTATGTTGTTCTTTTGTCTACCCCTACAGCGATAAAAGTAGCCGAAGTAACTCCGTGGATACATCACTCCAGGGTTAAACCAGCAGCAGTCGATTCTTGGCAAGTTACAGCAGATCCAGAGAATCCCTGCAAGATCCGGTTGAAACGCACTACTCAGTCGGAGTAACGAGGAATTATTGTGGATTACAAATTTTATTGTTACAGGTGTGAGTGAGAAGGCCATAATAAAGCCTGTCCGCTTACCAACACATAGTGTATAAGCCAGGAAAGTCTCGAAGGGACACCTGTGAAGACGAGCAGAACTCCATTCCCTGCAGCCCTCACATCCTGGAAGCTGAGGTTCCATCGCACGGACGAAGACTGAGGATGACGGCGAAAGATGTGCTTTTGATTGTGTTTATTTATATGTGTTTTTATATTCAGGAAGGTAGAGGTACCGACACTCCTAGCTGTGAGGTATGCATTAAGACTATGAGAACAGGTAACCATATTTCCCAAACCCTAATTTGGCATTCACAATACGAATGTAAAGGAGAGGTATCAAGATGTAGATACCTAAATATAGACTATAGTGTGTGCCATTTAGGAGTAGGAGAACCTAAGTGCTTCAGTCCAGAGTATCAACCTCGTACAATTTGGTTGACTCTCAGGAATGGAGATCCTCAGGGGACCCTAATTAATAAGACGGTGTTAGAATCCGTATATTCTTCGGGTGTTCTGCTATTTGATGCGTGTAAAGCGATATCAAGTGGTAGAAAGCCGTGGAATGTATGTGGGGATCTTATATGGGAGAGGACGTATGGGTCTAATGATAAATATATTTGTCCCAGTAGTAAAAATAAGTATGTAAGTCCTAGATGCCCAAATAAAGACTATAACTTTTGCCCATATTGGTCTTGTGTGGGGTGGGCGACTTGGGGACAGACAGTAGATAAAGACATGATAGTGACTAAGTTGCCGACTAGCCCTTATTGTAAGTCTATGGAATGCAACCCAGTCCATATACTTATTAATAACCCCGACAAGTTCCTAGATAAGTATGGAAATTTATTTGGGTTTCAGATATACGGGACGGGTTTAGATCCTGGGACATTATTGTTTATAGGAATAGAGACTGATACGGTATCCTCCCAGACTCATCAAGTATACCATTCCTTTTATGAAGAGATGAGTATAGATAATAAGATCCCCCATAACGCTAAAAACCTGTTCATTGACCTAGCTGAAAGTATTGCCGGTAGTCTTAATGTTACCAACTGCTATGTGTGTGGAGGTACTAACATGGGAGACCAATGGCCTTGGGAAGCAAAGGAGGTAATGTCCGGTTCTGAGGCAGTTGACCAACTAATATCTACACAAGCCGATTATCATTTGAGTGTTAGAGGTAAATCTGAGTGGAGATTAAAGACCTCCATCATAGGTTATGTTTGCATAGCAAGGAAAGGAATAATGTATAATACTTCTGTAGGAGAATTAACTTGTCTAGGGCAAAAAGCTTATGATGATGATACAAAGAATACAACTTGGTGGTCGGCTTCAAATGTCTCAGAACCATCTAACCCGTTTGCCAGATATGCCAGTTTAAAGGATGTGTGGTTTGATTTATCCATCACATCTACCTGGAGAGCCCCAGCAAATTTGTACTGGATCTGTGGTAAGAAAGCCTATTCGGAGTTGCCACAGGACTGGGAAGGGGCATGTGTGTTGGGTATGCTCAAACCATCCTTCTTCTTGTTACCGATTGAAACAGGTGAGACTTTAGGTGTTAAAGTGTATGATGTGAATCATAGGAAGAAAAGGGGACCCATAGAGATAGGCGCCTGGGAAGATAATGAATGGCCTCCCCAGCGTATCATAGATTATTATGGGCCAGCCACGTGGGCAGAAGATGGTACCTTTGGTTATAGAACCCCTATTTATATGCTCAACCGCATTATAAGATTACAGGCGGTGGTTGAGATTATCACCAACGAGACGTCACAAGCGCTCAATCTTCTAGCGAAGCATAACACCAGGATGAGGACGGCAGTCTACCAAAATAGATTAGCCTTGGATTACCTTTTGGCAGTAGAGGGAGGTGTATGTGGGAAGTTTAACCTAAGCAATTGCTGTCTTCAAATAGATGACGAAGGGCAAGCAATAGCTGAGCTTACTAGCCATATGGTTAAACTAGCGCATGTGCCTACTCAGGTATGGAAAGGGTACAATCCAAGTAGTTGGTTTGGTAGCTGGTATGAGTGGTTTGGAGGGCTTAAGGCAGTGGTAGGTGGAGTCCTACTGATTTTACTGTTGTGTCTACTCCTACCGTGTCTTATACCCTTAGTAGTTAGGTCTGTGCAAAGCCTGATAGGAAGTATAGCAGAGAGGAAGGCTGCTGCACAGATAATGGCGATATATAAGTATAAGGCTCTAGATCAAGGAGAACCAATGCAGGAAGATGAGTGTTAAAAGATTCACATCATAAGATAAGTCTGGTCTGGTTCAAGGTAACTTGCGGTGTAAGCAAAACTAAGGTTATGTGATGCCTCAAGTAATTGTAAAATATCAAGAGGCATCAAAGGGGGGAATGTGGTGGAATCTCGGTAAAAATAAATTTAGTAGGCCGAGATTACCACGTGGCATGTGTACGTGCATATGCTGACGTATCGATCAGTTGGTTGCACGAGGCAAGATACGATCAGTAGTGTACGGAGCATGTGCAAGAATACAGGATATAGTATTCCCCTCCTCCATTGTGCTGGACAAGCCATGCGGTCAAACAGGAAGTTAATTCTTATTTGTGTTGATTGGTTAAGAGAATGTGCGGGTGGAGCTTAATATGGGAGGAGTTATATGCCTATATAAGGAGCCTGCACTATTGTCCGGGGCTCAGAATTTGCTGTATTTTGGTGACGCTAGTCCCTCTGAGTCCCGATCGGTGATCCAATAAAGAATCTCTTCCTTCCTGAAGAAACCTGTGTCCATCTCTCTGTGCTTGGCTTCCGTCAGTTTCTCCGGTATCATTACAATTGCAGAGTTAAACTGACACGGACACTGCACCTAGACCATTCAATGAGCTGAAGTGGTCTGAGTCCCTAAAGCAGGCATAGGCAACCTTTGGCACTCCAGATGTTTTGGACTACACCTACCATGATGATTTGCCAGCATTATGAGTGTAAGAGTATGGGGTATGTAGTCCACAACATCTGGAGTGCCGAAGGTTGCCTACCCCTGGCCTATAGTGTCCTTTTAAGTATATAAAGAGAAAGGGATGTCATTATTACAAACCAAAAGTGTCTCTAGTGAGGTGACAACATTTCAATATCCAAACATCCATAAAAGAATGACCCCAAAGGGGGGCAACACATTAGATTGGGTGACGGGTGCAGTGTATTCAAATGAAAGGAGGGGGGCAGTGTATTAGATTTTGGGGCCCTGTATTGGATTTTTGGTAGCGGTGGATCAGGGGGTCAAAGGGACAATTGACCCCCCCTCCCAGAGAAAGTCGAGGCTCTCTCTTGCTGTCCCCTGCAGGGGCCTGCTTTGTGCCTTCGCGGACCGGAGGGGGAGATCAGAGATCTCCCTCACTGGTCTGCATGGGTCTTGATAGGCAGCTGGCATGGGAGAGAGAGAACATGGGAGCTCAGCCTGCAGCTCCTCCTGCTCCTCCTCTCGCGAGCACGGAGCTTTGAGTTTGACAAGCTTGGTCTAAAATGTGAAATTCTCTTTGAATTACCAACAATTCTCACTTTAGTTTTAATAGCTCAGTTTTTCTTTATGTTTCAACAGGTCTGTGGTATTCTACATGGATTTATGGGATTTATTCACAAGACTTTGAATTGTAAACCAAACTGCAAAATGTAGGCTAAAATACCCAATCTATGACTGTAACTGAGTTTTGTTCTAAATTTCCCAATTGAAATTCCAATTTACTACAACTCAGTGTGTTTAGTAAATATACCCCTGCAGGTGTCCACTGTGCTTTTCAATGTGTGTGCCTGCATGGTACTGTACCCATGCCCTAAATCAGTGGTGCCTAAACGGTAGATCCCCAGACGTTTTAAAACTACAGCTTCCATGATACTTTGTTATTCTAAAGGCATGCAAAGAATCATGGGAGTTGTAGTCCAACATCTGGGGACTATATTGGGCACCCCCAGCCTAAAGAGAGACCCCCAAAACATTGTTACCCAGCCTAGTGTTCTTCCCAGGGTTAATCTGGCTTTTGGACAAATACTTAAAAAAAAAAAAAAAAAATTCCAGTCAGTTTTTATTGTATTTATGTAAAATTGTATTCCTCTGTCTACAGTGATATCAAGTATACGTATTGGCTAAATTCATACAGCTACTCTCAAATTAGAGGACTGACATGTGAGGTGCAATAAAGTTTTTTTTGTTTGAAGGAAACCAGCTCCTCACAGACTCCATTACTGACAGTTAGAGGTCAGACAGATATAAGGATGAGGTAAGGGTGACATGTTTGGTTATGGCCATTAATCCTAACATTTCAAATAGACACAGAGGGACACTTTCATTTTAGAGGTAAAGAGGTGGGGCTTGAGACATTTTAGATGGCTTACTGATGGCAATGTACAACTAAAATGTAATTTAGAACAAGATCAATGTATTTTATTTACACATACTGATTTACATACACGTGCATTGCAGTTTAAGGGAAAACCTTAGGAATGTATTGCTAACACTAAAGGGATCCTCTGCCCCCATCTTGTGTCCCTCGGTGGCAAGTAAAGGGTTAAAAAAAATCTATATTTTTTTAAACAATTACCTGATTCCTAAGCGATGGGTCGGGCTACTCCTTTGCCGTCAGGCATTAAAGGGACACTATTGTCACCCAGAATACTTCAGCTCAATGAAGTGGTCTGGGTGCCAGGTCCCCCAGGTTTTAACCCTTCAGTTTTAAACTGAAACTGCTATGTTTGCATTGCAGGGTTAATCCAGTCTCTAGTGGCTGTCTTCCTGGCAGCCGTTAGAGGCGCTTCTGTGACGCTGGATGCGAAATTCGCATCCAGCGTGCAGAACGTCCATAGGAAATCATTGAGAAATGCTTTCCTATAGACTGTATGAATGCGCTTGCGGCTTTTGCCGCGCTTGCGCATTCCTCTCCACTCGGGAGCTGACGTCACCAGTGCCGAGGGAGCCCGGCGTGGGATAAGGGTAAGTAGCTGAAGGGGTTTTAACTCATTCAGCGCCAAGGGAGGGGGACCCTGAGGGTGGGGGGTTTCTAAGGATGCTAAAGTGTCAGGAAAACAAGTTTTTTTTTCCTGACACTATAGTGATCCTTTAACGCATTGCTTTCCTATGCGGTTTTAGCAGACGCTAGATGCCCTCATGCAAGGGTTGAGGACATCCAGCGTTGTTTCACGGATTTAAACTCCCTGAAATGCCAAGAAACGCCTCTAGTGGCTGTCTGGTAGATAGCCACTAGAGGCAGTCTTAACCCTGTTATGTAAACATTGCAGTTTCTCTGAAGGGGACAGGACCACTACAACGGGATGAAGTGATATGGGTGCCTATAGTGTCCCTGTAAAGACATATTACTGTGAATATTATTACTGTTAAGCTCTGTTAGACACACCAAGAATAGGAGCACCTAGAAAAGAGGGATTTGGGCCCAAAATAGGGACTGCTCCTCTTAAAAAAGAACAATTGGGAAGTATGGAGGTGGGTGATATGTCGGGAGGTTTAAAAATATTCTAGTTAGAGTGCTCACTTTTAGAGAATATTAAAGGACCACTATAGTGCCAGGAAAACATACTCATTTTCCTGGCACTATAGTGCCCTGAGGGTGCCCCCACCCTCAGGGTCCCACTCCCTTGGTGCTGAAGGGGGAGGAAAGGGTTAATCCCTTACCTTTTCTCCAGCGCCGGGCTCCCTCGGCGCTGGGGATTCTCCTCCTCCTTTGGACGTCATCGGCTGAATGCGCATGCGCGGCAAGAGCCGCGCACACATTCAGCCAGTCTCATAGGAAAGCATTATCAATGCTTTCCTATGGACGCTGGCGTCTTCTCACTGTGAAAATCACAGTGAGAAGCGCGGAAGCACCTCTAGCGGCTGTCAATGTTTCTCTGAAACTGCTATGTTTATAGAAAAAATGGTTAAACCTAGCTGGACCTGGCACCCAGACCACTTCTGGGTGCCTGTAGTGGTCCTTTAACTGAAGAGACTGTCAATCATAATTATGACTTGAACAAAAGCATGGAGCTGGGTTGGATCATTATTGTAAATGACAGTTCAGTTTGGTAAAATTAATGCATTAATTTTAAATTCAAGTTTTTGATGAAATTTTAAGTATAACAAGAAAGACCAGTGTGTATTTGCATTCAGGAATCAGTAAATAAACATATCCAGAATAGACCAGGTTTGAACAGAGGCAAACAAGGAACAAAACAGAGCTCAAAAAAGAAGTTGAGGAGTTGGGTTCTAGCCACGTCTGAGAAGTACCGTATATACTCGAGTATAAGCCGACCCGAATATAAGCCGAGGCCCCTAATTTTACCCCAAAAAACTGGGAAAACTTATTGACTCGAGTATAAGACTAGGGTGGGAAATGCAGCAGCTACTGGTAAATTTCTAAATAAAATTAGATCCTAAAAAATATATATTAATTGAATATTTATTTGCAGTGTGTGTATAATGAATGCAGTGTGTGCGTATGAGTGCAGTGTGTGCGTATGAGTGCAGTGTGTGCGTATGAGTGCAGCGTGTGCATGAGTGCAGCGTGTGTGCGTATGAGTGCAGCGTGTGTGCGTATGAGTGCAGCGTGTGTGCGTATGAGTGCAGCGTGTGTGCGTATGAGTGCAGAGTGTGTGCGTATGAGTGCAGCGTGTGCGTATGAGTGCAGCGTGTGTATGTGTGCAGCGTGTGTATGTGTGCAGCGTGTGTGTATGTGTGCAGCGTGTGTGTATGTGTGCAGCGTGTGTGTATGAGTGCAGTGTGTGTGTATGTGTGCAGTGCGTGTGTATTTGTGCAGTGCGGGTGTATGAATGCAGTGTGGGTGTATGAATGCAGTGTGTGTATGAGTTCAGTGTGTGTATGTGTGCAGCGTGTGTATGTGTGCAGCGTGTGTATGTGTGCAGTGTGTGTGTATGTGTGCAGTGTGTGTATATGAGTGCAGCGTGTGTATATGAGGGCAGCGTGTGTATGTGTGCAGCGTGGGTGTATGAATGCAGTGTGTGTGTGTGCAGTGTGTGTGTATGTGTGCAGTGTGTGTATGTGTGCAGTGTGTGTATATGAGTGCAGCATGTGTATATGAGTGCAGCGTGTGTATATGAGTGCAGCGTGTGTATATGAATGCAGCGTGTGTATATGAATGCAGTGTGTGTGTATGAGTGCAGTGTGTGTGTGTGTGTGTGTGTGTGTGTGTGTTGCAGAGCTTTGGTGGGGGTGGGCAATTTTATTATTATTTTTTTAATTATTTTCATATTTTTTTTATTATTTCTTCTTATTATTTTTATTTAATTTAATTATTTTATTTATTTTATTATTATTAATGTTTTTTTTCGTCCCCCCTCCCTGCTTGATACATGGCAGGGAGGGGGGCTCTCCTTCCCTGGTGGTCCAGTGGCATTGGCAGTTCAGTGGGAGGGAGAGGGGGGCTGGCAGAGCTATTACTTACCTTTCCTGCAGCTCCTGTCAGCTCTCTCCTCCTCCGCGCCGTCCATTCAGCTCTTCTGTCAGCTCACACTGTAAGTCTCGCGAGAGCCGCGGCTTTCGCGAGATTTACACTGGGAGCTGACCGAGGTGCTGAACGGACGGCGCGGAGGAGGAGAGAGCTGACAGGAGCTGCAGGAGAGGTAAGTAACATCTCTGCAGCCCCAGTCTGTATTATGGCAATGCAAATTGCCATAATACAGACTATTGACTCGAGTATAAGCCGAGTTGGGGGTTTTCAGCACAAAAAATGTGCTGAAAAACTCGGCTTATAATCGAGTATATACGGTATGTGAAAAAGGAGAAAATTAGATAGATCTTTCTGTGATTCCAAGAGGAGGCCTAGTTCTCCCTGCAGCCCAGTCGTCCTTTGGTGATGTCACTCCCCTTCGCTGCAGATGGAAGGACGAGCTGGAGTCTGAGCTGAGGGGAGGTTATGTGCGCTGTCGAGCCAATATGCACATAAAATCACTGGCCAGCCCGCTGGCTAATGATGCTGCCAGTGGTGGAGAAACACCTCATCATTATACAAATATATTCGGGCCAGTACAAACCATTGTCTGGAAATCAATTCATAAACAGGGCTATACATAGGACACAAGGTCACGCATTTAGACTGGAAGAAAAGAGATTTACATTAAGAACTATAAGGATGTGGAATTCTCTGCCTGAAGAGGTGATTTTATCAGAGTCCATACAGATGTTTAAAGGACCACTCTAGTGCCAGGAAAGCATACTCGTTTTCCTGGCACTAGAGTGCCCTGAGGGTGCCCCCACCCTCAGGGACCCCCTCCCGCCCGGCTCTGGAAAGGGGAAAGGGGTAAAAACTTACCTTTTTCCAGCGCTGGGCGGGGAGCTCTCCTCCTCCTCTCCGCCTCCGTTCCTCCCCGTCGGCTGAATGCGCACGCGCGGCAAGAGCTGCGCGCGCATTCAGCCGGTCACATAGGAAAGCATTCATAATGCTTTCCTATGGACGCTTGCGTGCTCTCACTGTGATTTTCACAGTGAGAATCACGCAAGCGCCTCTAGCGGCTGTCAGTGAGACAGCCACTAGAGAATTAGGGGGAAGGCTTAACTAATTGATAAACATAGCAGTTTCTCTGAAACTGCTATGTTTATAAAACAATTAGTTAACCCTAGCTGGACCTGGCACCCAGACCACTTCATTAAGCTGAAGTGGTCTGGGTGCCTAGAGTGGTCCTTTAAACAGCAATTGGATAAATACTTCCAAAAACATAACATATACAGGGATATAATTTCTAATTAGTGGGGTAATAGCTGCTTGATCCACGGAGATATCTGACTGCCATTTTGGGGTCAAGAAGGAACTTTTTCCTAGGTTGTTGCAAAACTGGAAGCGCATCATACTAGATTTTTTGCCTTCTTTTGGATCAACAGCAAAAACATATGTGAGGAAGGCTGAACTTGATGGACTCAAGTCTCTTTTCAGCTATGTAACTATGTAACTTCTAGCTGCAAAGTGCTTTAAGTCTATGTGTAGCATTTCAAACTGAAATGTTGCACGTAATGCCTCCAAGCACCATACTCATTTAAAATCCTTGAAGTGGTCATGGTGCTTGGAGTAACACTTTAACTTCAAAGTCTATTTATTATTAATATCGTAAATTTTATGAAATGCCTTGTTGTCTTTTTGACTGTGGCAAAATTTGATTCTATACATTACACTCACTTGTCTATTTTGTTATTTTAGGACTTGCATAATAGAAGGCAAAGATCTGTAGACAAGGAAAGATCGTGACAACATCTTTGTTAAAGATCAAGGACAAGAACTGCAAGCTAAAATGGACAGTATGTTTTTAATTGTAGCACAGACAGTCTAGGCTAGCAAAGGGTCTAAAAGGACAAATGTCCCGGGCCGGCTGTTGGCTTTAAAAATAAAATAATATATATATATATAATACATACCTTCCAACAATCGCACTAAGTCTGGCCCCTAAGGTACCATCAATAGTAAGAGATAGAAAGAAAAAGGGGTGGCGCTAATCAAGAAATGTGCTAATAATATAGCATGCAGCAAAAAACACCTTAGTGTATAGTCACTAAAATACACTTACATATACAAATGAAAAAACAAGAGCAGGTGATTGCGCAGATTGGATATAGTTCCACAAATTTGTAGGACGCCCTTAGGTTCTGAAAATATAGAACGCCAATATAGGGTAGTATGCAAGACACATAATATTAAATTGAGAAGCTTGGAAAAATAGTAACAGGACCCACTGACAAGCTGTTTGGCTGTTCCACCGCCTTCAGGACTAGTGATGTACCGAACTGTTCGCTGCTGAATAGTTCCTGGCGAACATAGTGCGCTCGCGTTAGCCACGGCGGGCGAACACATGCATGGTTTGATCCGCCCCCTATTCGTCATCATTGAGTAAACTTTGACCCTGTGTCTCACGGTCAGCAGACACATTCCAGCAAATTAGCAGCAGACCCTTCCAGACCCTCCCACCTCCTGTACAGCATCGATTTTAGATTCATTCTGAAGCTGCATTCTTAGATAGAGGAGGGAAAGTGTATCTGCTGCTCATTTGATAGGGAAATGGATAGCTAGGCTAGGGTATTCAGTGTCCACTACAGTCCTGAAGGACTCATCTGATCTCTGCTGTAAGGACAGCACCCTAAAAAGCCCTTTTTAGGGCTAGAACATCAGTCTGCTTTTTTTTTTTCTTTTTTCTGTGTAATGTAATTGCAGTTGCCTGCCTGCCAGCTTCTGTGTCAGGCTCACAGTGGATACTGTGCCCACTTGCCCAGTGCCACCACATATCTGGTGTCACAGTAGCTTAAGCTTGCATTTAAAAACAAAAACATTTTTTTCACTGTAATAGATTGAATAGCAGTTCGTTGTCTGCAAGCGTCTGCGTGTCAGGCCTTCAGTGTGTACTCTGCCAACCTCTGCCAGTGTACTTTGCCACTCATATCTGGTGTCTCTATAGCGTGCCTTTAAAAAGAAAAAAAAAAATTTCACTGTAAGCTAATAGCAGTTAGTTGTCTGCAAGCGTCTGGGTGTCAGGCCTTCAGCGTGTACTCTGCCAACCTCTGCCAGTGTACTTTGCCACTCATATCTGGTGTCACAATAGCGTGCCTTTAAAAAGAAAAAAAGTTTTTCACTGTAAGCTAATAGCAGTTAGTTGTCTGCAAGCATCTGGGTGTCAGGCCTTCAGCGTGTACTCTGCCAACCTCTGCAAGTGCACATTGCCACTCATATCTGGTGTCACAATAGCGTTGATTTAAAAACAACCAATTTTTTTTCACTGTTATAGATTGAATAGCAGTTAGTTGTCTTCAAGCGGGTGTGTCAGGCCTACAGCGTGTACTCTGCCAACCTCTGCCACTGCACAGTGCCACTCATATCTGGTCGCACAGCAGCTTGCACGCATAGTACCAATAAAAAATTACAGGCAAAGGCAGGCCACCCCGCAGGGGCCATCGTGGTCGTGGTGCTGTGATTCCCTTTTGCCCTAGAATAATGCCCAGTTTTCAGAGGCCACGTACCCTGAACTTGAAAAGTTCTGAGGACATAGTTGACTGGCTAACACAGGACACCCAATCTTCTACAGCTTCCACTCGGAACCTTGATGCACCATCCTCCTCCAGCTTAGCTTCGGGCACCTCTCAAGATACCACTCACCCGCCTGCCGCCACCACCAACACTAGCACCACAGCCGCTTCACTTGGTATGTCAGAGAAGTTATTTACACATCCGTTTGAAGAAATCAGTGATGCGCAACCATTATTGCCAGAGGATGTAGATAACAGGGATATATCTCAGGCAGGCAGCATTACACACGGACGTACGGTGTGATGATGATGATGTTGTACCCGCTGCTGCTTCCTTTGCTGAGTTGTCAGATACAAGTGAAGCGGTTGATGATGATGATGCGTCCATGGATGCCACGTGGGTGCCCGCTCGGCAAGAAAAGAACAGGGCAAAAGTTCATATGGGGAGACAGAGAGGAGGAGGAGACGAGTTGGAAGCAGGGGGAGGTCGTCGCAAGGAGCTAGTGGCACAGTCAGACAGCATGAATCGGCACCCAGGGTCAGCCCGACAGCACGCCAATCAACGCATGCTGTGTCCACCACCAGAATGCCGTCATTGCAGAGCTCAGCAGTGTGGCATTTTTTTTGTGTGTCTGCCTCTGACAACAGCGATGCCATTTGCAACCTGTGCCAAAAGAAACTGAGTCATGGGAAGTCCAACACCCACCTAGGTACAACTGCTTTGCGTAGGCACATGATCGCACATCACAAACGCCTATGGGATCAACACATGAGTACAAGCAGCACACAAACTCAAAGCCGCCATTCTTCTCCTGGTCCAGCATCTTCAGCCACGTCAACCACTGATGTCCTCCTTGCCCCCTCTCAACCATCCGCCACTCCGTCTCTCGCCTTGAGCAGTTCCCGCTCATCTGCCCACAGTCAGGTGTCTGTCAAGGACATGTTTAAGCGTAAGAAGCCAATGTCAGAAAGTCACCCCCTTGCCCAGCGTCTGACAGCTGGCTTGTCTGAACTATTAACCTGCCAGCTTTTACCATACAAGCTGGTGGAGTCTGAGGCGTTCAAAAAATTTGTAGCTATTGGGACACCGCAGTGGAAGGTACCCAGACGAAATTTCTTTTCACAAAAGGCAATCCCCAACCTGTATTCGATTGTGCAAAACAAAGTAATGGCATGTCTGGCATGTCTGGCACACAGTGTTGGGGTCCATCTGACCACTGATACCTGGTCTACAAAGCATGGTCAGGGCAGGTATATCACCTACACTGCACATTGGGTAAACCTGCTGACGGCTGCCAAGCATGGAATGCGTGGCTCTGCAGAGGAGTTGGTGACACCGCCACGACTTGCAGGCAGGCCTGCTGCCACCTCCTCTACTCCTCCTACTCCATCCTCTTTCATAACCTCCTCGGCTGAGTCCTCTTCTGCTGCTGCATCTTGCTCCACATCAACGGCACACCCCCAGCTCCCCAGGTACTATTCCACATCCCGGATACGGCAGTGTCATGCTGTCTTGGGTTTGACTTGCTTGAAAGCAGAGAGTCACACCGGACAAGCACTCCTGTCCACCGTGAACGCACAGGTGGAAAAGTGGCTGACTCCGCAGCAACTGGATATCGGCAAAGTGGTTTGTGACAACGGAACAAATTTGTTGGCGGCATTGAAGTTGGGCAAGTTGACACATGTGCCGTGCATGGCACATGTGTGTAATCTGATCGGACAACGCTTTGTGCATAAGTACACAGGCTTACAGGACGTCCTGAAGCAGGCCAGGAAGGTGTGTGGCCATTTCAGGCGTTCCTACACGGCCATGGCGCACTTTGCAGATATCCAGCGGTGAAACAACATGCCAGTGAGGCGCTTGATTTGCGACAGCCCAACACGTTGGAATTCAACACTCCTAATGTTCGACCGCCTGCTCCAAAAAGAAAAAGCCGTTAATGAATATTTGTATGACCGGTGTGCTAGGACAGCCTCTGGGGAGCTGGGAATTTTTTTGCCACGTTACTGGACGCTCATGCGCATTGCCTGTAGGCTCATGCGTGCTTTTGAGGAGGTGACAAACCTAGTCAGTCTTACCGAAGGCACCATCAGCGACATCATACCATTTGTTTTCTTCCTGGAGCGTGCCCTGCGAAGAGTGCTGGATCAGGCCGTAGATGAGCATGAAGAGGAAGAGGAAGAGTTGTGGTCACCATCACCACCAGAAACAGCCTTATCAGCATTGCTTGCTGGACCTGCGGCAACGCTGGAAGAGGATTGTGAGGAAGAGGAGTCAGAGGAGGAATGTGGCTTTGAGGAGGAGGAGGAAGACCAACCACAACAGGCATCCCAGGGTGCTCGTTGTCACCTATCTGGTACCCGTGGTGTTGTACGTGGCTGGGGGGAAGAACATACCTTCATTGAGATCACTGAGGAGGAGGAAAGGGAAATGAGTAGCTCGGCATCCAACCTTGTGTAAATGGGGGTTTTCATGCTGTCGTGCCTGTTGAGGGACCCTCGTATAAAAAGACTGAAGGAGAACGACCTGTACTGGGTGTCCACGCTACTAGACCCCCGGTATAAGCAGAAAGTGGCGGAAATGTTACCAAATTACAACAAGTCAGAAAGGATGCAGCATTTGCAAAATAAATTAAAAAGTATGCTTTACACAGCGTATAAGGGTGATGTCACAGCACAACGGGAATCTAACAGGGGAAGAGGTGAAAGTCATCCTCCTACTCCCACGACCACGCCGGCAAGGACAGGACGCTTTAAAGACTTGTTGTTGATGGAGGACATGCGGAGCTTTTTAAGTCCTACGCATCGCCACAGCCCTTCGGGATCCACCCTCAGAGAACGACTCGACCGACAGGTAGCAGACTACCTCGCCTTAACTGCAGATATCGACACTCTGAGAAGCGATGAACCCCTTGACTACTGGGTGTGCAGGCTTGACCGGTGGCCTGAGTTATCCCAATTTGCGATAGAACTTCTGGCCTGCCCAGCTTCAAGTGTCCTGTCAGAAAGGACCTTCAGTGCAGGAGGAGGTATTGTCACTGAGAAGAGAAGTCACCTAGGTCAAAAAAGTCTAGATTACCTTACCTTTATTAAGATGAATGAGGGATGGATCCCGAAGGGACTGAGAGTGGGCGATACATTCGACTAAAAAAGGCCTGATGAGATGAGCTGCCTTGGGCTAAAAATGGTCCACACGCTGCTGTATTTTAGCTCTGAATGCCGGTTGACTTGCGTGACTTATCCGCCACCAACTAGGGTTCAAGCCGCAATGTTTTAGGGCACTTTCTGCCTGGGAAACAAACATCAATTTTTATGGCCGCTGATACAGCAGCGGCTGCAACAATACCTAATTTTTCAGGCATGTGTGCATGCCATATTTTTCGGCCCTCTGGTGCTGCACTGTGGCTTCAAAAACCAAACCAAAAAAAAGGCACATAACAGGGATTAAACTGATAGGAGTGGTGTGATAAGTAGTATTATTCCTATCTGGTGGCACATTAGATTGCACGCGCAGTGCCCCAAATTTGAAGTAGGAGGACCGACCAAGCATCTTTTTCCATCTCCCGGTTCCTAAAATCGATGCCATATACACGTCCCCTGATAGGGCGCCAGCTCATTATTCTCTTGGGCGCCAGCTCGTTATTCTCTTTTTCACTTCACTAGGGACACTTTACTGCACTATGGGCACTTAGACCCACTCTTTGTCTTGCACACTGTTATTCCTAGCCAGCATCTGTGATGGGAAATCAGGCAGTCATCTAAACGTTTAGATTGAGCATTAGCTTAGAACACCATTGAAGGTGTTTAAGGAGATTAGGGCTAGTTTAGAGGATTCTTCTTAGACCTCTCTGAGTCTTTATAGCCCTTCTACCTATCCAGCATTTCTGGAAACTAGCTAAGAGAAAGGGTGGCTGTGTGTCTGTGATACATTTAACTTTAGTAAACAAGGGCGGGTGAATGGTGGTGAGACCCAAGTGCAGGCAAGCCACTGTATACAGGTCACTCCAACCCTAAACAAAACATGCAAACAAACCGTAGAAGGTACAGGGCCACAATAGGCTAAAAAGCCACAATAGGCTACAGGTCCTTTAAGTATAGCAGCTCAATACAATAAAGTACAATGGTGCATATAAATATGAAAAGGTGCAAATGCTAAAGTGCAAGATCCACAAAAGTGAAGAGGCAAAAAACCAAATCACTAGTGAAGATTAAAACAGCACTAGGTAAAATACAAATGCAGCACAACCAATAATAACCAAAGTACAAAAAAGAGACTGCTAATACCAAAATACAGGGTCCCAGCTGTTGCTCAACGCGTTTCGTCTGTGTGACTTCGTCAGGAGCATCTTCTTTCTTCCCATCTTCTCTCCCTTTTAAATCTGCCGGTTCGCCGGTCTGTCCTTCCGGGATCGTGATTGTGCATGCGCACGTCAAGTCACGCGCGTCGACATACGTCATGACGCACGCGTGACCGATCGGCGCATGCGCAACCACGCTGGAACGCAGAAAAACTGACACTTTATCACTCCGGTCTCCATACTCTCTGCCTATACCCATCTATTTAGAGGGAATTTCCTTACCCCTGCCAATATTATATAATAGGTAATAGTATTACCATTATTACACAATTAGGTCTATGAGGACAGGTGTCAATCCATATCTGCCAAGTGACCCTATGTAGGGGGAACAGTCCTTATTCTGCTCTGTGTCAGTGTGTATCAGAGATCCTTAGGATAGGTGTCAATCCGTACCTGCCAAGTGACCCTATGTAGGGGGAACAGTCCCTATTCTGCTCTGTGTCAGTGTGTATCAGGGGCTCTGAGGACAGGTGTCAATCCATATGTGCCAAGTGACTCTATGTAGGGGGAACAGTCTCTATTCTGCTCTGTGTCAGTGTGTATCATGATCTCTGAGGACAGGTGTCAATCCATATCTGCCAAGTGACCCTATGTAGGGGGAACAGTCCCTATTCTGCTCTGTGTCCTTGTGTATCAGGGGCTCTGAGGACAGGTGTCAATCCATATCTGCCAAGTGACCCTATGTAGGGGGAACATTCTCTATTCTGCTCTGTGTCAGTGTGTATCATGGTTTCTGAGGACAGGTGTCAATCCATATCTGCCAAGTGACCCTATGTAGGGGGAACAGTCTCTATTCTGCTCTGTGTCAGTGTGTATCATGATCTCTGAGGACAGGTGTCAATCCATATTTGCCAAGTGACCCTATGTAGGGGGAACAGTCTCTATTCTGCTCTGTGTCAGTGTGTATCATGATCTCTGAGGACAGGTGTCAATCCATATTTGCCAAGTGACCCTATGTAGGGGGAACAGTCTCTATTCTGCTCTGTGTCAGTGCGTATCATGGTCTCTGAGGACAGGTGTCAATCCATATCTGCCAAGTGACCCTATGTAGGGGGAACAGTCTCTATTCTGCTCTGTGTCAGTGTGTATCATGGTCTCTGAGGACAGGTGTCAATCCATATCTGCCAAGTGACCCTATGTAGGGGGAACAGTCCCTATTCTGCTCTGTGTCAGTGTGTATCAGGGATCCTTAGGATAGGTGTCAATCCATACCTGCCAAGTGACCCTATGTAGGGTGAACAGTCCCTATTCTGCTCTGTGTCAGTGTGTATCAGGGGCTCTGAGGACAGGTGTCAATCCATATCTGCCAAGTGACCCTATGTAGGGGGAACAGTCTCTATTCTGCTCTGTGTCAGTGTGTATCATGATCTCTGAGGACAGGTGTCAATCCATATCTGCCAAGGGACCCTATGTAGGGGGAACAGTCCCTATTCTGCTCTGTGTCAGTGTGTATCAGGGGCTCTGAGGACAGGTGTCAATCCATATCTGCCAAGTGACCCTATGTAGGGGGAACAGTCCCTATTCTGCTCTGTGTCAGTGTGTATCATGGTCTCTGAGGACAGGTGTCAATCCATATCTGCCAAGTGACCCTATGTAGGGGGAACAGTCTCTATTCTGCTCTGTGTCAGTGTGTATCATGATCTCTGAGGACAGGTGTCAATCCATATCTGCCAAGTGACCCTATGTAGGAGGAACAGTCTCTATTCTGCTTTGTGTCAGTGTGTATCATGGTCTCTGAGGACAGGTGTCAATCCATATCTGCCAAGTGACCCTATGTAGGGGGAACAGTCCCTATTCTGCTCTGTGTCAGTGTGTATCAGGGATCCTTAGGATAGGTGTCAATCCATATCTGCCAAGTGACCCTATGTAGGGTGAACAGTCCCTATTATGCTCTGTGTCAGTGTGTATCAGGGGCTCTGAGGACAGGTGTCAATCCATATCTGCCAAGTGACCCTATGTAGGGGGAACAGTCTCTATTCTGCTCTGTGTCAGTGTGTATCATGGTCTCTGAGGACAGGTGTCAATCCATATCTGCCAAGTGACCCTATGTAGGAGGAACAGTCTCTATTCTGCTCTGTGTCAGTGTGTATCATGGTCTCTGAGGACAGGTGTCAATCCATATCTGCCAAGTGACCCTATCTAGGGGGAACAGTCCCTATTCTGCTCTGTGTCAGTGTGTATCAAGGATCCTTAGGATAGGTGTCAATCCATATCTGCCAAGTGACCCTATGTAGGGTGAACAGTCCCTATTCTGCTCTGTGTCAGTGTGTATCAGGGTCTCTGAGGACAGGTGTCAATCCATATGTCAAGGTGTCAATATGTCATATGTCAGGTGTCAATCCATATCCATTGTGATTTAGGAATGTTAGGTGATTTATGCCCTTTATGGATTAAAAACAGACTCTGCATCAACTGTGTAATTTTCCATGGGAGTTTTGCCATGGATACCCCTCCGGCATGCCACAGTCCAGGTGTTAGTCGCCTTGAAACAACTTTTCCATCACTTTTGTGACCAGAAAGAGTCCCTGTGGGTTTTAAAATTCGCCTGCCCATTGAAGTCAATGGCGGTTCGCCCGGTTCGCCGTTTCGTGAACGTTTGCGGAAGTTCGCGTCCGCCGTTCGCGAACCGAAAATTTTGTGTTCGCGACATCACTATTCAGGACCATACAATGTGCACTGCTGTAGCGCTCCATGCTCGGTTCTAGTGTACATTGCACAGCATGAACACATCTAATGATGCGCCAGCTCTCTCAGCCTATTATTGCAGATCAAAGCCGGGCTCATTTGGACAGCTAATGCCACGTTGTGACTTCTGCATTATCCAAATAACTGCAGAGAGGCTGGACTATGGCTTGGACAGCACCAGTTTTTGGCATTTTTGCCTGGACAGTGAAAACTCTTTAACCCTTTAAGGACACAGGACGGAAATATTCTGTCATGATTCCCTTTTATTTCTGAAGTTGAGCCCTTAGGGTTAAAGGAACACTGGAAAAAGTTAAACCAGCCTAGCTTGCTCAAGTGCTCCATGTGGCAAGAGCATTTCCTGTTTTTTTCTCACTTTAAAAAAGTGCCAATTTTACTAGAAATCTGTATTTTTACAAATTGACCTTGTTACACCTCCCCTGCTGTCATTCATTTAGATAGATAGTCCTGTTTCCTTCCTGTAGTTTAGGTTGGTGGGGCTTAACACAAGAGAAAGGCAGTTACCTAGATCAATTGTGGTGGGCTTGCAGTAGCTCGACATTAGCTTTATATGCAGTTATTGCAAGCCAAAATGTCATATAACCCATTACCCACAAGGGAAACACATTAAACAAATTACATGTATATTTTCTTTGGGTGTGTACAGGGGTTCTCAACCCACCCCTCAAGGACCCCCTACCAGTCCAGGATTTAAGGATTACCTGGGTGTGTCTAAGGTGTTTAGAAAACTAAAGAAAAAACACCTTAGAGTGTAATTTGTTATTTTCATTAGTCAGATTATGAGGCAATAGTTGTAGACAAAGGCCTACATTTTAGAACTCTGATCTATTTAAAGCCATAACTGTTGAAGGAAAGAAATCATCTGTTCTCAAATTAGACCTTAAGATAACAGGTTTTTATCACGTTAACCCTATGGTCTGATTTGGACCTGCAAGTGAGGGATGAAGAGTATGGGTGATATTTGTAATGAAAGCTTGTTCATTGTATTTTATATTCAATATTTGTTTATATTTCCTTTAGATTGTCCTGAGGACTTACTTGTACATATTGTCAATTCATCTCCTGAAGAGCAAATGCTGGACAGCGCATTTCGAGCATGTGACTCAGAAGGGATAGGTAAGGAATTGATTTTAATGGAAAGGAGAGACCTTGGTGGATTTTTTCCCTAAAAGATATATCTCTAGTATACTTGAGAATATATCTTTATTTTGTATGTTGGACAATTTTGTATATAAATAACCAATATAAACGACCAATTTGTTAACCTAATTTTGAGCATATGTTAAAAAAAACCAAAACTTACTTTAACACGTATTTTTCATTACTGCCTCTTCTTAAAGGGGAAACCTGGATTCCCTTACCTTAACACAAGCTGATTCACTTTAAAAGGGCAGTGCTATTCACTAAACTTTGAATGGTAATCCGAATGGATAGATATAGCCAAAATAAGTAAACTGGCTAAATTCTTCAACTCATCTATAGTCACAGCTTGGCAATTTTAGCCTACAATTTGCCATTCGGTTTTTAATTTGTTGCCATTTGAAGTTTAGTGAACAAACTTCTCAGGCGGATTCATTAAATTGTGAACTATTGGACTTCAAAGTAAACTTCACATTTTAGGCAAATATCATTGAACTGAAAGCATAAATGACTTTGAGATATTTTTTTCCAGATAGGTTATTTTGGCCTAAACTTTGAATTCACGTTCAGGTCCTAACAATTCACACTTAAATATATATCTATAATTGATAGGCAACTTTCAGCACTCAAGATGGTTTGGACTACATCTCCCATAATGCTCTTACAGCCATTATGCTGGTAAAGCATCAAGGGAGATGTAGTCCACATATGGAATGCTGAAGGTTGCTACCCATGTGACTAAACAGTGAATTTTAATAACTATAACCGAGTTGCAAAAATAAATTCTGGCATAAATGGTTGTATCGGCTATTTTAGTCTCAGGGTTTTCAGCTCACTACAATTCAGTATACTCCTATATACTTTAAGACTCCTTCCATATTATAATATAAATTACATGGTACCTTGATATTTCTGACTCTCATGTCTCCCTCCTTAATGTTCTACATTAATTAACCTCAATGACTGTCTGCACTGTTCAATAAATTAATTGTATGACATCTAATATTTAAATTTCCTTAAAGGGACACCATAGGCATCGACAACACTTCAGCTCATTGAAGTGGTCTGGATCCACTGTCCCAGATCCATTAACCAATTCAATTTTTTTTAGAAACTGCAATAATTAGCTTGGTAGATTAACTCCACCTCTAGTAGACTTGCCAGACTTGTCAGTAATGCAAACTGAATTTCAAATTTAACCCCTTAAGGACACATGACATGTGTGACATGTCATGATTCCCTTTTATTCCAGGAGTTTGGTCCTTAAGGGGTTAAAGGACCACTATAGGCACCCAGACCACTTCAGCTCAATGAAGTGGTCTGGGTACCAGGTCCATCTAGGATTAACCCTGCCTGCTGTAAACATAGCAGTTTCAGAGAAACTGCTATGTTTACTTTATAGTTAACCAGCCTCTAGTGGCTGTCTCATTGACAGCCGCTAGAGGCGCGTCTGCACTTCTCACTGTGATTTTCACAGTTAGAAGATGCCAGCGTCCAAAGGAAAGCATTGAGAATGCTTTCCTATGGACTGGCTGAATGTGCTCGCGGCTCTTGCCGCGCATGCGCATTCAGCCGATGACATCAGAAGAGGGAGGAGAGTCCCAAGCGCCGAGAGAGCCCGGCGCTGGAGAAAGGTGAGTGTTTAACCCCTTCCTCCCCCTTCAGCCCGGCGGGAGTGGGACCCTGAGGGTGGGGGCACCCTCAGGGCACTATAGTGCCAGGAAAACGAGTTTGTTTTCCTGGTACTATAGTGGTCCTCTAAGGCCAAAATGAGCTACCATTTCAGCTACTTCAGCCATAAATTCCAAATCCACTGTGAATTCACTTTACATTTCTGAAAATTCTCTCTTTACTGAACAAACTGTAAATGTTGTAAACTAAGTGTATTTTTTTTTTTTAGGTAGTGTGAAGTGAGATAAGTGACTTTTATTGCAGAATTACTTTAAGAATGTCAACTTCAAAATGTTGTTACACTATAATGGGTCTGTACTGATTATACCACAATCCCAGTACATGATCCTGTACCGCCTATCCTTTGTAAGCGCAGGATATCCTCTGGAATGTAATTTCCATCCAGGCTTTATATAGCTGAGACTGATGGGAAATTATGGTTAACAGCATCTTGAGTCACCCCCTAAGCCGTCCCTAACTTCAAGTATTACTCCTAACTCCTATCCAACTTTGAGGCCTTTCGCACATGCGCCAGAGTACAGCAATGAGGTCTATGGGAGATCCCGCAAGACCATTCGATCCGACATACTCACAGCCAATTTATAATCTCGGGATTGACACTTAGACTCTGACTTGAGTCTAAGAAAGTCAGGCGAAGGAGAAATATGAAGACAAAGTAGTCCCTCCCTTTTCTTTGTATATTTCAGTAACATTCCAATATAGTCAAAATGAGTATTTCGGGGGGACAGATGGGGGACTTAATCTGAGTCAAAGCTATGTGTATGACTAAAGACATACCTGAAAATGAGAATGCTCCCTGTGATTCTCCTGGGAAATTAATTTGATTTAATATTTTATTGCCATTTAAATTAAATTGATTATGGTGTAAGTATTTTATACTGTAGGATGCCCATATATGGTAATGCTGGCAACCAAAAAAAATCTTACACTAAAATGTATTTAATCAAGTGTATTTAATTGTAGAGTATTGTGAATATGAATAATGCAATGTGATAAAAAAAAAACACATTTCAAATATGCATTGTGAGTATATACATCAAAACTCTATCATGTTAATTGTTTAGTTTTAACACTGCATTTTTTTAATTGCGTTTATCACATTAATGTTGCATTATATATATATATATATGCTCTTAAAACAGATTAAATAAGCTTTAGTTCTTTTAGCACTAGCACTATTTAATTTGCCTTCCACGGTAAAACTAGTGAATGAAATTGGGGTACTGTGAACTAGTGGTGGGCTTAACACATATGGCCACATTGTGGAACTGAATTCTTATAATTGTTTGCTGAGACAGGTGATTTTAAGTAGCCTTGTAAAATCTTAAACTGTATTTTTGTGTGTGCGCTGTTCCTTAATCTGTATTTTGTGTAAATATTCCTATCTGCATGCCCAGCAGCTGAAACTGTGTTTCTTACACCCCCCTTGTGTATCTCTTTCAACCCCCCTTTGTGTATCGCCTTCTCTCCCAGACCCTTTGTCTTTTACTCTTACCAGCTGTGTTGTGTGTGTTTCTCTTTCACCACCAGCCTGTCTATCTTCCCCCGGCCCCTCTGTGTCTCTTTTTCCTCTTCCCCAGCCCCTCTGTGTCTCTTTCTCCCCCAGTCCCTTTGTATTTCCACCCTCAGGCCCCTAGCTCTTCATTTGCTTTAATAAGAAGAGAACAGTGTGCATCCTGTGCTCTTTATAGTAGGCTGTGTACTGATACATGATATATATTTTGCTTGTAGGAAAAGTATCTGTGTCCCAGATAATTGAATACTTGAAAAGGGTGACTGATCCTAACTGCGATGGAGAACGGCTTCAGAGCCTTTGTAACATGCTTGATCCAGAAAATGAGGAGAACTTAATAGATTGGGATACATTCCGCACTGTTATGACCAACTGGATCGCTTCCTGCTGCCAAGAAATGTTTGTTTGCCATTTTTGAGATTTAAAAAAAAATGTTTTTTTAGATTACTGTAATAGCTTTTTCAATGTCCTGCAAACAGGGCCGGAGCGTCCATAAGGCGGTACATGCGGCCTTATGGCGCACAAGCACGGGGGGCGCTAGATTAGAGGGACCGGTACATGAACTTCTGTTTCCTGTACCCAGCCAGACTGAAAGGAAGTGCTCACTGAGAGAGAACTTAGTGTCAGTCTGGCCGGGTACAGAAAACTGAACCTTCTGTACCGCAGTCTGCTTTCCTCGGCCACGCTACCAGAAAGGTAGGAGACACAATGGAGACTGGGGAAAAGGAACACTATGGGACAGTGGAGGGGGGGGAGGAGGAAAGAACACTATGGGATGGGGGAGGAGGGGAGGAAAGAACACTATAGGACAGGGGAGGGGCGGAAGGAAAGAACACTATAGGACAGGTGGGAGAGGAAAGAACACTATGGGACAGTGGAGGGGGGAGGAAAGAACACTATGGGTGAGGGGAGTGGAGGGGAAAGAACACTATGGGTGAGGGGAGTGGAGGGGAAAGAATACTATGGGACAGGGGAGGGGAAAGAATACTATGGGACAGGGGAGGGGAAAGAATACTATGGGACAGGGGAGGGGAAAGAACACTATGGGACAGGGGAGGGGAAAGAACACTATGGGAGAGGGGAGGGGAAAGAACACTATGGGACAGGGGAGGGGGGAAAGAACACTGTGGAACAGGGGAGGAGGGGGGAAAGAACACTAAACAAGGAGGGGAGAGGAACACTGGGAGGGAGAGAGAGGAACAATCAGGGGGGCATTAAGGCACAGGGGAGGGAAGGGAAAAAGGAACACGGGGGTAGAGGGACCACTAAAAGAGAAGAGGAAGAACACTAAGAGGGGTGGGGGTGGGAGGAACATTAAGGGGAGTGAGGGGTTACAAAGAGACAGGTAAGGTGGTGGGGGGCAAGAGGAACATTTAGGGACAGGGGAGAGAGGGGAGAGGAACACTTAGGGACCGGGAAGGGAGGGGAAAGGAACACTAAGGGACAGGGAAGGGAGGGGAGAGGAACACTAAGGGACAGGGAAGGGAAGGGGAGAGGACCACTAATGGACATGGAGGGGAGGAGAGAGGGACACTAAGGGACATGGAGGGGACAGTGGCACAGAGGTGGGCCTGAGTTGGGAGAAAGACACACAGAGGAACATGAGAGGGGAAAAAGTTCACAAAGGAGCTGGGGGTGAAAGAGACACAGAGGGGCTGGAGAAGAGGAAAAAGGGAGACACAGAGGGGCCGGGGGAAGATAGACAGGCTGGTGGTGAAAGAGAAACACACACAACACAGCTGGTAAGAGTAAAAGACAAAGGGGCTGGGAGAGAAGGAGGCGCACAAAGGTGCTGGGGGGAGTAAGACACACAAAGGGGGGTTGAAAGTGATACACAAGGGAGGTGTAAGAAACACAGTGGTGAAAAAAAAGGTGATAAGATACACTAAAGGCGGGTTAAGAGGCACACAGGTGAAGATTTCTTTGGAGGGGGGGCGTAAAAATCACCTTCACCTGTGTATCCAAAAATCCTTGCACCGCCCTATTCGCAAATTGGTAGAACCACATCAGTTTTTTATTTGTGGTGAACTGTTGGTACTTGAGATTTTTTTTTTTGCAGTGCAGAGATATAACACAAACAGGCAAGAGGTGCCCCAAAGGCAGTCCTCTAGCTTTTCCCACCCTTAACATGCGGGGCACTCGATTAACATGCACAATTTTATATTTTAACCCCTTAAGGACACAACTTCTGGAATAAAAGGGAATCATGACGGAATATATCCTTAAGGGGTTAATCAGGCTTAAGCATTTGGGTTCAAGAGTAGATTAAGAATATGTTTAAGAAGGACTAATAGATGGGTACATGCAAGCAATATTGAGAGTATGCAATTTGTTGCAAGTTAGGCTTATTAACATGTGGCGGTTGCTCTGCTTGGCACATTTTAGTAATTTGTAAACTTAAGTAATTATTAAACTCAAGGTAAACATGCTAGGTCTAATAGTGAGATTCAGGCTTCAGAAATACAGTTTTGTTCATGCTTAAGTTTCCCTGACATATATTGCTTGTCAGCTATTATAGTATTGTCGAGCTAGTGTGTGTCGGCACATAAACAATAGGCAAGCATCTTAGCAGGGCATGGCAACCGGCCAGTGATTTATAATAGCTTAATAAAGAAGGAAAAAGAAATGTCTAAAAAACAATTGAACATAGGGGTACCGGAGAGGTCAAGCACAGATTTTATGTTTAAAGATCATTTAAGTAATAAGCAGTCGAGGTGCTTATAGCCTAATTCGACTTACTATTGAAAAAAACATTGCTGGGTTATCTCGACAAACAGGTATTGTGCTTAGCAAGAGTATACTATGCGTTATATAATTAGCCACTGGGAACTAAACAGGATAAGAGCGTCCTTGCCTTAATGTTCTGATGGTGGCAGGGGAGCTGAAGCATCATGAGGTGAGCAACCGTTGATAAGGTCGTGGCATTAAGTTGTTATGATGGTTAGGGGTGTTCTAGGTTAAGTGATAAAGAGAAGGGCAAGTCTGCTTTAACCCCTTCAGTCCCGTGTTAACCTGGCACTATTACAGATGTGCATGACTATTCTAAGGCATCTTGAAGCTGTAGAAACAGAGAACATCACCCGGTGTTGCAAAGCATGGCTCTCCTTAGGTGGTGCGGTGGGTGCTTCAGCCCATGCCCCTTATTGGAAAGAGCCTGGTGTGGTCACTGAGCGTGCCTTTTCCGGAGATCCTGGTAGGCTGTAGGTAAATTGCTTGAGGGCCTTGGCGCCAAGGCGAGCTGCCGCCTCCCCCCAGCTCCAGTCCCAGTAGACCGCATTTGAAGTTTTGCACTCCTGTCTCGGGGTGGTGTCATTCGTTTCAGCGGGGCACCCCTGAAGTTGGTGGTGCACCCTGGAAGGTCTTTGGGCCATATAGCCCCCACTTTTGGCCCGCCTGACAGGAGCTCATGCCAGATACGTCTGTTTGGCTTGGTGTCTTGGCTCCACCCCCCTGGTACTTTTTGTGGATTTTGTGGATAATATTTCCAGTTACGCAGGGCTAGAATGCCAAAGGCTAACTTCAAATGTTTAAGAGATTTTTTTATTTTCATTTTAAATTACAACCTTCTTAATGTAATCTTCACAAGTGACACATTTTGTTTGGTGATCCAGGCCCCTGAATGCTACAGGGCCTCTGTCCCTTTTTGTAGCCATGTCCTTACCATTGGGGGTAACTACATGGTCTTCATTCTGCTTAACATTTGAATCCCTTAGCACGTGACCCACAACAAAAGCCTTAGTATTCTATGTTTACATCATAGGAGCAGCTTATATAACATATAACAGGTGTGAGGAAGGCTGAACTTGATGGACGCAAGTCTCTTTTCAGCTATCTAACTATGTAATATTCTGGTCAGTATATCTCTGTCCTCTTTTATTACGTAGTACAAGCATTTTCTGCAGCACTTTACAGTTTTAGAATGAGATTTAACAGCCAATAAGAGACAAATGTTAACATGAGCATAAGACAAAGAGGTCCGTGACAAAGCGGGTTTGCAGTATAGAGAACATGTCTAGTCTTTCCTAGTTGTATTAATTATGTAAAGATGCAGTTCTTGCTCTGTTGTATATGCTTCGGCAAGTTCAGTACAAATTATGTATATGATTCAGGATGCTCAAGACTCTGTAGCAAGTTGAGACCTAGGGTTTAATGGGACTCTCTGGGCGCTATAACCTTCATTGCATTACAGTGGCTGAGTGTATGTGGATGCCTTAAATCCCCTGGTTGCATCCCTCGATTCATTGTTAAACTGTTTTTTGAATGATTATCACTGAATGAGGGTCCCCGCAGCCTAACCCCTCTTTGATGTTTGGACTAATGCTTCTCCCCTGAGCACTGATGGGTGCAAATTATTGGCTGAGAGTGTCAGCTGATTGCTCTCAGCATATCACTGTTGTCATTACTGGTATGTGTTGGTACCTCCTGCATGGGACTCCAGATTCTTTAACTACTTTAATGAGATGAAGTGTGTATTTATAGTGCCTTGAGTGTTCCTTTAATATTGGATGGTAACACTGCTCATAACCAATAGAGATTGATGAAAAGTGCTTATAATGGTTTTTTTTTTTGCCTTTAGAAAATTATTGCAAGCTGTTATGCAGGAATTTTGATAATTCCCATTAGCCTTAAATATGTTTTTGCATACCATATGGTTGATATATGATTAAATGTATGTGTGACTGTAATCGTCTCTTTAATTTCACTATGATTTTTTGTATCTCTTTCTGTATGTATGCATATCATAATTTTAGATGTATTATGGTTATTATTTTTTCTTGGTATTTAGGGAATTATGTGGCACAAAGAATGAAGAAACACTTGTGAAAGACAATTGCCACCCATCGACAGGTTGGTGAAGGCCACAGAAAGTTGGAAATTATTGGAAGTTGGAAACTGTCTTAGCACACACATGAGGGCATGGGTATAGGACATAGGGTAGTTGGTGTGTGCTGACTGAGACAAACGGGATTGCTGGTGCGGTTATGGCAAAGGTCTAGGTGAAATGAGGGTACAGAGAGAGACAGAGGGGTGGGTGGTGTAAGTATGGGCAGGCAGACAAGTGCTTATGGAGAATGAGAAAACACAACGGGTCTGACAGGTTTGGAGCATTGTGAGTGAGAAAAACAAGAATAAGGATATGAAATGAGACAAGGAAAGAAAGAGTAAGAGATACACGCGGTGAGTAATAATTTGAGACGCAAACGGTAGGAAAAAGCATATCAGGCATAGAATGAGAATCAAGAAAATAGGAAATGGTGAAAGATACAGGGTGGGTGACACTAAAGGACACAAAATTTAGGGAGGCATAAGGGGTAGAAGGCATGGGGAAAATGTTTTTAAATTCTTTATTTTTGCTGTGCATATGATAACAAAACAGGCTTGTGATGCCATAACAGCAGTCTCAAGCATTTCAAATACAGGCATAAGTGAACATTGACATGGCATTAAAAGGAAAGGCACAGTTTTCCAAAAATAATAAGTAAAGCTAAACAAGTATGTCTAATACATTAGGTCATGCTAAAATTGTCAATCTGGAAACATTAGACAAGTAGAGATTATTAATATAACATTGTTTTTATTTTTTTGGGGAAAAAAGTTTTCAATTTAGTAGTTATATATGTTGTAGCATGGGTGACCATATGGTAACTTCTTGCTAGCAGAACTACAACTCTCTTTTTTGTTTTGTCCAGTTATAAATTTCCATAGTTTCAGCCATGTATGTAATTTTGTAAATAATCAGTGTGGCAATGTATAGACTGCACTTACATCAGTGGCAAAAATTAAAGGGACACTATAGTCACCTGAACAACTTTAGCTTAATTAAGCAGTTTTGGTGTATAGAACATGCCCCTGCAGCCTCACTGCTCAACCCTCTGCCATTTAGGAGATAAATCCCTTTGTTTATGAACCCTAGTCACACCTCCCTGCATGTGACTTGCACAGCCTTCCATAAACACTTCCTGTAAAGAGAGCCCTATTTAGGCTTCCTTTATTGCAAGTTCTGTTTAATTAAGATTTTCTTATCCCCTGCTATGTTAATAGCTTGCTAGACCCTGCAAGAGCCTCCTGTATGTGATTAAAGTTCAATTTAGAGATTGAGATACAATTATTTAAGGTATATTACATCTGTTTGAAAGTGAAACCAGTTTTGTTTTAATGCAGGCTCTGTCAATCATAGCCAGGGGAGGTGTGGCTAGGGCTGCATAAACAGAAACAAAGTGATTTAACTCCTAAATGACAGTGAATTGAGCAGTGAAATTGCAGGGGAATGATCTATACACTAAAACTGCTTTATTTAGCTAAAGTAATTTAGGTGACTATAGTGTTCCTTTAAGTATATATGTGCTTGGATACAATTTCAGGTAGATTTCTGGTTAGCTAGATTTAAAGGGTTACTCCAACCACCATTACTATTATCGGCATTTATATAGCGCCAACATATTCTGTAGCGCTTTACAATATTATAAGAGGGGGAGATGATTCTGAATGTGCAGTGTCTCTGCTTGAAACACTGCACATTCACAATAATTTCCACTTGTGCGCATTCACAATAATTTCCACATGTGTCTCAGGCAGCCTGGAACTCTGTTCCAGAATGCCTAATATCAATTCACTGCATGCTGCAGACCCTGCAAGTGATACACTCTTGTCTCCCCTCCCTCCCACACTGCAAGGAGCCCTCCCAAACCCATCTGTAATTTTTCTTAAAAATCCCCTCCCTTTCCCCTTCCTTCGTCAGCTCAGAGTGCGCGCATGTGCCCTGAGCCTATAAAATTGTCCAATCAAAAACTTCTATGACATCAGACGCGGGTGCACCAGAGATCTTCGCCAGTCACTGGATTAAGGTAAGCTTTGAACGTTTTTGTAGTGGGGAACCAATAGAATAATGCCATAGAAAACTATTCTGTCATTAGTGAAAAGGGGTTGGAGAAACCCTTTAACATTATAGGAGCACTATATGGTCAGGAACACAAACATGTATCCATCTAGCCTCCCTGTCCCCCTCATGCCTACCTAAAAATAGTAAAATCTTACTTGTATTCAAGCCTGAAGCTGTAACTCTGCATGCTGTTTGCCTCAGAAAAACAAGCTGTCTGCTGACATCATCAGAAGTGGTGGCCTGATCCAATCACAATGCTTTCCCATAGGATTGGCTGAGACTAAAAAAGAGGCAGATCAGTGGCAGAGCCAGCACAATTCAAACACAGCCCTGGCCAATCAGCATCTCCTCATAGAGCTGAATTGAATCAAGGAATCTCCATGAGGAAAGCTCAGTGTCTGCATGCAGAGGGAGGAGACACTGAATGTTTGGATGCATTTTAGGCAGCCATAACCCAGGAAGGATCTCTAACAGCCATCTGTGGCGTGGCCAGTGAAGTTATCACTAGGCTGTAATGTAAACACTGCATTTTCTCTGAAAAGACAGTGTTCACAGCAAAAAGCCTGAAGGTAATGATTCTATTCACCAGAACAAATTCAATAAGCTGTAGTTGTTCTAGTGTCCCTTTAATATAAACTGAATGACTATGATCAACTGGATTTTCATGATTTCCTGAATTTACAGTGGCTGAGTGTATGTGGATCCTTAATGTCACACTAATCCACTCATAACACAAACAGGTTTATTTTAAAGTGTGAACTATCAGGAATTCTAAGTGAATATTACATTTAAGGTCAAAATAGATCATTTGGAAACATTCTTAAAGTCTGCTATGCTTCCAGTTTGGCCTCAAATTTTTTGTTGGTCTCAAATTTTAATTCCTGGCAATTCTCACTTTAGTGAATAATCCGGAAACTGTTTTCTTGAATGTCTGTTTTTTTTTCTCTAGCCTTCTGTATTTTCTTCTTTGACAATAAAATGTAAAAAGGATTCGGTTATTTGAATATTAGTAAGTAATGACTTGTTACTTTACCTCTACTAGAGAAGGTTCATGTGGATGATGCTCAGCAGGAAGCTCATGGTTGGAATTTCCAGAAGTCCATGTAAGTTTACATTCCTCTTTTGAGAATGTTGTTTTTTATTCTCTGTTTACATGAAACACATTTATGTCTCTGAAGGGTAGAAAATGTGGATCTAATCAGCAAAATTAGAGAACTTGATTTTGCCAACAAAAAATTGATTGAACAAAAGGCTAAACTTCAAATGAGCCTAGAACTAGCAGATGAAACCAGCTCCCAACTAACAGAAGAAATCAGTGACCTGAAAAACAAGCTGAAAAGGTGTGTCTGAAAAAGTTTTTTAATCACTCAATTCCTTCTAATATCTTGTACAAGAGAAGACAAGCTCTGTTATTAAAGATGTTGGTAACTACATTTATTTTTTTTTTTTTGTAAATATAATTTTTATTGTCAAACGGGTCAAAATGAGACTCGCAGGTCTCCATTTGCATATAAAACATTCGTTTAGGACACAACATGTGTCTGAGCATGAGAAAGTATAGGGTATTGCATCAAACTTATGAGGTTGGGCGCGCAGGCCCGTAACAGCACCGGACTCGCAGGTCCTTAACCATATTAAGTGGTCCTGTCTAGGGGACCGGGTTCTGATGCAGACTTCCAATTACAACTGTGTCAGGAATTAGGACGGGTTCTAACCTGTAACATACATTTCGGGTCTTATGGACCCCGAAAGGTCCAGGAGTGTCACACGAGAATAGTCACACTCTTTTGTAGCCTCACCCTGTCCCTGTCGGGTAACCGGCCTACTTAGGCCTTCAGTACATGGTTAGGGTTCCGCACCTTCCTGGTCGGTGCGTATCAACTGGGACGGGAGTCGGGGAAGGGGGGAGTGGGTTGGATAGGGAAGGAGGTATAGGGTTAGTATGTCGTCTCTGTGTCTGTCGGTCTTGGGCCTGTAGGTGCTAGGGTCGTCAGTATCGTCTGGAATTCTGGTTTCGCTGTCGTCAGTATCCACTGCGTCCAGATGTCTAGGTATGTTTGTTGTTGCGGACCAGCCGCGTGCATAGTGAGTTCCTCTATGGCTCTGAGGTCTTCCATTTGAGCAAACCAGAGGGGTAAGGACGGGGTCTCCTTCGTCTTCCAGTACCTTGGGATCGTCTGCTTAGCCATATTTATGATCCGGATCGTAAGTGATTTTTTATATTTGGATGTGGGGACATTTGTGTGGTGGAGCAGCATAGCTGCTGGTTCATATGGTGGGGGATTGTCCGAAAAGCGGGCAATGATGGCGTGAATTGTGTGCCAGAAGGGTTGTATCAGATCGCAGTCCCACCAGAGATGTCTAAGTGTGCCTATTTCCTTTTCGCACCTCCAGCAGAGGCGAGATGCATTTGTGTCTATGTGGTGTGCTGTGGCCGGTGTGCGATACCAGCGTGTGAGCAGTTTATAGGCAGTCTCTTGGCTCTTACTGAATATGGAGCAGTGGTGTATGATATTGCACATCTTCTCCCATTCCGGGGCGCTAAAGGTGCGTTCCAGGGATTCCTCCCATTTGCCCATGAAGTTCGGAGGTGTAGTTGGTGTGTGCGACTGGAGAAGGGAGTACAGGTGCGATACCCCGTGTGGTAAGGGGTCCGGGTCAGAGCATAGTCGTTCAAAGACCGTGAGATCTCTGCCGAGTGCCTGGCCTTGTGGGAGTAACTTTACGAAATTACGCAACTGTTCATATTTGAAACGCGTTAGGAAGGGTTGGGAAGTCTCCCCACACATTTCTGTCAGGCTTTTCATCCCTCTTCTAGTGCAAATGTGTCGTAGGCGGGGCATGGGGTCGTTCACTAGTGCCCTGAAGGCCCTCGGGTCTAAGCCCGGTTGGAAGTCTGGGTTATGAACTAGGGGTAGTAGTGGGGATGGGTATGTGGAGAGGGCATGTCGTCCGACACTGCCTCGCCACACCGTCAGTGTCGCTTTAGTGTAAACCGAGTATCGTGTTTCCTTCCCTGACCCCCTTGCGGGGAGCCACGGAAGGAGGGCGGCTGGTATGCCCGCGTCGCATTCCTCTGCTATTTTCCAGAGTTTGTGAACCCCCGGTTTGGACCACTCTACCACACGTTGTAGGTGACACGCTCTGTAGTATAGGGCAAAGTCTGGTAGAGCAAGTCCGCCCTTGTCTTTGGGTTGTGTCAGTAGGGTATATTTAAGTCTGGGTCTCCTCCCGTCCCAAACGTAGGTCCCTAGTGCCCCTCGGAGTGCCGTGAAAAAGGAGGTGGGGATCACTATAGGTAGTGCCTGGATAAGGTAAAGCAGTCTCGGTAAGAAGTTCATCTTTACTACTTGCACCCTACCTAGCCAGGATATATGGGGGTAGGCCCACTCTCTCATCTCCTTCCGAAACTGGGTCAGCAGGGGGGCGAAGTTGGCAGCGTATAAATTTGTCGTGTGCACTGTCAGCCAGGTGCCTAGGTAACGTATCCTGTCTGAAGCCCATTGGAAGTTGTGACTCCTACGCAGGTGGTCAGCTCTATGCGCGGGTACATTGATATTTAGTACATACGATTTGGAAAAGTTAATTTTCAAGCCCGAGAGGAACCCATATGCCCGGAACGCCTGCACTAGGTTGGGTAGGGAGACCTCAGGGTTGGTAATAAAGAATAGCAGGTCGTCCGCATATGCGGCTATTTTGTGGTGTGTATCTCCTGTATGGAGGCCGGTGATGTCAGGGTGGCATCTGATGGTGTTTAAGAATGGCTCCAGGGCCAGCACAAATAGTAACGGGGAGAGGGGACAGCCCTGGCGTGTGCCATTGTGTATCGGAAAGGCCTCTGTGAGTGCCCCGTTGACCAACACGTGCGCGGTTGGCCTGGAGTAAAGGGCCAATCCATCCCCGGAGGTGCGGTCCCAGGCCCATATGTGTCAGCGTCCGGAACATATAGTCCCAGTTGACCCTGTCAAAGGCCTTCTCCGCGTCTGTAGAGAGTAGGAGAAGGCCCGAGTCCGTTCCAGATGTCCTGTGCATAAGCGTGAGGGCCCTAATGGTGTTATCCCGGGCCTCCCGACCCAGCACGAACCCCACCTGGTCCGCGTGTACCAGATTGGGCACATGTGTTTGGAGCCTGGTCGCCAGGACCTTTGCGAGAAGTTTAAGATCTGTGTTGATAAGGGAGATAGGCCGGTAGCTCCCGCAGTGCTCCCGGTCCTTTCCCTCCTTAGGGATGATGGTGATGTGTGCGGTGAGTGCCTGCTCGGGGAGATCGTGTCCCTCTCTGATTGCATTAAACATGTCCACTAACGGGGGGTACAGTATGTCTGCGAATCTCTTATAGTATTTTAGGGGCAAGCCATCGGGGCCTGGGCTCCTCCCGGGCTTAGAGCTCTTGATCGCCAGCGCAAGTTCCTCAGGGGTAATGGGTTCGTCCAGCTGATCCGTTATGTCTGTTGGTAGGGTGGAGATTGTATGGGCCGAGAGGTATTCGTCTATAGAGTCCCTGAGTCTGTGGGAGTGTGAGTCCGTGTGCGGTCGCGGAATCGCGTAAAGTTCCTGGTAGTATGCCCTAATGATCTCCTGTATCTTAGCGGGGTGCCTGTGTAGGGTTCCCCCCTTGTCCCGGATGCGGTCTATGTAAGTGTCTTGTCTCTTTTTATTGAGCATGCGTGCTAACAGTTTCCCACTTTTGTTGCCATTTACGTGGAAGAAAGCCCTGTTGCGCAATGCATCCCTGTGGTATTGGGAGTGTAGGAGTGTTGTCAGTTCTCTCCGTAAAGTAAGCAGTGTTGCCTGGTGCGTGGGGAGTTGTAGACGTTTATTGAGTGTATCCAGGTGGTGTATGTCCGCTAGTATTGAGGCCATGCGGGCCTCCCTCTGTCTCTTGAGAAGTGTGCCTTTTTGTATGAAATGTCCCCTAACAACGCTTTTGTGTGCCTCCCAACGTATGGTGGGGGACGTTTGATTTCCATTGTGTGTGAAGTATTCTTGCAGTGTAGTTTCTATGTCGGCCGTTAGTTCTGGCTTGGCTAGTAGGGCCTCATTCAACCTCCATTTGGAGATCGTGGGTCTGAATAGCGGGGACTTCAGGGTGACCGACACCGGTGCATGGTCTGACCATGTAGCAGTGCCCTGGTCAGCCCGAAGTGCCAGCGGTAGGTAGTATTGTGGCATGAAGAGGTAGTCGATTCGGGTGTAGGAGTTATGGGGATGTGAGTAAAAAGTGTAATCCCTTTCATCGGGATGCAGGGCTCTCCAGCAGTCCACGAGCCTTTCTCTCGCCAAAAGGGCTCTGATTGCTGTGAGATGTTGGGTGGGGACGTGAGAGCGGCCCAGGGAGGAGTCCCATTTGGGATCCAGAGCCACGTTAAGGTCTCCCCCCAGCACCTGTACTCCCTCTGTGAAACTCCTAAGGGTGCGGAGTGTCCGGGTCAAGAAGCGATATTGTCTACAATTTGGGGCGTAGATGTTGGCAAAAGTGTACATGGAGCCTGCTATCTCCCCCTTTATAAAAGTGTATCGTCCCTCTGGGTCGGTCAACACCCCCTTTTCTTTAAACGGAATGCGTTTGTGGAGCAGTATTGCCGTCCCCCTTGATTTCCCACCCTGGAAGTCACTGTAGTATCCGATGGGGTAGTGCTGGTTGGTCAGTGTTGGTCGTGATCCCAGTCTGAAATGTGTCTCTTGTAGAAACACTATGGATGCCTTATGGGAGAGGAAATCTCTCAGGGCTCCCGATCTTTTCTCGGGTTTGTTTAAACCTCTAGCATTGAGGGAGAGAACCGTTATGGGGGCTGGGGCAGTGGACATGGTCGATCCCTGTCAGTCAGGTATAGATATGTAGTCTCGTCCGTCCGGCGGTCAAGTACTTGGACGGGGTAAGGGGGGTATAGGGAAGTGTAGGGTAGTAGAGGTGGGAGGGGTCAGGGGTAGAATATATACAGTCGCTGTAAACAGCGGCGTTGGAAAAGAGCGTCGGGGGGCTGGGGCCCCTCCGGCCGTTAACGGGCGGAGGGGAACCGCTCACCTGATTTTTGTCGCTCACTCCAGTAGGGCAGTCGAAGGAGTCCCGGAATTCCCAAGTGGGCCGGGCCCAGGGGACCAAGTGCGCTCGCTAATCGGTCGTCGCTGACCACTATGGCCTCTCGGGGCTCCACCCAGTCAGGACCTTCCGTCTCCCCGGCTTACGGCACTATCTATTAAGGAATGAAACATAGTTATCAACCTCACCTTAAAAGAACAGTAATAACTTCAACAAGGATATCAGCCATAGGAAATAAACAATTCAACAATTTAACATGGGTCCCATTTGTACCTTCACCGTGTAGGTCACCTAGTGGCCTGGCACGGGACCCTCCCCCCACCCACATCTCCATTCCCTCCCAATCTCTCATCACCCTAATGGCAATTCCCACCCTCTCTCCGCTTTCCCTCACCCCTGTGGGTGAGATCCGGTCTCGGTGGCGTGCGTCTGGAAGTTGGTGTTGTGGGGTCTAACCATCGGGCGGTAGGGGCACATTTATTCTCCACATGGGCATAAGGCCCCTCATGCGACTCTCGCCCATGATAATAAAGCTGGTTAATAGTATCCCCCCCTCCCCCCCCCCGGGTTAGTCCCCCCATACTCTTAGGTGTTCCCTAGTATGCCCTCCCTCCCCCTTATCTGGAGCCTCAGCTCTAGCAATCCTTACTGTGTCGAGAAGTCACGGCAGTGTCCATTTAGTGGTGGGGCCTCAGGGGTACCCCAGTGTAAAGTCTAGAGTTCGTGACATGCCTATGGTATCAGGGTAACAGTTCCAAGGTCTAGACTTCGAGCAGGCATGGCAGCTTTCAGTTGGGCATCCCCACTGGTCTAATCGTCTGTGTGCGAGGTGGCCTCAGTCTCTGGGGTCGGGGACCCAGACCTTGCGGTCGGGGGGTGAAGGTGTAAAAGTACAGCGGGTTCGGCCAGGGTAGTGTCTCCGGTGGCAGGTGCAGCTCCTTCTGGAGAGCCTGGGTATCTTCTTCCCCTAGGACCATGAAGGGGCCGTTAGGAGTCGCAACTTGCAGTCCTGTGGGAAAACACCAGCGGTACCGCAGCTGGGCGGTTTGTAGCTGCCTGGTTAGGGGCTTCATTGCTCTTCTGTATGCCAGGGTTGCTGGAGATAGATCGGGGAACAGGTGGATCTCCGAACCTTCTAACAGAATTTTTTCTGCGGTTCTGGCTTTGCGAAGGATCTCCTCTTTCAGGGGAAAGCTCTCCAGACAGCAGATGATGTCGCGGGAAGGGCCTTCAGGGGGTCCCTGGGGCCTAAGTGCGCGGTGTGCACGTACAAAGCCTATGGGCGTTTGAAGCGGACGGGCCAGCAGTCTGTTAAATAGATCCGACAAGGTGGCTTGGATAGGGGTGTTCTTGTCCAACCCCTCAGGTACCCCCCTGATGCGGATGTTCTGTCTCCTACCCCTGTTATCTAAGTCCTCAATATGCAGTGCCATTTGCTGTAGTACCTTCGTATGAGATTGCAGCATGTCAGTGTTTGCTGCCTGAGATGCAGACATGTGGTCACTGTCTGCCTCGAGCTGGGCCACTCTCTGGCTGAGGCCCTGTATCTCCTCTCGCAGTGCATGGAGCTCTGTAGTGATGGAGGTGTGGAGTTCAGCATTAGCCTGTTTCAGATCTGCTTTCGTGGGTAATTGCTGGAGTATGGACATCAGTTCAGGGGTGAAGGATTGGGAGTTTGTTGGTGTATGTTCTCCCTGTGGGGACCGTGGGCGGGGAGAGCCCGAGGCCGTGGAGTCAGTTGAGGCCTGGTGGTCCGGGTCCGCCCGTGCCACGAGGTATTGCTTCATGGAGGGGTTCGGAGCACTTTTCAGGGTGTCCGCGGGTCTTTGGGCATTCGATGTGCGGTGAGTCTTCCCCATTACGAGCGTTTGGCTGTGCGGTCGGTGAGGTTTAGTGCTAGGCCGGCGGGGAGCTCACGGTTTAGGCAGCCATGTTCGCGGACCTCCAAGCCACGCCCCGGTAACTACATTTATAATTATCACTGACTTTCTAGAATACCTGCCTGGCGTCTGGCATTGCGAGAGTTAAAGGAACACTCCGGGCACCATAGCAACTTTATTGAAATCCAGTTGTTCTGGTCCCAGCAGGTCTCTGACTCCTGCTAAATAGTTAACAAACAGTATAATTCTAAAGTCTTGAATCCAGTGCTGGTTAGCTCTGCCTTTCTTTTTCCACTTGTTTACAAGGATTGAATCAGGAAGCCTCGGACAAGGGCATTGCTGATTGGCTTAGAGTGGCAGCCGATACTCTAAGCAAATCAGTAACTCTCCATTCACATTCCATTTACATTCTTTGACTGGCCTTGGCTAACAAAGTATGTAACTTACAATATAAATAAAGAAAATGTATTTAAAAAACAAAAACAAAAAAACTTTAGCACAGCCATTAGCTAACATTTAGTTAGCTATTTGGTTGTGCTAAAAGTGAAAAAACGACAGTTCCTCTAATGGAAAAAGTGAGGCAAAAATAGCCATGTTGAAACTATTAATAAGTTAGAGAATTTTTCCAGATCTACAATTTAGTACTAGTTTTTTTTCATGTGCATTGCATACGCTAAAATTCTGAGCCCTGTTGTGGAGGTATTTTTAATACTGGTCGTTGTAATGACACAGGGTACTATGTACCTTTACAGATGAAGATTATGGATTGATAAGAGTTGGTAACTTTGTAAGATGCTCATTTTAAAAATAAAGGGGACTACAACTCACATCTCCTACTGGTGCAGTGCATTTATTAACTTATCCCTGCACTTTTCCTGGCAGTTTAATATTTTTTTAATTTTCTTGTTTAAAGTGTAACTATCAGCAGATTTCTGATTGAGGAATAGCTCATGTTTTGAATCGTAACTTCTGTGATTGGCATTCTATGTCGGTCTTGCTCTCTAAAATAAGTACTTCTACATCACAGCAAATAAGAAAATGATACACAAAAAAGTGAAGCTACATTGCTTCTTACAGTCTGCCCTGCTGTCATGAGAACACAGGGTTATGACAGATGTTGTCACCACCCTTGTGCACGAGCTGTAGCAGAAAATAATTCAACCAGAAACTGGTTGGATAACCGTTGAATCGCTCCTATGGAGCAGCAAGATGCAGCTTGCTGCTTGCAGATAGAATTTTCTTTAAATATAATTTGTTTAAAAAAAATAATTAGTTTATGTAAAAAAAACATAAATGCTATTGTTATAATAAAAAAATACAGACAGATATCATTTAACCTGTTATGTGATAACGGTCCTTAAAGGCATACTATAGTGCTAGGAATACAAAGCTGTATTCCTGACACTATCGCTCCTCCTGCCTCCCCCTCTCGTGCGCGTCTATTAGACAGCCACTGGAGGCAGACTTAGAGCTGAAATGTAAAAATGTCAGTATCTCTAGAACTGCAATGTTTTACATTGCAGCACAAAGGGAAATATGGACACTGTACCCAGACCACTTCAATGATCCTTTAAGGATCAATTTTATTGTCAGATAATAGTACGTGCACATGGCTGAAGGGATTAAAGGGTTAATGCTTATTGCATTTGTTCTGCTGAGTAGTATCATTCCCTTCAGGCTTTTTACTGTAAACACTGACTTTTCAGAGAAAATGCAGTGTTTACATTACAGCCTAGTGATAACTCCACTGGCCACTCCTCAGATAGCTACTAGAGGTGCTTCCTGGGGCAGTGTTGCACAGTGTGCAGCACTGCCATTCAGTGTCTCCACCCTCTGCATGCAGACACTGAACTTTCCTCATAGAGATGCATTGATTCAATTCATCTCTATGAGGAGATGCTGATTGGCCAGGGCTTGTTTGACTTGTGCTGGCTCTGCCTCCTTGACAGTCTCAGCCAATCATATGGAGAAGCATTGTGATTGGCTCAGACCACCACTTCTGATGATGTCAGTAGACAGCAGGCAGGTCAGAGGCAGACAGGGGCAGAGCCAACAGCTGTAGACTTGAATACAGGGAAGATTTTACTATATTTAGGAAGGCAAGGGTTGGGGCAGCTTAGTGGATTTAACACTATAGGGTCAGGAAAATATGTTTGTATTCCTGACCCTATAGTGTTCCTCTAATTATCTTTGTTGTCAAAATAAGAAAAATATTTAGCATCTTCAAAGTTTTGTATATATTGTGCTAGTTGGTAGAAATCCCTATAAAATTGTTTTAATTCCAGATTTTAGCACTACAACATATAAATATGTACATAGTTTGATAATTTATAAATGATGATGATCATATACAAAATATACTGTGCCATATATTGGTTTAAGATGAATGAGTTCCTTTATTAAATAAGTATAATTTTATTTTAAGCAATGTAATTAATTATATGTTTAGTTCCCAGCAGGCTATTCTTCATTTTCAGTCTGTTAGCAACGAACTTGAAGATATGAAGATACTGGTTAAAAATCTGGAAAAGAAAATTGATGTATTGGATTCGGAGAAAACACAGCTGGTGTGTTTTGATTTGTTATTATTAATTTAGAGCTAAAATAGGCTTTTAAGAGTCCAGATTTTCTAAAGGGTCTCTAAAAGTCCGCACAGTATGTAGGCTATACATTTTAGCTGAGTTATCTGAGTTTTATTTAAAAAAAAAATTTAATTGGTTTTGCCCACTCTTTCATCCTCCCCCTTCTAGCCTCCAGTGCTTCCTTATTTGCTGTACTTTATGTCCTGATTTTTTAATGGGTGTTCTTCCTGCCAGTTAAGCAGAGATTTGGGATAATCTCAGCATTGCTATAGAAAGGTAAATAAGCTTGGTGACAGATGAGGCCTTGGTTTTTGCACAAAATAAGGTTATCTCTTTAATTTTTTTTATCTTTAGCTCAAACCCGGAAAGAATTATCCTTGTGACGGAATGCCGTCACTGAGTGGCATATCCACATGTGCCCACTGCTTATTCGTGTGAATCCCCTGGTTTCCCCGTTTGTTTAGTGTACTGTTCACACCGGTCAATTAGAACGTTTGCACCTAAAACATATGTGCGAAACCGCAAGGGAAGTAATTAATGAGTGCTCCCCTGGGTGGCTGCCATTTCGTATAGATGAACGCCAACCTGGGGAGGCATTCGTATCCTGAAAGGAGGCGCTTCCCTTGCAGGGTCTTCGCACCGAAACTCCACGAACGGATTCCTGAGGTTGCCAGGGACACTTTTGGGGTACTGGTTGTTTGGGCGGGGGTTCGCCCTATCTACTCCTAAATGAGCATGATCACTATCCGGGCTAGTGGCTGCTCACAGAGCGTTCTCTCCGGTGCTACCTGCATGGAGATATCCACCGGAGAGAGAGACGTGAGCCCAGCAGAGAATCCCTGTAACTGTGAGTCAGCCTCCAAGCCGCACAGTCCCACTGGGCACCTGAAAGTCCGTGCCGGCCAATAGGAAAAAGGCTACAATTCAAATTGGTTTGCACCCTTTCCCCTGATTGGCTGGTGAAACACCTCCCCTCCCTGAGCACTGATTGGTGCAATTTGGTTCGCGCCCTTTCCCCTGATTGGAGGGCGGAACGGTTCCCCTACCTGAGCACCGATTGGTGCAGATTGGTATGCGCCCTTTCTCCGGATTGGCTGTTGCTTGGTTTAGGCACAAAGTTTGAATTCGCCGGACTAAACCAAGCAAGTCTGTGGAACTAATTGCGGGGATGTACAGAGCCTCGAGCCTGGACTTTATACGATGATTTCTCAGGCTCTGTACACCTTATATACCAAGTATTTGCAGGGATCCTAGTTGGGACCCGGGGCTCCTTCAAAGGGCGCGGAGCCCCCTAAGTTTCCCACATGTATGTATTGTTTCCTATTGTCTGTAAATGTTGTGCTGTTTGTATCTCCCAGAACGGGAGATGGTTATCTGTAAACCATCCCCCTCCAGCCTGTGATGGAGCAATTTGTACTGAATAGTGTGGAGACCCCCTGCAGGGGTCTGTGCATAAATTAAGCCTGTACCAATAAAGCATTGTCAGTGTTGTGCTCCAAGAGCTGGGTTTCGTCCAGTTACTGGGGGGAAAGGGGGGAAAAGTCCTTGTAAGGACTAAGAAGCACCCAGGACTGTGTGTCGTCCAGCCCCTGGGAGCGGATAGAGCTAGTCCCCTATCGGTTCCCCAGCTAGAAAGCGGTCCCTGGCAGAGGTACCCAGCCGAGGTACAGGGAGCTCCGTCACAAGTGGTGGCAGCGGTGGGATGGCTTCCTAGCCGTGGGGAAACTAGCACCTCTTTGGGAACAGGCACATACGGTTGGGCAGCAGCCCACTTCGAAGAAAGGCTCCAGCAGCGGCTACAGAATGATCTGCGCTGTGGTGATTACCCTATCTCTGACAAGAGAATACCAGAATGGAGAGTGACCATCTCAACCGATGTCTGAAAGGAGGATCTCAACGAAATACGACCCTTACGGAGTGAATTCCTCCCAACCAGCGCCAATGGGAACAACTAGAGTTGTGAATGTTGCTCCTGGGTGACCAGCCCTTAGAGGTATGGGTAAGAGAACTGAAGATGCTTGTTGCAACCGAATTGTGGTTGGATGAATCCTACTGGGCCTTACGGTGGCATGTGTGGAGGGAGAGAACTATCATGGCCCTGGTCTTTTGTGGAGGCTTTGGAAGATGATTTGTGGTTAGGAGACCATGACAGTTTCCGCTTCTGGTCCATCCAGGATGAACGGGAAGACAATTTGGACCTTACAGAGATAGCGAACTACAGCCGGATCTGTCTTTTCTGACTGACCAGGAGTGGAAGCTCGAACAGGACTATGTATGCCTGTTTCACCGTGTAACGCTGCCTGTCTCGGAAATGATGGAGCCTATGGACTTTGCAACCCAGGGAGAGAAGTGTTCTGTCCTTCCTCCCCAGCGGCAGTGTGAGGTCCTGGGAACAGAGACTCCCGGTCTTGTTCCCCAGCAGCAGTTTCCAGAGACTGGGGACTTAAGACTTTCGCAGCTGAGGATGTTGGTCAGCGGCAGTGTAAGTTCCTGGGAGCGGAGACAACCGGTCTCCTTCCCCAGCGGCAGAGTGAGTTCCTGAGAACAGAGACAACCGGTCTCGTTCCCCAGCGACAGTGTGAGTTATTGGGAGTGGAGACAACTGGTCTCACTCCCCAGCAGCAGAGTGCAGTCCAGGGAGAGAATCTTCCTCCCCAACAACAGTGTAAGGCCCCGGGAATGGAGACAACCTGTCTCGTTCCCCAGCAGCAGTGTGAAGTTCTTGGAGAGAAGTGTTCCATTCTTCCTCCCCAGCGGCAGTGTGAGATCTAGGGAACGACGTAGACAACCGGTCTTGTTCCCCAGCGGCAGTGTGAGTTATTGGGAGTGGAGACAACCGGTTTCACTCCCCAGCAACTGAGTGCAGTTCAGGGGGAGAAGCGTTCAGTCCTTCCTCCCCAGCGACACTGTAAAGTCCAGTGATCGGAGACAACCGGTCTCGCCCCCCAGTAGCTAAGTGAGATCCAGGGGGAGAACCCAGCTGGCTCTCCTTCCCAGGTGCCAGCCACGACCCTAGCGATGCCCGGGAAGCAGAGCCTCGACGGGCTCAGCCGACAACTCCCATCATCCTCAGGCAGCTGGGAAAACTGCAGCGACACAGGTGATGGAATGGCCGAGAGGGCACGCTTGTTTGGGTGGGGGGTTCTGCGGGCTCAGAGACCCCTGTGTACTAGGGCCTTGACTGGGCGCCCTCTATGGCTAACAGCGCCTTATGTCTAAGTCACTTTGTACCTAGGAGGGTGCAGGGTGCAAAGCCGGCCAGACCCCAGGACTGTAGGAGCTGGCCGAGGACAAGTACTGTTGCGGGCATGGCACTCCATATATGTCCACTCCAGACAGCATATTGCTGATCCGTGTAGATCATGCTGTGCCTGTCAGAGGTGGACAAGGGGGAGATGTGTGACGGAACACATTGCGCTTTTTCCCCTCATGGGTGGAACGGTTCCCCTCCCTGGGCACCGATTGGTGCAGATTGGTTTGCGCCCTTTCTCCGGATTGGCTGTTGCTTGGTTTGAGCGCAAAGTTTGAATTCGCCAGACTAAACCAAGTAAGTCTGTGGAACTAAATGCGGGGATGTACAGAGCCTCAAGCCCGGACTTTTATATGATGATTTCTCGGACTCTGTACATCTGCTTTTTGCAGGGATCCTAGTTGGGACCCGGGGCTATTCAGGGATGTATATTTTATATGTGTACCCCTTTCCTTCCCGTGGCGCGGAGACCCCTAAGTTTTCCCCATGTATGTATTGTGTCCGATTGTCTGTAAATGTTGTGCAGTTTGCATCTCCCAGAACGGGAGATGGTTATCTGTAAACCACCCCCCTCAAGCCTGGGACTGAGGAATTTGTACTCAATAATATGGAGACCATCTCCCCACAGGGGTGTGTGTATAAATTAAGCCTGTACCAATAAAGCATTGTCAGTGTTGTACTCCCAGAGCTGTGTCTCGTCCAGTTACGGGGGGGAGGGTTAATCACTGTTCCAGCTCATGGAGG